>NC_141350.1:45633295-46308295 GCF_057382095.1 Aulonocara sp. 'chitande type north' Nkhata Bay
GACAGAACATTTAAAAAAAATAAAATAAAAGCAGAACTTCCACTTAAACAGTAAGAGAGACTAAACACGGGTTTAATTAGAAAGACAGACACTAATAAAGCATTTTTTACCCCTAAACAATGAGCTCAAGTAATAAGCCAACATGACCGGGGTTTAAAGATTTTATGCTCCGGTCTCCCAATAGCAGGATCAGAGAAAAAAAAATCTGTGGCCCGGAGCAATACATCCCGATATACCCCATCCATCACCTGTCCACTGACACTGAAACGAACAAACTGAGAGCAACACAAACAGTTTTCCCTAAGTGGAATTTCTACAAACTGTTGTTTAGAGCAGCACTTGAAATCCCCCTTGTTAAGTTTTATGGGCATTTCATAAAGAGGGGTATTTATACCCATGGTGTACTTGTTGTGCTGTGCAGGTTCAAAATAACTCAAAATACTTTACTAACTGTAATAGTCAAGTAGTAGATAAATATTTTATAAATGAACACTATAGATAGCTATGTTTATTCTACTGCTAAAAGTCATGAAAAGTCGTTTTAAAAGGAAAAGGGCATAGAATTTAAAAGTCAAAATTATGCGGCTAAAACTGTACAAAGATTGGGAGAGCTGTGGAAAAAATAGTTCAATATTTAGTTACATTTCTTGGGTACATGGCTGAGACGTTTAGGTTCTGTGTCCAAATGGTGGAGTAAATGTGAAGTTTACCAAACTGGCCCAAGCACTGACAGGTCAGCTGGGTAAAATGAATTGCAACAATACTAAAGGCCATTTTAAATAAGTTTGGAGCATGACTCGTAGTGTTGAAGAGTTACTGAAGTTCATCTGTCGGGCACGTTTGTTGGGCATGTCCAGTACATCTTTTCATCCCAAGAGCGATACAAGCAATTAATCATTCCATCAAGTGACTCCCACAGACCTGTTTGGATTCACAATTATAAGTACCTCACTACTTTGTTAAAGGGTTGATAAACAGTGGTTGATAAAAATGTATATGACTGTATAGTAGAGGTGTAAGTAGCTATAGGGGTTATTAAGGTAAAAAACTATATGGTGTATAAACATGCAGTCAGTGATAATGTCACAAATATGCAGCTACACTGTTGTATATTAGGAGTCACCAGCATCACCAGTTATGATGTCACAATTTTAAGCATGGTTACATTTCTCTGCAGCTTTGAGAAATAATTGTCATCATTAGAAGCTACATTTAGATTTTTATTTATTCTTAAACTTGAAATAAGAGTAGTGACTGCAGCGACCTTATTGTCTGTGTCCTTGTTGACAACAGCTGACTGAAGGGCATGAAGGAGCGCAGCCACCAACCCCTCACACTCTCTCAGTCTCTGTCGAGCCTCGGCCCCATCTGAGCTGACGTTCCTGCAGAAACAACTTTGTTTGCAAAGCTGCACAAACTCCATCACAAGTGAGCTTTTACCGGCTGTTTGTCATATGTTCCACAACGGCCGGCAGGGTTACCTCAGACACCCAGAGGTGTTCTTGAAGACTGTGGTCCACTCGGCGCTCTGCAGTTTCGAGGGGTCTACTAAGTCTCTCTTCCAGCCTGAGTGTGGGATGATGATTTCATCAGTCAGTGTTTGAAGTCCGTGGTTGATTACCATCATCTTTAGTGGCTCGTGTGATGAGAGGTTCCACAGGGTGCCTGCAGTGATAGAATACAATTATGAATAAAGAATAAAGTTGAAGAAGTAGCTTTAAAAAAAATCAGCAATACCTGTCACTAACTCTTTGACCTCCATGCTGCTGGTCTTCCTCAACAGCCTAACTAAAGCTTGGATTCCATCACAGTTCTTGATGGCCATCTTATTATTGTGGTCTTTCCCGAAAGATATGTTGCGCAGTGCACCGCAGGCCTTGCGGTGGACTTCTGCCTTAGGATGGTCTAATAGTCCCACCAGAATTGGCACTCCATTCAGGTGGCGGACCTCTTGCTTTATTCGGTCATTCTCATAACACAGGTGCTGCAGATAGGCTGCTGCGTTGGACTTGACCGGGTCCATTGGGTGGCTGAGCATGGAGATCACCTCATGCAGGTTGGGATCTCTCCAACGCGGGTCTCTTCGGATACTGTCCAGGCTGACCATGCTGCTTCGTTTGTGGGGTAACTGCAGGGTCTGCGCTCGACACATGGCCTGAAAGAAAGGATTCAGGTTCCCCTCCAGCTGTGCCATGAAGGCGTCGTCGTAGCCACTTCTATAGAGACAGATTTACACACACACATTCATGTGTGTATCAGGATTGATAAAAAATACATCTCATTTATCAAGTCATCTGGAACATGTGTTTACTTCCTTGCTAAAAGTGGAGATTATTAATAAGCGTTTTTTTAGCTAGTACCAGTACCAAAATTAGCCAGTAGCTGCTTACCTCTTCCTCTGTAGCTTAATAAACAATGTGCCTAAATTTGCTTGTGCCTTTTGATTGTGTAGTGGTCACAAATTTAAAACTTTAGCTTTTTTTTTTTCACCTTTGAACAAAAGCCAGGTTATCTCTTTGCTCCTGCATACAGAATTTATGCTTAGCTATGCTAACAATCACATAGCTTCAGACTCATAGTACTGTATGTGAGGTGCCATCTTTCGTCTGCATATTCTCAACAAGAAAGTGAACCATTTCCCAAAAACTATCATATTCTTTAAAATTCAACAGCCTTAATTAAGCAGATTCACATTACAATCACTGTGTCTAATAGATTGAGCTTCAGTAAATTTACAAGTGTTGTATCTTTGGTAAACAGTTCTGTCTGTCTGCGCGAGCGAAGGAAAAGCTTCTGGCAGCCAATAACAGGTGAAACCTCCTTATTTATCAACTTTGCAGCAGGCTGCCATCACCGATTGATACCAGCTGCTACTTAACTGCTGTCCATCTGTCTTTCTATTATCCAGGCTGACTCGAGACTGGAGCAAAGACAGAATCTGGATGTTTGTGCAGGTAAATAATTTAGTATATAGTATTATCATTGATAAAAGATTAGATGTACATATTTAAAATGTTAGGTTGTGAGATTTATAATATTTTTTTCGGAAATTGTCAGGAATTTTTCTAGAAAACGTGTCAATAACCTTTTGCTTTAATCATGCTAGAAAAACTAATCAGTTGTAGTGTGGATATATGCTTGCTATGAATGTCAAAGGTCAACTGGCTTTTCAGATTAGCTTCAGTTTGTAGAGGCCATTTGTAAAAGGTGAACTCTTTACCAGAGACCTTCTTGATATTTCAATAAACCAAACTGCTCCTTCACCTCCGACTAGCCCCTCCTCAAAACACACACATAAATTGCCCTAAATAAACTCACTCCACACCAAACCCGCTCAACTGCTTCACTTAAGAATGTCCTGTTAAATCTTCACCTCTATAGTGTAGAGACTGACTGACAAACCAACACGAACATATTACAAATTACAAATTCTCCCCTCAAATTATCTACATAAGGACTGATCTGTATTTGTCCCCATCTGTAGGCCACAATGCAAAAATAGAAACACACTGTGGGATCCGTAACATGTCATCTAATGTATCATTACCTACCTGGTTCTCGAGGGCTCCCTGAGAAGCTCCATGGTGGTGATTGGCCTAAACTGGTGGATTCCCCCCAGTGTTGGGTAATTTAGAGGTGGGTGGTTGGTCTTCATATCCACAGGGTTTTCTCCCCGTTCACTGTGGCCGTCCTGTTCTGGCTGGCTGCTCAGGCCTGCAGAGGCGTAGCTGTCTCTGAGGAAGGGTAAGGTGTAGTGAGCCCCTGACTGGAAGTTTTTGGCGGACCAGTAGCCATGGAGGTTAATTCGGGACAGGCTTCCATATCCTGCACATAAGTCACCACCGATACCTCTGTAGGCATCAGGTAGGGCGTACACTGCGCTCTGACTGTCTGGGTTAGCTGACTGAGGCTCAGAAGGCTGCACTATCAGCTGGGGTTGTGGGGGTGCCATGGTAGTGCTGATGGTTGTTGTGGTTGGTGTAACAGCCTCAGAGGGCTGAGTGCTTGTTTCAGGAGTAGGTTGTTCAGTGGTAGCGTCATCTCGAACCACTGATGGTGATGTGAGATCAGGTGAGGCTGATGTCTGCAGGTTCTCCTGCTGTATCTCTGTAGATTCTTGGGTCTCACTCGTGGCCTTTTCACCCTCTTGTTCCACAGCCTTGGACTCCTACAAAGATAGACGCGGCTGTTATCCCAGTCTTTTCAGAATCTGTGTTAATCTTCCCACTTTTCTCTCTTTCCTTTTAATCCCAGAAAACTGATGTTTACAGTGACATCGGGAGGTATTTGGTCTGGATGTACTGCAGTTGCACAAAATTGTTTCTGTTACCTGCAGTGTGTTAATCATTTTGTTTTTAACTCTACGGCATATCCCATTTCTTATAGTGATGATCAATCATCATCTTTTTAGCACATCCCTGGCTTAGTGAGCCTACAGTAAATAATGACTTCTTTGTTTCTGCCAAAGGATAATGAATTCCCCTTATTTGAAAATGAGTTCAGATTGGAATCCAGCAAAAGAAGTTGAGGCCCAGCCACTGTTTGGAAGCAGAGTCAATTGCTGGAAATTTAATTGTCTGGTGTAGTAAATTGATTTTTACTTTAACTCTTGGATTGTACAGTGTACGATAACTTATTGTCAAATTAAACTAACCATATTCAATTCAATGACCAATGATTAATACACCTTTTAAGTCTGTGGACTTGCCAATCAATCAAAATCTACATTAACAAGGTGCATTAAGTTACCAGGTGGTGGCAAAGTGTGACCTTAAAGTCATTAACCTCAGTGTCTGTCTGCTGTGGGGTGTCGGTTTCTGTGGAGCTTTCATTGGTCGAGGTCATCACAGAGGCAATGGAAGTGGGCGTGTCCAGTTCGTCACTGGCTGATGGGTTATCCAGAGCTCCTTCTTTGGCTTCCTGGGACAAAGACAGTGGAGGAGGCCCCTCTGCACTCTGCTCCTAAATAATTTAAAAAAAAGAACCACGTAAAGCTTTGTCAGTGATCACATTAATGGTGTGTATTGTGTACAACCCGACCCAATCAATTAGTCAGCTTTACTAGGAAATGCATTGATTAATATGAAAAATGGGGGAAAAATACATAACATTATTCAGAAAAAGTAATTTAGAATAGGTTTTGTGAAACAGTTTGTCCAGCAGCACATGCAGCAGTGTATCAACACAGCTGAGCAGATGATGGTGGGGAGCCAGGCAGTGGCTGTTTTATGAATTGTTAAACAATTGCCCATCATTTTGCTTTGTCACTATACTAACTATAGCGCATTCTATCTTTATATATAGTTGTGGTCAAAAGCTTAAATACACTCATCATAGACAAATGTCATGCTAAAAAAACAAGAATTAAGTGCAGAAGTTTCTGTGGAATCCATAAAGGTTAAAATCATACATACTTGCCAATCAATCAAAAGTATGTACTACAGTGCAACTGTAGTACATCCAGACCAAATTGTCCTTAATAAGGCTACGTTCACACTGCAGGCGAAAGCGCATCAAATCCGATTTTTTGACCCTATGCGACCCATATCCGATCATGCTATGACAGTGTGAACGGCGCAAATCCGATATTTTCAAATCCGATCTGGGTCACTTTCGTATGTGGTACTGAATCCGATACATATCCGATGTTTTAGAAAGCGACTGCTGTTTGAACGGTCAAGTCGCATTAAATCCGCCTTTTACGTCACCGACACAAGACTGAAGCCAATTATCAGCGCCAGAGAAGCGCCCGAGAAGACATCGCGAACGCTTCCTGGCCATCCAGTGTGGATGTCAGTGAAACTGTTGGGAAGACAACGTAAACATTTTATTTGTACTGTATAATCTGCAGATTCTGACAGAAATCTACAGCTATCCTTTGAAGCACCGCTCCTCTCTTAAACGGCAATAAGGATCATTATTAGGTTATTTACATTATTATGTAAATAACAAAATAACTTAAAGCAAAAATTGGGAAACGTGAAGACCGAAGTCTTTATATTAAGGGCCATCAGTCAAACAATACTGTTGCTCTGGGTCTAAACAGAGCGCGTTGTGTGTGACATCTTCTTTTGCGCATGCGGGCCGCTTTGAGCGTTCACACTAGAGAGCGTTTGCTGTCGCATTTTATTTGTAGTGTGAACGAGCAGACAAAAAAATCGGATTTGATCAAAAAATCGGAATTGAGCATTAAGACCTGCAGTGTGAACGTAGCCTAAGTTGCACTTCAACCAGATGCTTTTGGCAGCTAACGACAAGCTTCTGGGATCGTTCTAGGTGGATATTTGATCACTCTCTTCTTGGCAGAATTGTGTTAGAATTCATTTACAGTGGGGCAAAAAAGTATTTAGTCAGCCACCGATTGTGCAAGTTCCCCCACCTAAAATGATGACAGAGGTCAGTAATTTGCACCAGAGGTACACTTCAACTGTGAGAGACAGAATGTGAAAAAAAAAATATCCATGAATCCACATGGTAGGATTTGTAAAGAATTTATTCGTAAATTAGGGTGGAAAATAAGTATTTGGTCACCTCAAACAAGGAAAATCTCTGGCTCTCACAGACCTGTAACGTCTTCTGTAAGAAGCTTTTCTGTCCCCCACCCGTTACCTGTATGAATGGCACCTGTTTGAACTCATCATCATCAGTATAAAAGACACCTGTCCACAGCCTCAAACAGTCAGACTCCAAACTCCGCCATGGCCAAGACCAAAGAGCTTTCGAAGGACACCAGGAAAAGTATTGTAGACCTGCACCAGACTGGGAAGAGTGAATCTACAATAGGCAAGCAGCTTGGTGTGAAAAAATCAACTGTGGGAGCAATCATCAGAAAATGGAAGACATACAAGACCACTGATAATCTCCCTCGATCTGGGGCTCCACGCAAGATCTCATCCCGTGGGGTCAAAATGATCATGAGAACGGTGAGCAAAGATCCCAGAACCACACGGGGG
Source organism: Aulonocara sp. 'chitande type north' Nkhata Bay (assembly GCF_057382095.1). Lineage (NCBI taxonomy): Eukaryota > Metazoa > Chordata > Actinopteri > Cichliformes > Cichlidae > Aulonocara > Aulonocara sp. 'chitande type north' Nkhata Bay. Next base: position 45,640,249 of record NC_141350.1, read on the forward strand.
GACCTGGTGAATGACCTGCAGAGAGCTGGGACCAAAGTAACAAAGGTCACCATCAGTAACACACTACAACGGCAGGGAATCAAATCCCGCAGTGCCAGACGTGTTCCGCTGCTGAAGCCAGTGCATGTCCAGGCCCGTCTGAAGTTTGCCAGAGAGCACATGGATGATACAGCAGAGGATTGGGAGAATGTCATGTGGTCAGATGAAACCAAAGTAGAACTTTTTGGTATAAACTCAACTCGTCGTGTTTGGAGGAAGAAGAATACTGAGTTGCATCCCAAGAACACCATACCTACTGTGAAGCATGGGGGTGGAAACATCATGCTATGGGGCTGTTTTTCTACCAAGGGGACAGGACGCCTGATCCGTGTTAAGGACAGAATGAATGGGGCCATGTATCGTGAGATTTTGAGCCAAAACCTCCTTCCATCAGTGAGAACTTTGAAGATGAAACGAGGCTGGGTCTTCCAACATGACAATGATCCAAAACACACCGCCCGGGCAACAAAGGAGTGGCTCCGTAAGAAGCATTTGAAAGTCCTGGAGTGGCCTAGCCAGTCTCCAGACCTCAACCCCATAGAAAATCTGTGGCGGGAGTTGAAAGTCCGTGTTGCTCGGCGACAGCCCCAAAACATCACTGCTCTCGAGAAGATCTGCATGGAGGAATGGGCCAAAATACCAGCTACTGTGTGTGCAAACCTGGTAAAGACCTATAGTAAACGTTTGACCTCTGTTATTGCCAACAAAGGTTATGTTACAAAGTATTGAGTTGTATTTTTGTTATTGACCAAATACTTATTTTCCACCCTAATTTACGAATAAATTCTTTACAAATCCTACCATGTGGATTCATGGATTTTTTTTTCACATTCTGTCTCTCACAGTTGAAGTGTACCTCTGGTGCAAATTACTGACCTCTGTCATCATTTTAGGTGGGGGAACTTGCACAATCGGTGGCTGACTAAATACTTTTTTGCCCCACTGTAAATTGTTTGGTCCAGCTTTCAAGCGTAGTCCATACATTTTTGTAGTTTCAAGTTAGGGTTTGAGTTTGTAATTCTTGGTCCTTTTTTAAGAATTTCCATATTTATGATTTGCTATGTTCTTGTAATGTTGTTTTGGATTATGTGCTGGAGTTTATAGTTTGTTTGTTTTTTTGGAAGGTTATATTTTGGTTCTTGAGTTCTAATTATCATGTCTTTCCTATGTCTTTTTGTCAGCTCTCCATCTTTAATCACTTGGTGTTTAGTACTTACTGTGGTTGGGTCCCTGGGCCTAGGACCCAGTGTTTTCAATGTTATCTTGTTTGTGCATTTCCTGTCTTATCTTTATATTGCTGTACCACCTGATTCTGTTCACCTGTGTCTTCTTTTTCTCATCTGTGTCTTCTCTCCCTAATTACCTTGTGTGTGTATATAAGCCCTCAGTTTTCCTTAGTTCCTTGTCGTGTCATACTGTTGTGTGTCCTCCACATCATTATTCCAATATCTGGACTCTAGCCATGTGAATTTCCTGCCTCAGCCCCAATAAAAGCTCCACTTTGTTTTAGTTAAGTCCTCGAAGTCTGCTTTCTCCACCTTCACACTCCTTATGACAGGTTGAGGTCAAGACTTTGACAAGGCTATTCCAGAGCTTTATGCTAACCTGCTCTATCTATTCCAAAGCCTGTTTTTTGGGAGGATCGTTTCCTGCTGGAACACCAAACTAAAGTGCTATTAGCTATCTAGCTGTTGGTTTAAGGTGAAGTTGAAGAATTTGGAGATAGTCCTAGTCCACTGGGATCAAAACTGTCCAACAGTATAAGGCTCTCACCACCATGTTTGTCAGCTAGTATCGTGTTTTTAGGTTTGAAAGCTTCATCTGTACTCCTCCAAATATACGTCTTGTCAAATAGCTCATCCATTGTCTCTTGACCATAAAACTTCACTTGAGTCTTGGCTATTCCTGAACATCTAACCAATTTCCTTAGATGGGTCTTCTTCCAGACCTTGGGAAAGTGGTGACACATCCAAATGTTTTAAGTACAATTGTCTGCACTAACGATCTTGGAATAAGCAGTTTTTTAGAAATGGCTCCTTCCTAACTTGCATAAATCTCCAGTTTTTCATCTTAGATCTTCACTGAGTTCCTTGGGATTTCTCATTGTTCTGATTATTGGTCAGTCCAGTGAGAGCTATCAAACAAATCATTTTTATGCTGGCAAAGAGAAACTCACTCATGAAAATCATGATCACTAATGAGAATTTAATAAGCCCTGGCCTTGTCCATTTAAAAGACTTAGAACCTTGTGCACTTGTGCAGCCTATTCTTGTATTGTAAAGTGATTAAAGATATGTGCTGTCATTCCACCCTGGAAAAGGAACAACTTGAAGATATCATTTAACACCCCAAATTATCATGACACTCATGCCCATGACGACAGTGTGTAGACGTCTGACCAAAATTCAACCGTATGCATAAGAATATATAGGATATATTTACATATACATATTTGATAGTATATAATTAAATCCAACTGCCTAAAATTGAGAAATATATTGCTGTCCATGCTCTAATGTACATAATTCTTACAATACATTAAAAGGGACATTGCAATTTAGTAAACAACATTATGATAGCATACTGTGTCATTAAAGCAATTGCACATAATAAGGAAGCTGCACTTAATGTTGGGTTGTGAGCAGAGTCAGTGATGAGAGCTCATCTCCTTTCAATTATCATGTAATTTATGTAATTCAAAACACAAACTGTGAATTCCTGATGAAAAATATACTCACTTTTTAAATTAGACTAATATAAATAATAATAATATAAGTCTGGAGGAAAAAAAACACAACAATCTCTCTGTGTATGAGCTTTTTTGTGAACTGTAATCTAATTGGGCAAAATGTCCACTGGGAAAACAATGACTCAAGCTGGTTCAGGGCAGTTCTGTCCATGATCATGCCCATCATGCACAAAAGAGAGAGAGAGAGAAAGTAAAAGAAACGTAGCGACATAATAAGGAACCCTAAAAGGAAGCCTTATATGCATACTAGAGTGCACAATACAGAATCAGTTGGCTTGTTTCTGCCATCTTGTAATCTAATCAAAAATATCTAGAATCCCTGGATATATGCATAATTGCTTTCTTACTTATGTGCACTGGAGTGTGCTTCCATTTGTTTTAGCTGTAATTCCTGAACTTTCACACTCAATTCCCGTTAAAATTGAGAAACTACTCCCCTTATTTAAACTGATAAAGTTATCAGCCAACTTTCTCGGCACTTGTGAAAACTTAAAACATTATGACTTCAGGGAGCTAAATTATCTTTCAATATTAAAAAAATATATATTTGACAGTAATTTTACAAGGAAGCTTTCAAAGACTAAGCAAAGAGAGTGCTGTGAAAAAGTATTTGCCCTTGATTTCTTAGTTTTTCGCATACTAGTCACACTCAAATGTTTCAGATCATCAGACTATTTTTATTATTAGACAAAGATAACCTGGGGAAACACAATCTAAAGAAACCAAAGAGCCGCTAGGAAACAAAGTCGTGACATCTATCAGTCTAGAAAGCGTTGCAAAGCCATTTCTAAGGCTTTGGGACTTCCCGAACCACCTAATCAAAGCCGTAATCAAAAAAATGGAAAAAACAAGTTATGAACTTTTCTAGGAGTGGCCAGCCTACCAAAATGACTCCAGGACAGCTCATCCAGGAGGTCACAGAAGAACCCAGAATAACATCTAGGCCTCGCTCACATTGGCTAAGTTCAGAGTTAACGATTCAGCAATAAGAAAGAGACTGAGGAAAAGTGGGATCCATGGAAGAGTTTCAAGGAGAAACCACTGCTGACCAAAAAGATCACAAAGGTTTGTCCCAAATTTTCCAAAAAACATCTTGATGATCCCCAAGACTGATTTGAAAATATTAAAAATAATATACAGTGATGGTCTAGGGCTGTGTTGGTGCTTCAGGATCTGGATAATATGCTATAATTGATGGACCCATGAATTTTTCTCTCTACCAGGAAATCCTGAAGGAGAATCACCAGCCATCAGTTCAAGAGCTTACTAAAGTTATTTTAGTCTAATGTTAATTAGACTAAATGTATTCTTAACTATTTTTTCTATGATATTCTGAATCTTGAAAGTGTGAGAAATATGCAGCAAATAAATAAATCAGAAAATGAGGAAGGGGGCAAAAAGCTTTTTTACAGCACTGTATATTTATTACTGCCCCATCTTCGGTGCTTGCAAACTGAAGTGGATGGGATAATGCTGAGTTCCCCAGAATTAAGTATGCATCAGATCAGCTCCACTGGCTGAAACATCATGCAGGTAATACTGGTTCCTCTGTGTTGTTAAAAACTGTATCTACCTTATTCACAATGTGTTAAGTAAGAATTTCTTGAAATGGCCCATTAGCAAAACTCTGAGCAGAGCGACACTGTAATGGCACTGTACGAGTCTCAGACAGTTAATTACTTAAAACAAATCGGTGAAACGTGGTTTAGCATCTCTGAGCCCTGAGCTGTGCTACTGCTCTGGTACAAAATGTGGATATTTCCATAATTTAATCTTGTTTATTTCAGGCAGAAGTTAAATTTCCTCTCCAATTTAACAAAACTGGTTTCATTAAGCAGAGTGGATTAATTATTGAACATCTTGGTCTGAGAAATAACTGGAGGAACTTTTTGACTGTAAACACATTTTCAGCTGACTTTAAACTTCACATTTATTTCAGTATGTGTCTGCAGAAATTTGATTAGCGGCTCTGCTCATTGTAATAAATGGCTAATGTACATCCTTGAGTCTTCAAGACCCTCTGAGTGAAGAGTTAAAATTATACAGGCAATAATGAAAGCGCCCAATCAAAACAGTAGAGTACAATTAAAATCTTTTATAATGAAGAAAATCATTCAACTGCATCATCAGTGAACCATCCTCAACAAGTCCTCCGACTAATCGAAATCAATTTTCCCCGTGATCACTCAACGGCACATGCACAATATACTGAGATAAAACAAAATAAACTGTTAAATCTCCCCAAGCTTTCCTCTTTCTGAGGCTGCGGCATTAAACTGAACAAGAGGCGAGAACTAAAACCCACTGCATTAAATCAGGCTGCAGTGAGCAGCTAACTGAATGTGTGGAGAGGGCGAAAGAGAGCCTGATTCGCTTTCAAACACCTCACCTCACAAGAGCCCCTCATATCCATGTGCAAAATGTGTCAGTGGGGAGTGGAGATGAAAGGGTCACCCAGGAGAAACTGGCAGTGAGGGGATGATCCTAGCCTGAACACCTCTGGGGGAGGCTGATTGGATATTGTTAGGCAGCATTAAATGAAGGCCTGGCCAAAAGACAGAAGGGGTACTACTGTCCTCTACAGAAGGCTTGATTAAGGATTTGCAGGATGTTAATAGGCTGGACAGTGGCCTGTGTGCTGTCTCTGTCTGATTCAAGCTCCAGGGAAGGCCAGGCCCCTGTGAGTCAAAGCTCATTTAAATAACTCACTGCACCATCACTAAGTATGCTCGCAGAGCCAAATAGGTCAAGATGATGATTCTGAATCCGACTGAGATTTAAAGGGGGAAAAAAACGAGTTATAGTATATAGATGTTAGGTGCAGTGGTGCAGGGACAGAATGACATGATTAGAATCTTGTTCCCATCAACTCTCAGAATCGAGGCCAGCAGCAGCAGCACTCAGGGTTTTATTTTGGGAGGAAGAGGCTGATCTAATGCTGACTAAGTTCAGATTTTGGTGACCAGCTCAAGGGCATGACAGACACAAGCCATGATTCAATCTGGTCTCAGGTCTATTTCAAAAAAAGAACAACAGGCATTCTTGATTGCATTTACATGTGAGGGTCAAAGTCATTTAGGAGTGATCAAACTGAGGTATAAATTTGCTTAAACAGACAGCTTGTCTTTATCCGAACGGAGGATTGAAACAGTAATGCTGCCACGGGATAATAAAACATGACATCAGCCTGCTGATGTCAGAAGACATTAGTCACAACTTTGTCACAACTCATCTGCCCTCTACTATCTGTTGAATCAGTGATGCTTAAGCGCAAATGTGCAGAATAATTGCACTGAAATGGCAGACGCTTTAATAAACTCCTCTTATTTGTGGCCAGTTTCCTGCAGAAGGGCCATTATGCAATGCATCATGTTTAAGCTTGATGTAGCCACGCTTCTCTGTTTGAAAGAAATACTGATTCAAAATGACAATCCAGAGTGAAAAAAATGGGGAGAGGAAATTCTTCCTCAACATTTCCATCAGAAGCCAGATTTCACTCCTGATCACAGGCTGATCCTCAAATAGTTAAATGCTGCATGGTCAGATTTAATGTCTCACTGATACAGTACATCATGGCAATGCACTTAGCAGTGTGCAGCATCACTCCCCCCCCCCCCCCCCGCCACCCCCCACACCCCTCAAGAGGAACAACCTTTCCTCTTAATGCAATCAGATATGATCCTCCTCATGATATTGCCAACAACAACAACAAAAAAGCATGCATGTTCACACGAGCACACTCACAAACATGCGCACACTTGATGAAGACCTTAGCGTCATGTCCCCATGCACGCAAGGAGACCGCACCGACCAGCAGCGAGAGGTAAGGAGGTGAAGCTACTGATGCCTCTTTCATTCATCATGACAGAGGCAGAATGCAAAGCTGTGGATTGCTACAGTTTTCTCTCTGCAGGAAGAAAAAAAACTGATGGGCAAAAAAAAAAAAAGAGGGAGGGTACAGAGCAAATAGAGCCATTCCACCACACACACTTACCTCTTTCACTTCAGCAGGCATTGCCAAACCTTTTCTGCTTCCCCACAAATGATGAACAAGATGCGTCCCCCAGTGAGACTTCTGTTTCTCTGCCTCTGCTGAATATTGCCTTGACTCTCTTTCAGCATCTGAGGCAGTTCAGACATGAGCAGCCATCCTTCCTCCCTGCTTGCACTAACACACGTCCGCGCACTCTCTCTCTCTCTCTCCCTCTCTCCCTCCCGCTCTCCCTCTCTCTGCCTCTATTACTCTTTCTCTCACAAACACACACTAGACGCACCATGCACACATTTGCTCAACACAGACGTTCCCTCGCATGCGCTCTCTCTCTCACACACACACACACAAATGCACGCACACATGCTCTGAGCAAGAATGAACGCGGGGCTCTCTCTCATTACTGCACTCCTCCTCTGATCTGTACTGCAGTTAATGTGTGTGCTATTAGCGAGGTGCTGAATCAACTGTGTGATGCCGAGCTTAGGTAAGTGCAGAGCCCCGCAATCCCTGTGCTCTCCCCAATATTTTCTGCCAGCTCTGGTCCAAGGAAACACGTGTACACACATGCACTCACACTTACAAGTGTGTATTATGCACACACATGCAGCTACACACCATTCCCTGTGGGCTCACAAGCTGATGCAGCTGGAGCAGAGCAGCCCGCACTAGTTCAGTACTATGTCACCCATGTGCAGCATAACAAGGAACAAGGGGGATTTGAGCAGTGGAGGGATGGTAGCATGGCTAAACACTGCATGCAGCACTGGACAGAGGAACAGGCTCCGTGATTAGTGAACTAAAAGATTAGCTCAGAAAAGTGAAACAAACAAATCAAGCCCCTTTTCACAGCCTATCACTGTCTGCCAGCAAAGCCACCCCATTCTTTACCTGCTCAATTCATTATCATTTAGTTTATATGCCCCCCCCCCTCCCCCCACAAAAAAAAAGAAAAAGCACACTAAAACAGCAGGTGAGGTAAATGCTGCACCTTTTTTAGGTGTCATCGCCATAAAATTTTGAGTTACTCATTGCAGATGTCCTTTGTGAATATCACAGCTGATCTGAGGCATAATCCACCACTCGACTAGATCATGATAAAGTCCTCTGTCTTACTTACTTTCTCAGATGAAAAAAAAAAAAAGCAGTCCAGGACATCTTCCAATTTTCCACCAGACCACTTGTACTGAGACAGCAGTAATTCACATAAAAAATGATTTGCTATCATCCACAGACCAGTGCTCTCCAGCTGTCTGTCTTATTGATTTAAGAGAACCCCTCGCTATCATTGATCTTTCATATTGCATAGTCTTTCACAGTCTACAGCTTGTCCTTCTCTAATCTAACACATCTGCATCTTTGAAGTGTGTTTCTTTTAACAGTAAGGCAATCATCCTTGCCTCGTTGTCATTTCACGTAATCCTTTGTTAGTGAAAAACCTGTCGTGTGCAATTTCATTTAAAATATACACATCAGTGGAGTATCTACTGAAATCACTCATGTGGCTCTTCCAGAGGAGCCTTCGTTTTTATGTCTCAGAGATCAACAGATTATGCTTAATACAACATTTTCATGAAATTTAAAAAAAAAAAGCAAAAGAAAATCAAAGCAACATCCATATATATATATATATATATATATATATATACATACACGTACATACATATATCCCTCTCATTTTTGTAAATATTTTGTTATATCTTTTAATGGGACAATATTGAATATATGACACTTTGATACAATGTAAAGCAGTCAGTGTGCAGCTTGTTTAACAGTGTAAATTTGGTGTCCCCTCTAAATAACTCAACACACAGCCATTACTGCCTAAACCGCTGTCAACAAAAGTGAGTACACCCCTTAGTGAAAATGCCCAAATTGTGCCCAATTAGCCATTTTCCCTCCTTCGTGTCATGTGACAAGTTAGTTTTACAAGGTCTCAGGTGTAAATGGGGAACAGGTGTGTTGAATTTGGTGTTATTGCTCTCACACACTCTCATACTGGTCTCTGGAAGTCTAACATGGCACATCATGGCAAAGAATTCTCTGAGGATCTGAAAAAAACAGAATTGTTACTCTACATAAAGATGGCCTAGGCTATAAGAAGTTTGCCAACACCCTGAAACTGAGCTGCAGCACGGTGGTCGAGACCATACAGCAGTTTAACGGGACAGGTTCCACTCAGAATAAACCTCGCCATGATCGACCAAAGAAGTTGAGTGCACGTGCTCAGTGTCATATCCAGAGGTTGTGTTTTGAAAATAGATGTATGAGTGCTGCCAGCATTGCTGCAGAGGTTGAAGATGTGGAGGGTCAGCCTGTCAGTGCTCAGACCGTACGCCACTCACTGCATCACATGGCTGTCCTCCAAGAAGGAAGCCTCTTCTAAAGATAATGCATAAGAAAGCCTGCAAACAGTTTGCTGAAGACAAGCAGACTAAGGACATGGATTACCTGTGGTCTGATGAGACCAAGACAAACCTATTTGGTTCAGATGGGTCAGGGGTGTGTGGCAGCAACCAGGTGAGGAGTACAAAGACAAGTGTGTCTTGCCTACAGTCAAGCACGGTGGTAGGATGTCATTGTTTGGGCTGCATGAGTGCTGCTGGCACTGGGGAGCTACAGTAAATTGAGGGAATGGATTTGTGGATGGCAACATGTACTGTGACATATTGAAGCAGAGCATGATCCCCTCCCTTCAGAAACCTGGCCACAGGACAGTATTCCAACATGATAACGACCCGAAACACGCCTCCATAAAGACCAGTGTCTTGCTAAATAAACTGAGGGTAAAGGTACTTGACTGCCCAAGCATGTCTCCAGACTTAAACCCTATTGAGCATCTGTGGGGCATCCTCAAATGGAAAGTGGGGGAGCGCAAGGTCTCTAACATCCACCAGCTCCATGATGTCATCAGGGAGGAGTGGAAGAGGATTCCAGTGGCACCCTGTGAAACTCTAGTGAACTCCATGCCCTTGTTGCCAATTTTTTTCCCCCTAAAATAATCTTCACTATCACTATCCACTGTAGATATGAAAACTATTACAGCTGTTGAGTCTGGATAGGAGTGCAAAGAGGCAGACTGATATAAACGTACAAGTCAATCAATGTGGATTTTGCAAAATCCATGAACAAAACTAAAGAAGTCCTACACACAGTTTAATAAAGTAAAGAACATAAAACCAAGTAAGCAAACAGAATGGTAACCATATGACAAGACAAATTCTCGGGGGAAGGACTATTTATACACATGAGATAATCAAGGAATTGAAATACTAAGGAATGAATGAGAATCAGAATCAAAATATTAAACAAAACTAAGAACCAAATAGTAAACAAAAATTCAAGCCATAAAAACACAAGATCCTGGTACCACGTCAGGGATCATGACAAAGAAAAGTATGGTGCAGGATTTCAGAGAGGGTTTGGTCACAAATCCAAACATGATTATTAGTCAGTTAGCAGATGGCGCAAAACTTTGTGAATGGGACGGAGATGGATTTTTTTAAAAGCTCACAAACCTAGAGAGTGCTCTTTAAACCAAACACCTATTAAATCTTAATCTTACATCTTGACCAAACCTTGTCTCAATTTGTTCCAGTTTGTTTAAAAAAAAACATGAATATATGCAGGCCTATTTCAAGTTATAAGTGACCTGATTTAATATTTGATACTGACAGATGAATTTGAGTTAGTGTGAGAGAATGACGCTGCTGAGCTCTTTAAATGTGAATTATGATGGATGAGGCCTTTTAATGTTTAAAATGAATTTGATGACATTTATTGACATTTACAAGGTTGTGAATTTTGGGAAATTACTTTGACTTTACTACACTTAAGGGTACAGAATGCCAGCTGTATTAATCTGTGAGCCAAGACTAATCTGTCTTTTTCTGTGGGCTTCTTTCCATATTTCAGATCTTAAACTTGCAACAGATTGCACATAAGCATTAAATAAGTCTAAACCGCAAATTTCACTCAAGGAGTTTTTTCTGTATTTTGTCTACAGGCTGAATAGAGAAATTGCTTCACTGCTGAATGACAGTAAGAGCTGCTGTGGCACAAAGAGTCTGTACCCACCTGATATACACACATCTTTTCAGTGTGACAGCATGTGTTGCCTGCAGGCTCCTTCATTTTTACTGAACTGCTTTTAACTTCCAGCCGTTAACTTCAGCCTGAATTAACCCTCCTACAGTGAACTCATTACTCAGTCCGTCCACTTAAGTGGCCTTTCTGGATTCAAACCCCAAGTGACCATTTACCCTCTCTCACCCATTTGAGCCTCAGCACACCAACTACCATAGACATTTTCAGTGTTTGGAGACCTTCCTCCGCTGGGTTTGCCACATGTTTAATCATCAGGTGTCATTCATCTACCATGACATTCATTTGAAAATAAGCACCAAATAAATATCCAGTACTACAGCAAAACATAATGACAGTAGCAGCAAAAGAAAAAAAAAGAGGATGAGGATGTAATAAATAAGCCACATCAGCTAAATAAATTAGTTTTCTCTGCTTTGACCCAGACAGCAAAGTCCAGCTCAAACATGTGCAGACGTCAATACTTCAGCAGCTGTTGATAAAACAGCACGTGGGGGTGTGAAATGGTGTTGCTGAAAGATTTCATGTGTAGGAAATAAATCACCTACTTAAGAATAACATCAAAATAAAAGTATTTCCTGTAGTCCAGGTACACTGAAAAGGGACATGAATTTATTGATTCTAAAAGAAATATTACCAAATTCCTCGATAACATCAGCAAAGTCTTGATGCTGCTCTGCATTTTTATTTGTTTAATCAATTAGTGAACAGATCATAAACGCTGTAGAGTGCCATTAAATATTAGAGAGTGCGGGGGTGTGGGGACATTAACATTCAGGAATTTTCCATGATGTTGCTGCTGTAATCACTGCAAAATGCGTGCAACACACCTAAGACTGCTTGCAGATTTTTGAAGAAAATACTTTCAATTTGTCAGTTTTTAAAGAAATTTTATATTAATATTATGTTTTTTCTTGGGTACTTTTATTCAAGACTTTTATTTGTGACAAGAAAAAAAGAAATCAAGGTCTGATCAACAGGGGAACAGGTGCATGAAGATGGGGTGTGACACCATCAAAGGAGACTGTACTGTCAAAAATGACATCAAGACTTACAATTTGCTTGAAAACAGCTGGTAGAGAGAGGAGAGCAGCATTTGGCTTTAAATGGATATAAACCTGGGTGTCATCAGCATAGCAGAGCTGCCCCTAATTAGTGCCTCACTCTGGCCAGCTTGGACTGATCATTTTTTGCTTAAATAAACATTTTTCATTTAATCAGAGAGGACGTGAACCAGTTAAGCACAACCTGAATCAACAGCTTACTAGTGTTGTTTCCATTCCTGTTACTTATTTGGTATTATTTTTGAAAAGCATTAATAATATACAATCCTGCATCTCATGATTTGAGTGATGATTCATTGTTTTACTTATTATTCAATAGATATACAGTACCGTCAAGGGTTTTAAACACACCCATCAATGGGTGGGTTTGTTTTGTGTTGTGTGGTAAAACCACCGCCTGGATTTAACTAAATAACTGAAAGTATACCACTGAATAATGACTGGAGTTATTAATATACATTGCTGACAACAGATTATTTAATTATGTTTGAATGCATACCTGGTGGGTTGAAAAAGATTTTACTCGATTTCAGGAGGGCCACATTATTAGCCTGCATCAAGTAAATGGAAAATCGAAGGAGGGTGCTGAACTAAATATTGGATTAAGAGCTTATCAGTGCATTATTAAAACTTGGAAGAATCATTTTGAACTGGCAGATTAAAAGAAGAGATGTGCTCTGGAAAAAAATCTTGAAATTGTAAAAAGTCAACTGTAAAAATCACAGCGAAGTCACAGCCAAGCGAAGAGACTCAGAGGATTGGAAATTTGAGAATATCTGGGATGTGCTGGAGAAGACTTTACACAGCGGCCCAATTCTCCAATCGCGATGGCAGATCTTGGTGAAACAAGCTTGTGACATTGCATCAGCTAATTGAAACGATGCCACAGCGAATGTGTGCCACCATGAAAGCTAAAGTCTGTCTAATGAAATATTCAAGTGTACAACTTTTATTGACAGGTCAGTGTATTTATATTAGATATTATGCAAATAAAAAGTCAAAAAAGGAGGGAAAAGTAGGTTATTGTGCCATGCTAAAATAAAATTATAAGTATAATCCCCCATTTTCCATAGACTTCCATAAACATTGCATATGCCTTACACAAGTATATATATATTAGGGGTGCAACGATACACAAAATTCACGGTTCGGTTCGGTTCGATACTTTGGTGTCACGGTTCGATATTTTTTCGATACAAAAAAAATGTTCATGCATTTTTTATTTGTCATTTATTAAAATTATAAATATATATTTTAACTCAAAAGTACAGTTTTTAAATTTAACCCTAACCCTTGTGCGTGTTTTTTATTTTGACAGCGAATGCGCACCTGCGGACCACTTATGTGCAGCCCTGGTTATTTAGCTCATCATATTGCAGCCACAGAAATTCTTTTGTCCATGAAACCATAAAGCTGCACTTTCTTTTTGCCTTATAGTCTGATTTGTCATAACTTCTCCGTTTTGTGGTAAGCTTTTCTTTGGCTGTCACTTCTTCACCCTGACCTGTCTTATTTGGCTCAGCAGAACTGAAATGCTTTTACACGCGCACTCACATAAGCTCAGCTGCGGGAGATTTCACTTGTCATGTTTGCATAGTAAGCTAACGATTAATAAGACGATGTCAGAGGAATTGGTGCACAAATTATCATCACTCACAGATCAGTGCTGTCACTCTCTATACACAGTTTGCAGGATTGCAAAGTGAAAGCAAAAAAACAAGCGCAAATTCAAACGCGATTTCAATATGTCACATATTGACAGTGGCTCACCGATGCCAATGACATAATTACCCAGCTACATTTCTGAAAGAATGCAAAAGCATTGACCTTTATTTTTCCTACAATAGCCCGACGGGCAGGGAAGAGATAGATTTTGGTAGCCCGACTGAAAAAATCGCTAGCTCCTGGACGTTGGGCTAGCGATATTGCGAGCCCTGTATCTGATTGAGGAATCACTCATCTTTGGAAAAGAGAGTTTATTACAGAGAAATGGCTCTTTCCAAAATAAAAGCTATACTATCCACTTCTTCTGGGCTATATTCTCAGCAGCATAAGGAGAATCATGTGCTAACAGCTGTCTAAATGACTCGGCTAAAGTTAGTAGCATGCTTGTTGTTTTTGTTTTTGCACTAGGATGATGTCGGCGTAAATGTGCAGTGCTTTCAGGTTAATCTCGTTGAAATGACCTTAACGCCACAACACGGCAAATCTCCGTTAACGAGCTACCGCCGATCGCTCCGTGCATGGGGCTAGACGGCCAACACTTAACGAGCTAACTGCGCTAACACACTAGTTCACACCAATGTAATTGAGCATTGCATGGCACATCCAACATACTGTTTTACTTTAGTCCATGACTCGCTTACCTTCAGGGTCATACGTCACATGAAAACCAAAATAATTCCAAACGCCAGATCTGAATGAGGTTCAATTTGCCTGTTACAAGGAGAGCTTAACTTCTGTCTCGCTAGCTTGCCCTGCGCTCTTCCTTCTGACTATGCTGTCTGTGTTGAGCGCTCAGTGAATCTGCATTCGACTACTCCACCTAGGCTGCACTGTCGAGCCTAGGCGGAGTAGTCGAATGCAGATTCACTGAGCGCTCAACACAGACAGCATCGTCAGAAGGAAAATTGATAAAATAAATTACAAATGTTGTATTGCTCGATACATATGCGTACCGAACCGAAAGCACTGTATCGAACGGTTCAATATCGATACGAATATCGTTGCACCCCTAATATATATATACATAAAAACTGAATACTGTGTTAGTCCATGGACTAGATATAAATTTTCACTGTCCTCCCTCGCCATATTTATTCATGTGTCTTTGGTACTTTGCAAACGCTTTTTGCATTTTTTCCCATGTTTTATGTTTATACTTCTTTATTCAGTGACCCTGATTAATGCAATAACAGCCGCATTATTTTAACGTTCATCAACCTGTCTCGCAGTATCCCCTCAGGGTCTGTGGATCATGGTGGAAAACTGCACCATGCATCTAGACAAGAATTCAGCTATCAGTGTGGTTTTGTATTCAGTGACTCTACTTTAGTTTCCAAGGGATACACTGCTCTTAAACCTGAAGCACATCTCAGATCATAATAGCAAGACTACAGTACATTTATGAGAGTTTAAATAATCCATCATTTTGCTGTGTTGTTTAGAAATACGAGAACTGACTTTCTGAGATAAATAGGAGATTTCTCTCTTCTTTGTTTCCATGGTCTCCAATATTTCTTTATTCAATGAGTGCAATTGGGAACAGAATGTAAAACTGGACTCTATCGTTGCTAAAAATACAACAGCCAGCACTATATGCAGAAATTTGTATCCAGTTTGCACATCTATCAGACAAAGACAAATCACTGAAAACTGGGGCAATCTGTGTTTATAGGTAAATGCGTTATTTTACATACTCGGGTCAGATAAATAGATGTTTCTACTGAGCTGCATTGTTTTATAACACTACCACTGCACTATGACAAATCAGAAACCTTTTTAATTCTACCCGTTGCAGCTTTGTGCACAAACAGGCCATTCAAACAAGTCCCTCTTTGAGAATCGCAACATGAAAGGGTTAAAACTTTCCACAGATTCAAGGTTTAACGATTTTTTTTCACGCCTTTTATGATAGTTTAATAGTCTAACAAGTGCAATTTATTCTTTTGTCACAAACTGATGAATTACAAGACTTTCCTTGAAACTCAGAAAGCCGGGACCCTTTGTGGCGAATACAAAGTATCAGTTAAGGTCATTGTTGAGTGCTTAGAATCTATTTAATATATGAGCATTTGCCAAGACTCTGACCAACTGTTATACCAGGAAATATCTTCATCTCATAGATTTTCTCACATCTTTTATTAATTTCCCACACCTTTACACAAATATGCACATGAAACTATGTTTTCTAAAGTAAAGAGTGAATAGTAACCCTGTTCTGCACTGTTTATTACTTCATCTGAAACACACACGCACACTTCTGCGGTCACACACACCACCTTTAAGTGCATGTGATGAAGGCTACTAAATTGCTTCTAGTATGGCAGAGATGAATGTAATTATTGCTGCCCATAATCTATACACACAAACACACTGAGGCTGAGCAGTACAGTGCAGCAAGAAGGGTCTGCTGACAAACACCCACAGAGAAGAAAACATATTACATTACATTGTGTATTGTGATACATTAATTGCAATGAAATGCCCACACAGTCTTTGGTGCTCAGCGGGGCATTTCACAACCTTTTCCTGCAGCCGCACAGAGGCACACGTTCAACGCAGACTTCTGTCCTAATTAAACCCCCGCACTACCCACCTCTGCTCTGTTCAGCTGGCATGTGCAGCTGAGGCTAATTCATTTCAATACCGAGACAAAACATCTATAAGAGTTTACAAAAAAGAAAAAAAAAAGCACAGGAAATTGGTGCCAGCAGTGTTGAATGCTGCTCATATTTCAGATGGTGGTGCCACCCAGAGCGCATAATAACGCTGGAAATACCAGAAAAGGTCACCGATTCGGCTCCAGGAGAGAAAGGTCAGCTTTCATATTTTCATATTCAAATATTTAAAGATGATCTACACATTTATTTTCAGCGAGTGAAACTTAAGAAGAAGAAAAAATCTGTGCAAATCCTGCTGCTTCTAGAGGGGCTCCTGTCAGACTGAGAGTCTGTCTTCAGACTATAGATGGCAAAGCTTTACCTTGTGTCCTGACTTTTCACTTTGACTAAATGCTGCGCCCCGTTGGCAGCCTGTAGAAACAGCAATAGCTGCCTCCCAGCATCACCTGCACGGAGAGCAACTTTGCTTCAAGCGGTGCTACGTGGCATCCCCTTCCCAGTGACTTTATAAATAATGTAAATATTATAAAATGTGCCCCCGTCTGACAAAGAAAAAGAGCAAGTGCTGCTATTAATCCAAATCCTCCTTGTCGAGTGTCACTGCAGCGACTTCTTAATCACACCAACAGAGAGCCCGGGGAGGGAAATGAAATGCATCAGTGCCACTGCAGCTGAAAATGACAATCAGCTAGTTCAGCGATGCCTCTGATCATCAGGCATATCAATGAGGTGGAAAGAAATAGAGAGAGAGGGAGGAAGATACCGCTCCACAGTCATTGGCACGAATGTAGGTCAGTCAGCTGCAATTGAAGAAGTTTCATCAAAGATTTAGGCGACTTCCGGATTGATTGGGATCAAATCAGATCATGTAAAGAGGTTAGCACGAGTCCCCATAACATGTATGTGAGAAGACCAGCAGCACTGCAGAAAAGAAGCATTTATCCAGAGGCACAAAGCATATATTACAGAGTACAGCTCAATAGTTTAAGTACTGAATATTAATTGTTATATAATTAGGGTTTTTCTTTTGATTAACACAGAAGCGGTGCTCGGGACACTAAAAAGTGAAGCTACTGCTGCTTTGACTGACACAAAAATAAGACCGAAACATTTCTGATAAGAAAGCCGAGGAAGCACAAAGGAGAAAAAGCCTGCGCTCAAAAACCCGGCGTGGTGGGTTGTGCGTCTCTTCACTCTACAGGGGAAACAATTACAGAAACAAATAACTCTTTCAACGCGCACACAAACCCTTTAATGACTGTTTAAAGTTGGATGTGTCATTTAAATCCGCCAGCATGCATATTTGGGGTTTATGTTTTTATTTTTTTGCACAGCAACCAAGCTGCAATAGTTTCGCACTTTGAGATTAAAGCTGAGACAATGTAGATTAGACAGACATGTTTGTAATGGACGGTAAAAATAGCATGATGTAAGATGGAGGGCTTTCCAGACAACACAGCCTGCACAGAATACTTTTGATCCCTTTCCTCTAACTCAACAACCTGCAATCCCGTCTTTGCACAGCATCCCTGTCATTACCATCATTATCACTTTACCCCCGGCTAGAAAAAAAAAGGAGGCTGGAGATGGGGAGACGGGGGAGGAGGGCGAGACAGCAAGAAAACAACAGAGCGAAGGAGGAAAAAACATCACATCATGGCATCCAAATGCATTTCATTAAAGTGAGTGATTTCTACAGCACACGCATGAGTAAGATTTGAAGTCGAAAGGGTGAAAAGTGGAAAATATGAAAACCACAAGAATGATGTATGCTTCTGGATATGTAGCCTCAAATGAAATGCATAGCACATGCATGTGATGTGATGTGTGGGTTTCTGCTACTGTGTTGTGTGCTCATCTGTCACAATGGGATTGTGATGCTTCATTGTGTCCCTGATGTACATTTGAACAAGTACAAGGCATTAGCGCTTTAAATTAAACCACCCTTAAGAAGAAAACCTGACCAAGTGTGAAAATCGTCGCCGAGATTTGTTCGTGTGTTGATTGATGCCATTGTTTTAAGTTTCAATGGAGCAGAAACAGAAACGTTTTCTCCCTTTTAAGCCCGTGGCATCCGTCTCAGCGCTGAGCTGTCTTATTTTTTAAAAACATGTGATGTTTGCCCACGCTGTTTCCCAGACATTTTCATAACGATCATCTGTCCAGAGTGGAAAGAAAAATCTCAATTCAGCCACAAAAATTTTATTTGTTTTCTTTTTCATCTTCTTTGCATTTGGCAAACAAAACTATGCATCACAGCCTACATCTGCCGAGTGGAACAGACAAGGCAGCAACTCAATTACTGTCATTTTAAAAATCTTGACATTATCCAATTAAAGTCTACACTCACTGGCCACTTTATTAGGTACAACTTGTACCTTACTTTTTGGCTAATTTTTCATGGGACCGATTCAACAAGGTGCTAAAAACATTCCTCAACCAACTGTTGTCATAAAAGGATGGACGTGGTCAGCAACAACACTCAGGTAGGCTGTGCATGGCATTAAAACGAGGCTCAGTTGGGCCCAAAGTGTTACAAGAAACTATCCTCCGTACCATTACGCCACCAGCAACCTGAAATTTGTGTGGTTGATACAAGGCAGGATGGATCCATGCTTTGATGTTGTTTACACCAGATTCTGGCCCTATGATCCAAATATCACAGCAGAAACCAAGTCTTAGCTGAACAATTGTCCAATTTTGGTGAACCGGCGCAAATTGTAGCCTCTGTTTCCTGTTCTTAGCTGACATCAGTGGGATCTGTGTGGTCTTTGCTTGCTGTAGCCTTCAAGATGCTTCAAGAGATGCTCTTCTGCATGCTGTGATTGTAACACGTGGTTACCTGATTTACTGCTCCCTTCCTTACGCTCAAAGCAGTCTGATCGTTTTCCTCTGCTATCAGCAAGACATTTTCACCCAGAGGACTGCTGCTCGCTGGATATTTTCTCTTTTTCAGATCATTCTCTGTAAACCCTAGAGGTGGTTGTGTGGTGAAAATCTGAAACACTCACACCAGCCCGTCTGACATCAACAACTATGCTATGTTCAAAATCACTTAAACCATATTTCTTCCCCATTCTGATGCTCTGTTTGAACTTCAGCAGGTCGTCTTGATCATGTCTGCATCTTTAACTGCTTTGAGGTGCTGCCAAGGAAGCTCTTTTTTTCCTACTGCTACACATCCAACCAGTCCTCACTGGGTTGTTTTACTTTACGTACTCTGAAGCTTCACCTTTTTAAACTTTAGCCAGCTCAGTGTTTACATATTAAAAGAGCGCTGCCTACTAGCTCTTACATTAGTAGCCAAGGAAACAGCAAGTATAAACCTGAATCAGAGCTTTAGAGAAGAAATGTGCCTGTTATCTTAAAAAAGTGATATTTAATAACCCGATCCTTTTACATTTAAGCTGAAAAGGCTTTTAAAGAGGAATTGGAAATGCCTCGTCACGATTGACCTGATTGAGTCTTTTATGGCTTTTTACGACTGTAGTGTTAGGCTTTGCAACGTTTCACTGCTGCACATTTGTTGCTACTGCAAATAAATAAAAGCGCACTTCTAAAAAAGTGGCATGGAGCACTGGTTCGCAGCTCCTTGACAAGAATATGTCAGTGACTCGTATAATTTGCAGCTTATTCATATTCCTCCTGGATTCTCGCATTGCTTTTAAGGTCCCGACATTGTCTGTCATCCTCCCCCCTCTGAGTTTCTCACTGTCATCTTCACAGTCTTCACAGAAAAGGCTGTGTAATGCAATCTGTAAACGTGTTAGACATTTTTGCCAATAACAAGCACTCTGATGACTGCCTAACAATGTTGTTTACATTTTAATTGTTGCACTCTGGCACCGTAATGGAGAGGCTTCCTTTTTGTGTGTGTATGTGTCATGTTTCACGTCTTTTGTTGTCAGGTCTTTAACTAAGCTGCGAAGCGTGCGCTTTTTTGAATTTACCACACTGGTGAGAGATCTGTCAGCAGTGCTGGAAGTTCCTGCCAGCACTTTAAATCATTCAAGCCTTTCAAGACTTTCTGTCATCTTTGCACTTCTGTCCGCCCTGAGGTCAAACGCAACAATAACTCACCTGCAAACTTGGCCTCAGAGCGTTGAATCTTGTCATTTATTGCCTAAACAAAGACAGTCTATCCGGGCTCGACGTAGTAAAAGTTCCTGTTATCAGAAATATTTCTGCCAGAAACACTGAGTTAGTCATAAGTTTGCTCTGGCGCTGAAGGTCGACCAGAAGAACGGACCCGTTTAAGCTGTCGGAAGCAGAAAAAAATAGAAAAATCTGTCACTTGATTCTTCATCTGATGCTTGTGAAGCATTAACACCACCTCTTGTAGATGAATGAAGTCTTGGTGACATTTCTTTTTTCTTTCTAATTAACTTAATGTGACCCACTCGTACTATGTAATAAAACTGCATTTGAGCTAGAGCCTCCTA
The DNA here is from genome assembly GCF_057382095.1 of Aulonocara sp. 'chitande type north' Nkhata Bay. Lineage (NCBI taxonomy): Eukaryota > Metazoa > Chordata > Actinopteri > Cichliformes > Cichlidae > Aulonocara > Aulonocara sp. 'chitande type north' Nkhata Bay. The sequence goes on from NC_141350.1 coordinate 45,660,981, forward strand.
TGGTCTTTTCCATTACTCGTAGCCCCTGACATAGACATCATCATGCTGTTTTCTGGCATTTTACCCAAAACTGCATCATCTGCTGGATCATGCTGCTCTAGCTGAACATTATGCCTCCTTCTGAAATTGTTCACTAGAGGGTGCCGTGCACAAATTTGGTGCAGAGAGTGGCAGTATGGAGCCACTACCTATCGCACTCCTTACGGACTCATGATATAAATATTTTTATCCACTTGTATTATCATCATTGCTAAACAAATATGTGTTCTAGCAATTTCTATTAAAGCCTGAGGTTTTTTATTATTATTATCTTTATTTATTTTGCCTTTTTCAGTTTTATTACACACTCTGCAGGCTTTCATTTATAGCAGGTGTGGTTAAACTTTACATAGAAGGGAAGTAAAGCACTTTATTCTCACGTCCTGCTGGAAATACTGTTATTTTGCTTGTGACGTGATGTGTCGCAGTCATATCAGAGTTTCGATTGGCCCAAACATGGCTGGCAGTAGAGACACAACTGCTCATTTTATAGGTTCCTATGAGTATATCCACAGTTTGTTTGTTTTTTGGTATTATAGAAGAATTTTATAATTTATAGCGAAATATTATTGTGAGACCCTTTATACTGAATGAACTGCTGGAACCCTGGATGGTGTTTTAGTGGCAATTCACATCACAAATAAATAACATAAGTGGAAATTACAAAATAGGTTTATTCATATAAACAGCTACAAAATTCTACTAAACAGGGAGTTTTCTTTTTTTGTTGTTCAGGAGGAGGCAAAGTGTATTGTTACACTGTTTCACAAAAGTATTATCAAATGACATACAAACAAATAAGTTAATCTGTATTCTTCACAAAGCTCTTCTGAGTTTATAGAGCTCCCTCTGTCTGTAAGAGGAGGCACAGCTATCCTGAGATTCACAGGGTTGTTTTTTTTTTATTTGTTCAAACTTACATGACCTTCCAAGAATATAGTTTCTATGTGTATCCATCATTGTGTATTTATTTGTCCCACACCCTCCTACAAAGGGAAGTCCCAAATGGCTTCTTATTTACACGCTGCGGAGCTGTGAAGACTGAGACTAACGCTGCATAGATGAGTCATTCACACCACCAGAAACATGACTCTTTTCTTCTTTTCTTTTTTCATTTCAGGGCTCCCAAAGTGACAGAGTCTTTCCCCTCGCCGGAGTATGGGAGAGAGGAACGTTTCGTGTTGGCATAGGAGGCGTACAGGGGGGCAGAGGAGGTTGAGGAAGAGGAAAAGCGGGGCAGGGTGGACGTAGAGGAAGGGAAGCCTGGGGCCGGCCTCTCGGGAGGGTAACAGGCCGGAGAGGAAGACCTGCCCCTGCTTTGTAGGCTGCTGCTGCTATTCTGCAGAGGAGAGCTGGAGGTTTTTGGACCATGTGTGAGAGAAGATGTTGACGAGCTGGAGAGAGGTGAGGTCCTGATGTTGTAACCTAGGACGCCCGTACTCATGAGAAACTCCCTGGAGCCGTAGGCTGGCGGAGTTGGTCCCCGGGAGCCCAGAGGTCGAATGTTGTCCGGTGGTAAACTTCTCCTGCTTGGGATGTCATAGATCCCCATATCAGGGCTGAAGAGCGCCTGGGTCCTCACCTGGCGACGGAGCATCCTCTCCCGCTCCTCCAGCTCCCGTCTCTCATGAATAGAAGCCATGATGGCTTTTGAAAAGTTATCATAGCGCGCAGCAGCAGACAGCGGAGGTGTCATGTCTGGAGGAATGAGATCCCGAAGACTACCTCGAGGACTCTGAGAAGCAGCATCTCGCATCGCCAAACCCAAAGGTGGGACATCTCGCGACATTACGCTTTGGGATGCAAGGTCTCTTGGCAACAGCCCTTGGAAAGCAGGAGAAGGGACTCTTTGAATAAAACCTTGGAAAGAAGGCGAGGCATCCCTGGAGGTTAGACCCTGCAAAGAAGGTGAGGGATCTCGAGGCTGAGGAGACTGTCTGCTGATGCCCATAAACACGGGACTGTATGTGCGAGGATGCGACCGCTGCAGGTTCCCGTCTGTGCCCAGGGTCATAAAGTGATGGGGGTAGCTGACTGGAGGGGCCCCTCTCTGAGCCATGGCCTGAGGGTCTGTAGGAATGACATTATCATAGGAGATGCTGCTGCTGCTGGTGTTGTGGTTGGCCAGCAGGCTGGAAGAGGACAGGATGCCAGGCCGGGGACTGGATTCCAAATTGTCAGCATGCATGGCTGGCAGCTGGGATTTGCTGCCACTGCGACTGGTGTGTTTCAGGGTGAGAGAACGGGAGTTCAGCGGCAGAGAGTTGAGCTGCAGCGAGCTGGAGACAGCGCTGGTCTGGAGGGAAGGCTGGACAGGCAGGCTGGCCTGTTGGCTGCATCTCACAGGGCTTCCTTTAGACTCAGAGTGGAGGTCAGGACCTTTGTTGCTCCCTTGCTGATCTGACGTCTTCAGCAACTTAAGCACAACAATACAAAACAGACAGCAGAGTCTTTCAGACACAAATCAAAACCAAAACTTATATACTGAGGAATAAACTCTGAAAGTCACCTGTTCTGGAGGAACAGGCGATGATCCTCTGGATATAGCCTCAAGGACAGGTCGTAGCTGTGGCACGGTGGGAATAGATGCAGGAAGGACGGTTTTATTATGATGCCCCGGATCTAAAAAAGAAGTCAGCTTCAGATTAATGGCATGCAACAGCAAACGTATGGAATAAAACCGCCAATGCATCTGAGCAAAGATGGCTTAAAGGAGTTCTTGGTTTTTCATCATCAACAAATCCCATGGAAAAAAATAAAAAACAAACCAACAGTGCATTAGTTTGTCTCTAAATACTTTCCATAATCTCTCTAAAGCACACACGCCAAAAGCCCTCTGATAGATAATATAGATGTAAACCTATGAAAAGTGGGTCACAAGTTTCCATTTTACCGATTTCGAAAACCAAAAGTACTTCCAATAACAGAAGATGTATCTTTTTAAAAAAGACTTGATAAAAAAAAAACCTTTTAAGATGTAATTATTGCACATTTGGTGCAGTAATCATTGCAGTTTGCACAGGAAGAAGAGTATGAGCCCACAATCCAACAGTACATGTTTATTTATCAAATTATAATTAAGTCCTCAAAGTGTCCCTCTTTTCTCTTACTTAATTAAAAAAAATGTTACAAAAAATGTGGCCGCTTCACTTTACAGATGCATGCTTATCACAGGATATAAGCATATGTGTCATTTTAAATTACCATCCATGGCAGCTACTTGGCTCTTCAACAGACCGTGGTCTGGTTTCGGAGGCAGCGGCGGTGGAGTTTTCGGTTGTTTGATGTCTGACAGCTTGACAGCTCCGGTTGAGGTTTGCTGGCAGAAGAAAAAAAAAGCCAGAGACATGAGAGATATAGCTCATACATCATATATCACTTGATAAGTGTGTGAAAATATTAAGCTCTTCGTGCTTACCTTATTCTGGAGACTCTGTATCCCGTTGCCTCTGACTTTCACTGGCATCTGCCTTTCAATTTCTGGCCTCAAAAACGGAGGCTGAATGTGGATGACTGCTTTCCTACAGGGCCTTGCTGTGTACCTGGTGTCCCAGGACAAAGACAGACAGCAAAACAAAGTTAGTTTAAAGGTTTAAATTAAGCAGAAGATGTAGGAGGAGAACATTTCTTACTTTGGAGAAATGGGACTGCAAACTAGATGCTCCAAGTTGTTACAGCAGCCACGTGTAAAAGGGTTTACTCCTCCCTGAAACTTTCCAGTTACCTGTGAAAATATGAGGAAGTATATTAGAGTTTTTACGTGTATACATACAGTACTGTGCAAAAGTCATACATTTTGCTATGAAAATGGGAAATAGCTACAGTGATTTATTGAAATGTGCAAACCTACATGGAAGCACAGTCTTCAGTAATAGTTCCCCAGGACTCTGAAGGACATCAAAGCTTTTGTTCTGCTCTCTGTCAACATGATCCCACACTGCTTCAGTAATGTTGAGGTCCACTGAAGAGGCCGATCCATAACTGATAGCGTTCAGTTGTGTGCTTTTATATCAAGCTATACTTTTATAGTAATAGCAGTGTGTTTTTGTCATGCTGAACAGTAAAGATTATTCCCAACACCAGCAACTGAAATACAGCCCAAACCATGACAGAGCCTCCACCGTGTTTTGCAGACAGCTGTAGACACTCAGTCTTGTTCCTCTCTCCTGACCTCCACACATATTGACAATTTAAACAACTTCTCATGTGGATTCATCACTCCATCAGCCACTGATTTCTAGTCTAGTTCTTGTGTAATTTGGCATACCTCAGCCTTTTCACCTTGTTTCTCTTCCTTAAGAATGGCTTCTTGAAAGCCAGCCTTGCACTGAGACCATTTCTGATGAGGCTTCAGTGAACAGCAAATGGATCAGCTGAAGGGTCAGATGCATCTCTCAGGTCCTGTGTCAGTGCTTTGCTATATTTTCACCTATTTCATACGGACCTGACTTTATGATACTTAATACTCCATCTGCTGTAAGTAGTTTTTAGACTTGCCTCTTCTGTACTTCTATACTATTTTATGCTTGTCAAACTGTGTTATCTTTGGCATTTTTCATAGACTCGGCTAAAGAAATGGGAACAAATGATGTGCATTTGCCACAAGCTGCTAGTAACAAAGCACAGATACAGTTTAAAACTGATTCTTTGCCAAGTTGTCTGTCTTATGTAGATAGTTAGGTGCTTTTTTACACTTGGACAATTTATAGGTCATTGTTCAGTGGCTTAACAATATTTTTTAAAAGAAACATTCCTCTGGAAATAGTCAGTTAAAAGCCCTGGACTGAAAATAACTGAAGACAATCAGCCCTTGTCCAAAGGGAAAGTTTGAAAGACCCTCAGAAAACATGGAGAACTATTGCTTCAAGACAACTTTAAAAATTAAAATTCTGGCTCCTTGGAAGTAAATGACTTTTGCACAGAATTGTACAATACAACATCATTAAGTCCTTCAGTTTCATTCATATGCTTCTATGTTCCCAACAGTAATGTACATGTATGGAAAAAACTGACTTGTTCATTGGTGGTTCGTCCTCTGGATACCAGATACAAGTGGAATCCAGTGAGACCGAGGACAGGGATCAGAAACAGCCCCGATATACTGATCACTACCAAACTGGGAAAAGCAATGATAAGGAAAACTACTTCTAGTTAGAATCAGTTAGACAAAATAGTCAAAATATGCAAGCAAAGATAGCTGCACACATATATTGAGTGTGCATAAGGATACGTGACAGTGCAGTGCAGCTTCCATAATTCATCCATGTGGTGCAGCACGTATATGAGGCCAAAAGTGAAGACACCAATCATGTGAAAAGTCAGTGACAAGAGAAACAGAAAGAAGTAGCGGTAGTTTCGCCTCCCGATGCAGTTGTTCACCCAGGGACAGTGATGATCAAAGTCCTGAAAGATTGAGAAAGGGGGAAAAATACTAAAAATCAGTTTTTCGCTGGTATGGTGTAGAACAGTTTGTATGTATGTAGCATGAAACAGTATCCCGTACTGCAGCATTTATGGCTTAAGCTAATTTGCGATGCTGATTCAAAACAGGGCCTTTAAAATGCAAAAAGCACACAAGTACACCGAAAATTCTATAAAACACGAGCTACACAACAGAAATATAAAGACACAAAGCTCACAGCACAATAAAAACACAGAAAATGAGAGAAAAAATAAAAAAGGCAGCTATAGAACAGTAATACCTGCTGTGCTTTGTAAACACATACTTTTCAGTAGATGCTGTCTGAGCCCGTTTTTCAAATTGTATTTCTACTGAGTCCACAAAGGATCTGAGGAAAGGATTAACCTGATTAATGAGATCTCTCCCTCTCTCTCTCCAACACCCTCTGGCCATCATTCACCCTGCAGAAATCCCCCTTATTGACTTTCCTCCCAACACACTGCTACACTCACTCAGAAGCAACAACTCATTTTCCTTCTTGATCTGTCCCTCCGTGCCTTCCACACCCTTATCACACAATTCCTCCATTTCAATTTCCCACCGCATTTGTTTTTGTGTTTTTTGGTTTTTTACCCTCTCAATCATCTAGTTTTTCTTCCGCTCACCTCCACACAGTGATCACAGATGCTGCAGTGGGAGCAGCGTGGAGGTCTGTAGAAATGGCAGGACGCGCACCACTTCATCCGCACCTGGACGCCCTTCACGTTCACGTTCTTGTACAGCGGAGCGCGGAACTCATCATCCTTGTCTTCATCCTCGCTGGCTGGGAAACAAGATGTGAAGTTGCTAAAATAAAACTCCCAAATAAACTAGTGATCTAGTCTGCTGTAAACATAATAAACATGACCCCTTCGCTTTGATTACTAACCCACTGGGAGCACGCCGGCATCCATAAAGGTTGCCATGGTAAAGTTGGCCAGCACGAAAAGGAAAAGGACGGCACAGCATGGCGGCACCGCAGGGCAGATGGTCAGAGCCAGCCACGGGCACCTGAACACAAACACACACATGAGAATATTCATAAACACAATTTCCTGCAGTTGCACTTATGCAAATCCAAATTCCAGCTGTAATAACTGGATGGGTGTTTTTGAGCCCTGCAAGCATGCAACACTTAGAGGTTAATTTTAACGCAGCTATCAAAATTTAAAAAAAAAGAAAACGATTGTAAGGGATCATCTTCATCCCATTTATTGTGATGAGAGCTGTGGATTCCAAAAGTAATTGTTTACAGTGACAGATAAGCATGTATTAGCGTGTGCTCAGCAGTGCCCACAACAGGAGATTAAACGATGGAGGTCTCTCCTTGCACAGAATCCTTCTGCACCTTGTGCCTCGTTACACAGCAGGGTTTGAACGATAGATAACTTTCATTACCGAATAATCTGTCGATGACTTTTGAATCGTTTACTCTTTAAAAAGTCAGAAAATAGAACGACAGCCACCGCGACATCCCTGATCCCAGCACAATGATGTGAAAGTTAGTGTCTATGTGATGAGGCAAAACAAAAAAAGCTGCAGATAATTACCCTACTAACTCATTAAATGTTCAGCCCTCTAACAACAGCCTGCACACTGCTACTAGACAGAGAACTACAATAAAGGGTGGCTCATATGGATATAACTATTAATATTATAACTATAATAAGCAATTAAATGGACAGAAAAAATGTCAAAAGAAGATTTGGCGGATTTAACGTTAAGTTGGATTTTGATCTGTTTAATTGCATAAAATGTTGCAAACTATGAGCGCTACTAACTAATTAAAACCGTTGTGAATGATTCTACTCTACTGCATGAGATTAGAGCGAGAGAGAGACTAATATCCACTGGATTATGTTAGCAGTGTTTGATTGAACATCAGTTGATTGGACTATCTACTCTATGAGTCTTTTGCTTATGGATTTATCAGTATGGGTTCAGATCAATAATAAAATACTATAACATGATGTATCTTTTAGGACTGAAAGGGAAAACGTGTCAAAACAGGTTACGTGATTTATTTATTTATTTCGAACATGACTTCATGGAACATAGTTGATTAAAAACGAAGTCTGATTTAAAGTGAAAACGCCACAAAATTAAGAGTCCTCCAATCCCCAAACCCCCCTCTCAAACCTACCCACCAAACCCACACCCAGGCTGGTTTTAGGGCAGGGGTGGGGGAGGGGTCTCGCCCCGCAGGAGGAATGCCTGCTGATGCCATGCCAGCTGCAAACACAGTAATCCCTGGATTATGAACTCTGGATTACAGACAATTTCTGTCAGTCCAGTTCATTGTGGATTCCTCACATCAGATGCTTAACACACAGAATACGCAGTCAAGGCGACCATATATCACACAACATGATACTATATATTCTATAACATGGCATAAAGCCACTACATTTATTGTTGTGAGGGAACTTCTCACAAAACTTGCAATCCTTGTTCAGCGCTTTCAGAGCAAAACACGTCTTTTGAGATATGAAAAAATGCCGCACAATGAAAAGATTTGAATCTTAAAATATAAAAATATGTGAGAAAAACATTAAGGAGCAGAATACGAGCCTCCAGCCCACATAGTTTTTTAGGGATTTGTGTCCAAGTTCTTCTCACATAGTGTGGTCATGTTTCACGTCCTTAAACTGTCATAGTTTATTGGTTACGTTAAGCAGAGTAACACTGCTCATTGTCATTTGCAGTTATCTCTTAAATTACAAGCACAAACCACGTTTTAACCGAAGAGAAGCTAGATATGGACCAGACTGTAATGTGGATGCATCCACCAATTGATCTGAGACCATCTGGACCGCAGGGAGGGACAGTTCATTACGCCGCAGGCCCTACCTAATGAAACAGTCTGGGCAGGGGCGCTATTAAATCACGCAGAACAGTAAGCTGCTCTGCAATCTGCACACTGCACTCATCCCTGCAGTGGGTCAGTGGCACGGCAGACACCACTCAGTCGGTCAAGCTGCAATTTCACTACTGCCAGTAGCCAGGGCTCCTTTTGTGAGCGCTGCAGTTACATAAATGACATCATAATCTGTCAGATTTCTAGAGACAATAGCCGTGCAGAAAATGCCGCTCGTGAATACATTCTCCACACGCAGTGTGAATGCATTTTTGCACCTTTAGCTTGGTGTTTTGAATTTCAGTGAAAAACTTAAAATAGCAATTTATCAATAAAATGTCAGATTAATGGGATCAGTACACTCAAAGGTTTTGGTAGTGCAGCATAAACTTGGTCTAGTATGACCGTGAGAGGCTGAAGGTGATCAGCCAACTTTGAAAAGTCTTTACTGTGTAAGTTATTTAAGCGTTAAGCATATTATAACTGTCTTCGTTTGACTATTGTGAAATAGTCAACTGCTGCTAATAAGCAGATCACATGCAAGATCTTGAGAAATTTAAAACCAGGATTTTTGGAGTTAGGGGCCCATTTAAGCAACTGTAGCTTTTTTAAATGTCAGTATTTGTCAATGCAAAAATGCTTGCATCCTAGCAGACTGGAACACAGCACAAGGGGGATTTCTGCTGCTCTTTCTCATTTCTGCTCTTTGTTGGTGGTCTGGCAGTGTTCAACAATGCACCACACCTTAAACACTGACCCAAACAAAAGTTCACGGTCAGAGGAACAAAAGCAGGAAACCGGTTAACTGGTGAATTTTATCAGGCAAAGGAAGACAAAGGAGCCGCCACGGATATAAAGGTCGTCCTCTGACATTCCCAAAGCCCGACTGGAAACAGAAATGAATGTATGCATGCTGGTACTGCTAATGCTCATAGAGAGCTGCTGACGCTGATAATTGCATGAATATTAGCAGATGAAAGGAGATGTGGCTGCAGGGTAACTGCGATTTCTGGAGAGGAATTTTCATGTCACCTTGCTCTGGTTTAAAAGCTAAAAACACTTTAAAAACATGAACAATGATACTGTGAATGTGCACGTGAGCACACACAAAGGACATAACTTCAAGGGTGCAAGGCCGTCCTGGCTGGTATTCTCTAACTACTGTGTGTTTCCATGATTCACAGGAACCAAAACGATGATGTTATGGCAGATGACAACGATGTCCCTTTGATTCAGTGTTACAGGGGACGGGCTGAACAGAGTGCAGCACCTGTCCATCTCTGCTTTTCGAGGAAAAAATATATGATAAACAAGCTATTTAACCGGCAGTCCACAAAACTCAGTGTCTGCTGTTTATTCCTCAAACAAGATGTTTCTGCTTAAGGCAGTTGTGAGTGACCTTTAAGTCTGCTTTAGCTGCATGCAGTATGTACGACCGCACAGCTAGAAGAGCATTTTAGACACTTACATTAAATTGCACAAATAATAACAAAATTTTATACTGTTGGTCGGTAAGACAGACATATTGTTTTGTTGTTTATCTAAAGATTGGGATACAGTCTGTGGGATTCAGAGGTCCTGTGGTCAGAATATGTCGATCTCTGTTCTGCAGAAATGTGATAATTAATTAAAAGTGTATGTTATAAGGTCGCTTCAGCTGACTTGCACTCACTTTCAATCACTTGCAGTGTCCTAGTTTTGCTGGTTTGGCATTGCAGTCCCAATTAAGCAGTCTCTTTTCAATCTATCATGTCAGGAGTTCATCGACTTCTTTTTTCTCTCATAGGATATAGATGGTCTGCAGGGATGCTCAAGAGTTTCTGGCCTATGAGCTCTATGTCTCTATACGTCTCAGGCCTGAAGAGTTTTCCCCGTTTGCAACATCTCTGTATTCTAACATTTAAAAACTTCTGAATAAAGGAAATCATTCCACATTAAAACACTCCATAATAAGAATGCAATACAGAGACAATGATCAGCCCCAGCATCAAAAAACACTGAGCATTGCAGTTGATTTTACTTTGATATGCAGCACCCACTTAAACACTGTTGCACCCCACCCACCAATGGGAATGATGCTCCAACAGCACCAACCTCACACAGCTGTACAATGTGACCATAGACTGTATATAAAAGAAGGACATGGCTTCCGTGTGTGAGAGGTGAAGCCAATGCATTTCCCACATCCCATGATGCACTGAATGTTTCTTCTTCACTCAGCTCTTTTCACTGTGTGTGTGTTAATAAAAAACTTTGCATTTAATCATTAGTTATTATTAATCTCTGACTCTCTTCCACAGTGTGTCTTTTGTCCTGTTTTCCTCCCCTCACCCCCAGATGGGAGAGTTGAGGCTGAAATTTATGGTTTTCGGGGGGGTTTTATGGTTAACTCAGTCTTTTCCCGTGTTGTAGTTGTGTGTCTTATTTTGAAAGAAATATTTACGCGTTACCATAGCGACCAGAGAGCATTAAGGGGCAGAGAGGAGGATGTTACTCTCAATGTTGTTGGTGCATTTCAGGAGGACGCTGCTAATAAAGTTACACAATTACACAGTGAATTTGCATTTACTATTATATTTACAAAATACCACAGTGTTTTTCTAGGTCGTATCATTTTATTTAGTTCTATTTATCCGCGACACCTTAATCACCAGTCCGTGAAAATTTTGTCGGACATTAAACCACTCCACGGTGCAAAAAAGGTTGGGGACCGCTGCTTTAAAGAGGGCCTAACTTGTGGGTGACATGGTGCCACTGTATGCCCCTTGTTTTTTAAGTTAGATCTGAGCTAACACACCAAGGCCAAAATGCTCGGCTTGAGGCTTAAAAGCTGGACTTCACAAACCAGTGGGTGGCCTAATGGCAGCTGTGTCTATGTATGTGTATAGACAAATCTCAAAAATTACTCAAGAGCAGAGCCCAGTCTCCTCAACCTCCAACAATCCCAAATCCAATCCAACTGACCATCCACAAGGTGTACCAAAACAAACCAGAGACTCCACTCCTCAACACACATGACCCAAAGGTTCAGCTGTCAATGTTCTGGTGCCAGCACCACAGGATACCCCTAAAGGTCACTTATTCATGCCCTAAATAATTAGATCTCCTTCAGAAGTACAGGAAGAACCGAAAATATTAGGCAGATGGTTTTAATGTTGTGGCTGATCCACCCACACGGATTTCTACAGCTACATCTCTGCAGATTAACCAGATTAAAGGTGCATAGTTTTAAACAGGAGAGCAAGAATTTAATTTTCACATTCTTCTAAAGCAGGGATATTTAAAACATTTCAGTCACATACACAGGAAAAATATTGCAGGAAACTATCAAAGAAAAAGGAATTGCAAAACTATCCCTTCGCATTTACAGTAAACATTTTCACTTATTCGGACTCTTATCTCCAAATAACCTATTGTGAACTCAAAGATTGCAGACTTGGTTTTCCCAGATGGGGGATGACATGACATCAACCAGAGGAATCTAATCCCATACCCCCAATCTGGTGTCAGATTCCAGTGGAAACAGTGCACAGCCTGAGAATAGAGAGAAAAACTAGGGCAGATATGGCTACAGAGATTGAGGGGTCAGAAGGCTGACATATAGCCTATGATGTGGGAGCCTGCAGAAAGTCAATGATGAATATGGAAAAGCTTTATTATTTAGTGCATTAGTATTACTTTGTAGTTCTCTGTGTAGCTTTGAAATGTTTGGACAAATTACACAAATTTATAGTCATCGTTTAAATTGGATTCTCAGGGTATTATAGAATATTATATTCAAATTTGGCTTGGGTGGAGTCTTTTCAGTCTTGGACATAACCTCAATTTCCTCACAAATAGGTCAAAGCCAGTATGACTGAAACATCATCTCTAACATCTCTATTGCATATTTAAAACTATATTTTCTTTAGTTTGTCACATATTGCGAGAAACCTTGCAGTGAATTTCCAGGGCTTTTGCAAGAGGGGTAGCCTCTTTTGATTTCCTTTAGCTAAATTTATGACACATATGGGTCACGGTGACACACTGAGACATGCTGATTGTGGGTGGCTTATCCCGTAAAGTAACTGTGCTCACACTTGGGTCCTTAGGGTGCACCGGGCAGGCGCCCAGACCCAAGTCCAAACTGCCAGCTAACCAGGTCAGATGTTAGCAGCCCCGGCGGGTCTGCCAGCAGAGTGAAGACAGTGCAAAGGAGAGGAAATTTTGCTCTTTTTTTAACAGCTTCTTGGATTTTCAAAATAAAATGTTAATTTAAAAACGGGAGAATAAAAGTGGAGTAAATTGCATTCAGTTTAATAATCTTTAGCTGTGCCAGAGAGGACACTGGGGGTATGTGTGATATTTTTCTAACGCTTAAACAGATCTATTTGATATTTAGTAGCTGTGGATGACAGGTGTCTGAATGCATGGCTCAGCTGAATGATCCGTGCAGTAAAACACCAGTTTCCCGTGACTCTTTCGTACTTACGTGAAGACGAAGAACAGGGAGGAAGAGCCGACCAGGAGGCAGGCGGCCGTGCACACCGGGATGAAGGCGCTGGGTTTCAGCGAGTCGGCGCCGCTGGCGGGCATCCTGTCCTCTCCACGCTCATCAGTGTCTCATACCGACGAAACGCACGGCGAATACACCGCAAAAGTCCCTGCTGGTTTGTTTGCAAAGCCCTTCATAAATCGCAAAACGCCGAGAAACGACAATCATAGTTAAGGGGTGAGGAAGAAGAAAAAAAGCCCGAAAGCTCAAAAAAACAAAATACAAATAAAAGCCCGCAGAGCCGCTCCTCACTCCTGCGTCCCGGTTGGTCTGTCCCGGCCGCCAGCAGCGCACAGATGCCGCCTCTCGTCTGTCCCAAAGGTGGTGCTTTTACTCATCAATGACGTGAAGCACTACTACACTTGGCCGACTGAGACCCCCTGCTGTGATCTCATGAACTACTTCTTTTCCTCCAGTTCTCCCACCATTGTTGCACATGACCACTGCTGCTCATACCAGTGCTTAATAACACCACTGAAATAAGATCGGTGAAGGGTTTGCAGTGATGAAGTTAGTAAGTTATTTACTGGTGCGTGTAAGAAATTCGTTCATTTTCACTTAAAAAATTCACTAAAAAATTCTTTGCCTTGTCTTGAAGGCTTTTCAGGGGTGTTTCCACTAGGCAGGAGAGGGCGTGAGGGAGGGGGTCCCGGAAATCGCAATAATCAGAAATTAATTGTGCCCTGTGTCCTTTTACAGATTTATTACGTTAAAGTGGCAATCATTTTGTATTGATTTGTAAAGTGAAAAAAACAGCATTTAGTCGTTATATCTACGATAAAAATTTGTTTAAAGGACCACATGCGCAAAAGTGTCATTCCACATAATGAGTATGTGTAGGGGCAATTTTCAAAATCGTGCACACTGTATTATTTTAGCTTTGTAACCAATTATCTTAGTTTCTTGCTGAGTAATTTGAGCTATAATAATGCAATTTATCAGCAGATTAATAAAAAAAATACATCTTTAAAAACTGGGGGGAGGGGCTGGTGCCACCTCTACCCCACCAGACACGCCCCTGCTGTGGTTTAACCAGGAAGACCAAGGGATTAGAAGATTTAAGGATGCACAACAGTTATATTTTCAAGATTTAGCAGGCAGAGGCAGAAACTTTGTAAAATTAAAAGGACAATGTTCCTTCTCTAATCGTTAAAAAAAATCATGGAGAAAATCACAAAGTCTAGCTACAGTACAAAAGATGATAATTAGGACACTTTTGTCATGATTTCCTACGCACCAAAGATTAGTGCCGATAAACTCTCAACTGCTGGCAGGAATTCGTTCGGTCAGAGCTCCATTCACATGTCTTTGAACAAGCTTTACTTGGATAGTTGGGAAATTATGCATTTGGTGCCCGGGGATGACTGAGTGTTTCTGTTCTTTGTCTCCATACATGTCAATTATCAGAGGACTCACAGCTTTGGCTGCTGGCCCTTTAATCTCACTGTTTGTTCACTGAACTTTCAGATTTGGCTTTGGATTTACCTCTTTCTGTGTTTTACTCAGATGGCAGTTTCTATAATCTACCAGGGGAAGTTTCCTGGGAAGGCATGACATGAGAAACACACGTCCATCTCAGTGGGACTGCACAATGAAAGCTCCATGGGGTTGGGCCATTTCTCCCCTCCTCTATAAATGTCTAAAGCTAACAGCATCCTCCTCAGATTATATAAAGGTTGTGAAGCTCCCACACTGATCTAAAGGCTGACAAGTTGTTGCCTGATCTTGTGAAACAATGGAAGAGTTGATTGAAGCCATCATCAGAGCACTCATGTTTATTGCAGGGATCCTGGGAAACAACTGGCTGGCTATATGCTCCCTGCCCAGGCACAAATCCAGCATCCGCACAAACGAGGTCCTTTTCATCAATCTGGCCATCTCCAACCTCATCACCAACTACCTGGTGGACCTGCCTGACACCATGGCAGATTTTGCTGGGCGGTGGTTCCTGGGGAAGACCTACTGTGGAGTGTTTTGCTTCTGTGCTGGCCTCTCTGAAACCAGCAGCATCTTTACAACCTTCTTCATCAGTGTTTTCTGGCACCAGAAGCTGGTCGGCTCCCTGAAACGAGGCGGCGCACCGGTGCAGATGGACAGCCTGTGTCTCGTGGGCTGTCTGCTTGCTGGGAGCTGGACGGTGGCTGTGGTCTTCAGCGTCCCACACTTCTTCTTCTTCACACTGGAGGTGGCAAATGACAGCCACGAAGATTGCATAGAGATCTTCCCTAATCCAAATGCTAGGCAAATATATGAAGCAATTTATTTAACCCTGGCTAACGCTTTACCTATGGCTGGGATTGTATTCGCCAGTGCCCAGATTGTCATCACTCTGCTTCAAAACCACCAACGTATAAGGAGTCATAACTCTGATCAAACCAAGGAGATGGTTAAAGAGGAACGAAAGAGATTTGAGAGCAAACGCAACAAGGCATCGGTCAGCATCATCTCTGGTCCAACCACCTCAAAAGATCTCAGAGATTCTACATCTACAAACCACATTTATACAGGTGTGCCTGCTCCTTCCTCTCCAAACCGACAGCCATCGGGCCATAGTCTCCACAATGCTCCCCAGAACTGCAGCGTTGGAGCTCAGCCAAATCTCTCGAGGCCCTCTCAGATACCATCTAAACCCCATCCGAACTCAAGCACTCAGGTGAGAGCGGCCAAGAGCGTGGTGGCTGTAGCCAGCGTGGTGCTGGTATGCTGGCTGACTCATTTGCTTCTGCACATTACTAACAACATCCACACTTCATCAATAGTAGTGGAGGTGTCCAGCTACATCGCAGCCTCCTACACGTGCATCATTCCCTACATCTTCCTGCACGGAGTGAAAAAACTCACTTGCTCATCCAAAAGATAAAAAGACACCCAGCTCTTTCTCTTGAGCCTCAGTGTACTCTCTTTTTACTCAGCTGTCCAACACATTATATCAAACCGCTTCACTGTTTATTCATCTGCATTTATTTATACATTTTATTTCTCCTGCACTATAAAAGGCTAGATCCAAATAGGTCAGCACACCGTTTTACAAAGAGGACAGAGGAGTCAGAACTCAGACCTATTTTAAGCAAATTTTTCGAAGGCTTTGCAATGCCCACAGTTGCCTCTAAACCTCTGAGAGAAGCACGATATCTTCAAGACCTCCTGACTATCATTTAAAGAGCAGAAAATTCAATATGAAAAGTGGCCCTCACCTACTTAGAACAAGCTCTCTGGTCATTTCAGAGTGACAGAGTGTGAATAGTTTCACTGTGACTGGTTGTACGCTTAACAGAAGGTACTGTCATCTTTATTGTATCTGAGATTACATCGTCACAAATAAAAGATGGCTTTTTGCTTGTACCAACAGTTTGCCATATGTTCAGTTTGCTACTTTTCAGCTATAAAAACACATATCTGACAATCATGGGTCTAAAACAATCAAATGGAAAATGTTTACACATACTCCAGGAAAACCCTGTATTTGTTCTGGCTTAGGTTTCTACAAAAACATTCAAGCATTAGGAAAACAGATGCAAACCTTCAGACATTTTCCCTCACAGACATTATGCATGGCTTACTATACTGGAGCGTGTGCAAGTATACCAACAAAAATAAACCCAACATCAGGTCAAAATCTGTTTATTTCTCATGAGGCTAAGAATCAAAACACAATTGTGTACTCCAACACACAGCTAATTGTAATTTAGCAATTACTGCCTTGTAGGGTTGATGTTTCTAAGAAAGCATGAGTGAGGGAGTCAATTAAAGATAATTATGTAAACAGTGTCACATCCACCCAAAGCAATTAAATGCCCCTTTCTGCTGATCATTTGTAGAGTTTCACACAGATATATCTCAACCAAGAACACGTGTGTGTCTAGTTCACAGACAACACCTAGTTTCTGTGTAGTGTTTTGAAAACATCCTCAAAAGTTCTGTTTTATTTCATTAAAAATGAGTTTTATTTATTTTTCTTCCAAGTGGGCCAAAGTTTGCAGAGTTAAAAAATCGTTCTGCTTTCAAAACAATCACAAAAAAAGCACTCACACACAATGGCAC
Source organism: Aulonocara sp. 'chitande type north' Nkhata Bay (assembly GCF_057382095.1). Taxonomy (NCBI): domain Eukaryota; kingdom Metazoa; phylum Chordata; class Actinopteri; order Cichliformes; family Cichlidae; genus Aulonocara; species Aulonocara sp. 'chitande type north' Nkhata Bay. The sequence continues at coordinate 45,677,892 of NC_141350.1, forward strand.
CGTTAAATCTAACGCCCAAGCAGACAAAACATTCATTGTAAATAATAAAATGAAATGTGTAAATGACTTGTGGCAGAAACGACGGCATTATGGCCAAGTTATGTACATAATTACAACATATAAAACTAAACTGTTTGCAGACAGGCAATAGAACAATCAAAATCATTCCCCTGTGAAGAAATGGCTTCAGTTGGGGACATTTTACCAGAAAAATCAACCATCACATAACTGCATTTCCACTATAACCAATAAGCTGTAAAATTTAAAGGGATTTCATATTTGTGATGAAAAAAGTGTCTTCTCATCTTTAGATATATGACTGTTATTTGCACACAATGCAAATAACAGTCATTCTTTCCAAGGTTGTATTTCTGCATAATGTTTAAACTAACAAAATGTATCAAATAAGTTATAAAAACCTGTCTCTCCAAGCTGCAAAACAAACTGGAGGGGAAAAAAGAGCCAAACTCTACTTTGTAATACAAACGTCATCATCATATTGTCCTTTGCTGACAATGTAAACACACTTTAAATCAGCAGTTTTCACTTAAGGCCAACAGGGCAACACCCACAAGTCACCCGTCTCTTGACCACAGTTACATCAGTGGAGTTTCTCCAGCTTTGCCTGCAGGGACTTGAAGTTGCCGATGGTTTGTTGAAGGACAGAGTTTGGGCTCAGGGACTGCAGCTCCACGAGGTAACCGCAGATGTTGTCAAGACACACGTTAGTGAAGCGACGTCTGCAAAAAACAAAACAAAAACAACTTTGCAATGTTTGGAAATGGGATGCTTCATATAGTCTTAGTGAACTCTGACCTGAATAAATCACAGAGAAATGATCAAAGTGCAAACTAAACATCACACGTGGCCAAACGAGGTGAGGTTTTACATGTTTGTCCACGGTATCTGACTGCCTGCTGGGAGCTGGCATGATGGGCATGATCTGTTGCTTAGAAACAGCAAAAATGCATCACACTGAAGAGGGGGGGGGTAACAAAAAACACTAGTGTGATCAAGATAAGACCTGTATTTAAAGCGTGATCATTTTGCTCCTTTTATGGAACATTTAATACATTTTCTATTTTTGGTGTAAAATTAGAAAATGTATTCACTTACTTAAAAAAAAATGTTCAGCGTCATTACTCTCTGTTACGCTTTTTAAGTACTTTCTTCCTGTGCTCACAGCATTTAAAATTTAGCTTAAGATTTTATCTAAAGTCTTGAAAATAAACCAAGATCATACTTTCCGGTGTAAATGTCTCGCCAGACTCGTCCCTGGAGAATTTATATTTTAACGTACCAACTACACATGTGCATAGCCAGCAGACTACCAGAAGGAAGACTACAGGAATGCCTGCTCGTGCATTGGATCTGCAGCTGTCCTTGTCCAAAATGGAGAATAATCTGGGCCTGAGAGGTTCTCAGTTCTGATCTTCACCCCCAATGAGTAAACAAAAGCATGCCTCTTATGACTTCTTTGTATGTAATCTCGGTTAAAGTTTCACAGGTTCATCTGTAGTACAAGAGAGATTAAGGGATTGTGTTTTAACTGCCTCTGCGCAAACTTAAACTCCCTATTCCAGTACTATTTAATATTAGTGGTTTTTATTGTATATGGTTCATTTTCATGGACTTTTAAATTTAAACAGTGTGCTTTTTTTCCTTTCAACATCTGTCCAGGGGACAAAAGTTCAACAGAGATTTAACCAACACTGGCACATGTACAGTAATGTTGATGAATGTGTATCGTCTCTAAAAGAAATAAAATAATCAGCTTACACACTGACTGATGGCAACAGTTGTGATAGTAATGCTCACTGGGGACCTTAGGTTAATGCTGTGAACACTACCGCAGCCACTACAGGCCAGGAGCTGAACAGACCGTAATTACCTGTCATAAGTTGGTACCCTGCTGGGGTCTTCTACATATCCTGAGAGAAGTACATGGATACACTCCACTAAATGAAGCGGTTTCCTCAGACGTTGCCAGCAAGGATCCTATGAAAAATTTAGAAACAAACAAACAAAGGGTTGGTTTTTTTGATTCATTGAGATAGGTGGATCATTACTGAACAGACTAAAAGAAAGTTCAGCTTAAAAAGTCACAGGGTACTGCATGTACCCGAGTTTTGAAGAGCTGGTCATAGACTTCCAACAGACGTGGCAACTGCACTCCAATCTCCTGCATAGTGGATGTAACGAATCCCACATCCCAGTTGAGCCGGCAAACCTCCTGCTCCAGGAACTTTACTAGAAACTCTGCAATCACAGGACACATCAGCTCCTTAGCATCGCATACTCAGCAATATGTTCACTCCCGGGTACGTAATTGATTATGTGCATGCATGCAAGTACCGATGATTTATATAAAATTAATAAATGCCTCCATAGGCATGACAAGCTTGAACATGCTGGTTATAAAAAGGAGGATAATTAAACAATTGCCTTAATCACCAACATGACCCTACAGACCTGCACACCAGAGACATGCTGACATAAATGATGCTAAAGGGAACTCCAATTATATTACTGTTGACAAAATTTTAAAGTGCAAGCTGGCAAATTTTAATCAGACTAAAACTCAATGTAATTACAGCTTACCCAAAGGGAAATATCTCGGTGTTCCAGCATAAATCTTTCCAAGCGATACCAGCTTCAGATTAAGAGACCTCATTCTATCTACTGGACTCATGGCCACAGTATCTTCCAGTTCTGAAAGAGAGAAGAGGCATAAGTGAGATATAAAGCATGCAAAAAAATACATAAATATAAAGCAGAAAGGGTGTGTGTGGGTGTGAGAGGGGGGGGGGGGGGTGTGTCCCAGGTTGCATTTTTGCAGGATCTTGACATTTCGCTCACCTTTCTCCAAAATCTCCTGCCACAGCGAGTGCACCAGGATCGGGTCAGAGTGTCCAGCGCAGTGAATGATGGCCAGTTTGCATTCAGACAATTTGAAATGATCGGCAAACTCTCCATAGAGCTATGCAACAAAAACAGTTCCACAAACAAATTTCTATTCACTGTAAAAACAAAACTCTTTATCCATCACCTTTAAATTAGGGCTAGCGTGTTAAAATACTCCTAAAAACACTCTTCTCTGTTCCACAGTTGCACGTTACCTTTGTGATGTCCATTAGTTCCGAGTCCAACTGAGAGATGACATTTTTCACAGAGGGATGATGGGAGTACTGTCTGATCAAGGTTTCCTGTATCTGTACTTGGATACGCACAAGCTATGGCAGACAGGAAGTAGACAGAGCGTGAGCAGAATGTGCTGAATTTCAGGCTAGGATTTCTTTCACTGTAAGCGTTACAACGTCAGGGTTACCTCCATCTTCTCCTCCAGCTCATGGAGGAACTCTCCGTCAGATGCCTGAGCTGAGATAGAGGATGAACTCTTCGCAGACAGGATGGCTCGAGCGATGTACTCCAAACGCTGCTTCAGTGAGATCTCCGTGCTACATGATCAGAGTGCAAACATCAAGGTACTTTTTCTAAATTGTTTTTTAATAAGTTGAATATAACGTATACACTTGCTGAAGGAGTCAGTGTTGGAGGTGGCCAATTTTCCATGTAAATGTGTTGCATGTTGTGGCGTTGGCATTGCACTGCTGTGTCCGAACCTGTGCATGTCGGCGAGGCGGGCCAGTACGCGGGCAGCTTTGCCAAAGTTACGATTCTTCTCGTAGTAGCGCCACAGGAGGTCCATATTATGAACTTTACTCTGGTCCTGCTTGATCATATGCAGCAGATGTTCTTCCAAGTATGGAGAATTCACCTGGACCGCAGAGCACAGGGACAAACACGGGTATCATATACTGGTGTGCAATCACCATGACAATGCCAAAAGGCATCTTCAATTTGTTCATACACAAATGTGTGGAGGTGTAAAAAATAAAACTGCAAGAATCAGAGTAAAACAACACTGAATATGCAGTAAAATGTTAGATTTAAACATTTTTCTATTCATTTTTTTATTATTTTAGGGGAGTTTTTACGTCAAGTGAAAGACATTTTAGGAATCAAACATTTTTTATTTTTTTAAAAAAAATGTAGTTTCAACTTGCCTTGATAAGTATTTAAATCGGTTTTAATTCTCCTAGTTTTTTTTACACACCAGTTGATTTTTATACATCTTCATTTATATATTTTTTTCATAAAACAATTTCTTTGAATGAAATTGAGGTGCAAAAGCTTTGGATGAATCAATAAAAAGGAGATGTGAAACATTCATGAATAAATAGAAAGGTCATTTGGGAAAGCAAATAAATGAGGAGCTTTATTTAAAAATCTAAATAATAATCTACAAACAAATTAAAACTAGAAATTAATTCATTACTTGATTAATTTGAATTTAAAGAAACTATTTTTTCCTTTCATTTGTTCTCTTATAAATTTCAGATTTTCTCAGCACCTGTCTTCCATGTATATTAGCTGTTATGTTTGGGGCAATAAAATCTGGTTGAAAATAGAATCTAAACCATGGGTGGGCAACTCCAGGCCTCGAGGGCCGGTGTCCCAGCAGGTTTTAGATGTGTCCTTGAACCAACACAGCTGATTTAAATGGCTAAATTAGCTCCTGAGGTTCTCCAGAGGCCTGGTAATGAACTAATCATGTGATTCAGGTGTGTTGACCCAAGGTGAGATCTAAAACCTGCAGGACACCGGCCCTCGAGGCCTGGAATTGCCTACCCCTGATCTAAACTGATGTAAGAACCGATGTCTGCCAACTAAAAAGAGAAAGAAAAATGAAAAGGTAAAACAAGCTTTACTGAAACAAAACATTTACGAGCAAGCAGACAGTACCTCGAGCAGCTTGTCAGTCAGGTCGGCCTGAATCAGCCAGTTGTAGAGCGCGATGTGAAACAGCTCGTCCTGAGACCTCTGGGCCAAACCCAGCATCTGCTCAAACTACACAGGAACAGATTTTTATTAGAAATGAAGATGATACACAGTGCAGCAGAAAGAAATGAGAGAAACTCCTACTCACATGAGCTGTCGCTTCCTCATTGCTGAGCATGTTGGGGTCCGAGGTCATGACAGGAGGACCGGGCTGTTTAGGGACACTGGGGGACTGTGGGGCAGCTTTGCTCTGGTTCACCAGCTCCTGCATGGTGTCTGTGATGCACTTATAACATGAAAGTCTGGAGGTTTAAAAAGCAAAGATAAAGAACGGTGATGACTACATCTCTGATGTGGGTGATTTGTTTAAGGCTTCTTCTACCTTTCCTGGAAGGCCTGCTGTCCCACTCTGTCCTGCTCAGGTTCTCCATTCTTGTAGAAATGAGGCCCTAGCCTCTGTGGATCCTTCTTCTCTGCCGCAGTGAGACACAACTCCAGGATTCCCTCGTAGAAACGCACTGAGAAGATAAGCAGCGTTAGAAAATAAATCTCACGAACAGTATGTATATATATACATATATATATATATATACATATACATACATATATACATATATATACATATATATACATATATATACATATATACATATATATACATATATATACATATATATACATATATATACATATATATATATATATATACATATACATATACATATATATATATATATATATATATATATATATATATATATATATATATATATATATATATATATATATATACATACATACACATATACACAGAGATAGTGGAGATGTCTTGCATCTCCTTACCCTGTCTGTACTGGGAGCAAACAAGTGGGAGGTCTGTGTGCTGGCTGATCTGTTGGTAGAGCCGTAAAGACTCTCTCAGTGTTCTCTCTTTATCTGCTTTATTCTGGATCTGCTTGGAGCTCTGCAGCAACTCATTAGCCTGAGTGGGGGACAAGAGCAAATTCAGTGCTGAGACACATGAATCGATGTGGATAAATCAATAACCTCTTAGTACAAGACCTCATTGCCTTAAAAAATACCATGATTATAAGAAATGTGAAAACAAGACGCACACATCAATAAAGTAAGAATGTGATACCCCTGAAGCAGCAATAATTGTAACTATACTTAACACAGAGGTGGAAAAAAAAAAGGTGTGTGTACGAACCTTGGAGCAAACGCTGTCATCGCTGCTGTACAGCAGCGGACAGATGTCGCGCAGGTGATTGCTGATAGCATCCACGGAGGCGTTATCTTTGATATAGACATTAATGAGTCCTGTGATGAGCGCTCCAGATAACTCCTTGCCCCTTATCACAACATCTTTAAAACTTGCTCCCTTCATCTGCTCTTGAAACTCCTGCAAATAACAAGAAATGGCAGAATGACAAAGGAGCACTCCAAAAACAACGGGGAGCTTCAATTGAATACCAGGTTTTACTGCAGGGGTATGAGCATCTGTTTGCAGTGCACATATGCACCTTTGGCAGCTCAGACATAATGAGGCTGAACTGATGATCACAGAGAAGCTTCCAGAGGGCCAGAGTCTGATATGAGCGATGCACTAACTGCTGGATGGCCTGCAGGGACACTTTCTCATAGACTTGAGCCTTGGCTGGAAACGGAAATGACAAAGGAAAAAAAAAAAAACTTACACTGTGTTTCCTTTCCCACATTTATATATAGTGTAATAAAAAAAATATTCAGGGGAAAAAATGAAGCCTGTATTCATGACTCACTGTGATATTTCCTCTGGAGTTCCTGCTGAACCTGCTGAGAGCTGGCTCCATCAGGACGCATGAATCCCAGCAGCCTTTGCTGCAGGTTGGCAGGGGAGCTGAAGATAAGAGGAAACAACACAGATGTTATACAAGAGAGATAGGAAACAAGAGTCTGTTGAAGTATATTTTTATCTTTTTAGCATCTACAGATCCTGTTTTGTGCATTAACATCAAAAAGGAAAGTGTTTTGGTTTTTTGAGGGTTTTGAACAGAAGCTAGTTTGAGGGGACGTCTCATCTAAACAGAACTTCATTTGATACCTTTTTCAGTCCTTAATCACCTGAGCTGAACTGTTCTCCGCAGACTAAAACATTCAGCAAAGTTAAACCATCTGTTCATATCCCAGCTGGTGTTACATCATGTATTCTGCTCACTGAACTGAAGGAAATCTTTAATTCTTTTTACATTTATATTATTCTACTCCTTTAATTTGAAGGCAATGTTGCAAAAGATCTAACAACTTTCTGAGGTATCAATACAGCTATTAACTCAAAATAAGAATAAACAAATCTGTAAGGAGCTTCACCTTGCAGCACCGAGAGAGGAGGGACTGAACTGAGAGTTTTTATCCAGAAACTCCTGCAAGCCGCAGAGCTCGTGAAGGACTGACTCCACATCAAATGAATTAACACTGCTTTCCAACTGTGGGGGTAAAGGATGAAAGCTAGTGTTAATTATTAACAACATGTAAGAGATAGGAATAGTTTTATTTACTTAGCGCCATTCAAAATAAAAATCACAAGGAGCTTCACATCAAATAAAAACCACAAAAGAACGACAATAAGGACAAATAAAATGCTAAATGAATCCACTGAGCTCACAGATTGAATTCTAAACTTGATTGGGAGCAATGAGATCAGTAGAGGTATGACATGGGAACGTTTGGGAGGATCTTCTGTAGATCATCCAAACTGCAGACGATCTACCTGCCTCAGTAAAAGCTCGTTAAAGAGTGAATTACAGGACAGATTTAGAAATAAAACTAATATTTCTCAGCTGACGAAAGCAAGAACAAACCAGGTCCTTAACATGCAAATCCAGTGGCAAGCACCAATCAAGTGTCAAAGACAAGATCTCTAATAAAAGGAAAGCTAATCCAGATTTCGAATGAACCAGGGGGACGGGCTGACAGGGGCACAAATTTTATTTCCATTCAACCGGAGAAAATTATCTTGACATCCAAGATTTTTTTTACAATCCAAACAATTCTGCTGTGAGTAAATGTAACTGTAATGTTACTTACAATACTGACAGTCTGATTCCCTTTGCTGATAGTTTTCTCGACAGCAAGGCTGCCATCCCAAATATTTCTGTTCAGAGTCAGCAGGAAAACAGGAGAGGAAGACATGTGACTCAGCAGTTTAAGGACAACATCAACACACATCAGCAACCAAAGCTTTGAATCAGAGGCTGAGTATTTAAGCTGTGACCCAGAAAAATGTGACAAATGATGACAGGCTTTACTAACCCGAGAATGCGTGCAAAGTAGATGCAAATGCCGTTGTGCTTCCCGGAGAAAATCACCTCAGGGCCAGCTGACATAGGTGTGATGGGGGCAGAGCCAGACTGCATTGATGCAAAGGGTGTGGCCAGTGCTGGGGGTATAATACCTGAAGGGGGCATTAATAATGCACGATGGTAAATATTATAGTTAGCGATTAAAATGATTGTTTTCTTCACGTACAGATCTTGTTTTGCATGATCTGGTCACATCCCACCAGCCAGGTGGACACAGCAAAATGTTTGTTCATTTACCCGGTGCTGGAGAGCTCATCACAGGCCCAACAGTACTGGGTGACGCCAAGGCTGCAGGAAATCTCATCTGTGCTTCTCCTCCATATCTGATCAAAATAGTAAAAAACAGCACTGACTTTAGTTTGTGCACACTGTGAACGACTGGAAATATTTACATATATCAAACCATTAACTGACCTGAAGAAGGCTCTGGTAGCCCATTGTGAAACCTCTCTGTCGCAAGCAGCACTGGAGCAAGCGAGGATTAAGGCTGTGGCACAAGCCTGCTCCTCCTGTACAGAAAACAGTAATGATTCAAAAATATGTTGCATGTGATGAAGGTGTCTGTGTGTCACAAAGGCTGCTAGCTAGTCACATGCATAGGCTTACTGCTACATGGTATGATAAGGGGATTATAAAACATTACACAGTGATTGTCATTGTGATTTTACCCGGTGGAGCTTGAAGAAGCGTTCAATTTCTTCACTTTCCCCTCCAGCACAGCTCACCAGGAGGTGACGGAGCTGATCTACTGGTCTCAGCTTTTGAAAAATATGACTCCCCTGAAGGAGATTTGACACTTTTAGTTGTACAGTTATGATAATGTCTTGTCACACTGTAACAAGATTAAGTTTACGTATGCAACATGAAGCATCATGACAACAATTTTAACCTTTGCAGAGAGGAGGACAAACTTCTGTGGAGGGATGTTGTGCTGCTGGACCACCACAGGAGAACTGGTGATGGGGATATGGTCCTTGTTCAGCGGAGTAAAAAAATTGGCCGGTCGCTCCTCATTAATGGCACAAAGAGCCCAAGAGTGTCCATCTACATTAGACATCATCTGCAATGCAACATGTGCAGCGAACATGACAGATAAACTGATCAGTATCTAACAAAGTGCCAAAGAAAGGGAAAACATACATTTAATTTATTCATTGCATGACTTTTTTTGTGCTAACCTGCGTCTCCATTAAGGGCTTCTTGAATGGAAAGGAGTCGTGATTGATGCACCACAGAATGTCACTGTCCTCTGTCTCAGAAGCAGCCATAAGAAGAACACCTGATAGATTTCAAATGTATTAAAGACAGATGTGGTTCCTTGCCAACGAAGCCCCGGTACGTTACTGAACGAACAAATAAATGATTCAGGATCTGAGTGCCATTTGCTTATTACCTTTGCTGTGTAGTGCCTTATGTACTTTGGAGGGTTTCTGGAGGGTAGAGGAGGCAGAAAAACCTGGAGGAAGGCGAACGTGTACCATAGCTAGTAGGCTAGGTCGCACTGCAACGTTCTTCTGGTGCGGAGGTGCAAAAGGTGTAGTGCTGAAGTAGAGACGCACACCTGCAGAAACACAGTATCAGTACAGACCGATACATAATGCATGTATTCTAGTATTTCATCTCATACTGATTAATATTTCATAACATACCTGCGTGGGTGACGGCAAGAAGATGGCAATCTGAGGACTCTGATCTGTCAATCACAGAGATCTGTACGATGGGTTTGAAGACCGAACGATCTATTGTCCTGAAAATGGAAAAACTGAATTTTTCAAATAGGCAGAGAAAAAAAAGAAATACTCTCCTCTGAGCGGATAACAACACAAAAAGAAGCTTGATTGATGTTTATTAAACTAAAACATGCCTCGCAATGTTTCCAGCAGCCGCAACAATTGAACTCTGTGACATTGTTGCCACGCGACTCATTCCTTGTCCGTCAGCACCCAGGTCATACACCTGAAAAATATGAAAGTATTTCATTATTTAAAACGACAGGTGATTACTGCACATTTATTGCTTTCCGGGCCGATCAGAAAGATATGTACGCACAAAATGTGCCTCATACCTGAAGGACACCTTTTTCTGAGCGTGTGAAAAGTGTGTTACGAGAGTTATCTATTGCAATCTGCACAATGGGATCTGTGGAGAGAAGCAACAAAATGTTCCAGTCAGCTTTAATCAGGCAGATATATTTCACTCCACCTGGAAACGTGAACCTGCTCCTTACCATCTTCAGAGAAGGAGAACTGAAGAACAGAAGGGATTAGGAAGGACAGAGAGCTCTTAGAGTGGTTGATTTTTCTGCAGCGTTGGCTCAGCCAGCCTGCCTCAGCCTGGTAAGCGATCTCATAGAGGCAGCCGTCCTTCCCCGCCATAAAGATGCGTCCCAGATCTGTGGAGGTGATGGATAGGATGTAGGTGTTGTCTGTGGGGATTGAGAACAGAGGGTCTGGTAGCAGCTGCATCCCACCAGACATGCTGTCATTCAACCCTGAAACAAGAGAGAGACACAAATATGACCCAGATAAACCAGCGTAAGCACATCATGATATCATAGGCACTACTCCCATTACCCAACTCTGACATCCATACAAATATCCTCACACCGATTCTTAAAAGTGTGCTTTTCTGGCATTTGTTGTTATATAGCTGACAATGTAAATGGTAACAAACTGAATACATGCCTTTAAAACAGCTGGATATAATTTAATGTACTGCTGCTTAATACCAGGGTTGCTGCAGGATTTGAGATGGAATGTGTAACTATTAATGTTAAAAGGAAAACCTTTTCTTTTACCTACAAAATATTACAAAAATTCTGATGAGGAATCACTTACCAGCTTGACCTTTGGGGAAACTGAGCCCAAGGATGACCACGTCCACAGAAGTGGCCAATACTAAGAGGTAGTGAATGTGTGGCTGTAAAATCCCTGAGAAAAGAAAAACAGAACCCATAAGAATTACTCAAACAAAAGATGACAAATGCTTTGCGAGTGCCTAGGCGTACCTTGTTTTGGTTTTACTAGGCCGACTGCCAAAATAGTTTCAATCAGGCCATCAAAATAGGCCACGTCTCCTCTGCAAGGAATAAAAAAAGAGAAAAAAAATGCCTCAACTCCTGGTTTTATCATCAATAAAGACTCTCAACAAAAATATTATTACTAATAATATTAGCAGAGTTTGTGCACTCGACTTGGTTTGTAAAAGTCAGTCAGTCCTGTTTTATCCAAGAGGTACGCACCCATCTTCGTAATTCCACATAAAGATGTCATTGTCGATTGTAAGCCACGCTCGAGAAATTTCAGGGAAAACTCCCATCATGCAGTTGAACTGCATGTCTACAAGTTGGTTAAGCTGAAACTCGTATTACTTGTGGAACAAACACAAGTGCAATGAACATATTTTCTACTCGATATGTCAGATGAAAATCATTGCATTTGTTTTTCCTGAATGAACGAAAGGATACGGCTGAATTGCTCCACGAGCTCAGGTGGCAGAGGGACTCGGCGGACTGCACTGAGCTCTGGCAGGTTAGGCACACTGAGTAAACCAGGCCCCTGGAGTGGGTAGTCCATATCTGACACCCCAGAGAGGGACGGCATATCTGTGAAGAACAACAGGAAGTCTGTTTATAGTATTAAGTTTTTCTCCATCACTGTAAAATAAGGTAAGCAATATAGTTGTTGAAATATATAAAGATGTTACACTGAAAGGTGTTAAGACAATGGTTCATTCTATATCAACTGACCAAATGCATCAAGCTTGGCCGTCTCTGGTTTTCCTGAAGAAAATTCCAGGACTACACTTCCAAATAAGGAAGCTGACAGGCTTTAGCTTTTAGCCTAGTGCATGACACTCACATTGTGAAATTTAAGCTCTCTTAAATACCATCTGTAAAAATATATATTTTTTAAAAGTCATGCTGAGAAAGTGAGGCTGAAGTTATAAACAAAGACACCAAATCTTTGCAAAAAAAAGAAAAAAGAAGAAGAAGTAACAATTAAGTTGTTACGGTGATGTTTTGGCGGGTTTTCTGGGGGGCGGGTCTGGAATATCAACGAACCATTCATCTGATATGAGTAATTTGGTAGTACAGAAAACACCTCATATACGGAAATCTGTGTTCCAAAAACTATTACAATTTTCATCAAAATTCACGCTGTCAGAAATATATGTTGAACTTCAGCTACACTTTTGAAATTGCATATTCCTTCAGTCACATCAGCAGATATTTGGCCTAAAATATTTGAACGACTACTTAGCTACTAGGAGAACTACCTACAATATATGAAAATGGCTCCACAGAAAATGGTGTCTTAAAAATGCCCCCTAAACACAAAAACAAACTGATAATAAGGAGCGCAGTTAGCACTGTTGTCTCACAGCAAGAAGGCACCGGGTTCAAATCCAGTGTGGCGTTTGCATGTTCTCCCAGTGTCCCCTGGTACTCCAGCTTCCTCCCACAGTCCAAAGACATGCATGGGGTTAGGTTAATAGGTGATTGCCTAAACTTCTAAAGGTGTAAATGTGAGAGTTAATGGTTGCCTGTCACTATCTGCTAGCCCTTCAACAGACTGGAAACATGTCAAAGGTGTACCCTGGCTTTCGAATTTTTGTCAGGAAAATCAGAGATGGTTAGGCTGAGAATTTTATCCAAAACTTGGTCAAGTGATATGAAATAATTCCAATGTGAACTTTGCATTTCCCTTATCTATCTTTTTAACTACTGAGCAACAGAATAATTTAGCCCCTTAAAATAAAATACCATGATGCAAGCGTAACATAGAGATGCTTCATTTGCTTATAAATCTGTGGAGCAGATTTCGCTTTCCTCCTTTTACAGTTAAATAAAATAATAATAATAACCAAACAAAAAAAGAATCACATATGGAGAATACATTCTTACAATGAGATGATCTACGGGAGTTTAACCACATATTTTGATAAAGCTTTTTGCCTTAAATCATTTAATTAAAAAAAAAAACCCTAAGTGCTAAACCTTCACATTTTCATGCTTTTCAACACATCACCCTGAACTTTTTAAACTGTCTCTCTTCACCCAAACACATCCATATTTCCCACAGTCACTCCTGAAATCTGTATTTTACACACACATGAGCAACAACTGCTGCTCAGATCCTCTGTAGGAAAGTTTTGTCCAAAACCTCCTGCAACATTTGCTTTCACCGACATTATCCATCCCAGTTTTTCCTCTACTCTTAGTGTTGCATGAGCTGTAAACAAACAGCTATCATTAGGTCTTTCCTTCGCCTTAGCTTACTGTGTGAGGGGACTCCGAGCAGTTCTGACAGGTCGGGAAAGCATCGGTCATCCTGCAGGTGTCTGTCGATGAGCCGTGAGGAGTTCTCCAGGGCTTCAGCGAGCGCAGCGGCGGGGCTGCTGGGTCCAGCGGGGGACGGCATGGCTGGGCAACCACCGCTCACCTATCCTATCTGCACAAAAAGCAGTTCACAATTAATCGACTGCACAATTTGGCCAGATGCCCTCCGTAAATACCCGAGAGAAATAATCAAGCGATACACCAAAAACTTTAACTTTTTTTTCCAGTTGCTGCTAGCTAATGTTAGCTAGTTGACAGAACACCGGTTAGCTTTCTGCTGCCACTAAGAACCTATTATTTAGCATACAGCTAACTGCCAGCTAAGAGTGAAATAAAGCATTTAAAAGTGCGGTCATTGCTTTACCCAAATGAAACGATTCCGCGTGTTTCTGGTGTGTTAGGTCAACGAGTTGAGTTGATCAGTTGAGCAGCAAAATTCAAAGAATTACCCCCAATACACATATACAGCTAGCAGCCCGCCAACCTCATGCACAGGAGTAGAGAAAGGGTTATTTCCGGTGTAACTTCTTCTTCGTCTCCTTCAGAGTGTGTTGTACTGCCATCCACCAAAGATACACAAGAAGAGCTGTAAAATATTCCGTAAAATAACCACTTAAACCATTGAAAGACGTGCTGTATTCTGTTTCATCTGCAGTGCTGTTTCAATTAACGATGTTTTCAAATCTACGTATTCAATTGTTCTTGTAAATTTGATTTTTTTTTTAAACGTGAGACGCTCATTCTACAAAGGTCAGCAGTTTTAGTTTCTCAAGCAGAAACGCAACTTTTATGTTTTATTATGCATTCAAAAAAGGTTTGCAATCAAAAATTAAACCTTCGAGTGTAACATAATGTTTTATTGCAAAAAATAGTGATTAATTATGAATATGTGTAATGTGTGCTGAATCTCATGATACAACGATAAACTAATGACAGATACTAAGTATGGTTTTATTTCAAACAGATCAACATCACTGGCATTATTAAACTAAACACGTCACAAACTCCCTAGACAAAACAAACAAACAAAAAAAAAACCCAGTGTGTTTGGGCTATCAAGAAAGGCGTTTTATACAATAGATCATGATATTTTAATAACAAATAATTGATTCAGTGGCATTACGGTGTAGTTTTAAATTTGGTTGGGAGTTAGTTAAGAAACAAACAATAGTTTGTGAAGTTAAATGATTGTTACTCCGTATGTATGGACATTGCTTGTGGCCTCCCCCAGGGGTCAGTGTTGGGCCCCAATTGTTGTTCAAAAGTTACACAGTACATCAATGTGAGGTGTCCACCGTGTTAAAAATGCTAGTTTTTGTTGATGACACTAATATGTTCTTCTCTTGTATTGATTTGTAATATGTACTGGATGAGATGATGATAAATATTTTTGATAAAAACAAATTATCATTCAATTTGATCAAAACTAAATTAATGTGATTTGGAAATAGTAGATTCAATACAAATGTAAAGACTCAGAAAAATTGGGCTGATTGTAAGAGTCAAAAACAGATTGCTTGGGATAACAATGTTATTGTACAGTACGATCTACTGTACAATATAAAGCGCCTTGAGGCGACTGCTGTTGTGATTTGGCGCTATATAAATAAAATTGAATTGAATTGACACATGGCATGTATCTCATGCATGGATTTTGTGGGATTTTCCCACACAACCATCTCTAGGGTTTACAGAGAATGGTCCAAAAAAGACAAAAAAAATCCAGCAAGCGGCAGTTCTCGGGGCAAAAATGCCTTGTTGATCCCAGAGGTCAGATGACAGGCTAGACTGCTTTGAGTCGAAAACAAGGCAACAGTCACCGTAATAGCAACTCCTTACAACCAAGCTGTGCAGAAGAAGATCTCTGAATTCACTGAAATCTGAAGCAGATGAACAGTGGCAGAAGATCACACCAGGTGCCACTCCTGCCAGCTAAACACAGAAAACTGATACTACACTTCACCACAACTCGACAAAAGAAGACTGAAAACATGTTACCTGGTCTGATTAGTTTCAATTTCTTATGGTAAGAATTTAGGGTAAACAACATAAATAAACACCCATCCTGCACTGTATCAACAGTTCAGCCTGCTGGTGCTGTAATGGTGTGAGGGATATTTTCTTGGTACACTTTAGGTCCCTTAGTATCAACTGAGCATAATTTAAGCACCACAGCCTACCTGATTATTGTTGCTGACCATCTATCTCTTTATTGTCACAGTGTACCCATCTTTTGATGGCTGCTTTCGCCAGAATAACACAACAGGCCACAAAGCTCAAATAATCTCAAACTGGTTTCTTGAACATGACAGTGAGTTTACTGTACTAAAACGGCCTTCACAGTCACCAGATCTCAATCCAATAGGGCACCTTTGGGATGCAGTGCCAAGAAATCTTCAGCAACTGTGTGACACTGTCAATACGGATCAAAATATCTGAGGAATGTTTCCAGCTCCTTGTTGAATCTTTGCCCCCCCCCAAATTAAAGCACTTCTGAAGGCAAAAAGGGGGTAAACTCAGTGGTAGAAAGGTGTACGTAAAAAAACTGCATATACCTATTAGTATGATTATATTTACACTAATACTTATAAAACACACAAGCTCGTTAGACAGGAACAAAGTGCCCACAGCAGATTAAAAATTCGTACCTTTTATGACAAATTTTGCTCAATAAATTGAACGTGGTAACATATTATGAATCATTGACAGATGAGTTTAATCTTTCTGTCACATGGGCTTATGTGCCTTTTTGAAATTAACTTCATAGAATCACTTCTATTTATCTGTGTCAAACACACGGTGGGAAAATAAAAACCAAGCACATTACACGGTCTGATGCCTGCAGGAGAAAAAAACGCAAACAAGGAACAAAGATGTAAGAAAAATTTATTGCAGTATTTATTCCATCAGAAGAGCAGGCGCTCACTCTTTTTTGTTCCTCTGTGCTCTATAACATCAAAAATCTATATTAAAAACAATAATGGCACAGATACTGCACTTGTCTGAACATAAATAAATTATATCAAAGATAGTCCATTATAGAATGAAGGTAATAAACAAAAATGTCTAAACAGGAGAAAAACGAAAGTTAGAAGTTGTGGAAGTTCAGGTCAAGTGAATAAATCCATCTGGTGCTAGTTTAAATTCAAAAACCACTTTATTAAGAACATCATCAATACACTAATTTCCAACATTCACTTTGTTTTTTTTTTTTTACAGAATTATGTTCAGATATAAACACGTTTTTTTAGTTCATCTATAATACAGTGGGAGTAAAAATCAAACAACCAAGTTGCTGCACAACAGCGAAGGAACTCCCACACAATGTTTTCCTAAACATTTCCTTCTTGTCTTTTTCTTGCCTTTGAACACGTGTGTATTTAGACAGACGTGTTTACAACACTCTTCCACCACCAGGACGTTAATCTAACTTCTGTGTATGTAACATATTGGATCCATAGTGTTGAGCTGTGCAAGATGTTTCACTAATCTCTTTGATTAACTCTTAGTCCCCTCCTTGGCAGCATACAGCGCCCGTAACGTCTGTGCCACTTTGTTCGTGAGCTTCTGTCCGCTTGTCAAAGAGATTTTCTTGCAAATAATGTCCGACTCCTTGATATTGTCAACCCAAGGCACCTTTTTGCGGCCGTCCCGTTTCTTTGCGACAGCCCAGGATCCAGAGTAAGATCCAGTCATCCAGTGTATACTGTAGCCATTTCTGGTCTTCTGGACGACCCTGGCAATCTGCGGTCTGTCTTTGTATTTGCGACAGTAGATGGCTACGATGTCCATTACCTCTACTGTCTCGTTCATGTTACCTGAATCCTCTGCACAGTCTCCACCTTTCCTTGGCTTTCGCTGTGAATGACAGGCAGTGTCAGAAACTCTTATTTATGTGGGGATAATACGTTAATGGATATGCTGTAGATACAATGCACTGTTAAACACTGAAAATCATTCTTCACGTCTGTTGTTTGTAAACATTAATATAAATGTACAGTACAACTTTGTAATATTGGCGGTGTTGAAGTAATCTACTGTAATTTATTTGGTTATGCTTTGCAGGGTTTAAGTACAGTGATCTGCCCTGTGGCTAAGTTCCTGCTGTATAAGTATGCTGCTAATCGAATGCACTTTAAAGCTGATCGTCAGCAAATTTGAGCACCTTTGTAAAAGCAGAGGTTTTAGCTGTTTTCTGCTCTAGAGCATTCAGATGTGTGTTAACATAGCGTCACATAGTGCCATGGACATTCCAGCAAAATCACCCCAAGGTCAGATTGTGCAATCCTTAAGAGAAACTGCAAAAAAATCCAAAAGCTACATCTCAGACTCTACAGGCCAGTAGAAAGTTAAATGTTAAAGTTCATTAGCCAAAAGACTAAACAAGTACTGCTTGTTTAGAAGGGTTCCCAGAAGAAAGCCTCATCTCTCTAAAAAGAACACGGCCGCAGGGCTTAGATTTGCAAAACTGCATCTGAACAAACCACAAGACTCCTGGAACAATGTCCTTTGGACAGATGATGCCAAAGTGGAGATATTTGTTCATAATGCACAGCACCATGTTTGATGAAAACTAAGTGAGGATTTAGGTTTTGCAGCTACAGGATCTGGACACCTTGCCGTCGACAATGAACTCTTCTTTATAACAAAGTATTCTAGAGTCAAATGTGAGGTTGTCTGTCTGGCAGCTGACAGCAGCTTGGCTCAAACTGGGTCATACAACAGGGCGATGATCCTGAGCACGTTAGTAGAAAAAGAATGAAAAAGAAAAGAATCGCGGTGCTGTAACGGTCCAGTCAAATTGCAGACCTCAGCCTGACTGAAATGCTGTGCCGGGACCTTAAAAGAGCTGCGTCTAAATGAATGCCTGCAAACCTCAATGAACTGAAGTAATGTTTGGGCCAAAACTCTTCCATAAAAATGTAAGAGGCTGATAAAATCACACAGAGTTATTGCTGTGTTATTGCTAAGTTATTGCTGCTAAAGGTGGTTCTACAAGGTGTTGAATCATGGGGTGTTTTTCACAGGACTCCAGTCTGCTGAAAGCCCTCTTTTACACATGATTTTTATATCTATAATATTTGTCTGACCTCTGTAGAAGTGCTCAAATCATAACACTGTACATACTAACATTACCATAAGCCCCTCTCTACAGAGGAAAATCCAATAAATGTTCAATGGTGTGGGCGTCTTTATGTGTATGCATGCAATAAAAGTCAGTTTGCTTCAATCTGTCATTTTCTGGCACTTTTAACCCAGCATAACAAACACCACCACATATTTCCAGCATTGTAGCAGATACCATGAGGAAAACAAATAAAGTTCTTACAGCAGGGGGATCTTCATCCTCGCTCTCCTCATCATCTGTCTCCACTGGAGCTGCATGATTACTGTGGTTGTGGTTTCGGGGTTTTGGACCCCTCAGCAGTGAAGTAATGGCTTTGTTTCTGGCATTGGCATTTGCTTCACCGTCCTCGTCCTCTTCATCCCGATCCAAATGATCCATTAGAACCTTGAACTAAGAAATTGAAGGCAGAAAAAATGTAATAATGATCATTTCTACCCTGCACGTGTTTTACAAACAAGGACAAACAGTTTCTCGGACAGAAAACCAATAAGACTTCCCGTCATTATTACATGCAGACTAACGGACACAGCTACTGCTTATGTTTCCAAACGGAGACACGAGTATATTGAAAGCTTACATCCAAATACTGTTTTGCAATGTTCTTCTTGGCCTCGTAGCTGAGATCTGTGTTGGCCAGATCACTCCTTAGGTAATCCAGTGTCTGACTAGGGTTGAAGTGCACCTTAGATTTCCTGTTCACTGTCTTGTCATATACTTTGGCAGACTCTGTCGGTGAATACTTCTGGATTTTGCTGTAACACAAACAAAATTGCTCAGTAAAGTGATTTGCATTGCTCACAAAGAGATAATAAAAGATTAACATTTTCTCCGAGGCCCACCTGTCCGAGAAGCCGTACAGATTCTTCAAATGCTGTTTGAGCACCAGCACCAGCAAAATGCCCTGTGACGCACTAGCAAACTCCAGCAGAGGTTTGGTGTTTTCAGGCAGACGGTCCATCACTGCGTCCTCATCGTCCAGGTCAGAGTCGGAATCGGAACCCTTTTTCCTCTGCACTACATCTTCCTCCTCGTCACTGCTGCTGGATGTGCTGCTGCTTTCATCATCCTTTTCATCATCGTCGTCGTCATCAGAGCTGTAGCTCTTCCTGCGAGAATGCTTCTTCTTTTTCTTTTTCTTATTCATCTTCATCTTCTTTTCATGCCTTATAGGCTCTTTCTGTAAACACTGCACAAATGACAAAAGAAAGGTCAGATATGCATCTTCTCTTGAGCACAGCGACCAAGTATAACAACTGATAAACAAAACTAGACAAAGCTTTGCACCTCTTTAAATGACTGGAGCAAGTTGCTACCAGAGACAGACAGGGTAATGTCTATATGATGCATGATGAAAAGAGGTTCCTCCTGGGTCTGATAAGGGAAGCAGGCCAAGTTATCTGCTATGAACAGCAGCATGTTCACCTCTGTTTTCTGCAGGAGACAAAGTCAAAAACGCACATTTTTAAATAACAAACAGGTGTAATTGCTCTTCTGAGGGCAAATACAGCAACCTAAATATCTCCTGACAAAGGCCAATCGTGCCAAAGTAAAGAGATGAACTTACAGAGCTGTCGTCAAACAGGTTGAGCAGGGAAATTAGAAAAGCCCGTCTATGTTGGCGGTTCCCACGGACCATGGTGTAGAGATGAGAGCAGAGAGCCGAGTCGGAGTCGTCGTGACGGAAACCACGAATGACAGCGTGTTTGGATCCATTTATGGCCTGTTGCACCTGATAAGACATCTTCAGCCCTGCGACAGCCTTCATCTGCAAACCCCCCCCCCAAAAAACAGTGAGATAACTCATTAGGTGGGCACGTTAAATGATGACATTTGAAATACAATTTATTTTTAAAGCCTGAGTTTTTTAAGTAAGGTGTGAGTTAAAAAAACAAAAACAAATTGCAGAATGTAATAATAATATAAAAGTATTAGATGTAAATACATTTATTACACAGAAAGTTCTATTTTCCCACCTTTTTTTACACTTTCACATTTTTCCAGTTGTCAAAAACCACAAGCCAACTCACATGAATAAAGCCTGAGTATTTTTTGTCGATCTCCACCAGCTGCTGATCGGCCTTGTTCTTCATTGTTGGCTCCGGGTCTGTTCCCATAGCGATCAAGTAGGGCACACACTGAAACAACAATTTACAATTTACGAGTATGCAAACTGCAAAACATAAAAAATAAATTTCAAAAACCCACCTAAAAAAATATTCAGAAAATGTAAATAAACCTTATCAGGCTATACTGATGTAAGACTGTGAACACACCTGTACAGGGTGAATGAGGCCCTGACTAAGAGTCAGGGTGATGACACTCAAGGCAAAGTGCCGAACTGTGGACTGCGAGTGGAAGAAGGACTCCAGAACCTGCTTTAAATAAATCTGCATTATGGAGCTGCTCATGCCCGATGAGATGTCCCCCATTTCCTTGAGATCCTCTTGCTTGGCTTTATTCTTCCCTGAAGAAGCAAAAACATCAGCCTGGTGAGTGCGCAGGTGTCACGTTAAGTGGCTGCCATGTTTCACTGCATGTGCATGGATAACAATGGACGTGAGCTGGAACTGTTAAACTCACATTCACGGTCAGCCTCCTGCATTCGAGAGTCCTCCTCCTGCAGGTATGTCTGCAGGTTTTTGAGGACCTGGATCTTCAAATTGACTGAACTGTTCTCGTCCGACAGGATGCTGTTATAAAGAACCTTCAACTCCTGCACAAACATGAGCTCTGGGTGCATGATGAACTGAAACCCTTGGAAGAGAGGAATTGATTTAAAATACAGATTTACAAAGAAAACAAAAGTCAAAGTTAAAAGAAAGCTGTAAACATTAAGTGACACTATAAACACATCTATACGAGCCTTTTCTGAGGTGTAGGATATATACCTAAACCTATGATTGCCTTGATCTGGACCTCCTCCTCTTCGTGAGTAGTAAAATACAGCAGAAGCTCCAACACTTTGTCCTTGATGACAATCTAAGAAACAAAGAGACCCAGCAATCAAAATAGCTCTTGCAGTCTTCATTCACATTCATTCATGCTGGGTACCCTTCATGCTGAAACTCTGCCTCCCAGTCTCAAAACAGGTCGATCTTTCATGAGTTAAGAGAATTTCTTAACAACAACTCCATGGAGCCACTACAACATTCAAGCGAAGGGCCAGGGTTTACCTTGTTAGCACCTTTGAACTCTTCTTGATCGAAATCAAAGTGTCGACACAGAGCCCCCACAGTGAAGAGCGAGCGCAGAAGAGTGGGTTTGTTAGCAGCCAGGGTGGAGCTGGTGGGATCCTCTTGGTGCTGTGTCTTGAGTTTTGCTAACGCTCCTATAAGATAACACAAACAGTCAAGTGAGCTTTAATGTGAAGTAATAAGTCGAACGACTGCATTTCCTTATATAGTTTAGGTTTTCACAGAGCTTTTCATTTCAGGAGAATTTTTATTATCCACCAATTTGTACCTTTTCTGCTTTATTTCACAGTAGAAATGCCTTTGAAACAAAAAACTCAAGCATTAAGTGACAGTTCAGCATAAAGTGGAACACATCACGGTGAGGTTCTCAGAGACAAAAACAAAGACATGAAACAAGTAGGCAACGATTCCTTAGTAACAGTTCACAGACTAGCAACAACCCTTTTAAACCTGTAAAAAGGAGCTCACAACTAACTAGCTTTTGAGAGGAGAAAAAAAATCATAATATCAGCCATCATCCTTTTTCTTTCTGGCTGCTTATGGATCCACAGCGACAGAGGAAAGGCTGTGATCTACTGACTGAAATCATAACATTGTGTTTTGTGCATCAGCTTGGCACAAACTCATAACTGGCTTAAAGTACTGGCTCTATTAATACCTGATATTGATAATTTGTCGATATTTTGTTACTAACATTTATAACAGCCGATGACTGACAATTTAAAAGCAAGCAGGAGAGAGAACAAACACATTTTAACCATGTTGATGTTGGATAGTTTGCCCACCAGAGGGCACTCTGCAACTTCCCTATTGGCAAAGGTTTTCTGAGTCACAAAGAAAACAACCAGCTCGTCTGAGAGTGTGTGTTTGTTTTTAAACTCCACTGTCATATTAGATTAGTAAGGACTCTTAAATAACTAAACACAACAAATGTTTGGGAAATGTGGTTGTGTTTTGTCTTAAAAAAAGAAAAAATCCTTACCATAGTACCGATTAAAACAAGCCCAAACAAACTTGTAGTTGTGTGTGACCTTGTTCACGATAGCACCAAGACAGCTCACACAGTGTTGCACAACCTGGGGAGCACAAAAGGATGTATCAGAACAACTGTCTCACACGCTGTTTGTGGTTTTTAAAGCTACCTCTGAAAGCAGCGAGCTGCAAACGAGACCTACCGTCATGCCGTATTTGATGATAAGCTTCATTAGGTCTTCTTCGATGGTAGTGAGGAAAGTCGCACTCGGGTGTTCCATCAGAGGCACGACCAGCTCCAGGATCTTAGCCACGTTGCATATCACCATGAAGTCGTTCTGACTCTGACAGATGACAGCACAAAAACACATGGCAGCTTCACTGTCCAGGTCCATGTTTAGCTTGCCTGTGAGTATCTCAAACATTCGAAAAATAAAAAAAAACTATCACAGTACTTACATTGCACTTGGTGGTCAGGTAGGGCTGCATAGTCATGGCATGCTTAACCATTAACTCTGCCCTGATTTTACTAAACAGGTAGAGAGTGGTGATGCACGCTACCAGACGACCTGAGCTGACCCCTTTGTCCTCACAATCTGAGACACAAACACAACAGGGTTATTATCTGTAATAAGACTTTTAGAAGCAAATACACACCTATGTTTGTTCTTTTTTTAGCAAAATACATTTACCCGCAAGAGACTCCTCATATTTTAGTATATGTTCCACTAGATTGTCCACTAGCTGAACACAAGCCTTCCCTGCAGGTTTGTACGAAGCATCCTCCTCTGATTTCAGCAGCTAAAAAGAAAAAAAGAAAAGAAAAATGACCCAACACAGTAATTAAAAAGAGTGCCAAATGAAAAAATGCAGACAAGCAGCTTCTGAGACAGCAACAAAGTCAACTAACATTTTGGAGAAGCTGCTCAAACCAGTCGTAGCCTGAGTCTTTACATGCCAACACCTGGAATAAAAAAAAACAAACAAAAAAAAACAAACACACAAGTTAGTTCATTTTACTTATTTAAATAAGATCACTTTTTGTTTTTTTGTTTCTCCCTTTTGTCCTGATAATACACACCACGTCTGTGATGTTCAGGATCTTTCTGGTCATGGCTTCTTTGTCGTGGCTCGGCGTCGGGGAGAACCAGAGTTTCTGGAATGTCTCATTCACCAGTTTCTGCAGAGGAAAAGATGTTTAGTTAGACACACTGTATATGAACGCTACTTCCAACAGTCGACTGTAAAAATGTACATTAAACAAAAACAACAACAAAAACACCAGCCTTGATCCCTTCCTCATCGTTGACCCTCCGGATCATCTTCACGCACATCTCGGTGATCTTGTGGAAGTCTGGCTGCTCTAGACAAATATCCCTCATGATCTTAATGACTCTTTTTCTCACACTGATGCCTGTGTCCTGACAAAGACGAAGGAACAACTGAACATTAGTTTCCTTTTGTTGTGACTTATGGAGTAAATCCAAAAGTATTACTTATCCTGTGTGTGTGTGTGTGTGTGTGTGTGTGTGTGTGTGTGTGTGTGTGTGTGTGTGTGTGTGTGTGTGTGTGTGTGTATGTATGTATGTATGTATGTATGTATGTATGTATGTGTATATATATATATATATATATATATATATATATATATATATATATATATATATATATATATATATATATAAAACACTGAAAATGATAGATAAATATAATGGCAAACAGGAAGAATAAGAGAAAATAATAACAGAAATATATTCCTGCAGTTCTTCACTTGATCTTTAGGTGGCACTGTAGGAAAAAAATGTTTTAAACTCTTATGAACTTTTGTATTTTGAATTAAACTTTCCAGGACAAATTTCTCTTTACAAACCCATAAAAGAACACATGTTGTGATTAAAGTAAATCTAGACTTTAGCACATCAATAGGTTAACACTCATGTAGTTAAAGGACTGGAGGAAAGAAGAAGAAGTTACCAGTATCCTTTCAATGAGCATGTCATAGTACTGCTCAATGAGCTCAGGTCGACTTAGCACAAAACGGCCGAGGAGCTCCACAGCAGCCTCTCGCACACTGGTGGAGTTGTCCATGAGGCGACAATGAACCCCACGTTGCATGTCCAGCTTAAAAAAATAAAGAAGGAAAATTAGTTTAGGACAGTGACAGGACAGAACTATAGCTATCAATCTCTGTGGCATCGAGCCATGAGCAGCACGTTAGCAAGGCAGCATTTACAGCTCTGGTGCTCAGTTGCGGACAAATCTGCACAGTCACAACAGCTGAAACACGTTCTGTGTCAGACAAGCTGCAAGAGCCAAGTAGCAGTCGATACTGAATGACCTACCCGTGCCAGGATACTTGGATCTACAGCCACTACTTCAGAGAGACACTTCATAGCTTTAGTTCTGACTGCAATAGCACTCTCTCCCAGCACTCTCAGGATCTAGTTTGAAGCCATAGAGAGAAAAAAATTAATGGCAGCTGACACAATATAAACAGTCACTGGTGTTTAAGCTAATTCAAGCTAATGATCATCTTACCTGTGATAAATAAATATCAAAGCTTTGTGCAAACGGCCTCATGGAGGCCAGATATCTAACAATCAGACAGGAGTCGTTGTAGTTTATTGTGTCAGAGTTCATCCTGAAAGAAAAGTCGAGAGGATCGTTTACTATAAGGATGAGAGGACAAACGAGCAATGTGGCGAAGTAGTGTCGTGAGTGAAGCACTATTTACCTCAGGGAACTGAAATGCGATGTTGACGTCTTGACGGCCTTGCGGAGGAATTTCTTCCTTGCCTCCGCCTTCTGCATGATCTCGGCGGTCGAGTCAACATCCCTGGAATGATGGTGACCTTTCAAGTCCTCGTCGTCCTCACTTTGAGACTTCATTGCCTTTTCTGCCTCACTTGTAATGTCCCTGAACCACTGGGCAATATAAAACTTCCTAGCAAACTGGATGAAACAAACACATAAATATATAAGGGCAGAGTATAATACATCTTTTTAAAACACGAAAGCAGTTCCGTAGATTTTAGTTCATGAAAAATCAAGTTAAAAACACACCACCAATGATGGATCCGTCTCAATGTTCTCATCTAGGTAGCCGAGCAAAGCCTTCTGTAGTTTTGGTATCTCGTTGCTGCCTTCAGTCTGTGAAAAAATGCCAAAAGCATTTTAAAAGCAGATCGACATCTTGGTTGGTTTTTTATCTGTTAAACAAATTCTGTTAGTCTACCTCTCTGAGGATGCGGTCAATAGCCTTTTGGTCCATCTTGCTAGTGACAGCATCTTTACGCAGACGGGAAGCGACAGTGCCAAGGTAGTCCAGCGATGCCACCCTAAGTGCCATTTCTGTCTGCTTGTTACTGAACTGGTGCACCTGGAACACAAGACAAGGAGGAGAAATGTCATAAGAAAACCAAACATCTGCAACTTTTTCCTAGTGGGCAGATGACGAGTGGTGACACTCACCAGCAACCGGCCCAGTAAACTCAGGAGCAGCTCAGCAGCAGGCCACTCAGGCTTGTTAACTGTAGACAGCAGGTCATGAACAAAGTTCTCAAACAGCGGCCTGTAATCCTCCTCTCCCTGTTTACTGCCACACCTGAAACATGCAGAGTACTTACAGAATAGCAACACATGCAGTGCAGCTTATTCCACAGAAAAAGATACAACATATAAGGAGTCACAGTCACACAGACATGACAGGTTATAGCAAGAGTAGGAACAATGACTTACTTCTTGAGGAACACAGATAAGAAGTTCTGAGCTGTCCTCATGGCAGTTTCATAAGAGTTTGTAATAAGAACATCTTTATCCACCTAGACAATAAATACCCAATAAAAAACAGTTTTAGCATTTCTTAAAATACATGTTTTGGGTATTTATTGAAGGCAAATATGGTTTTAAAAAATCTATTAAAACCTTAATGTCACCTTCTTATTGTGCTCATCCTCTGTCTCTTTCTCAGAGGGAAGGTGGACCACACACTGGATGAGCTGAAGAACAAGGGCTGTGACCATCTGGATATACAAAGGTTCTCCATCTGAGTCACTGCTGTTCAGCCTGGGGAGTATGAGACATCAGTGTCCTTATGTTACACTGGGGGCCTCAATAAACATCTGATATTGAGCAAATATTTACTCTGGTTGTAGTTACCTGAAATTCCTCAGGCTGCGTTTACTAGTCGGCAGTCTGGCCAGGGAGGTGAAAATCTCTTCAAGAATGAGCTGCCTGTGCTTCTTGTAATGAGAAAACACCTACACGAGAGTCAAACAAGAAACAACCGCATCAAAATACACCAGTCCAGACGTCACACTGAAGCATCCCATCAAAAACTTAATCCAAATCAATTTCAGAAGCACCTATAGTAATACTCACCGCAGTCACTAGTGTGATGGCACATAACTGCAGTTCACTAACATTCTCCACAAAAAATGGTGTAATGCCAAGGGTGGACACCTAAAAGATGGGCACAAAAGCAGTGAGATATGAGTTAACTCAACAGCCAAGGTGACATGGGGACACAAATCTGAGTGATGTGAAGGCAGATTCAAAACTGCACCTGCAGAATTGTGGTGTCAGTAAGCAGCTGGATTTCAAGGAGCTCAGAGATGCTGCTGATGATATCGCACACTTTGTTGTAGAGCAGGACTACCACCTTCTGTTTGTGGGTAGAACATTTGGCTCTCTTGGACTTTGAAGTATGCATGCCACCTGGGTGAGGAAGATCCGATAAATAAACAAGAATAAATTATTTAAACAAAAAACCCCAGAAGTAATATGTTAGAATTTCTCAGATATTCTGACACAATCTTTAGATTCAAATCCAGGGTCTTAACATCAGCTGATAAGAAATACTTGATGTTACAGCCCACAATGTACCATATGTTACATGGGAGGAACTTTGGTAAAGGTAAATGCATTAGTTTTAGATTTAAAATGATTTGTGGCCAAAAGGAGGACAAGAGAATTTGAAATGTATAAAAAAACTTCTATTAGTCACACCAAAAGTCACTGGCTTTATTATCAAGCACTACCAAAATACCGTAAGAAATTCAAGTAAGTAAAGTTTTAAAAACTCCTAAATGCTAAAATACACACATTTTTTTAATCTCTTGGAAATCATGATTATTGCTGTACGTGTTAAAACAGCTAAAAAGAACGGAATAAAACTGTGGCTGACCTCCGTGGGGATCCACTCTGTAGACTGGGTCATACTGAGGGTACAAAGAGTTTTGCAGATGGAACTTGGTGTACTGCAGCACCCTCTCAATCACATCTTCTATATAAACAGCCTTTGGCATGTGCGGAGACGTCATTATGTTGAGTGCAGTCAAACAAGCATCGGCCGACTTGGTCACTCGCTCCATGATGAGGTTGCGCCACAACCGCTCCTCATCCATGGAGTCATTACCCTATGATTCAGTTTTTTAAAAAAGGAAATAAATTTCACATTTTGTGCCTGAACAGCATAACTAAGATCAGGCTGAGAACTTACATGGTTCATTAGTGTAGAAAGTTTGACGCTGTCCTGAATGTTCCTCTCCAAAATATTCAAAAACTTCACCAGTTTACTAGAAGAAAACTGCAGAAAAAAATAATTGGTTACTTTAACCGTACAGTAGGTGTCATTTAAGGTTGTTTACAATGACAAAATGCTGTCACCATGAGTGTAACAATTTAACACTGCAAGAACATGTCCTTCTCACCTTGTTAGAGATGCCCATAGCTTTAATCTTAGCAGAATCGCTGCCCAGCTCACTCAGCTGCTGCTTTCCAAGTAAGAGCTCTTGAGGTATTTCATCATCATCTGGCACAGAGTTACAATGTCACTATTTTTTAATGTGACACTCGATAAATGTCAAAGAGTCTGAAAACAGCAGAGTAAATCATAACTACCTGCGGCAGTGAGGTCCACGTCTTCGAGATTCTCAAGAACGCTGTCAATATTCGATGCAAATCTCTTAAATGTGGAGGAGTCCATCATCTCTGTTAGATTAACGTCATTGAGAACTGATTAATACAAATACATTATGTTTTAATAAAATTAATTATGAATTAACTTTAAAAGAATTCAAAGTGCCAGGTCAATACCCTCTGATGTCAACTTGGAATCATAAATCTTCCTGTTTTTCAGTTTATCCTTTTTCTTCTGCTTTCTGGCAACTAAACACACACACACACAATAGTACCCAAATCAGCAGCAGCAACAACCAACCCTCAAGCCATCAACAGAGAAACAAATTGATGTTGTATTCTACACACCCCAGGAACTGGAATGACCAATTATTTTAAATAACGATAATCTGAATGACAGGACAGCTGTAATCTAATCAAAAAGTGAAAGCACGGGCTTCACTGGCCACCACATTATTTGATTATCCACTTATCCACTGGTAAGCGTATGCAAAAAAAATAAAAATAAAAATCTGACCATCACTCAGGCTCGGTGGGAGAGAGCCTTCATCTGAATCTTCATCTCTCCAGTCGCGCTGACGGCTACCAGACCCTCGGCGAGCGTTATGAAAACCTCCACTTCGACGGTGTTCTCCAGAACCTCTTCTCTCTTCATGCTTCCACGTCTTATCGTGGTCTTTCTTTTTCTTTTTCCTTGCATCTAAAAAAACAACAACAGAGAAGAGTACACGTTGAGACAGCATCTGCATTGTAAAGTTACTGCTTTACATGCAATTAGGGCTATAATTTATAATTAGGTCTAATTTTTAGGAAAAAGTTACATTTTTGTAATTTTGCTTTTGCACACCAACACTGGTGACTTTAACTCAAACAGTCAAGGTGTGACTGAAGTGCACACTTTGAGCTGTAATCCAAGAGGTTTTGTAAAAGTACTGCATTAACTCCATTGTTAGAGGGTCAAAAGTTATTGGACAAACTAATACAAATGTAAAAATAAGGATTGTTTTTAATACTTGAAAAGACTCTGCAGTCTAAAGGTTTTATTGTCATTCTGACAGGTTTTGTTTTGTTTTTCCCGCCTAATGATGGCGTCTTTCTCTCGTTACTCTTTGGACCTCATGCTAAGTTCCAATTAAAAGCTACCAAATTCAAGTTAAGTACTTGGGAGTTAGACATTTTATCTGATTCATCTGTCATTAAATAACAAGGGAACTGGCTTCTTCTGGCCACGAACCTGCTTTTATTTCAACTGTCCACTTGCTTTTGAGCCTCTGAAAATAGAGGACTATGTATAAAAATGGCCATAATTCCTAAAAAATTCATGTAATACTTTTGTTAAATACTGGTTTGACTTAAAATGCACAATAGTGGTGCACAAAGAAAACAAAAAAAATGCATCACTGTCAAAATACTGTAAATAAATAAAAGGAAATTCCATCAGAAGTAGAGACAGTAAAGCACTTTGGTAGATTTTACAGAATTCCCATGTGCTCTTCTAAAAACTTGCAATTTTTAAGGCCTAACATTATCACTAATTTAACTGTAATTGAGATTAAACATGCTTCAATAGTGGCCTGGACAAGTGGGCAGCAGACACTTTAACAATATTAAACAAAAACAGATAGAAAAGCAAGTGTAACACACTACAAAAGGATGAACACAATTGCCAGAACACATGCAATGCTCAAGGTCAAAACAGGAACAATTTCAATTAAATTTCTGTGCAACTTTAAGAGGAAGCACATCCACCAGGAGTAATATTTTCTCTTGAACTGAACCATAGCAACAGGTACTGACTATTTCAGGTCCTTATGCAGATCGTGGAAAAAATGAGCAGCATTTTTAGAAGCTACTGTGGGAGCAGAGGCGATACATGATTTCAGTTTTTACACGACTGAGAACATGAGATTATAAAAGGCAGCGATACTCACGCTCATTGTCAGAGTCTTCATCGTCATCCTTGTCTTGGTCATCATCCGAGGCCAACTCAGCATATTTGGATCTCTTGCTAATCATACTGTGGCTTCGCTTGTTTGTCCTCTCACAAAATGACCAGTTCCTGGATCTGGAGCCGTGCGCGTTCCTGCTTTCCTTAATGATCTTTTTCACCTCATCAACGCTGAGTTTTTTAACCACGACAACGGGTTTAGCTCCTTTGTTTAAGTTATCTACCAATGAGACTCTCTCCAGCCTTACTCGCGGTTCGCTCCAGCCTTCTACTAGTTTATTTGGGGGATCTTTATCTTTTCCATCTCGTTTCAATTTAGGAATCACAAAGTTCTTCAGGGTCCCTGACTTGCCACCCAGCAGGTACGAGGGGAATTCGCTCGGTTTGGCCTCAAAGGACTGACGTTTGTCTCCAGCTTGGCACTTAATGTTGCCGTCCTCGCTTGTCTTTTGGTCCTTATTTTGGGGATTTTTAAGGCTGGAATTGCCTGTCCTCTGTCGACTATTGGGGTCAGCTGATTTTTTGCTTCCATCGTGCTTTAGTCTGGTGCTGTCAGGTTTAGTATGCGGGTCAGCTAAGTTTCGACTGCAGTTTTCTCTTAACATCTTCTGTTTCCTGTCCCTGTCCTTGGCTTTGTCTCTCTCTTTCTCTTTTTCTATGTGTCTGTCTTTGTCCCTGTCTCGCTCTTTTTCTATGTTTTTTTCTTTGTCCCTGTCTCTCTCTTTTTCTATGTTTTTTTCTTTGTCCCTGTCTCTCTCTTTCTCTTTGTGTCTGTCTTTGTCCCTGTCTCTCTCCTTCTCTTTTTCTATGTTTCTCTCTTTGTCCCTGTCTCTTGCTCTATCTCTATCCTTGTGTCTTTCTCTGTCCTTATCCCTGTCTCTATCCCTGCCTTTGTCTTCTCCATGTCTCGAGCGCTCTGTCTTGCTCGTGTTTTTTGGGGTGTCGGGTCGGTTTTCAAGCATTCGGTGGCTGTTGTGATTCTTTTCCTCTTTGTGGCGTGACTTTGAATGCTTGTCAAGTTTCTGCCGTGAGGGGTCTGGCCTTCTGTCATCTGACGGTCCCTTGCTGCTGTCACTTTTGTCGTCATGTCTGTGTTTTGATTCACGCTGGCTTTCCTGCTTCTGTTTATACATTTCCGGTTGTCCATCTGAGCCAGACTTCTGGAGAGTGTCAGCATGCTGCTTGATGATCCCAGGTCTGTCATCACCAACCCTTTTGACCTTTCCATCGGGGTTTGACTTCAGACGACGTAGGTGATCCTCACACAGCGGCTGTGATTCCAAGACCACTACAGGCTGTCCTATTACTCTGCCAGCTTGCTGTAGATCGATACTGACCATCAAAGCAGGCCGACTGGCACCATTACTTGCAGCATTCGTCTTCTTGGGTGTCATCTTGCTGACACTGTTGCCCCCATGAATGGCAGCCCCATCATTTGACTCTGTCCCGGGTTCCTGGGGATAGGAGTCTTGTTTCCGTTTCTTCAGCGGCTTGTCTGAAAGAAAGAACACTACAACTTAGCACCTCTACACAAACAACCTAACAGATGAGAAAAACATGCTATGAAGCACAGGGGAAAAACAAACACAGATTTTCACCTTTGTCCTGAACTTCTTTAGACCATCGTTCTCGGTCACTGGCTGACTCGCGTTCTATCCTCTCAATCTCTGCAAGTGTGTCTATCTCTGTATCATCAAAGGAAACTCTGCCAGTGACACCAGTTTCAATGGTATTTGACCGCACAGCAGCCTGTTGACAGTTTGCTTGATCGTCAGCTCCTAACTTGTTTGGAACTTCCTGGGCAGGTTTTGATAACTGGTTATTATTATTATTATTGATCATAACTGTTTCATGGTCCAATTCCATATGTGCCTCAGGGGGAAGCTCCTCAGATTGATCCACGTCTTGAACCTTTACTCTGGACAGTTTTAAGGTCAGCTTGGTCGAGTCTTTTGGTGAACTAACTATATCGTACAAGGCATTTTTTTCCATCGGATCACTTTCTTCTTTACTCCTCTCCTTATGTTTCTTCTTGCGATCAGACGAGGTGAGGATTTGGTCAGGCGGTGCACCTTGTGGCACATCAGCTGGAGGCGACTGCATTATGAGGGAAGGCCTAGACCCTGCAGAAACACAAAGTATTTGATGGAATTGTGAAGACCACAGATTTAAGCCAAACGTGATTTCTGTAGCAGTGTATTAGGTTTTTTTGCGAAGACACAAAAATGAAGAATTAACTTGTTGCTAAGGCAGCATACTTTGTACAGTCTCTTCACTCCCAGCTGGAGAACATGCCGACTGTGGGGATCTCACTGAAAATGCAGCAGCCTTCATTGGAGAATCATGCTCCTATTGAAACACAAGACATTTCTTATTATTTTAACAGTCAGCTAGATGTAAGAGTCACCAGACACGATACAATATTTTTCTGATTTTTTATATTTTGGGATATCCCGAGTATTGCAATAACACATATTGTGATTTATCACCTTTTTCAACTGCAAATTACATCCTCAAAGTTAACCTTTGTCAATATCTGCTTTATCCAATAATTTACCTTACTTTAGTTGTGACAAAATTAGATTGTTAAGCACACACTGCCATAAATGTTGCCATAAGATGGGCTCAGTCTGCTTTCAGTCTGTGACTGAATGGGATCAAGTTAACTGTCCTGTTTTTACTCATTAGTTGACCCATTAGCTTGCTCTGAATTAGTCGGTAGCGTTGTCAAGCTAAATGTGTCTAGTGCTGGGTAGTTTTTTGGTTGAGCTGATTTAATCGAAGTTTGCTCAGCTAGCATCATCTCATCTGCATGAGACGAACCATTTTGTTTATAGTATTTCCAGAGTATTTTAATTTATTAAGTCAAATATCAATATTTGGTCTCCCTGTATTGATGTAATAATGCCATGTAAAATATCCCAACACTGTGCTCTATTTATTTTTTCACCCACGCCTAGTTTGAGCTGAGGTCCAGTTCATGATATCTTGAATTTCCACATTACCTCATTTCCCAGTCTGTGAGCCACGTTCATGTAGTCTTCATCTGAGCCCAGTCTTGCATTGTGATTCGATAAATCAGTTGATAGATGTCCAGAGACTTTGCTGTCATGGATATTTCTCAAGCCACTCGTAACTGAAACGAAAATGAAATTAAAATTCTAGTTAGATATTTGCTCATTTTCTCACCACTTAACGGTGTATATAAGTTAATAATGTTATTAGGGATCAGTTAAGTAATTTGCATACAACCAGCTAGGTCTATCCAAGTCACCATGTGCACTGTTACTGGTTGCTGAAGTACACAAATGCACATAAAACTTCAGTTTGCTATTTTCTGTCGTTACTAAAAGCAATTCGACATGCAGCTTATGTGATACTTTTCTCTTGACCAAACATTACACTCACCTTGCTGAGCGTGTTGGTGTTGGGAATAACTGGGTGGATTGTACTGCATGTAGTCCGCGGGACTCTGGGGTGTGTAGGGACTAGGTATAGGGCTGTTCTGCTGGGGTACAAAGCGTGGCCCTGAACCAGACTGCGGTGATGTAAAGCATCTGCAGATGAGGAAAGCAAAGGAAAAGAAGCCTTAGCTGAGGAATACATGCCTCTGATTTTCATCATCAGACAATACGGTGGCACTGCTTTACCCAGAGGGGCTCTGAGGGACAGTGGTTTGCTGATAGTTTGAGGCTGGACTCCCATGGACCTGATTCTGAGTAATCTTATACTGCTGCACTATTGGCTGCAGCATTACACCTATGAGATAAAGACAACAACAAAAATTAGACACATATCAAACAAGAAGCTCAGCATGTGCATTTCTCCAGCTAAACCAAGCCTGCCTACTGAGTAGGAATACTGGGTTCACTATATTATAATATAAAGCAGGTTATTTTTCTCATTCCAGGATATTAAGTCTATAATAAGTCTTAGCAAATAAGTATTTTATAAATTATCCTGATCCTGTTTAAACATAATAATATATATTTTCTCTACCACTGAGGCATGAGGAAGAAAGTTGCAACATTAAATATGCAGGATGAAAAACTGTGTTAAAGACAACATTTCAGATGCAAAATAAAGTGAACACTTAATACAACAGGTCTGCTACAATCTTGCCCATCCTTTTCCATTAACCATGCAGGAAAGGTGTCCATTCCAGTCTGCGATCATTTTGAGGGCATGTTTAGTGATGGTGGTTGCATTACACAAAACATGGTTTCACAGTCCTAACAGTGGGGTGATCGTCTCATAATGCAAGTTTGTTTGCAATGTCAGAGCGTTTGGTACTAAACTGCAGGAGCAGCATTATATTTTCAAGTAATGAAAATAAAATCTGACAAAGTGAATTTCAGAGTGACGAAGAAAGAGGTTAGTATGGCGAGAATAAACCAAAGCGGGAGGCTATGTACATTATCATCCATTAGCATTAAATGATGCTTGACTCCACATTTTTACGGGCTGTGAGTGTGGTCATTACCACAAACACTTGTTTACTTTTTCTTGTTTTCATTTTGCATTTGCCACTGTCCTCAATAATGATGCCTAAATGTTTGCTTTAATATTATTATAATATTATTAATAATTGCTACAATTACCACCTGTGACTGTGAGATATTGCGGCTGTTCCTATAATAATAAAACTTTCCCAAGCTAAAGCCAAAGCCAAATATGAAAATGTCTATGGCAATGAGCAATCTAGCCGATGACAACAAAACAAACAGAGCTAGGCTGTTTCTCTCGCTGGCTGTAAATTTTTTTGACAGATCCTATTTATTATTAATTCCAGAGACCCGAATTATATTAGGGTGAATAAACATCAACAGGTATTTTTTAACCTAATGAAGACATCAAAAAATAGTGTTCTGTTTTTGTTTGTTTTTTTAATTATCTGAGTTTATAACCAATATGAAGATAGATTTAAAGGGCTTTTTCACACAAGTCCCAACGAAGAGCTTAACCTCTAATGGGAAGCCAGATTTTGAGACATTTGTCTACCAGATTTATACAGCTACTGCAATCCACTAGAAACAAATGAAAAGATAAAAATTCCCTACTTTAAATAATCAACAGACCTGGATAGAAGAAACAGTCTCTGTAAAAAAAAAAAACGAATTAAAGGATGTGCTAAACAATAAAATTGTATAAAAGATATTTCTTTGGTCCTATAGCTTAGACCTTTAATGTAGTTTCACTTGACAAGCTAAAGATTCCTGGTTTGACCCCAGAAGGAGACACAAAACCCTTTGAGGTTTGCATCTGGCAAATAAAAACAATCAAAAAATTCTGCCAAATTAAACATCCGGAGCTACCCACTGTGGTGAGCCCTTGCAAATAAGGGAACATAGCTTCATTTAAAGACTAGGACTTTAAAGACTAAAGACTTTAAAGACTAGGAGATAAAAGAGCCAGGATCTGTCCAAACAACTAGGTGAAGATGCCTTGTGACTGCCGAAACTGATTTAAGACAATTATTTTATGCACGCTGTAGGCAATTGACTAGAAAGCTGGTCACCAAAACAAAGAATAGCCCTGTTTTTGTTGTTAGTTACGAGACAGCGCAAACCTGGCCATCCCACGACAAACACAAAACTTACTGGACCATTACTGTTGTTGATCAAGTGATTAAGATAACTTCCTCAAATTCCATACAGGGGCTGTTTTTCACTTTCTACAGGCTGATCTATCGGTGCAAAGGGCAAATACACAAGTATCTGTAGTTAACATTAGCATTTGTCCTCACCTTTTGTGCTGAAACAATGTAACCGCCAATGCTCACCCATTAAAACTAAACCTGCATTTATACAAAAACTCGGCAACACACTTGCCAGTGGTTTCCATATTTGTCTTGCCACTCCCTAGTATGTCTTACAAGGGGGGAAAAAACAAAACAAAAAACATCAATGACAGCTCAGTTCTTGTAATCAGCGCGATGCAATCCAGCAGTAACAGTGTGAATAGTTGCACTTTCCTGTAACAGGCTAAAATGCTTATTCTGTGTGGTGTGGTGATTCCAGAGTTTCCTCCTGTGGTGACAATGACTGCAGTGTGGGAATCACACAGGATGAAACAAGGCCTAAGTAGCACATCCAGCAAAAGATATGCTCAGGTGAATAATTAAGCTAAACTAAGGTACCCGCAGAGAGAAAGCATGCAGCAAGATCAACTGCAGAGTCAACAGCAATGTCTCAGTGTCTCCTCCTTACCACCCAGAACCTTGTGCTGGGTTTGCATACTTTTGTCCCTGAAGATTTTGGGATTCCTGGACAGCAAAGTTTGTAGGAGCATTGGCATGTCGCCCTCGGGTTCATCGTTGCCCAAGTTGTCCTTCAACTCTCTGGAAAATAAACATAAGAACAATCTATGTTACAGGTAAGAGCCACCTATTCCCAAAAGCCAGCTACTGTAATGTGCTCACTGGCATTAAATTGGCAATACCCGACTATAGTACTGAGCTAAACAGTCATTACTCTGAAATAACACACTGTCAGGGCAATAGTTTATGTGCAATTCAAAAATAATTTAAGAGTTAAAAAAACAAAAAAACAAAACAGTACTGCAGCGAGGTATGAAAGATCAGCGAGTGAAACTTACATGTGTTCGGTGGAAACCTGGTTAAGACTATGCGCCAGCTGAGTCACTAGACTCTCGTCTCGACACACCAGCAGGCTGCTGACCTCTTCTGAGATCCTTCCATTGTAGAGGAGGCTCTTAGCAGTGGTGGCAGGTAGGGGAGAAGGCAAAGGAAGCTGGTTCAACACTGAAAGGACAGTTAAAAGAAAATCATGGCATAAAACTGTACAGGGAAACGCCTGTAAGGACGCCCAACTTACATGCACTATGTAGAAGTAATGTAAAAGTAACACTTTGTTTGGCAATGCACTATTTAAATTTGCAGCAACATTCTAATCTGGATAAACAATCCAAAGGTTTCAGAATGTGTATTAAATGCAATGATGCACACAATATATTTTACATATGTTTCTTTTTTTCATTTCTGAAACTGATATAGGGCACATAAATCTATAACCTCTGAATTGACAATAACTAGTATTCAGGCGTTCTTATAACTACATGCCCAGTTAATTTCGGCCTGCTTGGCATTCAAGTAATCACTAGTCTTGCCTCATTTTAGTCTGAATTCTAGTGTTTAAGCTGTGATGATGTTGCACTTACAGTCTGTTAGGCTAGCAATTCCAGCAAGAGTAGTGATGGGAACATGAGGCATGTCACCATTCATGCTGAAGATGAGGTCAAGAGGTCGTGTCAATGCACAGGTTGGTCAATATCACCAATCGTCCTATATGTCACATCGCCAAAGTGCTGCAAAAGACAGAAAAAAAAGTGGCAACAAGACTGAATTAAGAAATGGCCCATTATTTTTACAGACAGCTATAGTGTACTTGCTCTGGGATGGGGATTAGAAATGGTATGAGTTCACGAGTGGGCATTATTACAGTGCCAGCATAACTGAATCTCTGAGGTACACGAGTCACACAGGCCCCACAACAAGCCTGGGCATGGCTTTATCAGTTATTGATTTAAGGCTCTGTTGGAAATGCTACCTTGCTCCCCGGTACAATTTCCCCTTATATATATACACAACTTGAGGATATGCAATCCAGTTGCGAAATTTCAACCTGCTCTAAATCGAAAATACAGTGAGAGCGGAAACACACCGGCAATCAACTACATTAGATCTCAAACGCACGTCGTGCACTGGCAAGTAGACTCGAGTGGTGACAGCTCTCATTTAATCACTCATTTAAAAAAACACAATAAAGTGACACCGATTGTGTTTCTGTGTGTTGTTTTTGTGTCTCTGGCATCTTGAGCTTGCTTGTCCGTGTTTATACTTTCAGTTTCGCCGACGGAACATACAAAACAAAATCCAAAGGCGATTTAAAAAGAAAAAGCCACTGTTAGCTAATTATGTCTCAAAATTCTTCTTTTGTTTCAGAGCCAGTTAAGATTCCCGGGACTGCCCGGAAACAAAACAGAGACATTAGCTCGTCTTGACAACACTTATAACTACATTAATACTCTGTTGTTATTATTTTTGTTGTTTCATACCCTTGCTATGAGGAAGAGCGGAGCGACGACGTCTGTGAAAGTGACAAAAATGAACTCGCGGTTAGCCGGCTAGCAACAACTGAAGATGTAGCTAATGTATGCTAACTGGCTAGGTGTAGCCTTATCTGTAACTTGCATTAGCTAGCATCACCGGGAGTGCATCAAACCCGGTTAGCCGTGTGCTGCTTATTCGATATAGCTCTTTTTACCGCACGGGTCGCGTATCGCTTTAGATTAGCACTTCGCACTTGCTGTGGCCTTCATCGTCGCATCTCCAGCTATGAAAGTGGACCTCGGACTTGCCTAAGGAAGCGTAACCCCGACCCGACGCCAAGGAGGCAGGGGTACAAAGCACAGACCCCCCATCACAAATCAGAATTACCCCCTCGGCTGATTTCTGTAACGGCTCCCGGTGGCTGTCTGACGGCGGAAAACGCGCAGGGAGGTAAACAATCTGCCCGAAAAGAGGCTGTAACAGTTGAACCTAGCTTATTTACCTCTGGATGTGATGAGAAAGAGAAGTGGTTCTGGTGGAGAGGAGGAGGAGGAGGAGGAGGGGGAGGAGCAGGAGTAGGATGGCAGCTGGAGCAGGAGAAGAGTCTCTAGCTCCCTCTCCGTCCCACTGTTCAAACAGCTCCCTCGGAACTGACACATAATCCCTGGCTGGCTTTTCTTTTTTTTTACCCCTTCTTTCTCACGGCGGACATATCTGCCGTGAGGGGAGAGGAGCTTGGTTAGAGGCGATGCTAACGAGTATCAGGTCATTTTTCAGGACAAAAAATAAAAAAGGCTGATGGAGGGGAAATCAACAATTTACCCCCTACAGAGTGACCCTTAAGAAAAAGCCTTGAACTAACGCACGGTGTAACCTGTGTTTCATTATTGCTATCACAGAGCTTGTTATAATAATAATAATGTCTAGAGTTTTTTTTAAGCTTTCCCCATTATGCTGCACTTGTTTAAATAAAATGATGTGCTTTTCTGATGACTTTTTATTTTATTTTATTTTATATATATATATATATATTAGGGGTGCAACGATATTCGTATCGATATTGAACCGTTCGATACAGTGCTTTCGGTTCGGTACGCATATGTATGAACAATACAACATTTGTAATTTATTTTATCAACTTTCCTTCCGACGATGCTGTCTGTGTTGAGCGCTCAGTGAATCTGCGTTCGACTACTCCGCCTAGGCTGCACTGTCAAGCGCAGATCCACTGAGCGCTCAACACAGACAGCATAGTCAGAAGGAAGAGCGCAGGGCAAGCTAGCAAGACACATGGACCTCCCCCACCCTCATTCAGATCTGGCGTTTGGAATTATTTTGGTTTTCATGTGACGTATGACCCTGAAGGTAAGCGAGTCATGGACTAAAGTAAAACAGTATGTTGGATGTGCCACGCAATGCTCAATTACATGGGTGGGAGCTAGTGTGTTAGCGCAGTTAGCTCGTTAACGTGTTGGCTGTCTAGCCCCACACACGGGGCGATCGGCGGTAGCTCGTTAACGGAGATTTGCCGTGTTGTGGCGTTAAGGTCATTTCAACGAGATTAACCTGAAAGCACTAGTGGGAACACAACGAATATGACTGCACATTTACACCGACATCATCCTAGTGCAAAGACCAAAACAACAAGCATGCTACTAACTTTAGCCGAGTCATTTAGACAGCTGTTAGCACATGATTCTCCTTATGCTGCTGAGAATATAGCCCAGAAGAAGCGGATAGTATAGCTTTTATTTTGGAAAGAGACATTTCTCTAATAAACTCTCTTTTCCAAAGATGAGTGATTCCTCAATCAGATACAGGGCTTGCAATATCGCTAGCCCGACGTCCTGGAGCTAGCGATTTTTTTCAGTCGGGCTACCAAAATCTATCTCTTCCCTGCCTGTCGGGCTATTGTAGGAAAAATATATGTCAATGCTTTTGCATTCTTTCAGAAATGTAGCTGGGTAATTATGTCATTGGCATCGGTGAGCCACTGTCAATATGTGACATATTGAAATCGCGTTTGAATTTGCGCTTGTTTTTTTGCTTTCACTTTGCAAGCACTGATCTGTGAGTGATGATAATTTGCGCACCAATTCCTCTGACATCGTCTTATTAATCGTTAGCTTACTATGCAAACATGACAAGTGAAATCTCCCACAGCAAGCTTAAACATGTGAGAGGTTGATTGCGCAGAGAATCGCTGAGCTTATGTGAGTGCGTGTGTAAAAGCAGCAGGATATATATATTTTAGTTCTGCTGAGCCAAATAAGACAGGTCAGGGTGAAGAAGTGACAGCCAAAGAAAAGCTTACCACAAAACGGAGAAGTTATGACAAATCAGACTATAAGGCAAAAAGAAGGTGCAGCTTTATGGTTTCATGGACAAAATAATTTCTGTGGCTGCAATATGACGAACTATATAACCAGGGCTGCACATAAGTGGTCCGCAGGTGCGCATTCGCTGTCAAAATAAAAAACACGCACAAGGGTTAGGGTTAAATTTAAAAACTGTACTTTTGAGTTAAAATATAAATTTATAATTTTAATAAATGACAAATTAAAAAGGCATGAACATTTTTTTTGTATCGAAAAAATATCGAACCGTGACACCAAAGTATCGAACCGAACCGAACCGTGAATTTTGTGTATCGTTGCACCCCTAATATATATATATATATATATATATATATATATATATATATATATATATATATATATATATATATATATATATATATATATATATATATCAGTCAATCAACTGACTGCCTCCCACTAAAAATTTAACCACAGCTTGCCCAGAGCTACAAAACTCACCGCCCCCTCTTTAAAATGTTCTCACATGACCCAAACTAATTAGGACTGTAGCGGTTTGGGGACACGTGAGTATATTAAAACATTTATTCACACTACATTACAACGCTACATAATAGGCCAGCAGTAAACCATTTAGCTTCGGTTTGAGACACATTAAGATTTCGTTTCATAAACAGGATTTGGTCTCCCTCTTGTGGAGGAAAAGTCAAGTTATCCCAGATTAAAACAAACAGCCTCC
The DNA here is from genome assembly GCF_057382095.1 of Aulonocara sp. 'chitande type north' Nkhata Bay. NCBI lineage: Eukaryota > Metazoa > Chordata > Actinopteri > Cichliformes > Cichlidae > Aulonocara > Aulonocara sp. 'chitande type north' Nkhata Bay. The sequence continues at coordinate 45,719,705 of NC_141350.1, forward strand.
CCTGCGTCACTCCCCACAACCTCTCTGTCTCTCTCTAAAACTATCAAAGTTTCTGTTTTCATTTAGTGAGACAAAAAAAAAGATCCCTCCAGCAGCAGTTTGACTTATGAAAACAAACCCAAAACAGTAACAACTACTGTATAATTGAGAATGGGCCAGTGGAATGAGTCCTCTTTTATTTTCCATCTTCTTTTCTGTAAAAACAATAAGAAAAAAAAGAAGTTTTAAAATACATTTTATCATAATTACAAAGCAGGAAGAACATATTTACTATCCATCCATCTATTTATTCCACTCCAGGGACAAGTGTGCCAGTCAGACAACCATTCACACTCACATTTGCACCCATATGAGCAATTTAGGATCACCATTTAGCCTAACCCCACTTTGGACTGTGGGAGGAAGCCAGAATACCCAGAGAGAACTCACACAGACACAGAAAGAACGTAGAAAACACAGAAAGCGTTTAGCTCACATTTTACCTTTAATTATATATCTTTAAAAAAATTACTTTTTAGATTTAAACTGTGAAGGGTTTTTTTTTTAGCCAACCATCATTTCTTTATATTTTGTTAGGAAAATTTGATATATTTTCACCAGTTTATTGAAATATGCTAACATATATTAGGCAAAATTAATTCACCACTGGCCAAAATGCAGACCTAAACCATGACAGAGCATCCACTGTGTTTTACAGATGGCTGCAAACACTCACTATTGTACCTCTCTTCTAACCTTACATATTGATGACTATTTGAAACAAAGGTTTCACATTTGGATTCATCACTCCATGAGACCTGCTGTCACTGATTTTTCAGTCCTGTTCTTGTGTAATTTGGCATACTTCAGCCTTTTCTCCCTAGCTCACTTCTTGAATGCCTTCTTGACAGCCACCCTTCACCTGAGACCATTTCTGATGAGGTTTCAGTGAACAGTAGATGGGTCAACTGAAGGACCAGATGCATCATCAGGTCCTGTCTCAAGTCTTTGCTGGATTTTTCCCATTTCTCAAGGACATACCTTTCAAATACTGCTCATCTGCTGTAGATAGCTTTTCAGGCCGATCAATTCTTCATTTGTCCTGCACACCACACTGAGATGTGCCAAGCTTTTAGCTAAGAGCTCTTTGGGAGTCCCCTTTTTAATGCAAAAATGCTGTTTTGCGGCTGTCACACTGTGTTATCTTTGGTGTTTGTTTGGGGTTTTTTTTTTAGATTCATTTGTTTTTAGAAATGAGAACAAGTTATGTGCTTTTGTGACAGGCTGCAAGTAAAAAAGTGCACAAAAAGGTACAATTTAAAATTGGTTGTCTGTAACATGTCCACACAAAATTGGTTCATTGGCGTAGGTGCCTTTTTTACACTTGATGATTTGTAGGTTAAAGAAAAAAACATTCCTATTTAAATTGTTAGGTACAAAGACTAAACTAAAAATAAGTCAAAACACCTTCAGAAAACTGGAGAACTATTCTTTAAGAGTACTTCTTTGAAAATCGCAAGAAAGTCTGGAAGCAAAACATTAAAAAGAAAAAGAAAAGAGTAATAGCTCAAGACTTTTGCATAATATTGTATCTTTGCACTACAGCAGATGAAGAAATTACTTGAGCAGAAGTTTTGTTTTGTTTAGGAGCTGAGATAATCCAGGCAAATACTCCTCACAAATCTAAAACAGTGATACTGGGATCAGAAATGTTTCCTTTTGTTGTTTGTTTGTTTGTTAGACTTTATGACTGAAATTACTGTTTAGGTTTATAGTATTTATGAAATTCTTATATTACATTGTGGTAATTTGAAGGTATTTTATCTTTTATGATAAAGGCGTGATATCATTGAGATACTTAGCCTGGTATTGTATTGAATTTTTGTATTCCTTTCCTTATATCTATATAATTTCATTAGGATATTTATCAATAATAATGAAGTTGGTATACACACACAAACACACACACAGTCATATGAAAGGCCAGCAGCTGACGCCTGTAGTTTCACGAGTGGATAATAATGTTGCCGTAGGGTTTCACGGTAATTACTCCGCTTCAATGGGTTTAACCATGAGTCTCTAACCCGTGACGGTCATGAGGGGTTTTTGCCCCTCTCTGCTCTCCAGCACACTGAGTTAAGATATTTGAGGAGTGAAGAAACACAGCGCTCTGTGGACCCAATCTTTCTGAGAAGCCAAACCAACCAGAAGAGCTGCTTTCTGAATCCTTTCTCTCAAACTCGGTAAGGTAGCTGGTTTTTCTGTTTGTCTTACTTTTCTATAAAAAGAAGGCTTGTTAAAGGCATGTGGGGCATTGCGCTTTTATGAAAGGCTCAATTTGACATGACATTAATGTGAATTAAGGAAATGCTAATTAGGGTCTTCTTGATAAGGTTCATTTCACTGCACAGATGTAGGATGCTCAAAGACAACCTTAGTAGCAGTCGATTTCCATTGTATCTACATAATATATATGTGATTTGTATTGATGTGCACTTGAAGTCTGTAAGATAGCATCAGTCAACACAAAGACAGAGAGAATAGACAGATAGAAGAGATGCAGCTAAGTCCGGTGTATACACTGGACAGACACAGAGTGGAAAAAGTAAGTGGTCCAAAGCTTGGAACCCCTACACAGTTACACTTTTGTGTTATTTTAAAAGTTTTAATAATTGTATCAAGACATACTGGCTTTACATTACAGGCTATTAAAGAGTGAGGACTATCTGAACTTAATTTTACCTTATCAAGATTAGGTACAATATAATATTTTCACTTAAAAAATTTGCATGCGGGTAGATAATAATGATTTCACAGTGCAGAGCTAAGCTTTATGGCATTTAATTGTGTCCAGACTATTTGTTTGGCAGTTTATGGACCTCCCTCTGGGATAATATTAGACTACTGCAATTCATTGTATTATGGTCTAGATCAGGCCACCATCCATCGTCTTCAGATGGTTCAAACTGCAGCTGCTCGCCTGCTAACTGGTACCAAACGGAGAGAGCATATAACCCCAGTTTTAGCTTCTTTACACTGGCTTCCTGTCTCCTACAGGATCCAATTTAAACTTTTACTTTTTGTTTTTAAGTCACTTCATGCCCGAGCCCCTCCTTACCTGTCTGAGCTCCTCTCTGCCTATGCTCCAGGAAAAACCACGAGGTCTAGCTCAAAACTAATGTTGGCCATCCCACGGACTAATCTCAAATCCCGTGGTAATAGATCCTTCTCTGTGGCAGGTCCCAGACTTTGGAATAGTCTCCCCTTAAATATTAGATCTGCACAAACACTTGAGCAATTTAAATCATTACTAAAGACACATTTCTATGCCCTGGCTTTTAACACACTATGACCCAAGCATTTTGGTCTTATTTGAATTAGTTTAGTTATTGTTTTAATTCTTTTATTGTCCTATTATTGTTTTTTATTGTTATTATTGTATTACATTGTTGCTTTTTAATGCCATTTTTATATTGTTAAGCACTTTGTGCAGCATCGGCTGTTTGAAACGTGCTATATAAATAAATTTGACCTTGACCTTGACCTTAATATCAAAGCAGTACCTCACATCATAGTCCATTTTCAATTATTATATGGCTATATAGGCTACAATGGGTTTAAATAGTTAGTCATGTGAGCGTATTGTCTATTTGTTCCTTATAAAATTATCCCTTGTTGACTTTCAGCTTGATGTTGTGTAATCGTACACACGGCATGCCTCGTGGGGACTTCAACGTTTATTTTGCCAGCAGCAGGCGAGGAAACGTCAGAGCTGAGGAGTATGTGTCTATTGTCATCTTAAAATCATTGCTATTAAGCTACTGCTGTGCCCAAATTTGTATTGTTGTGAACACTTTAAAACCCATGTGCAAAGAAAAGTTTTTCTCAATTTGAATTGTGTTGTGGACCACAGGGCAGTGGGCATAGCTCTGCTGGTTGTCATCCTTGCAGCACTTCTCATCCTGGGCTGCTGGTACTTCAAGAAAAGGAGTGGCTACAAACTTATCAGAGTGAGACCATCACACTTTATAACTGATTTATGTTATTCTGATTTGTTGTTGGTGAACATCTGTAAAATGTCAAAATGAAAATTCAGTTCACCCTATTTCAAAGAGCATCATGTGTTCAGTTTGTACCCATCTTTTCCCAGCCTGTATCACTATGTTCTCATTTTGTTTCATCACAAACCCTCGTACACATTTCTGTAACTTGCAGAGCCCCAGATCAGGATCATCAGGTTATACAGGAAGCCAGTACTCGGAGGCAGGATCTCCAGCAGAAAACAAGATGGCTCTTACTGATTTTGGCAGCTTCCAATCTGTGGTGAGACAATTACTTCAGGAATAATAGCCACATATACAGGATATAGTAATGCCCCGCCCAAAAAAAAATCACAAATCAGTAGGTATTTCATTTAAATTTTGTGCAACCTGATATTCCACACAGAGCCTCAGAGCTTTGAAACATGATGTAGAGCACGTGAAAGCAAAAGCTGTGGATGCCTGAAGCACGGATTATGTCACCAGACTGGAGGGAGGTATAAAAATGTTTAGTTCCCAGAGATGATGTGTGTATGGTGGAAAAGTGAAAGGAGGATCAGAGCAGCAGTCTTTCAAATATCATGTGGAATCCCGTGTGTGAAAAATTGACATTTTGCATTTGTTGTTATGACACGTCCCTAGGGAAATAAACTTTGGCTTCACTTTTCAACGCTGCATAAACATGTTATTCACATATAACTGAACTGTAGCTTTCATTTTTGTTGTTGTTCCACTTCTCTACAGGTTCCTAATGCACCTCCAGCCTATGAGAAGATTTCCTCTGGGCCTTTGCCACCTCCGTATTCCCCCTGAAGCACTGTGGCTGAAGATGGAAGAGGCAAAGAAAGACAATGAAGAAGGAACTCCAAGCTCACCTTGCTGTTTGAAAATATATAATCTTATGTCCCTAGCAATATAGTGCATTGTAGCCAAATATAGGTGAAACTACTGTATCTCCCACTTAATAAAATTAAAAACGACAAAAATGAACACAGCTTTAATACTATAGCTTGTTTCAATAAACAGTAAAACACTATTATTGCACATTTCTGAGGATAAGAAAGCAGACACGCTTGTTTGGGACAGTTGCATTGTTTATTTCCATGCAGTATCGTCCAGAATTGTTCCATGAAAATGTACCTAGTAATTTTTTTTATTTTTTGGGGGGGAAAAAAATCTATATGGTAAAAATAAATAAATGTGACTTTAAAACATTTATATTGGCTCAAATATGTAGTACAAATTTCTCTAGTAGTTTATTTCTAAAAAGTAAAATGCCTCTTTCAAATAGTTACTAGTTGAAAATAAGGACATGACAGACTGGATGCTGATGGATTTTTCCTTTCTTTTCTTTCCAACCTGACAGACAAAAGTAGAGCAAGTTGTAATGATAAATCGTAAACAATACTGGGACTGAAATGCTAAACTGCTAAAGCTCAACTTGAAATCTATTTCATCTACCTTCCTGTTGTATCAATTGGTTATAACACTTGCAATTACTCAAGGAAGGGTCTACACATTTGAAATCAGGGCAACCTTAGTAGTGTCCCCCTCCAGAAACTCTTCACAGTATACATTTTTCACCATGTCTGACTGAGCAGGTTTACATGTAAGACAATTAAATCAGAGGATGAAACCTAATGTAGCATAAGTTTAAGTTAGGAGTCAAACTAAAGCTGAAAATGTAGTTCTTTAACCAGGATTAAAACAAGCAAAAATATGTGAACCCTGCTAAAACTAAGCACCTGAAAAGTGGTGTCTGAGCTTTCACACTCCACTTTAATTGGTTCACTTTGTGTCTGCCGTTGAAGGCTGTAAAGAGGAATCATGTGTTTGTAGTGCTCCAGTGGAACTGTTGGTACAAATCACCAGTGCATCCCGAGGTTCAGTCAGCTCTGCTGAACTGACCGGCCGCTGAACAGTGCTCAAAACAGCCCCATCGGGACTAATGAGCATCTTGGAAGCTACACTTGTATGCAGACCCAGGGCTGAGGTCTCCACAGAGTGTTTTCCAAGTGTCTGATTGGTCAGTACAACAGGTGGATGGATGGTGGTGTTCGTTTTACTCGATGGGATTGTTTGACCTGGAGTGATTATTACAGTTGTGCTGGATGAAGATGTGGTCTCCACAGTTGCTGTTTCAAATGTGTTGACAGTGCTTCCGATGGGTGGAACAGTAGCAACAGGCAGTGCCTGCATTCTAGAGACTCCACTGATGATTGGTGGAACAGCCACAGTTGGCAAAACCTGTGTCCGTGTGCCAGCAGGCACTGTTTGCACGAGTGGGGTCTGTTTTTTGATTGATGTGTTGCTCAGCCCTGAATGCATTAAAACCTGTGGTTGAGCGGTGGTCGGTGCTGCAAATCGGACAGCTGTCTGCTGAGGCTGTATGCCTAGGGTTGTCACTGCAATCACATGCTGGGTAGGAAGAGAACCATGCAAAGCTGGTGTGTCTGCTATTACTGGTGCTACTGGCGAAGAGAGGGGTGCAGGAACTGGTATAACAGGGCTGGGTAGGGTAACAGCTGATGGCCTGGGTACTACAGGCAATGACAGAGGTCCCGACAATCTGGCCAAGGGGGGTGCTACTACAGGTGAAATGGTTGATAAACATTTTGCTTGTGTAGTGGCAGCTAGTCTGACTGTGCCCTGTGCTGATCCAAGACAAGGGGCACTTGTTAACACTGGTACAGTTGGTACACTGTCTAACCTTGCTGTAGGGGAGACCAGAGTGGATGTACCTACTGGAGGTAACGCAAAGTTACCCACGTGTGCAGTTGGCAACCTAGGAAGTGCCGATACTACATTTGTTTTACTGGGTAACAAATTTGAGCCCAGGCCAGGTGTTCCTGTTAGTTTTAGTGACAAGACATTAGGAGTGGTTGCCAGCAACGGTGGAACGACAGCAGGGGTGCTTGCCACAAAGGGAGAACTTACAGCTGTGACACCAGGCAGCCTGGCTGGGGGTTGGGGTAAAACTGGCGCCCTGGGGGCTACCATGGCATGGCTTGCACCTTGAGAAGGTACTGATGGTCCAGTGCTTGTAGGACTGGCAGGAGGCACTTGTTGTGCAGGGCTAGAGATGATAAGGACGTGGCTGCCTGGAGCCAAACCCTGGGGAGGGACTACAAAGCGTGCATTGTTGAGGAGAATTTGTGTGCCAGCAGCAAGTGGCGTAGAGGTGTTAATGACTATTCTCTGCTGGATTGTGCTGGTTGCAGAGGTGGTGAATGGGGTACAGGTGGTTGTTGCAGAGGAGAGAGGGAGTTGGGTTTTATTGCGAGCAAACTGAGATGAAGAGAAGGAGGAGGAGGAAGTGGTTTCTTCACCGATACTCCTCTGACAATCAAGAGTGAGTGTGGAAGTTCGGTCTGGCCTACTCTCCACAGTAGTAGCTGTCTGAACAGGAGTGGTGATGGACACTACGCTTCCTGGGATATTAACATCATTCTTTATCATGTTTCCCTTTGGCTGAGCAGCAGCAGTGTTTATGGATGTATAACAGCCTGTTTGTGACATCAAGGAGGATGCTGGGATTCCCTGGAGGTGAGAGCTGGTGCTGACTGATCCATGAGAGACAAGCTGGGAAGAACTAGTGATGGCATTTAAACTTGTTGCTGGGACCAGTCCAGTGGTAGTGGTGAAGGTTGTTGGACCACATGCATTTGAAACAGACCCTGGTGTGAACTTGGAAGCAGACTGTGACAGGGCATAAGTAGTCTGTCCAGTAGTTGCTTTCCCTGGTAACTGGATTTGAACACCTGGTGAAACATAAAGATGAGAAAAATATTTATTAAATTTGTGGTGGAAAAGGTTTCTTTGATTCCAGCAAATCAAGCACTACAGCGAAGTAGTCAACAATGCGAGTCCAACACATCAGTCTTTTTTCCAAGCCAAACCAACTGTGAAGATGACATCATCATATAGCCATGCTGTCTCTCTCTCTCTCTCTCTCTCTCTCTCTCTCACTCACTCACTCACTCACTCACTCACTCACTCTGAGTAAGAAGGCAGCATGACCAAGACGTGTTGTCCTCAGTTGTTCTGCAAGATAATGCTTTCTACAGAAGACAAGAGCAGCACACATTCCTGTAATCACTATCAAAATCACAGGTAAGTCATTTATCAAACCATCTTCTCTTCTTCTTTTGCCTGCATCCTTTTAAGGCTGCCATAACGAATTATCTTCTTCCCATGCTTTCAAATCAACCCTCTCCGTGCCCTTCTTCACTGCATACATGAACCTTCTCTGTGGTCTTCCTTGTTTTCTCCTGTCCACATGGCAACTCAATCTTGAACATCCTTCGTCCAGTAAATCCACTATCCCTCCTTTGCACATGTCCAAACCATGACCTCAAGTTAATCTGTCTATCACCACTGCAACCAAGAAGGGGTTCAGAGCAGATCCCTGCTCACCAACTTCACTGCTTAAAAAGCTTCACCTGCTCTGCTACATTCGATTTACTTATATGCCAACATTGGATAGTGTGGCATTTCTCCCACTATGAGATACATGTTATACACATAAACTTTACAAAGTTTTCAAAATTGAGCCAACCCAAGACAAACAACAAATAATAATAATAATAAAAAAACAAAAACTCACCTTGGGGCAGGGTGATGTTTTTGCCCTTGGACAATGGCTCCAAGCTGATACTTCTAGCAGGTTTTCCTGGTTTTAATCCCACCTTCAGAGTCTGACTTGATAATGAAGTGGTTGCTCCCTGTCCACTTGCACACGTTGCCATCGCCGGTGCTGAAAGGCTTCCAATGACTGTGGCTGATGATGTCAATGCGGGCTGAGTGACAAACATGAGTCTTGAACTAGGACCTGGCTTCGGGGAGGAGGGTGTCCCTTTGGATGCAGCTACATTTGAGGATGAGGATGAAGATGGAGTAACCAGGATGAATTTGGTAACTTGGGATCCTTCATCTGTAGTGGTGCGTTTCATACCAGTCTTGCTGGTGGCTGCTTGGGAAAACCCTGAGCCACTTTGTAGTGGCACGGCAACACTGCTATTAGCTACTGAAGCTTGAAAATGAGAACCAGCAGCAGGTGTGTGGACTGGCTGAGAAATGTTTGTCACAACTGTAGAACCAGTTGAGCTACTGAGGCCCTGACTTACAGCAACAGCACTGGCTGTAGTTTGACTTTTTGGGCATGTTATACCACTACCAGTGGTTGCAGTGAGCATGGTATTTTTGAGAGAGGAAGGGGTTTTTAACACAGGATGGATCTGCTGCTGGGGTTGGGAAATTGTCATTGCTTGGACAACAGAAGGTGCGGTCTGAGTGGGAGCAGAAGTAGACTGTGTGGCCTTGGACAGAAGGAAGGCTTTAAACTGAGGCGAGATAGTGATGACTGGACTGGTATGTACAGAGCCAAGTGTGTTTTGGTCCGAGGATGTCTGGACCTTGACAATGCCCGTGTTGCCACATCTAGTTGTTACCAGGATTGACTGTGAGTCACGGATGCACACAGTCTTCAGCTCCTGTTTCGGGTCTGTAGGTTTCTCAGGCTCAGTACAAACTGCATTTGAAACTGCTGTGATGGAGGTTGTGTTTGGTGTGGTATCGTGTGAAGCACTAGCTTGGACACTGCATAACTGTGTCTCTTTAGATCCTGCTCTGTTTAGAGCCCCGTGTTGAAGACGAGGTGAAACCGAAGGAGAAGGGGTCTTCACTGTCCTGGCATCTTTTAGGGGCGCCACTTGTTGAACAGGAATTCTGTTTTCAGGAATCCTGAACCCAGGCACATCGGTAGACATACAAAAAGAGCTGGCCACTTTGGAAACTATTGCCTGAAAGCCTTTAGTCTGTTGTTGAGCTAAAGAGCAAGACTTTGCTTCAGTTTTATGAACGAGAAGGTTAGAAGGCAGAATCACTACTTGCTGGACAGTCTTTTCTCCAGTGTCTTGGCCCAGGACGGGCTGAACTGAGATCTTTATTGGGCTATTGTTGTCTTTCCTTACAAGGTGACCCAGTCCCTCAGGCACCTTGTACACCACTTGGACTGGATTTTTAAGTGCAGTCTGTGTTGGTTTGCCTTGTGGAGATTTAGGAAGAACTGCTGCCACAGTGGCCACTTCTGACTGCTCAGGGGCTTTTGTCTGCTGTGGTCCTCGTACCTCAATCTGTTGCTTGTTCTGTTGGGAACTGGATGGAGAACTTTGTGCTTTTGAAAGTTTGGTGTTAGCTACTGCAGTTGTAGGCAGCGAGACCAAAGACCTCTTGCTCGGTTCATCTTCACTGTTAACACCTGGGCAATCAGCAGGTCGATTCATTAAGGTCACTTTGTTTCCCACACTCTTAGCCAGCAGGGTGGGGATGGGCGTGTAGCCCTTAGGTAGTCCAATGGTTGGGTGAAGGATGGGGGATCTGGGAGGCGCTGAAGCATGGGCTGTTACCCTTTCTGCCCATGCTGAATCCCTGGATTTATTTGCTGGGTTCAGGTCAGATCTCGACTGTGACCTGGAGTCGGCATAAGCAATTATGCTGCTTACAGTCTGATCTTTTTGCCACAGACCAATTCCTTTCTCTGTACTGGCTTGAGGGTGTTTTAGGTGGTTTGGAGGTACACATGTCACCGTGTTTTCTCCAGTAGACTCAGCCTTAATGTCTCTAGTGCTTTCTGAGAAGAAAATAGAAAAGTCTATTAGAGATATATTGATTTATAAGCTTTACAATTGCCTATGAAGGTTCAATAGGCAGTGACTTTCATGTAGTACAGTCAAATAAGCTAAGAACAGTGTAAACTGACTGCACTACTGCCTACAGAATGAGGAAAATCTTACATTTCAGTAAACAAAACAACAACGTTAGATTCAAGCGCAATTACCTCCACTCCAGAGACCTCTGGGAACTCTGTTTTCCATGTCTTCCTCTTCTGATCTCCCATAATGATCTGACAGTGAAGGAACCTCCTTCCCTAAATCCCTTTCTTCATCATCATCAGATGATGATGATGATAAATTGCTCTCTTCGCGCTCAAAGTTACTGTACTCTGGGTGCTTCTTGAAATCATCAAATTCCTTCTTCAAACGAAGCCTGACAATAGAAAAACAATGAAAAAAATCAAGACTTCAGTAATGATGCTATATTACAATGAGCTGTTTAAATAAAGTTGTCATCACTATACTTTGTTCTGGACAGACGACCACCAAATGAGCAAACATACCATTAAGACCAGCAATACAAATTAAACAGAAGACAACACCAACAAAACTCAATCATGGTAAACCTTAAATTCAATTTGAATGTATTTGAATAAACACTCACTGGCCAATTTATTAATTGCAGTAGGTTAACTGCTTGTCATCATAAATGGCTAACAAGCCTATCACATGCTTCCAACTCAAAGCATTTAGGCACGTAGACTGAGACAAGATGACCTCTTGAAGTTCAAAAGGAGCATCAGCATAAAGATAAGTCAGGTAAGATTTTTCAGCACAACCCTCTCTAGGGCTTACAAAGAACAGACTAAAAAAGACAAGAGAAAATATCCAGTGAGCAGCAGCTTTCTGATTAATAATGCCTTGTTAATACCAGAAGTCAGAAAACAATTTCCAGATTACTTCAAGATGATAGAAAGGCAACAGTACCTCAAATGGCCATGCCTTACAGCCGAAGTATGAAAAAAAGCATATCTGACTGTAGGGTTTTGCGATATGACGAAATATATTCGACGACGAAATTAAAACATTTATCGTTTCATATTATACCCTACTGTTTGTTTCATGGTGTCGCAAAATACACTGTTTACAGCAATCTGTTTTCATCGTTTGGATGGTCACCGTGTGGATGCAGGCACAGAGAATACCAGCATGGCCAGTCAAGATGGGGCAGAACCAGGCAGCTCCAAACAGAAGGACCTCTGTAGCATGGACATGGTTTGGTTATGAAAAGTCTGACACGGACCAGAAAACTGTACTATTCAAATTATGCCCCACCACAGGCTCAAACACGACAAACCTCTTCTACCACCTACGCAAGAATCATGTGAAAGAGTACGGAGAGAGTTTACGGATGAGAAGCCTACAAATGATACAGGCTCACCAAAATCGACAATAGGTGATTGGAAAAACATTGCCTGATCTGACAATTATTGATTTCTGCTATAAAATATATTATTTCTTATATTATTTTCCTGACACACTTTGAGCCCCTCAGTATCAGTTGAGCATCATTTTAACACCACAGCCCACCTGAATATTATTGCAAACCATCCTTGTATGACCACAGTGATGGTGATGGTTGACAACTGCTTTCAGAAGAATAACACACCAACTACAGAATTCAAATAATCTAACACTGGTTTCCTGAACATGACAGTGAGTTCTCTCTGTACTCAAATGCTTCCACAGTCACCAGATCTCAATCCAACAGAGCACCTGTGGGATGTGGCGGAAAGCGAGATTCACACCATGGACGTGCAACCAACAAGTGTGCAGCAACCGTGTGATGCTATTTCGTCAAAACGCCCAAAATCTCTGAGCAATGTTTATAGCACCTTGTTGCCTTGTTGAAGCTGTGCGATGAAGAATTAAGGAAGCTCTAAAGACAAAAGGGGGTCAAACCTACCTACTGTTGTACCTAATAAAGTGTCCAGTGAGCTTGCATAAATATGAATGAAGAATAAATCCAATTATTGTGTAAGCGTCAAACCTGTTCCTTTGGTGTGCTTTGACAAGCTTGGGTTCCCAGGGTGAGAGCTCATTCAGTAGTCTGATTAGTGTGCTATGGAGGTCTTTCACTGCTTCTCTCCTATAGTACCACCGACCCTGCGAGTTCAAACGTGTAAAGGAAAACTTAAGTGAGTGGGCAACACTGAAATGTGAGGAAACAAACTTTTTTCCCTCTGCTTAATAAAAATGACTGTAACCTACCAATCTCTTTTTAGTGCTCTCCAGGTCATCAAGCTCATCTTCAGTCTTACCGATCAGCTCGCGTAATTCCTCGAGACTGGTGCAGACCAACTATACAAGAGGAAAAAAAGGGCACAGAAAACTGTCAAGGACTAAATCAGGTTTAAAATTAAAATAGGAAAAAACAGACTAACAAAGGAACAAGATCAGAGTGTACAGTGAATCTGACTACCTTGAATGAGGGCTCAGCTGAAAGTTCCTCTTTGATTTTCTTTGAACATTCAGGTTTTTTACCTGTCAGAAATAATTAATACACAAATGATTTTGATGTAATACTGACGGAAGCCACAGGAGCGACATCATTACCAATCTTTTTTCCCCTCACCTGTTTTATGTTTCTTTTTCTTGTCTTTTCTCTTGATTGTTGTGCCAACTTTCCGCAGTGTAGACTTGGCAGCCTCAGCTGGGGACAGCCTCATCCTGTCCACATGCGGTAGCTGCTTGTGCTCTCCTTTTACCCTCAGCAGCTGTTCCCTCCCTCGCTTTTTCTTCCGCTTTTTTTTTTTAGTCCATATTTTGTCATTCGCCCTCTCTTCAGTCGAGTTTTGAGTGCTCTCAGAAGACAGCTGTGTGGCCAGCTCTGATGGACCACAACAGAAGCCACACTCCTCAGATTTAACACTGCTAGTTTTCTTTTTACAACATTCAAAACACGAAGATCTTTGGTGTCCCTGAGTGGGACTTCCTCCCTCCATTTTGACTCCCAACGGTTTAGTTGGAGAGGCCAGATTCACAGATCGAGCTGGAGACCTGCCTGTGTAGCTGTGCTCCCCTACATTCAGACAAGGCTCTTGTGTTTCTGCTTTAATAGTGCGAACCGCACCCAGTGTCAAGCCCGGCTCCTGTTTTATTGTGATTCTCTTTGCTTGTTGCTCCACATCTAAAGTCTCTTGCTTTAAATGAATTCTTACACTACCTCCTTCACTGGGACTGATGTGTGTGTGGCGCAGTGAGTTTGTGTGTATTTTTAAGTCCAGTTTAGAGTCTTCACAAGAGTCTCCATCAGAGGACGCTAATTCAGAAATCTGCTCCAGCGACCACAACTTTAACTTTTTTTGATCTTCTTCTTTCTCGTTTTCCTTTTTGAAAACACTAAATGTCTCTCTTTTCCGTTTTCCCAAATTACCGGTCTCTACAGTGTCCATGGAGACTCCAAAACACCCCCTATCACTTTTATTGCCCTCATCCCGCATGCCATCTGACTCATCCTCCGTACCTGGCTTAAAATCAACTTTTTTCACCCATACCGAAGGAAATGGGAATGCTGGGGGTGTGCTGGGGCTCTGGCGATAGATCCTCAGGTCTGCGCCACAGAAATGTGGGAAATGTATATAGGTATTCTCCTTGCTGTCATAGCCCAAGATAGACTCCCTACATTCGTGGATGGGCTGGGCGAGCACAGCATCCTGTACATCCTTCTGTGTTTCATACACATGATCACATAGCCCCTTCAGAAGCCATACTCGCTGATAGAAGGGCAACAAGTGGAAGGGTTTCTCTTCTAAAGGGCTAACCTCCCCTAGGGTGCTAAAAAACTGGTGGCAAAGTCCCAGCTGTTCAGCGCGACCTGGCTGATCACGGGAGGCACCAATGGTTCGATACCAGCCTAAAACACGCTGCCTTAGCTCCGACTCCCATCGCCTGTAAGGCAACGTAGGCCGGCGGTGCAGTGTGGCCCTCCTCTGTGGAGGCGAGAGCAGGGAAGACATTATTTTGGAGAGGAGCAGGCTGCAACGGGGCATCAGCAAACAACGTTCCAGCTCAAAAAATATGATCTCAGGGAGGTTGAGGGCAGTCTGAGCTAGGCAGAGAAAGTGTCCTATAGCAGGGAGTTCCCAGAGGGTCTGCACAGTGTGGGGAAAAGCCAGTGAAAGCAAGCTCTGCTCCCACTCTTCCACCTCCTTAGCTGACATTTCTTCAGCCTCTTTCTTCTCAAGCTCACGTTGCCTGCAAATGCAAAGGTATAGTTGTGGTTTTAAACTCTGCTTTACTTTTGCACTAAATCATCACAAAACTCAACACGCAACGGAGACTTTTAGTCTTTCCTTTCAGCAATTCACTCACCTCTTCTCCTCCTTGGCCCTCTGTTGCTCCTCTAGCCGCAGGGTCTGCACCATGATCGACTCGTGCCCACCGACAGTGATCGTAGCAAGGCTACGAGGTGTGGATCGCCGCCGCGTGGAGGTGCCCCCCGTGCCCCGTTCCTCCTCTGCCCCAAAACGTCCTTTAGAAGTAACTGCCAAAGTTGTTTTCTCTCGCAGCGTTCTAGTTTGACAAATGGAGAAAGAAAAAAGGAAAACAA
Organism: Aulonocara sp. 'chitande type north' Nkhata Bay; assembly: GCF_057382095.1. NCBI lineage: Eukaryota > Metazoa > Chordata > Actinopteri > Cichliformes > Cichlidae > Aulonocara > Aulonocara sp. 'chitande type north' Nkhata Bay. Next base: position 45,734,950 of record NC_141350.1, read on the forward strand.
AAAGCCGGGTACACCAAAACGAATAAAGTTACTTTGTAAAACCAAATGAACATGGAGTATAATGACACTACTAATGTGATCAAACAGACAAATAATTATTTAAAATGGGATAACTGTAACATGCAAGTACATTTTGTTATTAATAAGCAAATAAATACTAAATAAGATGGTTGAGACATAATTTGCTGTCTCGTTACTTTATAAACATTACTTTTTATTATTATTATTAATTTTAGTTTAGTTTAGTTTAAAATAATATAAACATTACTATTATTATAAATTACTGACTGGAAACTTGTGAAACACCAACTTGTTGAGAATCCAAGTGACAGAAAACACCTTTGGTATGATCGTGATTGCAACTTTACAATACTTTGGACATTTCTCTCCGCAGCAATCTGTTCAAGAGTGTAGTTTCATTATCTTTACCTGGACAGCAGCGTCAGCTTCTGCTCCAGCATAATTTCCAGCTTTTGTGCCTGTTTGGAGATCCAGTGGTCCACACCATGGTAGCGATAACAGTTCTCCAACATCAGTCTGAAGTCCGCAACAAACTCTGTTATGGTCTCGTATTCCTGGCTGACAAACTTCTCCTCCATCCTCCGCAAGCACATCGACTGCCTGAGCTGTGACTGCACCCGACCCTTGACCCCTCCGATACCATGCTGGGCCTCCTGGTGGCCAATGGGATAGAGGAATGGGCTGGTGATCCCTTTGTGCTTATCCAAAAGAAAGCCAGTAAATATCCTATAAGCTTGCTGGACCTCATAGTTCATGTCCTCTTCGAAGGTATTGCTGTTGGTGGAAATGCAGACTTCAGGCAGTGAGAGGTCACTGTTGGAAAACTCTGACATACCATCATTGCTCAGAGCCAGGTGGTCACCTTCTGCAGTGAGATCTCCACTGTCACCAGGGCAGCACAACGCCACCACTGTATCAACGTCACAGGTGCCATTACTGAGCCCCTCTTCTGTTATAACCAAGCCGGTGTTTTCAGCGTTGCTGCGCACCCATTTTTGACTTTGTGAAGACATGACGATGTCAGAGGCGAGCTGCTGAGGTGCGGAGTCTCGGTCAGTCACATCTGCTGTGATTTCCTCGGTCATGTCCTCCTGATCCATAGCACTGACGCCTGAAGAGGGTGACAGGTGTCACCTATGGCGACTTCTTATTTTACAAATAACACTCAGTGATGAAAGAATAGACTTGGTCAAATATACAATGCATTTATACAGCCCCCAAAAACCGCAAAATGGGAAAACTGTAAATTAATTTGATGCCCAACATCGCTGAGCTAAGTTTGCTTTCATTTTAAGCGATGTCATGAACAGTGAACACATTATCAGAGACACATGATAAAACGCGGGGGTGTTTACCTCGTAGAATTAGCGGGGTGACTTATCTTACCCTAAATGCCCCATCTTTCAAAACTTTCCCTGCATCAGTGTCTAGCTAACTCGAAGTTAGCTGTTCACACGCTAGCGCAAAATCAAGTCAGAATAACGGTAAGCAAACAAAAGTTTGCTCTGCCTGTTCTTCAACAAAAACTAAAGGGCACCCCCTTATCGCTCCTCGCATCCTGACCACGTGCAAAATAACAACAAAACGAAGTGACCACAGACAGAATTTGGTTGGTTCAACGACATACCTCGCCGTTTTCAGCTCGGCTCCTCAGACGCACCAGGCAGGGCAAGCTTAGCAGCCACGAAGGCTTGCTAGTTCTGCTAGCTTTGCTATTGTTTCCAGCCTAGGGCCTGCAATTGCTGCGTTTGCTCTCCATGGTGAAAATGTTGCAGCGGTTACATGTCCAGGTAAAAAAAGTTAAGCGGGCGTATCATGTCGCCATCGCACGGAATGATGTCAGTGACAACTGGACGGCTAACGGAGCATTAGCCGATTGTTTCAAAACGCATAACGGTTCATTGTCACTAGCTACCCAGCTAACCAGCTAGGTTTTCAACTTGACAGCTACTTTATGGCGGGTAAAAATGTACACATTCACTTCAGAGTCAAATATACACCGTGTGGCAGGTATACTATGAACGCTGAGCGCTTACAAAAAGCTAGTAACTGACTCCTCTGGGTTGTTTGAAGACAACTGAAGTGTCCAGTTCGCTTCCACCCTGCGTGCCCTCGATGCAAATGTGCGCAGCTTGACGCAGCTAGCATGTTCCGTGTCACGCCGAACCGTTGTTTTGTTTTGTTTATTTCTTACGAGGGGGGGGAAAGGCGGGCACACACATACATTACACACACTCGATGCTGTATCATTGAGCTTTTTAAAAGTATGTCTCTTATCGTCGTGCAAAATGCGAACGCGCTGAGACACTTATCATTACACAAATTAATACACGCGTAAAAATCCACCAACTGATAAAGCCACAATGCACAGAATGACACTGTTTAAAGTTCATTTACACTTAAGGGCTTAAGCGCCTTAAAATAAGTTAGATGAGATATAAAAGAATGTTCGTGTACGACGTAAAGTTCTGCAACGCACACGTCTCACGTTTGGCCGGTAGATGTCGCTAGAGATCAATGTGCGGCAGATGAGCGTCACACGGCTGTGATTAGAGTAAATTTCCCTTCTTTTAATCTCTCAGGTCGTCCCTTAACCTCTTTATTAATTACCCCAAATCACATTGTGGCTATACTTGTAATTAGAGTGTGATTTAGCACAACATGTAATACAACTCATAGGTTTACATTAACAAAGCACGTGACATGGAGCCGCAGTAAAATGAGCAACTCTGACAACGAGGAGGTCTCCTGCTGGGACAACTGTTAATTAAGCAATTATGCCACCAGGGAACCGTGCTGCACAGAGACTTCAGCGCAGCTAAAAGGTGGGTTTTCAGTCCAGTATGGGCCCTCATTTTGGCGCAAAATAATGGATGATTATGAGTTATATGACACTTAAGAAATACATTAAGAAAATCCGACTAATATATAAAGCACAAAATACGAAAATATGTGTACTTTCTCCAGTAAATCGTAAAAGGGATATCCAGAAGGTTGGAAATACTGAAGATGGTCAAGAAATTGCTTCCATATGTCTGCAGCATAGTTGCGATACTATGACTGCATTTTAAGTGCCCCGCATGCTTTTGTAGAACATAATGCATGTATTTGATCCCATGTGTCATTAAGTGAAAATATAAATGAAAAAAGAAGAGCAATTGGTTTCCTTGCTGGAGCAAGAGCAGCATCTTTCTCAAAGTGATGCAGCTGTAGGCCTTCTTGTGAGAAGGTGGAAGGTTTGACTAAAATTCAATACTGTGAAAAACTCTTGAGTCACCCTTATTTCTTTATATTTTTAAGATGAAACTTAGAATAGGTGCCAAAGTTAACTGATACATATGCAAACATTAATGGAAATTCAGTATGCAAGACAAAAACAGTTGATACAATTCTAAAGAGCTTGAAAGTCAGTATTTTCGTATGACCACCTTTGTTCTTCAGCACAGCAAGAAGCTTTCTTGTCATTTCTTTAAATATTCTTCAGGAATAGTTCTCTAGATTTTTTGAAGACATCTAAAACTCCGTTCTGTCAAGATGGTCCCACTGCTTCAATAATGTTAAAGTCTGGCCTCTGGGGAGGCCAATCTATGACTGATATCGTACCACTGTTTGTTTTTCCAAATATGCTTTTACTGCATTGCTAGTCTGTTTGTTATGCTCTTGTCAGTCAGTCTTTCTAGACAATATTGTATTGTGGATCAAAATCTGATGGTACTTTTCTGGCTTAATAAATCCATATTAACAAGATCCCCCAAGACCACTGACTGAACTGTGGGCCCAAACACGATAGAACCTCTGCTGTGTTTTAGGTCTTTCCTAATATTGACAACAATTTAAACCACAAATGTCAAATTTGGATTCATCACTCCATGAAACCTGTTGCCACTGACTTTCAGTGCAGTTATTGTGTAATTTGGCATACCTCATCCTTTTCTCCCTGTTTTCCTTATGTAAGAATCATTTCTTGACAGCCACCCTTCCACTGAAATAATTTCTGATGAAACTTTGGGAAACATGGATCAATTGAAGAGCAAAATGTATACTGCACTGCACAAAGTCTGTGCAGGCCAGTCAAGTTCTTCCAGAACTCGCTCATCTCTGTCTTTATGGACCTTGCTTTGTGTGCAACACGAAGAGGCCATCTTCAAACTGTTCTGTCGGCATTGTTTTGGCACAATGCAGAGAGACAAGTACCGCTCTCCTGGCAACTGCCAAACCCAGACTTTTCCATCGGCATGCCAGATGAAGAACCAGGATTTGTCACCCCAGAACATACTGAACAAAAAGAACACACTGTTCTTGAGCCAATCTGAAGGCCATGTGAAGTTTGGAGCTCTGACTCTGCAGAAAGTTGTTGACCTCTGTGCACTATATGCCTCAACATGCACTGACCCCGCTCTGTGATTTTTCATGGCCTACCACGTCATGACTCAGTTGCTGTAGTTCCCAATTGCTTCCGCTTTGTTACATTACCACTAACAGTTGTCTGTGAAATATTCAGATAGAGGAAATTTCATGACTGGACTTGTTGCACAGGTGGCGTCCTATCACAGTGCCATGCTGGAATTCACTGAGCTCTTGAGAGCGACCCATTCTTTCACAAGAAACAGTAGAAGCAGTCTGCATGCCTACGTGCTTCATTATATACACCCGTGACCGTGGAAGTGATTGGAACACCTGAACTCAATGATTTGGATGAGTGAATACTTTTGGGAATTGAATGTATCTCTCAGGTCCTGTGTCAGGTCTTTGCTGGATTTTTTCCCGTTTTTATGGACATGACTTTCATATACTGCTTACCCGCTTTAGATAGTTTCTCACACCTGCTACATCTTCTTTTGTCCTGCACACCATGCTGAGATATGTCAAATTTTCAGCTAATAGCACTCTGGCAAACCCCTTGTTGGTGCAAAAATATAAATTTATGTCTGTCAAGCTGTGCTGTCTTTAGTATTTGTTAATACTTACTAAAAAAGTACAAACAAATGGTGTGTTTTTGTGATAGTCTCCTAGTAACAAAGTGCCTAAAAATTTAAAAAGGGTTCTTTGGTAAGTTGTCTGTTATGTGTAGACACAACACTGGTTCAGCCCTTAAACTAGGCTCAGTATATATAGGGCCTTGGTGGTCGGCACACTGAACGGCATCCAGAGGACGGTCTGTTTATTCAGCCTCACCTCTGGTGCCGGTGCCCACTTCTCAATTTTAAATCGCACATAGACATTGAGGGTTCCTGGGAGGGGCCGAGCTGTCACCAGCTGAAATCAAGAGAGGGTTGTTGGGACCGTGCCTCTCTTTTAAATGCACTCAAGAACAGCACCCATCAAGACCACACATGAGCGGAGTGAGGCATGGAGTCTTCTCACACCCACTTCTCTGTTTGCCGTCTGGGGCAGGGGGCTGGGAAGAGGAACTGGCCGTCTGGTTGGGGTCTGGGCTTCAGGTCTCTGGGCCTGGGTCTGCTCTGGCTTAGCCAGCTGCTGATGGAACCTGTGGGCTCATCACCGGCTGCTGAGTGACCCCCGTTCCAGGGCTCTCCTCACCTTTTTTCTAGGCGTTTGCCCCTGCAGTGGTCCTGCAGACACACGCAGGTGCACACACAATATTGTATGCTGCTCAATAAAATTTAATATTTCTTATTTACTGTTAGCAATGCATATGTTGGTTGTTGCTGTGGTTTCCAAACTGTGTTTTTGCTTGTTTTTTTCAGCAGGTGGTGAAGCAGATTTTCAGTGTTTTTTCTCTCTCTATCCCTCTTCTTCTCTATTTTCTCTCCCTTTCCTCTGTTAACTTTCTCCCCCCCACTTCTCTTTCTTCTTCTTTTTCTTTTCTGTCCCCCGGTCTTGTCTGGTCTGATTGTAAAAACTCAAAATAAAAACAAACAAACAATATATTTATTAAGCTTTATATTACAGAACAAGCAAACGATAATCGTACAGTTAACATAAGATTTACATTAAACAACATAGTCCCCAAAATAAACAAATATAGATAAAAATAAAATAAAATAAAACCAAATCAAGCATGGGTAAAACAAACAAAACAAGAGCAAATAATAAATACAAAAAAAATACAAAACAACTCAGCACCAAGTATCATTTTCTAAGTTAATTCCCTTCATAATGTCTCAGAAACTCAATTAAAGGTAACCATATTTCTTCAAATATACTCCCTTTGCTCTGACAATATGAGTAAGTCGTTCCAAATCAACACTTGATGCCATCTCCTTCACCCAATCTAATAAAAATCTAATAAAATATGACTATCAAATGGACCAGTATAGCAAAAGCTATAATGGTCCACTTGGAAATATAAATATGTTGGACATCAGTTGTGACTGCTAAAAAAGAAAGAAAAAGAAAACAAAATTAGGCTAAGTTTTTAATTTTTAGATTGGTGTTAAGTGGTTTACTGGGTCATTATAGTTAAATTAAAAAAAATAGAGAGGTAATATGCTAAAATTCTATTACAGCCTGCCCGATGTGGTATTGATGAGCATACTTCTTGAGACTTTGGCTGTCTAAAAATCTTTGAGTAAACTGTTTTCAAAAAGTTCAGTGTTTTTATGGTAATATCTGCACTGATTTGCCCAAATCTTTTCTCTGATATATGCCCTCCATACACCAAAAAAGAAAAAGATGAAAACAAACTATGAAACTAACTAAAACAAAACCTTTTGAATAAAAACTAAACTGAATTAAAAAAAAAAAAAAGTCAAAACAACCTACAAACACATCCCTATGAAAATGGTCAGGTACAAGGAGTGGACTGAAAATGAGTGGAAAAAGCACCGAGTGGCCTCAAGAAAGACCTCTAGACAGCCTGAAGAACTCTTTGCAGTATGGCTCATTGAAGTCTTCAGCGCTGTAGACTTCTTTATAGGACCCTGGTTTAGGCCGAGGAGCATACGTCACACATAGTAACATATAGCCCCCACGTGTTGTTGCTAAACATACCATAAGCTTGTTCGGTGGTCTGTACTTGTGTTATACTGCAAAGGGCCTTTTATGTCACTCCTAAGTCCCTGCTGCGTCATTACGTATTTAAGCCTTTCACGCAAACCCCGTAGTATTATTGTAAGACAGCCAACTTGACCTCGTAAGTACACAATAAGAAGTCAAATTCAAATGGTCCCCCCATTATTTTTAGACTAAAAGGGGGAGCTGTGCCTTTAAAACTGCACACTGTGCTTAACGTTACTTCGCGAGATTTGCTTGGCGCCGCGACCTCATGTGAGGCACCTCCTGCGCGAGCCAGTCAGACGTTACCTCTGCAGAGGAAAACGCAATGAAGCCCTAAAAAACACTGACCATTTAAAAAAAAATCTTTAACCCTGGGGCGGGGGAAAACAATTTGTTGCCCCGAATTACCGTTGTAACTTGTTTATCTGAGGCGTAAGACGGCGGCGCAACGATGTGGATCCAGGTTCGTACTATAGACGGGAAGGAGACACGAACCGTTGATGATCTTTCTAGATTGACAAAAATTGAGTCCTTACGCCTGAAAATACAAGACATCTTCAATGTAAGCCCGCAACAGCAGCGCCTCTTCTACCGAGGGAAACAGGTAAAGCCGTGTTTTTGTTTCACCCCGTCACGCAACAGTCAGTTTTTTGACGCTTGGCGAGAGGGTTACGGGTTGCTCGTTGGAGAGTGAGCGGTCCTCCTCTGAGTGTTGTAGCCGTTTCGGACCCTTGCGAGCTTCCTGTTTTGATAGGAATTCGCCAATAGTTCTTGCGCAAGAGAACCGGGGGTACACCGTGTGCAGCAGTCCTCTGGGACGGCACGGATGCGTGTGCCTCCCCATTTTTGTCCCCCCCTCCCCACATTGTTTAGGTTGGTGCTGTGGAGAGCTGCATGCAACAAATGTCCCACCACAGTAGACATGTTTGTTTACATTGCCGCGCGAGAGAATAGGGAAGCTCGCGCTCTGTATCCACATGTAGAACGAAAGTAGTGCTGTGCAAACAAAACAGCCCACATCCCTCACAGATGTGCACCCCATTAACAGTTTTTTTCTTCTTTCTTTCTTTTTTGTACATTTAAGTATCCTGAAAACACGCTCACGTATATCTGCACTGTATTTCTAACTTGGGTGAGTCGTTTTTTCAAGCTTTTATTGATCCTGTGTTGTGTTTGCGCTCGTGGTGGGTTTTAAGGAAGTACAACACGTGCCCTGACATCTAAAAGCAAGTGTAGTGTTTACAATGTGGCGTCACCACGGTACTCTCACTGTACAGTGAGGACAGTGAGGGCTGTCTACTGTAAACATGCCTGCCTGCCTGCCCTGTCTGCCTTGCCTGACACTGTTGTGCACACACTGCGCTCTGTAACATCCAGATTCACACGGAATACAGGCATGTTTTGCATTAGACACAGAACTGGGGTCCAGACTCTGAGCCTGTCCTCAATGCCATATGATTCTGCTTTGCAAGGCATTGATCCAGTATTTATTTAGCCGCTATAAAAGTCTAATACTTATATTATAAATGCACAGTTAATATGGTATATATAGAAATCTGTGTTGGAGTTCATATTAAACAAAGTCTCTTTTATGTGCCCCTTATTACTTCAGCAGTCCAGGCTCTAGAACAAGAGTTTATACCTAAGCTACTAAAATGTTATCTTTTATTATAATTGCACCATTACTTATTTATTACATTAAGACTTTGCTAAATGAATGATAGTAACTGTTTTCTGTAGCGCATGATATGTCAAATGTTAAAGAAAAGCATTAATGTGTATTCTTAAATATTCTCAGGTAAATAAATATGACTTTAACCTTTTAGTGTGTGCTTTTAAATACTATTACAAGTATTATGTAAACAATCTAACATTTACATTGTATGTAATTTAATCTGCCCGCATAGACCACTTTGGCCTTTTATATTGCTTTCATAAAAAAAGGCAAAATGTAACATTTTTTGAGATATAAGTGGAAGCATGGTAATGTAGTATGTCACACCTGATAGCAGCAGTGTTCAAGGGGAAGTGTTACAAAAATAAAGAGCTCAAGACTAATTTGAGATTAAGACAATATCTGATTGGTTTTCAGGCTAGAATATGGCAAGAATATGTGGTAATTGGCTTCGGCTTGCAAGATTTTAGTGCACAATTTATCTATCTTTCATATTAATGAAAAAAAAAGCTCATCATCATCATCACTAGCTTTCCATGAAGACGATCGTGAAAGCTGTAATCAGCTTCCATGAGACAGGCGTGCACATTTGTGTGTGTCATGGCGGACGGTCGCATGCAGCTAGCAGCCTCACAGCCTCACAGCCTGTGCTTATTTCTTTATTTTAATGCATGCTGGCGCATTTTACGATCTACCACACACGCATGCATGCAGACTTTTTGTAGCTGTTGAAGGAGTCTATGCAAAAAGCATTAGGAAAATCTATGACTATCACCTGCGTTTCAAGTCCTGCACGTTTGAGTTCAGGGTCTTAATTATTCTGTCTTGCTTCAAATATATGTGCATAAGACATGAAAGAATCCAAATATAACAGCGTGACCTGCGATATCTGAAGGTGTGTAATGCGTGAAAGATCACTGGCTGTAACTATCAGTAATAAGCAGAGGATGCTTGCTGCTGGCAGGACACTGGTGCCTTGATTTATACTGAGTTTTAGCATAACATTACAAAGCTGATATTAACACAGTGTGAGTCAGCCAGCCGAAAAAGCCCCGAGGAAGCAGGCAGCCTACATGATATGTTGATCTCACTTTGTTTACATTCGTTTTTGCTTCCTTCTTCACATGTGTCAGGCTGTATTATAGGCCGAGGCATTCCTCTGCAAAATGGTCCTCTGTAGTTTCAAGCGGGCCTAACTTTCTTCTTCTTTGTCTAATTAAATGATAACAGGCGCTCGATTCTGACTCATGCGTGTCACAATGGGTTGATTTTATTGTGTCTTTTTTTTGTTGCCGCATATACTGCACGACAGAGTGAAAGGAAACTTCGAGAACTGTAGGCAGATTTTTACAGCCTAGCTCGCCGTTGCGCACTCATTACGGCAGATCAAAGAAGAACAAACTGTTGTGATGGAAAGCGATGGTTGAGTAGTTGCTTTTACACCTCTGCGCCTCTCTGGCTAGTAAACTAATTTCAGTGCTCTTAGCACCTTTTTTCTTTATAAAATCCATAATAGCTACCAAGCACAAAGCAAACTGCTCCTCTTTAAACTGTTTGTGATTTAATCAGGGGTAGTAGATAAAGTATAGTAGTGCTATTTGCTCGATGAACAATTAATGAGCTGTTACATTGCAGTTGTTATGTACTGTCGTAGCTGTGGCTGCAAAAGCTAGGCCTGTGTATTAAATCTGATGCTATGCTTCCTTTATTTCACTGGAAAATAAGTGGAGAGCGTTGATTGGGGGATTTCCATGTGTTAAGTAATGCATGGAATGAGCCAGTGACACGCAACATGCACTGGCTAGTGCCCTTACACGCACAGTGGTGCCTGCGCTCTGTGTTAGGATTTAGACTTGTAGCAGAGCAACTCGGTCTAATTCTCTTTTCAAAATGGCGTCTTGTTTTTCCCTCCAGCTCAGTGCTCACGCTGCCTCACCAGTTCAGACTCAAGCTTGCCCTTGAGTCGGAAGGGTCTCAAGCCAGAAGCTGTGCAACTTTGCCACGGTGTTTTGATGTTTCTTTGTTTGTTTGCATTTTCGCCGAGCGGTCCTAGTGTCTCTGTTTCACTTTGAACGTCTCTAGTCAGTCACATTCGCGAGCAGGCTCACACACACCTTCCACTGGCCGTGCGGCCTTTCTGCTCAGCGCCTACACTCATTTTGCAGCAGGCTTCACATTTACTTAGAGGTTTGACTTTTTCCTCAAGTGGTTTCAAGCTCAGCTTGCATTGCACTTATTTGATTTAAGTATGAAGCTTGTTTTATTTTTTTTTTAAATTTAATACCAAAGCAGCAACATGTTTTATGCGCAAAGAGTCGGGATGTCTTCCACTGTTGCTCTTGCCCTGTTGTCGGGCTATGGTTATTGGCTTGCTCCCATTCACACAGGCGCTCGCCGTGACCTAGATATGGTTACTCTTTGATTACACATGGATTGATGTTTTGCCTGCTCACTTGATGGGTTTTCTTTTGTTATTATTAAGTTGTAGATTTCATAGAAAATTTCAAGGGAAGCTGAGTTTTCTGCAGCCTTGAGTGCACACAGTCACACCCTTCTCCAACTGATAGACTGGACAAAGGGCAAATACAAAGGGAGCCATTAAACTACAACCATAGGCTTTCATGTTTTCACAGCTCTACATCTCCACCTCATGGCACTAAAAAAAGCCTACCTGTTTAACGCTGCAATGCAAGCTCTGTTACTTTCAAATAGAGTAATACGTTATTTGAATATGTAGACTAATTTAAAGGCCATTAAACTCTTAACTATGCACAGATGCTTTCTGATAACCACAAAAGATTGTTTTAAAAATGTTTGAAAACACAGAAAAGGCAAAAAACCCCAACAACTTTTGAATTGTAATCAAAGGAGCAACAAGCAAAGAGATTTTCATGTTTATGCAAACTTGTTTAATTTGAATGAATGTGGCCAAAGAGGACTGGTCCTCTTTATAATTTAATGATTAAGTAATTGACCTGCTTTATATAAACGATGCAAAACAGCACAGTGTGACATCTGTTACCTTGCCGGCACACTTCTCGTTAAAACCCGCCGTGCGAGCAGTCACCAGGTTATGAAAAGAGCTGCAAGTGGAAGTAACCTTTGTCACCTTTCTAGGTAATTTGTGCTGGCGAGCAGGGGATTTTTGGTAAATAGATTGGATGACTGTGGGCGGGTTGAAGAATATAAAAGAGCCAAGATGGAAGCCTTTATGTTGCAGGGAAGCAGACACACCCCGTGTCATTGTTTTTGGTAATTTGACCTATTTTGCTCAACTCCTTGCCATCATGGGGCGTGGGTGAAGAAAAAGAAGAAATTGTGCCGGAGCAGGGTGGTCTGCCCGAGCAAGGAGGCTATTTTCTGCCTCATTCTCACCGTCACTTCAGACCTTCTGGTGCTGGTATTAAATGCGCTGCGTTGCTTTCTTGGTCTGTTTATTTGATTCCACCTTTTCATCGTTACACTAAGCAGGTTGCCTAGTTACTTTAATGGCAGAGTGATTCGTGTATTAAAAGCCTTTAAAGTCATACATTGTGATACTGTGTGACAGTACGCTGGTAGAAAAGCGAACGATGGAGTTACCAAATCACTCTCCACCACCACCCCCACACACACCCCGGTTTTTGCTCTTTTATAGGTATTATTGGGTGTATATTCAAAACAATATAAACAGATTAGTTTCACAATGGGAGGTCTGAAACAGAAAAGGGATTGTGGTTTAATATCTCAAGAGTAATGTGAAGAGTGTAGATGTTCAGCATGTTTTTACAGCAGCTACAGGTCTTTGTCTTATCTCGGTTTGATTTTTTCTTTCTTTCTGACATTATACTTTGTGTTTTCTTTGGTATGATAAGCCATTAGTCTTTTAAAGGGCTGTCGAAATTCAGCAGAGAATTTAGCCTTGTTCGTTCGTAGCTGTTAATTTTATTCCATTCGACATTGTGATACACTCACAGGCGAGGGCGCGCGCACGTACACACACACTCTCGTGCAACATCGCCATGCCAAGGATATTTATTATTTTCGACTCTTCGAGCCTTTTGAGAAATCTTCAAGTCAAATGTTTCGGGTTAATCTAAAGCTTTGCCGTGATGTGCGGTCGTGACTAAAGTCAGTCTCCCCCTGGAACAGTAAATGACATTTCAGTGAGTCACACAATGAAGATATCAGAAGCAAGTGTTTTTAAATACTGCCGCGGTTATTGTGGGGAATAAAATGTCATGTCCTTAGTCAACGTTAACGGCATGCTGTCAAATACATCTCGTCCTCCTTGAATGTATAAAGCCCTTTTTCTTTCACCCCCAACATTTGCTGGGTTAGTTGCTTGTTCTTTGTTTTGGGGATTATTCATGTGAGTATGACTGAAGTCAGGACTGTAACATCTCGCAGCGAGAGGCTGATCACACTAATAGTAATGAAGCCGCTGTGGAAAGCAGGTAGAAGCAGCCCAGATATCATTTGTGCGTTTGGTGCAGTGCAATTCTGCTGTATGTTGTTCTCCTTCTCTGTCTGTCTGTCTGTCTGGGTGATTTTCCATCTCTCTGCCCCGCACTTCTCAGCAGTGAGGCTGCCTCTTTGCAGGTTCTGCCTGCAGTCCTAATGCATATTTTTTGGGGGGAGGTTTTTCTGTTTGTTTTGTGTACTTTTCTTGGTTTAATGCAGTATCAAGTCGCAAAAGATGGACAGACAGACAGACAAGGCAGCGGACGATAGGCAATTACTGAGGCTAAATCGAAGACCGAGCTTAGGCAGGGAGACAGAGAAAATGCTGATATAGACTACCACAGAAAGATAGACAGGTAAGCATAACAACCACTGTATGGCTGTATTTGCACCACTGCTTCTCTGATCTAAATTTCATGAGACTATTAAAAAAAAAACCACACAAAAAAAAAAAAGCATGCACGGATGGGGAAATTGTGATTGCTCCCTCTACTGCTCGGCTGCTACACGTCCAAGCGTTCTCCACCTCATTGTCAAATAACGAAAACGAGAGAGCAAAGGAGAGAGAGAGTGGCGGCCATGCTTGTCTCCCCGGCACAATGGGCTTGTGGGGTTGAGCGCTGAAATGAATAGCTGATGTCTGCAATGAGTTGGCGTGTCCACCATAAGCTTCACTCCTAAGGCAGTGGCTGCACTGTATGCTTAACAGTAGATCGTATGTGGTAGAAGAGTGTATTTGGATTTGTAATGGGCCCTCATGTGTTTTTTTTTGTTACTTGTGTTTTTTTGTTACTTGTCCCCCCTCCCAGAGGGGAGGGAAAAACATTTGCTGAAGCTCATATGCCACATTGCCTGTTAGGGCCATGCTGGTGATGATGATGATGATGGTGGTGGCGCTAGTTGTAGGTTGGTTGACAGTGATTTTATATATGATTCAGAGTCATCGGGGTGGGGTGGGGTAGGGGGTGCTCTCTTTCGGTTGTCATGGCAACCCAGTCATTTCTTTCCCCCCAGCTACATCTGCTATCACTTTAATTCATGCACCCAGATCTCTTATTTATTTTTTCCTGAGAAAAACCGCTGCGGATGCTAGAGAGCGGCGCCCGCATTTCAGCACATATCCCATTGTCATCGTCAGCAGCGATAGGTGCTAATTGTTACAAATGTTTGTTTTTTTTCCTTTTCCTCTACGCTCAGAACAATCAGTGAAACACTTAACTTGTACGTGTAGCTAATTGCATTCAATCAGTAGCAGAAAATTTCCCAATTTAAGAACAGAGAGTAAATGTTGTTGCTGCGTCTTTGAGCACCGCGTGCTTTTTGAATTTAAAAGCACGTGAACGTATCGGAAGTGCCGCGTGTGTTTTAATTTCCTCTCTCGAGTGCCGTAACAGTGTGTGTTCTACTCACTGTGCTCAGTGTTGTATTCTGGTGTTGTTTGTCCTTGACAAGCAGCCTCTTGTATTTGTCTGAGGGCACTCTGCAGTGCAGCGGTGGTTATTTCATTTTACACAGATGTCCATTTAGAAAGAAATGTAGAACAAAAGTAAAAAAGTGATGGTTTGTTATGGATTTAAAATGAGCTACAGTATTGCTAATGCACAGTTTAGTAGTGGTTGGAATAATCCTATTTATAAAAGTTAAAATATGTTGGTAAACTATTATTATTTCAAATGTATTATTGTCTTAGCAACATTTTAATAGCTTGTGTTTATTTATAGGCAGTGAAAATGATTGATTGCAGTGTTGTATACAGCAGTGGTTTTCTGCGTCTGTACATCTTTGCCTGTTAATGTTAAAGAGTGAGATTTTCATTTGTATTCATTTAGATGGAGGATGGCCAGACACTGTTTGACTACAACGTGGGTCTCAATGACATTGTTCAGCTGCTGATTCGCTCACAGACCGACCATCCAGACAGCCCTGCCACCAAGGACTCCTCGGGTGTTGGATGTAGTTCCATTTCTCCCCCCGATTCTAAGTGTGAAAGCCACAACTCCTCGGCTCTCGTCTCCCCCGCTGCTATGGAAACCACCAGTATAGACAATGACAGCAGCTTCAGTACCAGCACTGTTAATGAAACCAAGCCAGACGCCAGCATTACCAGTAACGCAACCAAAAATGGGTTCAAGTCCTGCAGCCCTGCGCAGGACACTCAGTCACCCACGTCCAGCAGGAACACACTAGTCGATCCAGGAATTGGCATGTACAAGGTGAGGATGACGGATGTAAATATTTTGGAAATGTTTGCATGGTTTTGTATTTGAGTGGCTGTTCTGGCTCTAGGCCAGCTTACAGAGAGTTTAGTGCCCTATAAGCTAACTCACTGCCAGAGACACTTGGGCAGGTTCTCCTGTTTATGTGGTTGTCAAATCAAATTAGAGACTAAATGTGTCTCTGCTCTTTCACTGCTGCTGAAAACGTCAGATTGCATGGCAATGATGACGTCAGTGTCATTTTGAGCATTAAATGTTGGCCGGTTGCAGTCATGTAATTAAGCCTGCCTGATGAAAGTAACCTGAAGAAAAATGGGTAGAAACATTTGATTTAAGCACTCCTTTTTTCTTACCAGTCATCTTTTACATTCCCTATTGTCTTATGTATTAGCACATCTGCTTAGATATAATATTCCAGCCACAAATTACCCTAAACTTTCTCATATGTAACCATATTCTGGTGTGTTGACACTTAGTTTTTTCCTCGCTCTTCAAGTGTTTGTAGGTCTGATACCCTAATTGCTTTGGGTATAAGCTTCACGTCGCTTACCTTGTCAGGATAGCAACCACACATAAGAAACAGGTTTATACAACTGGGTCACTAACCAGCTTAAAAATTATAAATAGAAAGTCAAAGCCCATACTGGGTATGGATGAGTCTGGCTGAGAATTATATCTGTGGGACTGGACTCAGTTTGATGCGTACAGTCCCGTCCAGCATGCAGGAAAATCAATAATCAAGTAGATGAGCTGCAAATTGTGCTACTGACTTGACTGGATTTTAAGGCCACATGCATTCACAGTCTCTAAGCATTCAGCACAGACATGGTGTTGACAAATAAACACGAGTAGAATAAATTAATGAATACTTGTGAAATATTTCTGCACAAAAGCATTAAAAATAAACAAAATTAGCACGAACGTGACACACAGGTATAAGTGGTTTGCATGTTTAAACTCATTCAATATGGAAAATTTCAAATCTTTTGTCTTCTTGGACTGTTGTGCAATTTTAAGGTTTAATATGTGACATTTCCAGATTAAGATATCAAGTAATTACTAGACCAGAGTTTTTTCAATTCAACATAGTCAGGTTTTCTTTGTGTTAGCTGGCTTGACAGACCCTAAAACCCCAGTTTAATGGGTATCACAATGATAGTTATCAACTTTCTTTGTTAAACCAGGCTTTCTGCTTCAAGCTCCCATTTTTTTCAGTGTATTTGGATCAACTAAGCACTGCCTAGTCCAATCACAGATGTCATCAGAGGAATAGGTGATAGAGATCTATGAAGAATATAAAAAATATGACAGTAAAATGCAAGATTGGTGCTGTAACTGAGGCATGATGGTAGGCCTAATACTGCAGAAAATTGTTTATTTGATCATTACAAGCTTACATAGTGGTGAAATAAATATATTAATATATTCATTTTTCCACTCATGGAACTCATGAGTGCTGTTTATTTCTAACGTGACAGCTGCACATTAAACTGCAAACTAAGGTTGGGCGATTGGACGAATATATTGAATATCGATCGTTTTTACAAGCGCAGTTTATTTATTTATTTATCCATGGGTAAGTTTGCTAATGATGTCGGTTGAAGCTAACAGAAGCATTCAACAGAAATAATGTTTTAATGGCACCCTCCTTCAGCTGCGAGCAGATGCACACCTCAGAGTGCACCCAAATGCAGCAGCGATTCGTTTACTCAAACTCATAAGAAAAAGAAAGCACGGCAGTAGCCCATGTTCAGAAAAAAGAAAAGCATTTTATTTAAATAGAAAAACAGATTGGTGGGGAGAGAAACAAAGAGAAAATGGCTTCTTTTTTCCACTATAACCGTGTTTACAGGCTGTTCCAGTGTTTATCTGTCTTACATACTTGACCAAACAACATATAAGTTAAAAATCAAAATGTCTCTTCCAGTGAACAAAAAAACCCCTCAGACGTAAAGTTAAGTCTTTTGTGCGATTTGACGCATCTCAAATAAATAAATAAATACATGAATAATCTAAAAAGTAGCTATATTAATACTGAAATAAACAAGAAAAGAAGGTAAAATATTCCCTCCAAACAAAACTTATAAATTCTTTGACAGGAAAACAAGCATGTTTACTTTATCAGGTTTTAGCAGCGGTTAACAATATTACCAGCAGTGTTGAAGACAGTGCTTGTGGCTGGTATACACAGATATTTCCGTGTCATGTGTGATATCAATGGGAAACGTATTTCATGCATTTTCCACCAAGCCAGTGGATCGTCTTCGACTTCCTCGCTGAGGTAACAGTCCGTTATCTGCGCCTTCTCCTCCAGTGTGCAATTTGGCAATTAGCTTGTCCATGTTTGGACTTCTTCTGTGTTCTAAACGCGCAAATCAAAAAGTCTGCACATGCGCGAATATATCACCTATCGTTGGTTATTGAACTGACGATTGTTGGTTGGAAAATTTGTACATATCGTCCAACCTTACTGCTTACAATTAATAGTTACGTAGCGTAATGAAAAGGAGACATGGGAATTGCTTCATTTTTTCCTAGATAAAATAAATTTTATTTGACTGAAAGGCCACCAGTCAAATAAAATTGGAGATAAATAGCCTAAAAATATAATTAATCAACTCCAGTAGTGTTCTAAAAAAGCCAGACACAGTTTGTACCACTCTTAACTTTACTGCTGGACGTTATTCCATGGTGCTAAATGTGTGATACAGCCACTAGGAAAAATGTATATTCCCCCAACTGGTTGGTGAATGGTTGTTAGCGGTTGCTGGCTGTCGCCACACGAAATTCGTTGCAGAGGTTGCTGCATAAACAGCCTTCATCTGACTGCTTTAACTGCTTTGGCACTGTGAGGGACCAAGCAGCCAAGGCATAGAGGACACAGGCAAAAAATATCTTCAAAAAGGGTTTTCTTTAATTTAACCTAGAGCTGGGCGATATGAGATTTTTTCATATCACGATATGTTTTTTTCATTTCAGGCGATAACGATATCTATCACGATATAAGCCAAATAACTATATTTGTAAGATTTAAATGTGCCGTTGCTCACAAGTAAAATGTGAAATAATCAGCAGCTTGTTTTTATTTAAATATTTATTTCCCATAATAAGTTCAACAGGGTAGATGTACTTAAGGAACATGAGACTTTTTCAGATAAATAAAGGCAAATATTGCAAACTACACAAAAGGCAGCCGCTAAAGCGTTTAAGTTTCAAAATAGAACAAACGAAACAGACTAAATCGTCAATTCCACTTAGAAACAAAATATTAATTCTAAAAATAAATCTTAGTTTGTTTTACAGAAGAACAGACAAAACTGACTAACTTTTGTCAATATCAAATAAACTGAGAACTAAAAGGAAATTCTCAATCTCTCCTTGTTGTATAGCTTAGCTTTTCAAACAGTTTTAACAGTTACTTTAGTCTGACAAAAGCCGAATGACGAATTAGCGCTTCCAGTCAGAGACTGAGGCTACGTCCACACGTACACGGGTATTTTTGAAAACGGAGATTTTCCGTTTTCGTTTTAAAAAATAATCCCGTTCACACGTAAAGGCAGAAATGAAGGAAAACGCTGCTATGAACATGCCAAAGCAGCAGGTGGCGCTAGATTCCTAACCGTGCAGAAATGTTGGCCAATCAGAAGTCTAGAAGCCTCGGTGGGAAAAAGTAAACAAAGCTGCGGCATAGAAGCAGAACCGAGTCGTAAGTGTGGAGGGACAGTAACTGTGTGTATATGTAAGCATTTAAACACTGCAGAGAGTAGAATTAACAGTAACAGTATTGTAGAAATTCATTTCACCGAAACAATAACGTGGCGCACAGTGTGACGCATGCACCAGTTTATTGTATTTCCAGACTTGCTTTCGGCACAATTTACAGTGCACGCTACTCTGTTTTTTGTCAGACTTGAAATAGCCGAAATACCTTCACACTACGGAACTTCTATGGCTCTTCCGTTCGACAATCTCTCCGGCATTGGAACCATCATCGGTTTTCTCTTCGGTCACGCTCGGTTGATTTTTCTAGTCGGCACACTCATTTCCTCCATTATGCGCTGGCTCCATTACCCGCTGGCTGCTTCCCAAACAAACACACGTGCAGCTTGGCACTTGTTCTGTACTTAGCAAGTCACGCGACGTGACTGCGGCTGTGATTGGTTCAGCTCTGCGCTACTGAATTTGGATCGGCTGACCTTTTTTTATCTTTTTTTTTTTTTTTAAGAGGACAAGAGCGGCGAGGTCTATCGCGATAGCTTAATTTCTCTATCGAGTAAAAGTTATATCGCGATACATATCGTTATCGTTCTATCGCCCAGCTCTAATTTAACCCTCAAAAAAGTTAAAAAATGACAAAATTCAAAAACATAATTAGCAGGCCCATAAAAGAGGTCAACTAAATATAACTCCACGAAAAGTAATTTCCAGAAACTTAAACAAACAAAGTGAGACACAACTTAACTCGCAAACTGACCTAATTACAAAGACACATGAGGGTAGCTTTTATAATGGTTTGGCAAAACCATTTACACATAGTAGGGGGAAACAAAAACACACACTAATATTAACTAAGCACAGAATAACCTAACTAAACCTAAAACACCCCTACTCCTGGTAAGCCCATGGTTGGTCCTGCTGAGCAGGCATTTTGTTCCCGGAGTCCTCAGCCACGCCTTTTGCCCAGACAGGAAACAGCCACCGCCCAAACCCAGGGAACTCAAAGAAAGAGAAACATAATTAATATAACAAAACATTTTAGAAAAACCACACGATGCTACTATGTCCTCGTAATATCAGTGTTAGGTTTAACCAAATGATTAATGAATTATATTAATGAAGAAAACTGCAAAGCAAACTAATAAAGTGAACAAATGGACTAATCACAGGCACACAAGTAAACATCACATGGTAAGCAGCCAAGTGTCTGCATATCTCAATTGTAAGGTAAAGATCCCTACAATCTTAGAAGAACAACCCCACAGACTTGGCGACAGTGGGCAGGAAAAACTCCCTTTTATAGCTGGAAGAGATCGGAACTAGGCAGCAATCTGCCTCAGACAGTTGGGGAGTGAGGGGAAAGAGAAGAGAAAAAAGTGAGCTTAGAGATATATGACAAAAAAGAGACGTTGAAACAATCATGCAATCATTCAGTGTGGTTATACTTGTTTTAATGTAAATGTTTTGACAGCAAAGCTAGGCTAATCCAGAGTTGGATTTGCAATGAAGGAGTGGTTGAGTCTTATTACGTTTCATTTTCAGTTAATTAGCTTGGCATATATTAGCATTATGCTGTTTCTGGCTATTCTTTTAGCCTAAAAACTGTAAAAACATTTAAATTCAGCCCATGAAAACCTCAAAATACATTAGCAAACATGCATGTGCTTTTACAGAGGATATCCCAAAAGAGTCATCACTTTTGAAATATTTTTTTTCTTTCACTAAAAGCTACTTTCAGCTGCTTCTTTATTCATAAGGGATTTCCACAGTGGGTAGCTCCGTATGTTTGATTTGGCAGATTTTATTTATTTATTTATTTTTTACGCTGGATGCTCTTCCTGATGCAACCCCAAAAGGATTTGTGTCTTTTTTTGTCTTTCAATATATAATGTTATTCTTTCCAATCAAAGGTTTTGTTTTTTATCCGTTCCACTGAATAACATTCACTCTGTGATGGTTTGTTTTTTGTATTTACTAAGTGAAAAAGATAATAACAGGGTTATTGCTGTTTTAGAATTTTGACTCTGGCATGTGCTGTATTAGTCTTTGACACTGGATGTTATAATCCCCCTACACATCAGCTCCTCAAAAAAAAAAGACGATATTTGTGTGCGGGGTTCGAACAGGACCGGGTGTTAATTTAGTCATTTTCTCTCCTCAGATTAACGAGCTGGTGGACTGCAGAGACGTCAGCATCGGTGCCTGGTTTGAGGCCTGCATTGAAAATGTGACACGCGCTCCCAAAGGACAGATAACGCCCACAAAGGGCAAGGTGGGCCGGCCCCCAAAAAGGACTAATGGAAAACTGGAGGCCGAGCAGGGACAGGCCCACGGCCACGGTCAAAACACGGACAGTAACAGGACTAATGTTGTGTTAAACTCTGAGAGTAACGGAGCCTCCACCTCTCAGACAGACTCTACAGCAGCGTCGGAGAGCAAGGAGAGAGAAGAGGACGTAATTTACCACATTAAATATGAAGAGTAAGTAGTGGCCCATTCTACTGATGCAGCCTAGCAGTGATAACAAACGCGGCACATCGGTGCGGCGGCATTTTGTTCTGGTGAAAGAAAATCATTCTAGACGCTCAAATCCTGCCCGATCGAAATTTTTTAGCGCCAATGCAAAATGTTTGCCTTCCTCACAGCAGAAAGTACGGTTTCATATCCCAGGTATTAAAAACATTTTTGTTCATGCAGCCAGTGCGTTCACCACTAAACATAAATGTGCTGTGTGCTTCTTTATGGTACTGCTGGCTGCAAGCATCACTAACCGCTGGGAATAGCAGCCTGTTTTCTCCTGGCAGTCCGGGGGATGGAGAAAGGGGGTTTGTGTAGTTGATACTACAATTTGGACTCTATCTCGCGCATACCCCTTTTCCAGCAAATTCATTCAAAAGCCGATGTTTCCATGGCAACTCATGAGTTCTCAGGAGCATTACCTCTTTGCTTGCCTTCTTCAGCTTTGTCTGTAATTGCTGTGAACATGCCACCGGTGAGACATAGCCTCCTCGCCGTGTCTATCGTAGTGTGCATGTGTTTCTGTCAAGGGATGCTGCGCCAGAGAAATGGTATCGGGGGTTTGTTGAGCAGTCATTGCGTTTTCTTTTATGTGGGCTTCATTCCCATTTGGCATCCCCCAGTTTCCCAAATCTCCAGTATTCAGCTTTGATTCAGTTTTGTATCATTTGCAGCGGGATAAGAATGCTCCTGTAAGGGGAATTAACAAATCTACATCGTTTTTTCCCCCCTTTTCATTAAAACATATAAAATATCATTCTTATGAATCACATATGCTTCTGTTTATTTAGTTTGCTTTAGTCTCAGGTTCCTTATTTGGATTATTCCATTGTTGAAAGTCAGGAGAGACAGAAAAGGGAGAGAAAGGGAGAAACCAGTTAGAACAGCTTTAAACGCAGGATGTTACCATAATATTTGATTTGCATCTTTACCAGCCAAGAATATGATCGCAGTTAATGTTCTTCCCACTATCCGCAATTATTAGCTTTCGTTTTCAGTACGAGCTTATCCAGTATATTCTTTTGCCTCCTACTAAGTGCATATTTACCTCTCTGTCCTGAGCACCATTCCAGGTTTTTTCCATCATTTTGTTTGCCAGAGAAAATTCGAGGGTGGTTAAGATTCCTCTTCCTTCCCACGCACACGCACTCCCCCTCAAACACCTGCCTGTACAGTCTGAGAAAGACAACCAGCCCTACGAAATGAACCGCCATGTTTTTGCATGCAATGTTTGGGGCAGTATTGCGACAGAACATAATGAGCCGCAAAAATGGAAACGGGGCTAAATGTTGGGACAATCTCCTCTTGGCTGCTCTGAGGAACTGAGCGTGTGCGCTAGACTGTTACATTTTTGCTGAACCCGACATAAGTGTAAGATTCTCGTAATCATTAAGGACATCACAGGCAAATCTAAATTACAGTTGGAGGTTTTCTGCATTGACTACCCCCTAAATTTTGGGCTGATATTTATCTAAACTACAATTAGGCTATTCATAGGCAATTCATAGTAAGTGAACTTCTCCAAAACATGCCTGGAGAATTTAACCAATAAAAATCACTTATATAGTTTATTCAATCCTCTTCTTAAGAAGGATTGGATCTTCTTAAGAAGTGTGGACCACTTGAATTGAGCTTTGAATATAAATTAAACTTTTAATTCATCTTTCCTTTGACCTTAGAAGAAGCTGTATAGTTACGTGTTACATTAAAGACCCAGATGTTATTCAGTCCATTGTAAGATAAAGTTAATACAAATAGAGAAAAATTCAGGGGTCTTCCGAGGAGTAAGAGAATTCCCTACAAGTTGATAAAATCTTTGTTAGATGTCTAAAAGACTATAAGAAAAAATAAACATGAAAACTGAAGATTTATTTATAAGAATAGGAAAGCCACTTTCAAAAGATTTCAAAGCGACCAGTTAGGCTACGTCTACACTTAGCTGGATAAATTTGAAAACGGCGTTTTCGTCTAAAAACGCTCCGCGTCCACACTATTGTTTTCAAACTGTACGTTTCTGTACTGCACATGCATGAAATGTAAGACGATTCGACATGCGTCATTCCCATCTGCCGTTTATTTACTTTCCGGCTCTTTGAAACGTTGCAGCAAAGCGTCGACTTTTACAAGTTTTATCTGGAGCTATCTGGAGCACGTACAAACTGATATTAATCTTTAATAGGGCTGTCAAAATTGAGAGCAAACAAAACAACTGCTGGACAACGCCGTCCGCCATCTTAGTTGAATTGGCCACATGACTGCATAATATGACTAAAATGCGTTTTCGAAAGCCAGCGTTTTCACAGTCCACACTGTGACGCGAAAACGGCATTTTCCATTTTATCCACTTTGGAGAGCGTTTTCAAAAAGCTCAGTTTTCCTTGACCATAAGCGCCGTCTCAGTGTGGATGGAAGGCCAAAACGGAGAGAAAAAGATGTGTCTTCAAACCAAAATGTATTAGTGTGGACATGGCCTTAGATACTTGACAAAAGCCCAAAATAAAACCCTGCATACCAACATCCAGACCTCATGTGTAAAGCATGGTGGAGGTGGCATCATGATTTCAAGTTGCTTTGCTACACTATGGTCAGGTCATCCTAAATAACCCTGTAGAAAAGAACAAATTCAAAATTAGGGCTGTGCGATATGACCAAAATCTCATATCCCGCTATGAGACATTTATCGTCCTGACAACGATATATATCACAAAAATCTTCTGTAAATTCTGTGAATCTCGGGCATTTTTCAGGGCAGCCATTTTTTTGTGAGTATTTATTACACGGCGTGCTGCGGGGAAAAGCCTGTTCTAACGTTTGAGTTTAAGGTTTGTTTTGAGCACCTGACGGCTCTTCTTTTGCTTCTCGTCCCTAAACTCTCTCCATACTCTTTCATGTGATTCTTGCATAGGTGGTAGAAGAGGTTTGCCATGTTTGAGTCTGTGGTGGGGTTATTTTAAATATAAGAGAAAGAGAGAACTTTAAGAAATGAATAAACAGTTTATTTTGTAAAACCACGAAAACAAACGATAGCGTAATATGAAACGATAGACGTTTTCATATCGTCGTCCGATATATATTGTTATATCGAACAGCCCTATTCAAAATTGTGTCAGGAAACATTATAGGGGAATTTTGGGGCAGCAGTCCATGATCTGAACCTTGGGTCATGTAACAAGACAATGACACAAAATCCACAAATTGAAAACAGGTTTTAGGATGACCTGGACATAACTTGAAGTGGGGTGGTATGACATTTAAAGTGCTTTTCAGTCAGTATATCGACGTGTTATTAATGATTAATTATTATTCTTTGGTCTTTTAAGTGCCACAAGAAGCT
Organism: Aulonocara sp. 'chitande type north' Nkhata Bay; assembly: GCF_057382095.1. Taxonomy (NCBI): domain Eukaryota; kingdom Metazoa; phylum Chordata; class Actinopteri; order Cichliformes; family Cichlidae; genus Aulonocara; species Aulonocara sp. 'chitande type north' Nkhata Bay. The sequence continues at coordinate 45,759,833 of NC_141350.1, forward strand.
ACAGAAAATAGCTTAAGGAAATTTTGTTTAAAGAATAGCGATATATAACGATATTACAAGGAAATGTGGAATGGAGGCAACAGCATTCAATGCAAACAAAATCAAAGGCATTTTCCAGCCTTCTATTTCAATCAGCTACTCTCATTGGTGACACATACCTCATTCAAAGTGTGAATCAGTTGCCATAATGTGCCAGGAGTAATATTGTAGTGGAATAGTAGTGACACAGTGTAAGTAAAACATGAGCACAAAAGTAGCACAAATGTTGTTTTCTGCCCTGAAAGGCAATGGCTGTACTAAAACTATGATGTTTTATGATGTTTTTATTACAATGTGATGAGGTCAGCCTGTTAGGACGTCATTGTGACGTCATAGGGTGTCATATCGAAAAAAAATCCCAACATGTTTTTTCATATGATGATTACTTGATGTGGTTTCTTGACATTTTTTTCAACATCAACTTAATCAAAATTAAATCAGCTCGAGTTGTTTGTGCTATCTACTAGGGCTGCCACAAACGATTATTTTGATAGTCGACTAGTCACCGATTATTTTTGCGATTAGTTGACTAATCAGATCATCATCCATTGGACGTAAAACGTACAGCTTATTGCACCAGCATGAATCTGCTCTTATATAACTATCATTAGCTTACAGCTTTAAGTGTTTAAAGTATGTGCTAACTAAAAATAAAGACTAGATGGTAGTTTTTTAAATTTTAATGAAATTTGCAGATTGTTTCAGTGAAGTTTAATAAACTCCTTGCTATCTAAAATATAACAGGACACGGGAGTATATTCTCCAGCATCTCACACTTCTGATGATCAGTTGTCTGCTTGACGTTTATTCAGCTGTGTAAAAACTATAACCTTAATCTCAGCCAAACCGATTTACTCAGGAACAAATAAAATACTAAAAAAGCCAAACAATAACATTTTTAAGTTATCTAAGTGACTTATATATGTTTAACCTGAGTAGTGAAAGACAGCGGTGGGTTTGAAAACGATTTGCCGGGAGTCTGGGATTCTCACGGGCTCTAGTTAGCTTTGCCCCCGGCTAACTATCGAGCTAGTGGGGAACAGATATCGGAGCGCTTTTCAAAATATGTGGTGTCTTGATAAACTAAGCAGATATTTGAGGTTTACACATTCTCGCCTGAAAATATGTTAAACATTTATTTTGTGACCCAGAAAGAATAATAAGAGTAATATTAAAACTAACTAGCTGCCGCCATTGTTGGAAACTGAGCAGGGCTGCGCTATGAATTCTGGGACAAAGCTACTTCTTCGTCTTCGGGGTTTAACGGCAGCTGGCATCCTTGTACATGCAGTGCTGCCATCTTCTGTTTCAGTCCGTTATTACACTCTTAAATCCTACTACTTATTCTTGCGTCTTTTGTGATCTTACAAAGCTTCAAACGACGCATCGACTATTAAATCAGTCGTCGACGTAATCGTGACTAGTCGACGTAATCGTGACTAGGCGACAAATCGTGGCAGCCCTACTATCTATCATCAGGCAAAATTTGAAAAATATTTTGAAAACTGGCTGCTAGTCTGGTAACAAACAAACAGAACCAGTTACATACTCCCTCCCTTTGAAGGAGAGATATTTAATACTTTAGTTGAATAAAAAAGTAATTAAAGTAAATTGTAACTCTTCAGGAGCCTGCACACATAATAAAATAGGACTTGAAAAATATTTCCTGCCTGAGATGTTATGAGATGCTAGCTAACACTTGCATTTTTTGCAAAGTATTGTGCTTTTCTGGAGATCTGGCGTTTAGTAGGCAAGCCACTTCTTGCTATTGAATTATCTCCCTCTTTAGGTGTTAAATTGTCATCTGAGACTGACACGCTGCTTTCGCTTTCAGACATGCTTGGGCTTCTGTCATTATTATGCGAGCTGGGGAACATATACCTACGGTGTCACTGTGTCATTGATATTGTGAGAGAATACTTTTTATGATATGGCATAGGAGCTCAAAGAAGTGTTTTAATTTTAGTATCCTGTTATTTAGCATCCTGGCTCTCTTTTTTGTATTCTTTACTGGGGCACTTATTTATCATTGCAGATACTTTACCTGCAATGAGAAGTCAAAACTTCTGTTGTAAAAAGTTTCTGCTACTATCAGGAGTTCTGCACCTCATGTGTTTTTAATCCCACTCGATATTTACGTTTTTAAGCTAAAAGGGGTGTTTTTTTGGTCAGTTTAACTCAAAGTGAAGCTTTAGTGGGTCTCGTCTTCTAATTAACGTAGATCCATGTATGCTGAAGAGAAGGGCTTATTAATATCTAAAGTGCTGGCGGTTAGCCTGCCATTATCTGAGCACGAGAGTATCGCTAAGGAAGTTTTATCTCCTTTCATTCCTAGTTTAGTAAGTGCCAAGGAAATAAGGATGAAACAAAGTTTAGTTTCAGTTCTCTTTCTCACTCTTCACCCACTCTGTTTCCTTTTCTGCAACAGAGCCGTTATTGTTTAACTTTTGAGTTGCAGCACCATATTACTACATGGCTTTTATTGGCTTTGTACAGTTGTAGTGAGAATATCCACCGGCATTATGTAGCTTACTAAATTTAAGATCATGTTTAGTATGACCATGAGCTCTGACAGGCTGGTTTATGGCCTCTTTTCCTATTTTATATTACACACATATAAATTATAATCTAATTCAGTTTAGCTATGTCAGTTGTAGTGCCTGCATGCATGCTGTGGCTGTCCCATGGCTTAGTGGGATACCAGAGTAGGTCAAAACCATTACCATTACCATGTCTGTACCTTAGCATGCTACTCATTTGGTCAAATTATTCAATCACTGTAGTCACTATTTCAGTGTTTTTCTTTTAGAAGTTAAACAGTGTTGCTTTAACATTTTATAGTTGTCCAGACATTTGTGAGCCATGCAGGTAAAATGGGAGCATTAGAGTGGCTGCAAGACAGTACTCTGTTGGATTGTACTTGAAAGCAGAATCTAAAGAGAATAGCCTCCACCCATTAACCATGCCTGTTGTATGGAGTACTGATGTCTTTGCTGAATAGCTGCCAAAAAGTCTGGCAGCTGTTGTCGGTGCTTAAACGGTCCAACAAAACAATGCCTACGATTTTCTGTTCTTTGGGTCATTGTTCTGTATCCCCAAACAAAAATGATTGCTGTAAGTTTTAAGAGGTATTAGAAGATGTTTTGTTTGCAGCTGTAGCGGTGCAGTTTTAAAGAGTTTGTAATTGTACAGTGTGCACCAGTAATGGCAGCAGAACCTATGATTTCTGCAACTGTGAGGGTCAGTGTGACCCCCGTGCAGACGTCTGAGCAGCCTGAAATATGTAACTATGCGGTTACATCACAAATCACTCTGAGACCAAACTGAACAGAATCACACAAAAAATGAATTCATATATCTAAAAAAAATGCATCTGCTGTCCATATACAAATCTGGAGCTGTCTGCATTTGTGCACCATCTTCAGTCTGTGTGAATAAACTTAATAACCAATCCTGTCTGACCCCAGAAATAGAAAAAAAAACAAACAAACAAAAATAATAGCAAAGTCTTTCTGAAGCTTTTAACACAATGGAATGCAGAGACAGTGGCCTTGTTTTAATTCATCTGAGGCAGCGTGCAGTCATGTTTCCCATTAAATTAATTGTAGTGCACCCATGATGTAATTCTGCTACCGTTTACAAGCGTATGAAAATAACTGAATCGTATTAGACTGTTGACGTCACTGTTAATCAGATTGTCTGTCCTCAAAAGTTGTTGTTGTTTATATTTACATGCAGAGGACTGAGTTACAATTTATGGTACTTCTGCCTCTGCTTCCTGTTTAAACCCCATTGAGAGCCAAAGACGATATTCCTCTCTCACATGTGTGTTTGTAACGCATGTGCATGTTGATGTTTGTCTGGGGGTGGGTGTTATTGCTTGTATTCACCCCACTCTTTCTAAAACCACAGTAATCCCCTGGGCCTAAAAGAGGAAATCCCATAAATGAGCCTCAGCCTCCACTTCCTGGGAGCACACTAGCTGTGCCACAGCTTACATTTTGGTCTCTGTGGGCTCTCTCCAGTCAGTTTAAAATGCCTTCAAATAGGCCCCAAAGGCTTATCAATAGACAGTAAAGCAAGAAGTAAGTAAAGCAGCATAAAATCTTCCACAATAAATTTGTAATATGTTGGGTGTTCTTGGCATTTTTAGCTGAGCACAACGGGGCATTGTTGATTTCTGAGTCAGTGGTCAGTTTTAGGCTCAGCTTTCCAGAGAAACACACGCATGCACTGCTCGTTCATGCACACAATTCTCTACTTCTTCCAACATGAGCCCCCCCACACACACACAGTTTGTGAACGGACCGAGTCTGTGGGCCATTATGCCGTTAAACACATTGTTCATCTGTACGCATAATCCCAGCTATTGGCAAGCAAGCAAACAAGCTGTCAGTTTATCCTGAGTTAGGTCTGATCCTTACAGCTTGATGATGATTGGCATGCAGAGAACCTGCACAATTAACCTCCCTATAGTCACCGGGAGTTTGCTAGACAAGAAGCCATTTCTCACTTGTTTAAATCGCCATTTGGCAACAGAGGTAGATTTAAAATTATACAGGATGTGCTAATGTTTTTCCTCTTGGCCAAAAATGGTTTTCACCACAAGCACATCTGGAAAGAAATATATATATAATAAATATAAAACTGTTGTATTCGACTTAAGCGTTTTTTGTGTTCAGTCGTCCATTTTGAGGATTTTAAATGAACATTTAAACGCAACCCTAAAGAAAATATTTGATTAAGTTAATTTTAAATACTTTGTAAAGACTACTTTGCAGACAATGACCGTCTAAAATTCAAAGACGTCCATATTAAGTTAAATAATTAATCCAAGTATACAGCGAATAAAGCACTGATTACCTTAGCTTTCAAACTGTAAGGTGCACTTAAAATCTTTTAATTTTCTCAAAATCGACAGTGCGCCTTATGTATCAATTCTGGTTGTGCTTACTGATCTCGAACCGATTTCATGTGGTACACGGCGCTCAAAAATTTGTCAAAATGTGTTTGCGCGACTTTGGTAAGCTACGAACCCGCGCCGCTTGATGGATTGTTGGAGCATTACGGCTACCGTAGCCATAATGCCGTTCAGGAGCCTCGCGGAGTAACACGTACTGTGATTCAACATAAAGGTGTGTGGACCCCAAAATGGCACGTGTTAAGAGATATGCTTACGAAGCGAGTTTAAAACTCAAGGCTATCAGTCGCGCAATTCAACTTGGGAATAGAGCAGCTTCAAGAGAATTCCGAATTAATGAATCAATGGTACGGAAATGGAGGAAGCAAGAAGATGAACTGCGCCAAGTAGAGGAGACCAGACAGAGTTTCCGAGGGAACAAAGAGAGATGGCCACAATTAGAGGACACGATTGAACAGTGGGTTATTGAACAGAGAACAGCAGGTAGACACGTCTCTACAGCCTCTATTCGACAAAAGGCAACAGCAATAGCACGAGACATGAAGCTCGACGACTTTCAAGGAGGTCCTTCTTGGTGCTTCCGTTTTATGAAAAGGCGTAATTTCTCCATCTCCACAAATACTACTATCTCGCAGCAACTGCCAGAGGATCACGACGAACAGCGGGTCATTTCTCGCGTCTGCTGCAAGAATAAGATCACTGAAAAGAAGATCCAGAAGAATTTGGATTCGCGGAAGAGGAATGAACGGGAAAAGTGAGTGCATTGTTCTGTATTTTATGTGTTACAACTTTTGAGAGTTATTGTGAATGGGTTGAATAAAGTTTGACTTATCTATTTTGTTTCGCTTAATGCCCCTTCTAATCCGGTGCGCTTTATGTATAAAAATATACCCGTTCATTGAAAAATACAGAACGTATTAACTGGCCACTTCATTAGTACACATGTTCAGGGCAAATCTGGCAGCAAATTAGTGAATGTAGGTATGATCAAGGCAAATTGCTTGAGATCAAAATAAACATACACTGGGACTATGTGCACGTTAGCATATGCTACTTCCGGTGCGGGAACTCCTGTGGGGAGCTTTGTTTCCGGTGTCCTATTCGCGCCTTGTTTACGGTCCAAAACAAGTTAAGCAAATGAATGAATCAAGCAGCGATTTACATTTCTATAGATGTCTTGGGCATTTACCCAATATATCTGTAAATGATGTTCATCGACTTTTCGATATTTTTCCCCCGCCTCAGAGCAAAGGAGAAAAGGGATTCAAATGTTATAGTTCTCAGTATCTGTAAACAGTGGTCCCTCGTTTATCGCGGGTGTTATGTTCTAAAAATAACCAGCGATAGGTGAAATCAAGTAGCCAATTTTATTTTTTGACGGTGCAAAAGTTTCGTGGACATCATGGACATACAGTACTGCTCGTCAGAGTCACACTGCTAGCATCGATGCAGCGATTCCGTACTGTACAGGAGAGACGTCAGGGAGGAGATCGTCTGCAGCGATCAGGACGCAGGACACAATGTGACGTAAAAATAAGCATGCAAACTTGCACTACAAAATCCGCGAAAAAGCGAGGTGAAAGGTGAACCGCGTTATAGCGAGGGACCACTGTAATTTTGAAGGTAAGTCACAACATACCCTTCGTAAATACTAATGTATAGAAACCCTTATCAGCAATCATTAATTTTTTCTGTGGCTTTTTCCAGAGGTGGGACCAAGTCATTGTTTTGCAAGTCTCAAGTAAGTCTCAAGTCTTTATCCTCAAGTCTCAAGTAATGTCAGGCAAGTCAGAGTCGAGTCTCAAGTCACTGGTGTAAAAGTCCGAGTCAAGTCACAAGTCTGAAACTTTGAATTTCAAGTCCTTTCGAATCTTTAAAAAAAATATGAAAAAAGCATGTTGCAGTTATATGCTAAATGTAAATATTAGACCATGTAATTTTAAAATCTGTTTTTCTCAACACGTGACAAAATAGTGAACTTAGAAAATATACACAAATTGTGAAATTGCACCTCTTTAAAATGCAGCTCAATTAAACCTAGCTCCAAGAATAATTTTCACCGACAGTTCTGAGATAAGCTGCATGTTATTCTTGGATGCGGTTGTAGGACCGGCTTTAAAATCGCATGACAAAAATATCATACACATTAAAAAAAACTGTATCACCAACGTAGCCTGGACAACATTTGCTAGTTAGATGAAGTCAGCTATCTCATCGTAGCATATTTATATGCATATTTATAATTATACGGTTCTTGGAGTGAGTGCATACACTCATGAAGTTTAGTAACTTCAGGTCACTGCAACAAGCCCAGGTACAGTTTACCGCCGGATGGGTGCAGGACCTTGAAATGTACCGTGTAGAACGAAAGACCATCGTACCTATCATAAGTTTACCAGTCTCACAAATTGTCTTCATAAATACACATTCCTTAACCGTTTATTAATAGGACCTTTGAGCTCAACGGTAATTAATTAGTAGTGGAAATAATTTCTGGTACGCGTTACAGAAATGTAGCAGTGACAATAATACTGTATGCTGTAATCGTACTGGGCAATTAGTGATACAAAAAACCTGTTTTATCCTGTGAATAAAAGTATATGTTTTTGTCAATGTACCATGGTAATAACAGAAGCGAAACGCAATATTGTGTCAGGACAATTCACTATTTATGCACAATAAATAAAGGAGCATAGTGCAACAATTTCTGTTCAGCGCCAGACTTGCTTGTAACCTATATCACCAATTATGTTATGAAAATGACGTATTAACTACTAAAAAACACTGACCTTCGTGTAAATGCTTGGAGCAGACTAACCTGTGAGCTGGAGTGTTCTGGGACGTTATATTTGATCTTTGAATGGCTGCAATCCAGGCCACCCGTCGCCTCTTTGTTACTTCGGAAACATGGCTCGAACAATTTCTCTTCAACGACGTAATCCGATAACAACCGATCTCTTTACCTGTCGGCTTCCCGTGGCTGTCATGCGACCGGCTATTGCAGTTAATAATACAACAGCTTCTTGACATTTTTGTGTTTCTTTTTATCGCTGTGTGACTGATTTCAATTGAAAGCCTGCTTGCGCTAGTACCTCTTGCCACGAGTTCCCAGAATCCTTTGCGGTTTACCCCTGAATGACGTCACATTTTCAATCTCTATATAATATGCATGTTAAATTTTATATTTGGGGTGAAATATCAAGTCTTTTCAAGTAAACCGGTTCAAGTCCAATTCAAGTCCCAGGTCATTGGTGTAAAAGTCCAAGTCAAGTCACAAGTCTTAGAACATTTTTTCAAGTCAAGTCTAAAGTCATAAAATTAATGACTCGAGTCTGACTCGAGTCCAAGTCATGTGACTCGAGTCCACACCTCTGGCTTTTTCTCACGGTTTGTTAACATGCTGTGCGGGTCTGCACTTGACTAGCTGATATCGAGATAACGGGAAACATCTAGTTTGACTATTCTTCACCTGTAGTTTGAATGCTGAACATTTGCCTGTTTAAATCATAAGACCAGTTACTATACAGAGATGTGCTTCTGAATGTGGACGATGTGTCTTCTGCATGCAGTAATGCAGTTCTGCTTGTGTTGAGTGATGAAAAAAACTGATCAATCTAAACTCTTTAAACGTCAAAATTGATCATTAGATTTTTTTTATGACACAACAGTGGTGAGTGTTTCCACCTTCTGCTCTTCTGCTCTCGGTCTGATTGACCGCAAAGTAAAGCTACCGGAAATGTACAACCCCACATCCGGTCTCAAACCAGGAAGTTAGCATTTTCTCGTGCATGAGGTCTATTAGCTCAAGAGTAGTGTTTAGAGAGCTTCATGGAATGGTTTCAGTGGCTGAGCACTTGCGTTACCTTACATCCCCAAATGAGATGCAGTGGTTTAAAGTGTGCCGCCACTGGACTGCTGATTTGTCACTCTCTAGAGTGATGTATCACACTTCTTCAGCTGGCTAGCTGATGGACAGATTTGGTTTGGTAGTTGCCAGGTGAACGGTACTTGTCTGACTGCATTTCAGACAAGTGTAGTTTGGTGGAGGGGGAATATGGTGTAGGTTTCTTCTTCAAGAGTTGGCGTTTGAAGCAGGAACTCTCAATGTTTCAGCATACCGAGCAATTTTGGACAATTTCATTCTCCCAACTTTGTGGCAAGAGTTTGGGAATGGTGTCTTCCTGTTCCAACATGACTGCATACCAGTTTACAAACCAAGGTCCAAAATACATGGATGAGTAAGTTTTGTGTGGAAGAACTTGACTGGCCTGCACAGGGTCCTGAACTCAACGCGATAGAAGACCTTTGGGATGAATTAGAGCGGAGATTACGAGCCAGGCCTTCTCGCCCAACATCATTGTCTGACCTCACAATTGCGCTTCTGGAAGAATGGTCAAAAATCCCCATAAACACACTCCTACACCTTTGTACCAACTTGGATTGGTTGTGGTTGAGGCACCACAGCCTACAGGAGTATCAGTGCTGACCATCCCTTTATGACCACAGTATATCCGTCATCCTCCACCAATATAGCGCGCCATGTCATAAAATTCACATCATTTTAAACTGGTTTATTGATCATGACCATGAGTTTACAGTTGAAGTTGGCTGCATAAAATATTGCAGGGAAGTCAACCATCACGGTCCTGACGGACATGGGCATTCAAGGCAAGCTCAGTGGCAAGTTCTTAAAGCTCTGACTAGCACTGCAGAACAGGCTAGTCGTTGACTTTGAATCAACATTAGAGACACTATTTCAACTAAAGTAAAAGCGGTAACTGCAGCAATAAGGTAAATTAAGGGAGGTAATGCAGAGGGACACACACCCGAGATGGCAGATGTCGCTGGTAACACTTAGCTCCACATTCATACCATGAATGTGGCTAACAAATCTGCAGCATCTGTGTGACGCTATCATGTCAATACGGACCAAAATCTCTGAGGAATGTTTCCAGCCGCTTGTTGAAACTGTGCCATGAAGAATTAAAACAGTTCTGAAGGCAAAAGCAGTTCTAATCCAGCACAACTGAGATTTATCTAATGAAGTGGCTGATGAGAGTATGTCAAAGGGTAAAATCTGCAAAGTGCTTTGAGTGGTGAGTAGCAAAAGAAAAGTGCTATATAAATGCCAGTCTATTCCATCTCATGAATCAGTGTGTGCTTGTGTCTATTCCAAAAATGTGGTCCTGGAAACTTCTCGTACCTGGAACTAACACAAAGACGGGTTTAAGAATTTTGGTAGATGTTTATCACCTTGTGAGGTAGCTGGATTCTCCTCAGAATCGTGATAATGAGCAAACCTTTTTTGCCAAATTTCCAGCTTTGCGCTTGTAGCCCAACCACAGTTGGCTTGAAAAGGTCAGTGTCTTGCGAGGATCTATTGGACGTGTTTAAGATGCGACAAAGTGTTTATATTGCTTGGTAAAATAAATGTAGTTTAATAAAGTATTCTGATTCTGATTGATTCTGTTTTATTTAGCCTAATCCTGCCATAACTATGAATTTTGCTTTTGTCTGCTGTTGCTGACTGTAGCAAAAGGTGGAGTGCTTCCCAGAAACTGTGCTGTGTTGATAGATGACTAAAGCTCAGTCCAACCACACTAGTTTTCTTGTTTTGTTAAGTGTATGACTTGGTTAAATGAGCCCAGAGAATATAATAAAGCTGCTGTAGAGAGTAATGGACATTTTCTTTTCTGAAAACAACACGTCAAGTGGAGGTCTTCTGAAAATATCTGAAAAGTATAATGTGTAATTTGTCAGTCACACATGAGCTCTTGGAAATAAAACAGTCCAGTTGTTAAGTGGTAAGAGGTTATTCCAATTGCAGTTCCAAGGTTGCTGAATTGAATTGATTTTCTGTGCAGATGTGCCACGAGATCATGGTGGTAAGAATCTATTATGATCCTTCTCTCAAATCACCAGTCAGAAAGATGTTGTGGGCAAATGTCTCCTATAGAAATGCTTCTCTGAAAAGCTACAATATATGAATAGATTTGATTTTAAATTAGTAGACCTGTGGTGTCACAAGGACATCATAAATTACAAAAACTGCACAATTTGTGACTACTGTATTTTCTCCCTGGACACAAAGACGGTTAAATTCACATGTAAAGAAAAAAGTAGAATTAAGATTTTCTGCAACAAAAAAGAATGTGAATTGTGCAGTATTATCCGTATTTGACTTTCAGTATTCGGAGGTTCATGTAGACTTTAGATCTGCGCGTTCTTTCATAGGAATAGTTTTATTTGTTATCAGTGGAGCAGTCTGTGACTTAACCCATTGTGCTTTGAAATACTTGGAGTGCTTGTCCATCAGCTTGTACCAAAAACATGGCTGCATATTCCATCTTTTCTTTCCTCTGGGGATTCTACGTTTTTCTCAAAGGTACATCACAACTGTGATTATTTTAAGTTTAAGATTTCAAGTGAAGACCTTTTCTGTTTGTATAGAGAAGTTTCCCATTTTAATTTAACCTATGGGTTTATATTGTAGTTGTACGTTAACTGCTCACTTCACAAGCACTATATTCAGTATTTGTAGTAGCTTACATACAGCATTGAGACAAATTGGGTTATATAACTGTTACAAAGATTCCATGCTCTTAATCTGTCTCTCCTCAGCTACCCAGAGAATGGTGTGGTGGAAATGCGACCGGTGGATGTGCGACCACGTGCCAGGACACTGCTGCGGTGGGACCAGCTTGAGGTGGGCATGCATGTGATGGTCAACTACAACATGGAGACACCAGATGAAAGGGGCTTCTGGTTCGACGCAGAGATTGTGTCCCTCAAGCAAACCTCCCGCACTAATAAAGAGCTCAGAGTCAATATCCTCCTCGGGTGAGCATCTTCCTTCAAGATTTCAGGGTGATGCTTTCAGGTGTGAAGGCATTAGTGCTAGTTTTATTTTCTTTATCAGAATATCAGTTTGGCAAATCTTGTGTTTTTTCTCTCTCTCTCTCTTTTTTTTTTTTTTTTCCTTTCCATGTCACATGCTCTCCATTTAGGGGTCCTGGAGATGTGATTGGGGATTGTAAAATTCACTTTCTGGATGAAATCTACCAAGTTGAGAAACCAGGAGCTCGTGCACTATCGGCTGCAGACGGACAGTTTAAACGTATGAACGAGCTCAATCCTGAGCACTGAAAATAATACCAAACTTGCCGTTAATAGTTTGCGCACCAGTATTCAGAAGGCATACATTTGTTCCCAAAGTTAACAAATTAAAAAAAGCTGAGGAATTAGTTAGAAAAAAGAAGAAATAAAAACATTTTCTATAGTGGGTCTTTATTCTTAGTCAACATGTTTTGTTTTTTTTTCCTCACAACATGAAAAATGTTTGTAGAGCCACTGTATCACCAACAGTTATTAGTGTCAGTCAGAAGAAAAAAAGGAAGACTGATGTTAAATTATTGTTATTTTGCTAAAAAGCCTGAAAACCAACCAAGTTGTCAGCCACTGTTTTTTGAGTTTAGATGTGCTGTTGCTAGTTTCCTCAGGTCTAGAGATTGCCTACCAACCACCAGTCACCATGGAAGAGTATCCCCCAACTGGTTGCAAGTGGTTGTTAGGTGAAATCGGTCACAAAGAAGATTACAGTATGTCAATGAAAACATCTTTGCCATCGCTTTGATTGCCAGCAGTTTGCCACGGTTGCCTGTAATTTGTCTGGAATGCGCCAACTTGTCTGCAGACATTTGCCAACTACTCTGTAAGCAGTAGTGAAACTTTGAAGAGTGCAACACAGCTCAAAGTAAAAGTTGTGCCTTTTAGAACTCGGTTTCAGTGGTAATGAGCCATTTTTTACCTTGAAAGGGAACATTCTGTGTTCCTGGTTTGTTGCACTTTTTTTCAGGTTTCACGCACAGTGGTCAGTTAGCAAGTGTTTGCAGACAGCCTCTGTGCAGAAGCCTCTTTGTGACCGATTTCACCCACCGACAGTTAGTAAACTCTTACCAGCCAGCCAAGGAATACATACATATTTTTCGACCAGAGGTTGCCAGGTGGTTGCTGACTGTGTGATTGATGCCCAACTCGTCTTATAACAGTGCACCCCATCTTTCTTGTTTTCAGTCTGCTTCAATAGCACAGTTGGCATAAAAAAACGTCCCAGAAAACAAATTCTCGTTTGGGAAATGAGCAGATATCAAGCTGAAACACTAATAGCTGTTATTCAAAATAAATGAATGTATTATTGATTTGAACATGTGACAAATACACATTATAGATAGGTTACTTGAACAAAATGAAGTCTGACAACTTAAGAGTAAATTATGTCTGTGTGTGGATTGACCTAGCATTTGTAATATTAAATAAAAACAGTTGGGAATAAGTTGCCCTAATAACCATAATGCAGAAAATCATGTGTCTCATGCTTAACATGTCCCCTTGCAGTGCTCCTACAAAACCTACGCCTGCCAATCCTTTGTCGTTATGTAGTGCAGGAATACCATGATATTATCATTCTGTTCATACATGTGTTTGCATTTATGAATGCTGCAGGAAAGAGTGGTCCGGAGTGTAAGCACTGCAAGGCCGACCCTGACGCAGAGTGCCGTTTCTGCTCCTGCTGCGTGTGCGGGGGGAAGCAGGACGCTCACATGCAGCTGCTGTGTGATGAGTGCAACATGGCGTTCCACATCTACTGCCTCAACCCACCGCTGGCCACCATCCCAGATGACGAGGACTGGTGAGAGAGAGCGCCACTCGACATTTTGCTGCGAGATTTTGAGCCTCGCAGTCATTTAACCAGGAAAAAAGGCTGATGAGTGCTGTTTAAATGTGGGCTGAAATGTATTAGTGTAGTAATTAAGCGGTGATTGAGGGTAAAATCAATATATAGTAATGAAACCATGCGCTCACAGGTGGGAGTTAATCTAATCTTTGAAAGACTTTCTGCCAAACAGATCTCCACGCCTTCTTGGCATCATTTTCTAAAACGGCGCAAAGCTTCATTATCTTGCGTTCTGGGTTCTGTCTGTTTCTCCCACAGTATTGCAACGAAGTCAGAGAGATTATTGGAAAAACAGTTCAGGTACTGATTGTATCTGGTGCGGAGAGAAGATAATACTAATGGCTTTGAAAATAAACATTTTTAATTTTTTGTCAGTGTGGGAATTTAGAAAAAAGCTTAAGAAAGATTAAATCATGGAAATTCTTAATAATTAAGGTTTACAAAGAGCTCTGGTAAGGCATGCTTTGAGAACAGCTCGGCCTGCTTTTCTGTTGTTCTTTGTATAAGTAAACGACAATAAAACAAGACCCCTTCATCTATCGTTTTTAACTTTTTGATGCATTTTCGTAACGTCCACAAAAATTTCATTCTTTTACGTTATGTTTCCTAAACCTAAAAAAAACTTGTAGCTCAGGGATGTCAAACGCATTTTACATTATGGGCCACATACAGTTCACTTGGATGTTTGTAGGTCAGATCAGTGATTAGATCAGATCCCTGAGATACCACAATATAAGAAAGAAAAGTGCAATTTCAACAATATATCTGTTTTTATACATGATAAAGAAATGCTGCTTTAGTTAATGAAAGAAATGTCAGTACGACTCTTGTGCTTAAATTTTAAGAAATAAAATATGTAAATAATTTTATAACTGGAAAAAGATCTGGTAACCATTGCTTATTGACCGTCCTGTAGTTATGAAACATGAACTTTGTGTTAAATAACAGAAAATGTCCCCTTTTTTGTGTGTGTGGACCCATTGTTTAAAAACACAACAAAACAAAAAAATCAGAATTTTTTTCATTATTAGCACCTTTTTTTTTTTTTTTTTTTTAAATTTTACATGACTGTCAAATTCTGTTCATATAATTCAGGGCTCTCTCTCTCATTTTAGATCCCGGGGAGCATAAAGGCTAATTTGATCTTAAATTGGCTGGGCCACTAAATCTATGGGATTAAAGTCCTAAAAAAAACCCACCCCAATATTGTTGCTTTTTCTTTTAGTGTAAAACTGTTCAAGGAAATTTTGTTCGCATATCACGAACTACTTATGTCTGTTTTTTTTCTTCTCTACATTACAAAGCAGTGCTGCTGTTGTAAATCAAAGAAACCCATTAGTACTGCTTCTTGGGCTCACACTTTGAGAAATTAAGTGCTGGCAGCTCATTATCCAGACATTTTCTTATAATTAGAAAACAGAAATTATGTTGTTTTTATTTTTTCTGTAGGAGGAAGACATACTAACAGTACATTAAAAAAAAAACACCTTGTTTTAAGTCAGATAATCAGCCAATAGTAGCTATTTGTGGATATATTGGTATTAATATTTACAGCAGCTGATCAATTATAATTTTATAAGTAAAGAAGAGGCGGGACAGATATTCTTTAACTGTGTTGTAAGTGTTGATGATGCATACTTTCCTCATCAGAGGGCACAGTTTCCATGTTGGCAACACTTGTTGAAGCTGATCAAAGCAGAGTTGGGCAGAACGTGAATGTGTAAGCCACGCATATATCATAAAATAATATCAATGACAAATGTTATGAAAATCTAATTAAGTTTTGCGTGTCTGAAAGACAAAAATATCGGCGGATATATCACAATTTTAAAATCCCCAAATATTGGTGTTGCTATCAGTCTTAAAAATCCCATATATGTTAAGTTGTAACATTGTTGCTGCAGTTTTTTGATTTTACAAAGCCAGAGTAGAGGCATTTGTAGGCTGGCCTAAAATTTTAGGAAGCACTGACGGAAATTGTTTCCTTCTTATTTTGCCAGGTACTGTCCAACCTGTAAGAATGACACCAGTGAGGTTGTCAAGGCAGGCGAGAAGCTTAAAGCCAGCAAGAAGAAAGCCAAAATGCCTTCTGCAACCACCGAGAGTCAAAGAGACTGGGGAAAGGTGAGACCCAAGGGCACCCTAAAGCACACATACAGCAAAGGTGGACTGACAGCTGCTCTGTAAGAATGAAAGTGAATTTCAATAGAAAGCTGGAGGGAAGAGTTCATATTGTCCTGAAGAAGCAAAGGCCATGTAGACAAATACAAATAAAACAATAACAAAGCAGGGGGTTTTTTTCTCGAAGGGCTTTTCTCTGTTTTATTATCAAAACACTAAAAAGTGCTTCACTCCATCATATTGGCTATGAGAGACAGAAGAGGCGTTTTACATCTCAAAACCTGAATAACCAGATCACTGAAGGAACTAACTGTAGAGGCTAAGCCTACGCTTGAAGCCACTGAGGTGGTCGTTAACGGGGGTGACGCGATGTCACTGGTATGCATGAATTAAGTTCACAGTCCAATAAATCCAGCAGTATGTATCTTGTCCTTTTTGGTCTTTATTCTGTATCGACTTAGCATAACAGCGCAACGGTCACAAACTGTTTGCCTTCTCAATGACACACCTGACGCCGATTACGTGCGTCTACCTTAAATACCTTTACATTACATAATCAAAACAGAAAAAGGTGACCTCTAGTGACCACATAAGGTATTAACCCAAGAATGGCTCCTACACTAACGGTGAACATTTATGCTTCCAGTGTAGTACATTTTATAATGGAAACAGTATATTTACATAGAAATGTTCATAATGTTTTAACATGACTTACTTTACTTTAATGTTTGTTTCCTTACAGTTCATTTCTGTTGTGAGTTTGATAGTTTGTTTAGTCTTTGAAGTCTGAAAAAAAATTAGTTTTAGTTTAGTAGCTTCGGTGTTAGCTTAAATTTTTTATTCATTATTATAATAGCTGTGATCTTTGTCATAAGTGAGATAGAAGAAATTAACAAAGCAAAACACTTTAGACACTCTGAGTTTCTGTAAGCATGTGCATGAAAGTCTCACCAGACAGGCCATGAGGTCTGCGGCGCTCCAGACTAAAATTAAATATATTTACAGTATAGTTTTATGTTGTTTTACATAGTTTTGTGCAGTAGCTTTCACGTTTTTAAGGTGAAGGTTTTATTTTTGTTTTAGTGAGACACAATTGTTTTTTTTCTTCACACCGTTTCAGTTTACTCAATGACCTTACGACAAACTGCTATAAGAAGAAAGCTAAGGCCATGCAAGCAAACATCGTTGTATTTCATTCACTTAATCCAAGCTGCCTTTTCTTCAGTTTACTTTTTACATGTTTGCTGTCAGTTATTGTCTGTTGTGTATGTTGCATTATGTTTGATCAGAGACAAAGTAGCTTGTTTCAAATTAAGTTTTCACGTAACAGACATACTCCATTTATAAGGTTTTATTGAACGTCTCATACATGTGGCTCCATAGTGTTGTGGTTAACACAATCACCTTACACACCAAAGATTCCTGGTTTGAGACACACACATAGCCTCAGTGGGGCTCACAAGCTAGCTTACACAGTGCTGTTCCTACGCCCGGATAAATGGGAGCATTTCATCGGGAAGAACATCCGGTGTAAAACCTGTGCCAAATCAAACATGCAGATCCATCTGCTGGGGGAGACCCCTTGGGATAAAAGGGAGCAGCCAAAAGTAGCCTTTTAATAAGCAGTAGATATAATGTATTATAAGTTAAGCATTTATTAAGCTTTATGCCGCCATCCCAAAGTGACTTTATAAATTCAGTCTTTCAGTCACAATATACTGATTTTGTCTCTAATATTGAATTTAAAATTTATTGTCATGTCAAAAACAGGCAGATGATAATACTGTAAATGGCCAAGCGGTCTAAACAGACATGATTGGTTTCACTTGAAAGTTTATCACAGCTTTTTCACTATTAGCAACAACTACACTGCAGCGTGGTTACACACTTTACAGCTGAGAAAATAAAGGTTACTGCTGCTAAAGGCATTAATTTTTATGCTACTGTGGTTACTCCTCTCGTACACCAAAAGACTCGCATTCCACACCAAACCCGCTGAGTTGGGGTGAGTCACTGATGCAACAATAGTCACACTCTTCAAAGATGGGGACCGGGTCTGCCACCACTCACGGACGGTCAGCTACCGTCTTCAAAGCAACTTCGGTGCAAAGCAGCAATGAAACGACAATAACATGGTGTCAGGCAATTTTGAATGGGGTTAAATTGCACGCAATCTGTTTGTGGTAATGTGATTAGTAACTGAGAGAAACTGGTGAAAATTTCAAGTCTGTTACTGTCAACATACACAGAACTGTGCATTAAGCAGAAATTCACATTCATTATTTACAATCTGAGACTCTCAGACTGTGTGTTGGCAGTCTGTCTTTGTGTAGAAATGACAATTACTTGTAAACCTTCGCAGATCTGTGTGAGAGTGATTTTAGTCAATCCAACAGAATAGAAATTCAATCCAATCACGGAGCAGTCACTGACTTTTTAGTAGTGGCAAGGAGTAGAGCAGGGCGATATGGCCAAAAATATTTATCACGATATATATTTGAAAATTTGCGATAACGATATAACCGACGATATAATTGATGCGAGACAAAATACAACTCCACAACATTACTAGCGCAAAAAGACAACCTTCCATTTATTTTCACTTAAACAAGAAGCTGGTTTTTATGTACATTAAAGCTTTATAAAAATGTAACAGTGCAAATGCAAATTCCTTGCTGAAAGTTTAACCAAAAGGCATTTCCAGTAGAAATGGGCTGACATATCCTGAGCATAACCATGTATAATATCCACTGAAGTTAAAAAGAGGTGCTTTGCAACATTAAACTGTAGTGTGCAGTACTATTTTTCGGACCATAAGGTGCACGGGATTATAAGGCACATTAAGCGAAACAAAGCAGTCAGATAAATCAAACTTTATTAAACTCATTCTTCTTGCTTCCTCCACTTCTGTACCATTGATTCATTAATGTTGAATTCTCTGGCAGCTGCTCTATTCCCATGTTGTTGCAGTATATTAATGACTAACCTCGTATTGTGGATGGATTATCTCAGTTGTTCTCCTGACTGAAGTTTGGTCCGTTTACAGCATCCTGCCATGCGATTGCATTTGTTTCTAACCATGAAGAACCTTCACGTTAACTTTTATAAGTGGAAAAGTGTTAGTGTTCGTCCTCCAGCTTCACTGTTTATGTTATGCTAACATAGCTGTGTCGCTAGCAATCACGTAGCACATCATTATATACCAGCTAGCCCAACTTCAGTAACCCTACAAACGTCACTGCTGTTTAGTTTCCTGTCTTCATTTATGTTGGAAGTGATAGCAGAGCTGTACGTTTGAATTTTTTCAGAAATCTCTCAGTCAGAACATGCAATATCATGCTTGGGTAACTAGCGAAACTAGCGAGATAACTTCCGCTAGCTTCCTGCTAACTTCTAACTCCGTTAAATGTAATAACTTTTGTTTTCATGGATGCCTGGAAGTTAAACTTTATAATTACACCTGGTAAAGCAGCAATGCTGATCGTTTTATTAAAGATGAAAGAATTTAGACAGTTTTTAACTCTAAGTGATGCTGCAGTGTTGTTTGACCTGAAGTATACGGAGTTTAGGACCCAGATTACTCCCAGATTTAAGAGCATCTTAGTCCGACAAATACGACAATAACAACGGCCGCTTGCATGTTCTGCAAAAAAATGTGCTTTGTTGTGTATCTGACGGACAAACACCAAACCAGTTCCACATCACGGAAGTTGCACCATTTTTACAAACCAATTCTGGTTCATCTGTTTCACTCAACAATCGGCCATGTGTGTATGAAAACAAAGGCACTGCGCATGCGCGTTTTACTCCCATTCTATCGCGATATTTCATTTTCCTATCGTTGCCTAACATTATACCGGTATTACCGTGAACGGTATAATATGGCCCAGCCCTAGCAAGGAGGTCTTATTTCTACTCTGGTGTGACGGAGCACAGGTGCAGATACGCTGTGGTTACCTTACAGACGGTGAACTGTTGAACGTTTAATCCTCAATCCTAATCAACGATCTGTTTGTTTTTTGCCGCTGCTCCTCCACACTCTGTGATTTACCGGCGCTCTGAGCTAACGCTAGCTGTTGTTTGGCTGGTCTGATGAGTCACTGCAGTTTGGTGCACTGCATATATCAGCGACATTTGTTCATGTTTTTGTCTTTTTTTTTAATATTTGCCTATTAGTCAGTTGTTATTAGTCAATTATTAGTATTTTTGGATGCCTTAATGTCCTGGTTTATAATGCCACTTTGTCAAAGGTGTTGATTCACAAAACACTTCAATAAATAAAGTGAAGGATCTTTTTTTTTATTTTTTTTTTACAATATGGCCAATTGAGTTGTGTATATAGTCAACTTGCACATTAGTATATATGCACAAATTTGGCTTCATAGTCAGAAAATAATAATCTGCTTTACTATATTTTTGCTTTTTTTTTTTTTTTAGTGCAGTAAATTTGTATATGCAACCAGAACTACATATATAATATCTAAAATATATTAATTTATCATATGTCAGCTAAAACTAGCATTTTGATTAAAAGGTTTGCACATTCTGGTGCATTAACCATTACAGAAACATTAAAAATAAATTTTTTTTGGTAATTACCAGTAGGCCTACTGTTAAATTTAGGGCAGCTGTGGCACAAACCTTACACTATGTGAAGGTCTAATAAATTTGTTAAGTGCTGTGGATATATAAATATGTATGAGTAGAATATGTAATTATATATTCTGAGCAGCGTTTGGTAGCTGCGGCTCAAGTGAAGGACAAAAAGTTAGCAGTGATGCTCTGTGCTATAGATTTATTTTCCAAATCACACCGCTTTGCTTCACAATTTAATCTAAAACAACAGAAAAAAATGGCACCATTGTGTAAATGAGAGGTAAAAAAAAAAAGTGAATGAAGTGTCAGACATCATTTTCTCATCACAGGCTAGACGATCGCCTATTGATGTGTTATTGATTATGAAGGGTTTTGATTATTATAATGAGTGTGAACTTGCTCCATTCACTTTTTCAAGGCGTTAGAAGGTCGCATTTAAACTTCCTACTTGGCAAAGCAACAACTGCATCCTTGTATCTGCTGAAACAGAAAATGAGACAGGGAGACTTCTCCCGCTCACTTAGTTGCTTATTTAATTTGAATCTGATCTAAGCATGCTGTTAAATATTTTCCTCAAAATCCCTTCAGATTCTTCTCATGGCCTGTTTCCATCCTGGCCTTGCTGTCTCTCTGACGCTCTGCTCCGCGGTGTGTGTAATGTGAACAATGCCATTAAGCATGACTTAGCCACTTTCCTGGAACTGCCAGTGGAAAATAACTCCTTTCTTTACCAGAATGCTCCCTTTCTCGGTGGACTAATTGAAAACAGCCTGGCTTGTGTGTTTGGGCACATTTATGCGCCCTGAGTCATGCAGCATTTATACTTGACTTTTCTTATTAACACGATTTTAGAACCCTTAAAATAAAACGCTTTTCCTCGCAAAAGCTGTCTTGCATTCTGACTTTCAAGAACCGTATATGCCACCTAAATGGGATGCTGATCGCTGTTAAAATATAACTGCTGATTAAGCTACTGTACATTTGATATTTGCATGACCGCTGTGCTAAACGAATGCAATATAAAGGCATTTGTGCTCATTTTGGTATTTTTTTTGTGCACATCTTTGTTCTTTCTTCATATAATTGCAGGGTATGGCCTGTGTGGGGCGTACTAAAGAATGCACTATTGTTCCTTCAAACCACTATGGACCCATTCCTGGTGTTCCTGTTGGTACCACTTGGAAGTTTAGAGTTCAGGTTAGCTGGCGTTATTGTTTTTTTAACATTGCATGATAATCAGATATATTTTGAACATTTAAAGAAAAATCATGCCTCACTCTGCACTTCTGTTTCTCCTTCCGTGTATCCCCCTCAGGTGAGCGAGGCAGGGGTTCACAGGCCACATGTCGGCGGCATCCACGGGCGCAGTAACGATGGCTCCTATTCGCTGGTGCTGGCTGGAGGCTTTGAAGATGAAGTGGTGGGTCCTATAATGTTTCTCTCCCCGTGCTAGTTTATTGTGAATCTTGCACGTTTGCCTGCTGTTCGTGATGTTATGGTCACTGTGATCTGTGGTAGGACCGGGGAGACGAGTTCACCTACACGGGCAGCGGGGGTCGTGACCTCTCAGGAAACAAACGGATCGGAGAGCACTCTTTTGACCAGACGCTGACTCACATGAACAGGTGGGGCACTTGGTTGTTTCTGATGTCCATGCTTCTTAATATGAAAGCTGCCTCGCTTCAGGTTTATTTGCTTTAATCTCTTGATTTAAATAACAACATGAAGTATAGCCTTCACATTCATTGTCTCGATTTTTAATTAGTAAATAAATCCTTATTTCTGTACTGAAATAAGGATTTCTCAACCATTAAGCCATCATTTCTTGTAATTCTCACATGTAATAAAGATAATTCTGTTTTGCCCGACCCCTTCAGGGCACTGGCCTTAAACTGCGATGCACCTCTGAATGACAAAGACGGAGCAGAGTCCAGGAACTGGCGAGCAGGAAAACCTGTACGAGTGGTCCGCAGCTCCAAAGGTCGCCGCATTAGCAAATATGCTCCCGAAGAAGGAAACCGCTACGATGGCATTTACAAGGTATCGCCAAATCTTGTCCACCAGAAATACATCTGCTTACTGCAAGCAGCACTGCATAAAATAGTGTCGATATAGAGTGCAGGTTGTGTACAAACTTACAGAATGATTGAAGTTTTAAAAGCTGCCTTTCAAGCTATATGGGATCCTATTACAGCCGTGTTTCTATAACTAACACTGCGCTTCTAAATCTTCATCTTCTTCTGTCTTAGAAACCGTTTGTCACCAGTCTTAAGTCAGAGCTGCTTCAAAACTTCAGTTCACTTTTTTTTTTGAATGAAATTTGCTGTGGTTGATGGCGGCTCGTAGGTGGTAAAGTACTGGCCAGAGATCGGGAAGTGCGGTTACTTGGTGTGGAGGTACCTGCTGAGACGAGATGATCAGGAGCCAGCGCCTTGGACCCCTGAAGGTGTGGAGAGGATCAAGAAACTGGGCCTTGCTGTTCAGGTTAGATATGTGTCTTAAATCAGGCACGTGTGCCTTTGTTGGTGCACTTCATTTCTACTTTTCAAAATTAGGTTCAATCTTCTTTGTCTCTCCTTGTGCGTCTGCAGTACCCCCCAGGCTACTTGGCGGCCATGGCCAACAAATCAAAGAAGGAGGCTTGTGCTCGACCCGGTCGGGGCGGCCGCAGTAAGCACTATCCCGGGAGGGGGCGGCCACGGAGGCAACGCAAGATTAAGGAGAAAGAGGAGAGCGATGACAAGGAGGAGGAGGACGAGCATCCAGTGGCCAATGTGGAAGAGGAGTCTCCACAAAGTAATGGAGTGCAGAAGACAACAAGAGATAGTGGTGGGTGCTTTTAGAAGCTCAAAGCAGGTCAGACAAGGTATTGTGAGACGAGGACAGGTGAGACCAGTGTGATCACTGAAACAGTTTTGAAGATGGGAAATGAATATTTAAAAGCACAAACTCCACTAGGATATTTTTTTTACCTAGCCATACACCACTGTAAATATATATATATATATTTTTTTAGTCTCCGAGGATAGATCCTTCTGTTTCTGAAGTCTTAGTTTGTTTTCTCAGCAGAGTCAAAACCGGTGGAAGAGCCTCCTTCTAAACGGGTGAAGATAGAGGAAACCTTCCAGCTGTCAGAGCAGCAGCAGCAGTTGATCCAAGAGGACACAGCCAACAAGAAACTCTGGGATGAAGCCATGGAGCACCTTAAAGAGGGACCGGTATAAAATTTAGTATACCACAATACACATCTCTGGTTTATGTTTATAAAAAATGTTAAGTATCTCACAGCAACTCGCTCCATGTGCTCTAAATAATAAATCTTCTCGATGTAAGAAGATTTACTGACTGAGATTTACAGCCTGTCTGTTGCTGTTGATTTATAAGTAAAGCAGGTTAAAAAGGCAGCAACATCGCCATAATTCAAAATTGCTACAACTTTAGTGTGTTTGTTTCTTTCCCACCTTCATTCCTTTGACGTTTCTTTTTGAAGAATTTCCTTCGCAAGATGGAGCAGATCTTCATGTGTGTGTGCTGCCAGGAGTTGGCCTTCCAGCCCATCACCACTGTCTGCTCACACAATGTTTGCAAGGTATAGGATTTGTTTTCTAACTATTATGTGGACATGCTGCGGTTATTGTTTGTTGATTATTATTTCATTTTGACTTTTTGTTTCACTAGGTTTCCACATTAGGTGTGCTTGTTTCAGTTTAGCTTTTTATTGTTTGAAATGTTTAGTTTGTTTAAGTCTCAGTGTTTTAATCTTTTTAAGTATTATGCCAGAGGGAATGATTTTAGCAAGTACGTCAGTACAGGTATAAACATGTTGATCAAAGCTTCATCGGACTTCAAGTATTAAACAAATACTTAAAATAAGAAAATGTTACCTGTATTTTATATTGTATATTTTAGTTTTTTGTCCACATTCACAAAATCACATATTACTTTTAATATTTTTCAAGAATCTAGTTTATTACTTTATTATTTTTGTTAAAAAATTGTTTGGTTTTTTTTCACATTTTGTTTCAGTTTTTTGTTTGTGATGCCCATTATATGGTGTTTTAGGGTGTGTGAAAGCAAAAAAAAAAAAGTTAGTTTTAGCCTGTTGTTAGGTGGTTGCCAGGCAACTTGACAGCATAATATGTCACGCACAATTGAAGTCTTGCGAATATAAATTAGATTTTATTTTTGAGAAATAAAAATGTTTGATGCAGTGTTATAGGTGCATAATTTTAAAAAACAGTTTATTTAAGCCTGTTGCTCTGTGGTTGCTTGGCAACATGATCACATCAGAATATATGATGAGGATGAGAATAGGGGTGGGTTTTTATAATCGATTCATCGATTAAAATCGATTCTGGCTTGGATAACGTAAAATCGATTCATTAAAATCCTGAATCGATTTTTTAATATAAATTTATTTTGTCCGAAATGCCAGAATCTCTGGTGACATCTCACAAAATTTCAAGAACCACCAAACAGTAAATGAGAGCAGGTACAGGGATTCTGCACATAGACTTAAACACACAGCGCGACCCGCGGATCAGAATCAGTTAGATGTCGCCTTTCTCACAGTCGGGGCTGAAAGCCGACAGCTCGCTGATCCGGGTCCGCGCTTTGTGTTCACGCCCTTTATGCGCTGATTCTAAAGCTGTTAGTTTGATCTCTCTCCAAACAATATTGACCGAACCAGCAGCTAAAGAAGATCCAAACGCTTCACATAAACATCGTCATGAATTCACTCTTTTACTGTTTTGCTTCCATTGCGATGCACAGCTCTCTCTCTCTCCCTCTCTCCCTCCCCCCCCTCTCTCTCTCTCGAACAGTTTCGCTTTCTTCATTATTCGCTTGCTTGTTACGCACAAGTCTACCGCTGTTTACAGGCTGTCGGCCGCTGTTTTTTTCCCTTTTACATTCTTCCGAAAAGAAAACCTCATTTCTGCTGTTCAATACTGAACAAATTTAAACTTTTTAATATTATTCAAAATGCAAAATGCTTAGCCGTGTGTCTAATAAAACCGCTGTAACGTCAGAGGTAATGTTCATTAATTAATGGTTTTCTTTCGTTTTTGATGTACTGCAGAATATTTTTATAAAATCCCAGGCCAGGAAAATCACCTTCATGTTTTTCTGTGTTTTATCTTCAGCTACTTTGACACAAAGGCATCTGCTGTGATGCTCACACCTTGGATAAAGTCTTGCGAGTGTCAGCTTCCTTTTTATAGATACAAAAATATGTAAATGTTCTGATCTGAATTATACTTCTGACTGTCAAAATTTCCCAGATTTAAATCGAATCGAATCGTGGATCGAATCGATTTGGGACCTTGTGAATCGGAATTGAATCGATTCTAGAAATCAGTGACGATACCCAGCCCCAGATGAGAACCTTCAGGGGCTCAGGTGTACATGTGTACCAAGTTTGCTTAGTCAGCTCCTGATTGTGTAGGGGGAGAACAAACACACAGTCTTCATGTATTACAGTAACGTTCACCCTTCTCTTCACAGACCTGTCTCCAACGGTCGTTTCGGGCAAAGGTGTACACCTGCCCCGCCTGCCGCCACGACTTGGGCAAGGACTACGTTATGACCCAAAACAAGACGCTTCAGATGCTGCTCGACCAGTTCTTTCCCGGCTACAGCAAGGGCCGATGAGGTCGAAATCACGTTTATAAGTAGGATACACGCACATAAGCACCCATTCTGTGCACCCTCGTATACTGTCAAGTACCTAGAGCTCCACTTTAAAATGCATTGCACACTCATAATGTACTTACCCACGGGCTAATGTATATTGCATATACAGCCATTTATGTATACAATCATTCATACACAAACAACCTCAGTAGGGACTGACCTCATCTGTTGAACTTGGACTGTCTCCATCAGCATCACCAGCCTGAAAAATCAACCGAGGACATTTTTTTAAAACTTCCTGCCACACGAACGCACACGAAAACCAATGCACAAAAAAAAAAAAAAAGAGTCCCCAAACTCACGCTCACACTAGCCATCTCAACAGTTTTTCCCTTTCCACCGTGTTGTCCACCGGTTCAATTAATTGCGTTATGCCGTCAGAGTGCAAATTCTCCCCCGGCAACATCACAAGCGCAGCAGTTAAGAGTTTAGTTTCCTGCCACCCTGTTTGCATTTTGTGTACCATGCATGCAGCTTTACACCAAAGCACTGAGCCAATCGGAGCCGTTTCTGAGCTGGCTAATAAAAAGTGGCCGGTGCTAGGAGGCGGCGGAGGTGAGTAGGTCGTTTGACTGAGAGGGTGCCCACAGAGTTGATCTGTTGTTAACGTGCATTTATAATGAAGCACACTATGTCTTATTCCCATGAAGCACTTTATTACCGACATGTGGAGCAGGCTTGTTTTGTAGGTTAATCAGGAGCAAGTGCTAACATCCTGCTCCTCATGTCACTTGGAATAATGCCATTGCTTTGCCTTGAGCTAACGGGAATAGCAGATGTCTCACCAGGGGTAACTTTCCTTGTATTGGCAGGGAACACAAATTGGCAACTGCATCCAGTTTGTTTAGAGTGCTGGAAAATTTATGGTTCCAACAAAGCTGCAAATTTTACATACTGATGAGACGCACCAGTGAGTCCCCTCTTTACGTTTTACGTCGAGTCAGAAAAGCCATTTGCTTTAATAAAGACACAAGGCCACAGGGCCGATTATGGGCAAAGATTGCAGGAGTCTGCTTTTAAAAAGTAACCTCGGCTGGTGATTTGTGCCTGAACACGAGATAGAACAAACACACTGTTGAAACTTCTTCAGAAGCACCAAAAAGTCCAGCAGTGTCAGAAATGTGTTAAACGTCACACGCGGAGGATTATAAATATAGTTCTGGTTCACGGTTGTACTTATTAAGTCAGATGACATCGACAAAACTGTCCTGGTATGTCAGGTCCATATGTTCTGGTGTTTTTCAACGAATGCTTTGATGTTACAGGAATAAAAGACTAAAGAGTTTTTAGATGCACTTCTGTTTCAGTGACTGGTGTCCCTGCACTCAAGAAGGCCTTCACATAAAGCTGGCTGGTCTTTATTGTTCATCTGCTGCTGTTCTACCTGTTAGTTAATGGTCGGTGGAGAGCTCTGGAGGTGTCCAGCATGATGTTATTCTCCTCTATTTTGGAAAACTACTTTTTTAAAATGCTTTTTTTAAATAAAAAAAAAAAGTTTTTTTTTTTTTTTTTTAATATATATTTAGCGACCCATCCCTGATGTTAAACTAGACTACTAAAAGCACTTGGAGTGCACTGCATAAATCATTAGCTTCTTTGAGTTTGAGACACTATAACAATACCTAGTCCAGGATACTACTGACACTCAAAAATATTCTTACTTATAAGTTGTTTGGGTTTTTTCTTTCTTTCAATGTTTGACCATAAATCACATTAATCCCCAATTGTTATTGAACTTCTTGTTCTTTATTTGTATGTTTGGCTGCATAGTAACACGTGGTAACAGTCCTGTCATCACCTGTTGGACCCAAAAACAGCACATCCTCACCCCCATGTTCACTTACCTTGTGTTATTTTTTTCTGCTGTTGCCTTTCATCAGATATTTTGTTGACATTGAATTCAGAAGCCTCTGTGCCCTCTGACAGTATCATACTTTAAAAAGGTGTTGCTTTAATTGTGAGCGCAGGAGGCAGATTCGCACCTCTTTCCAGTGCTGATATGGTACTTTAAAATGTCCAGGGTTGGCAGGTCTGATAGCAGCTTTAACAAACGCCTCACGGAGAGCAGCAGCGGCGCAGTCTCGGACAGAGGTCACCTGGAGCGCTGACGTTCGGTTCATGCATCCGAGTCGGCTTTGTGGGAAAAATGTAGCCCTTAAGGTGCAAAGGCCTTCGAGGCACAGACGTGTTTTGCGTAAAGCTGAGACGAGGGCAGCCTCAGCTTTTTTCTTTTTTTAAAACTCTGCTGACATTCAGATCAGAGGTGAACGCTGTCTTCTTGTCTGACCCCTCCCCCTCGAACCCCCCCTTCATTGGCAGGCTGTTTGTATGTGGTGATGTCCTTGTTTCTGCTCAATCATTCAGGATTTTTTCTTTTTTTGTTGGGTTTTTTTTTTGTTTATTTTTTTCTCTTTTTTATTAACATGCAAGTACAGATGCTACTATGGTCTTTAAAGCTAACTGTGATGTGCATTACTTCCACTGTTGCTTAATATTGTTCAGATTTATTTCTTATTGCATTGACTGGCAAGCTGATACCCCTCCTTTCTTTCTCTGCCGTGACCTTTGCTTCCTCCTCCTCTCACTCCACTGTCTCCTGCCCTCCGTGAACCTACAGTACTAACAACTTTTAGACGTCTTGTGGACGCTTGGCTTCAGTGCTGTGTTTTTTTTGTTTCGTTTCTTTATTGCACTCTGTTGAAGAGAAAAAAAGTTTAAGAAGTCACATTTGATTTTCCTAGAATGCTTACTATTATCTGTGTCTGCACACCTTTTTTTTTTTTTTTTTTTTACTCAGCCATTTTAGTTGCTTCTGTTTTAATCATTAGTCATTTTTTTTATGTTGGCGACTTCAAACATTTGCAGCAAACGCCAGTCTGAGGAGTTTTATTGCTTCATATTGTGATCTGAAATTTTATACATGTCATGATATTACTTGATATGTACCTATTAAATATTTGGATTCAAGAAAGCAATGCTTTGTAATAGTATTTTTTTTTTTTGTATTAACGAGGTAGGATAAACACAGTGTAAACTTCATCCTATTCTTCTTCAAGCTCTGCTTTTTACTGCTTATAATGTATTTTGTTATTATAGTTAGATTTATATATTCAAAATAAAACAGTCAGTAAATCCATCTGACTGTTTTGCAGGTAAAACAAATATCCAATCAGTCTCCTTGTTGAGGTCAGAGGAAAATGGCCAGATTGCTTTGAGCTGAAGGCTCGAAGCTCAACAGTAACTCAAATAATTAGTCATTACAACCAAGGTAAGGAGACCAGCATCTCTGAATGCATGTCAAACCTTGAAGCAGATGAGCTACAGCAGCAGAAAAGTCACAGCAGGTGCCGTTCCTGTCAGGTAAGAACAGGAAACTGAGGGTACAGTTCACACATGCTCACCAAAATTGGGAAAATGTTGCAGGTCTGATGATTTTCTATCTCTGCTGCCACAGACAGTAGGGTCAGAAATTTTCAGTAACTAAATAAAAGTATGGATCTGTTCTGCTTTTGTGTAAACAGTTCAGGCTGGTGGTGATGATGTAATGAATTGGGGGATATTTTCTCAGCTTTGGGCCCCTTAGTATCAGCTCGATTCAGTTCAGTTTTGTTTTTATAACACCAAATCACAACAACAGTCGTCTCAAGGTGCTTTCTATATTATAAAGCAGAATCTCTATAATAATACAGAGAAAACTCCAAGAATCAGATGAACTCCTTTGAACAAGCACTTGGTGACAGCGGGAAAGAAAAACTCCCTTTTAACAGGAAGAAAGCTCCAGCAGAATCAGGCTCAGGGAGAGGCGGCTGTCTGGCGTGCCTGTTGGGGCTGAGGAGAGGAGGACTGGACAACAGACACACTGTGGAAGAGAGCCAGAGATTAATAACTAATGATTAAATGCAGAGTGGTGTGTAAACAGAAAAGCTGAGCCTCGTTTAAACCACAGCATTTCTGAGTACTCTTACTGGCCGTGCCCATCCCTTTATGACCACAGTGTACCCACTGTCTGATGGCTGCTCTCAGCAGGATCATAGTTTCTTAAACATTACAGTGAAATTTCCTCTACAGTCATAAGATCTCAATGCATATGAGCACCTTTGGGATGTGGAGGAATGGGAGATCTTTGCCACAGAGAATTAAAGCAGTTCTGAAGTCAAAGGGAGTCCATTTTAGTACATAATAAAGTGGCAAGTGAGTGTAAATCCCATGACACTATAGATGTCTTGACAACCGAATGTATTTAATTATTTAACAATGTAGGGCACCAATAGAGGAAATTACTGGTTTCCTGTCAAATTGAAGATTATACTAGAGTTCAAAAGCTCAGGAAGACTGGCCATCTGAATATTAGCACCTACTCCCATTTGAGCCATTTTTGCCACATTTCAGGGGTTAAAATGTAGTTTAGTCATTTCTGATTTTAGAAATGTTTGCTGTGATCACTTAATGGGTCTTCATCAAAATTGTGCTTGTCAGTTTATGGGCAATAATCCTGTAAATTGTGATTGATTGTCAGCTGGATGAGGTACTATGTCACCTGGTTATTTTTCTTTCTTTCTTTCTTCCAGAATAAAATCTGAAAAGGCAGTCTTCTCTTTGCCATATTGAAAAGGAATTATGTAACTTAAATCAACACTTTATCACCATTTTCTACTGTTAACAAGAAACAGGAAAAAGAGATGATTTAAGCTTTGTGTCTACAAATTTTTAGCACTAAATCTTTAAGTTTGCCTTTAAGTGATGGTTTGGTCCAGATCTGAGCCAGGGCATCACTGAGCTCCTGGACAGTCTAGAGGTGCAGCCTGGTGCGTCAGGTGGACCAAAACATAACCTCCCAGATGTGTTCTGTTGGGTTTAGGTCAGGTGAGTGTGGGGGGCCAGTCAATGGTATCTGTTCTTTTATCCTCTGGGAACTGCCTGCATAATCTCACCACATGAGAGCGGTCATTGTCGTGCATCAGGAGGAACCCAGGACACAATGCACTGGCAGGGACTGGCAGTGGGTAACGTTAACGTTTTCCACAACTTCTGCAGACAAGTTCACACTTATCACACGTGCTCAGGGTGAACCTGCACTCATCAGTGAAAAGCACATGGCACCAGTGATGGAACTGCCAATTCTGGTATTCTATGGCAAATCCCAATCAGACTCCGCGGTGCCGGGCAGTGAGCACAGGGCCCACTAGAGGACATCGTGAAGTCTGTTTCACACCAGTTGTGTGCTGGAGGTCATTTTATGGGGCTCTGGCTTTGCTTGTCCTGTTGTTCCTTGGATAAAGGGGCAGATAGCAGTACTGCTGATGGGTTCAGGGCCTTCTACAGCCCCATCTAGCTCTTTTAGAGTAACTGGCTGATTCCTGGAATCTGCTCCATGATCTTGAGACTGTGCTGGGAGACAGCAAACCTTCTGCCAATCTGCACATGTTATTGTGCCATCCTGGAGGAGTGCGACTATGTGCAACATCTGTAGGGTCCTGGTATCACCTCATGCCACCAGTAGTGATACTGACCCTAGTCAAATGCAAAATATGTGGGGAAAAAAACAAAAGGTGAAGAGTGTGAGTAGCTTCCACCTTTAAAATGATTCCTGTTTTGGAGGTTGTCTCATTGTTAGCCCTTTAGTGCACCTGTTGTTAACTTCATTAACCCTAAAGCAGCTGAATCTGATTAAGAACCAGCAGACCAGATCAATATCCTACAAGTTTAATTGACTTGATGCTGTACTCTGACTAAAACGTTTTTAATTTTTTAGCAGTATATATTTTACAATTTGCCATTTAAAAACAGATTACACCTTTGTAGAAATTTTATTCTATAGTACTGAAAGGATTTGTAAATGCAAACATTTACAAATTCCATTAGTTTGTCTCGTTCACGACTAAGGGTCATAAATGATACGTTTTTTTTTTATCCATACCTTTTATACATGCATTCAGAAAAACAATGGTAGGCCTGCAGGGTCCTGTTTTTGCACTCCAAGTAGAGTCACACAAATAAAAGAGAATTCAAGTGAAATATCCAACAATAAAATACATTACAGACCACAAACCTGAGATTACAGGTATGATAATGTTAATCAAGAGCAGTGCAATCACCTGTGGGTGTACCATGGGAGTCCATGGCCTTGAAGCTAATTTTAGTAAACCACACACTGTGAACACTTAACATGCAAATGGTTCCTCTGCAAGGTAACAGTACAGAGTACACACGTGTGAGTCAACCCAAGTTCATCACACCATCTTACTGAAATGAAGGTGTGACGGAAATAAAGGCGATAAGGACGTAACCTTCAGAAGGGTTTAGCAACTGCACGTCTCACACGTGCAATTGCTAAACTTTAAAATTACTGTTGACTAAGATTAAAACTCAGACGGAAAGTGCATCATTACAGGGTTACAGAAGAAATACACAATTCAGTATAATAATTGTCATAGGAAACTTACGCACATTAAAATCGGATACATAATAGAAACCCAACTTATGAAACGCAAACTACTTGAAGGCCGTTCTACAAAATTGTAAGGAAAACCTGGCTGATCTGTGGAGCCATCTAACGGGCTAAAAATCACATCGAGTGCCGTGGAGCCTCCTGGTGGTACAAGTGTATTTCACAGTCTCAATGTCTTCATCGCTGCATATATATTTGTGCGAGCAGCACAAATTGCATTATGATGTAGCCTAGTTTTAACATGACTAGGTCAAACAAAGGTATATGATATTTAAAATGTACAGAAACATTAAAGCATCTCCCACAATCATATTTGGCATAAAAATTAGCTACAAAATACAGCTGCTAAAAACTCAAGACACCACAGCTGAATTTAAAAGCATTGGATAAACAAATACAAAGGCCAATGATCAGTTTTGTTGTTTTATTATCACAGAAGCACAACAGGTACCACTATGCAGGTGAACAACAAATTCAATACTATCATGAAAATAAAGTAGTTAAAAAGGAATGCTTATCTGAGAAAAAGAAAAATCCAAACATTACATCCTTCAAAAACAAACTTTCACAATATTGTCAGATCTACATGGCAGAAAGAAGCAAAAGCACTTTGGATTATTCACTTTCCTTTTTGCGTTTTGTACCAATATGCTCCACAAGATGTTTAACTTGAAACTGAAGCACTTACATCAGACACATGCAGTAGCTTTCATCTTTTTTCGCTCCACTTCTACTTGAAATGGATTCATTATCCAGCTCTAAAGTACCAATTATCAGGAGTGTGGCTTAAAAGTTTCCAAATCCACAATATTACCAGAAGGATATTGGTGCTGCAAAATGAAACTGGTCCTGCTGAAAGGTGTTTTTTTTTTTCAAATCAATTCAGAGAGGGGGGGTGGACATAGAGATATGGGGAGAAGTTTAATGTATTTTTTTTTTTAGCCAATCAAAAGAAAGCTGGAGTACCCGAGTGTAAACCTGATGACTTTTTTTGTTGTACATTCAACAAAAGACTGCTCCAACTCAATTGTGAAAGGAAATAAAGACTTTAACCTAAAAGCCATGACAACTGCATTAAGTCAAAAAAGAAAATCCCTCCTTTTAAAACGACTAAATGGAAAACACTATGAAAAAACATAAAACAAAAAAACCCCTCAAAGGATAGATGCTGAAAACAGAAGACACACAGCTTACAATTTATTCCCTTAAACACAAAAAGCATGGGGAGGTGAGTACTTGCATACAGAGCTACAGCCCAGGGTTTAACACAGACAGTATGTGAGTAAGCTGCGACTGAATGGGGGAAACCATACAATAGTAAGGAAAACAAAAGACGTAAGCAGGGGAGGTTGTCCGGCGGGCTACTCCTCGTCTGAGGAGTCCCTGTCAAAGTTGTAGGCCATGAAGAAAACGTCGGGTCGAGGTGGGACGAGGGCATGGCCTGGTTTCACAATCTCAAAGCCCAGGAAACTGAAGGTACGCACCAGTTTAGCTGGAATGAGAAGGTGGACACATTAAAATGATTGAAAATACAAGTCCAAATTAACATTGTCTTACAGGGTGGACACAGAGTCAAATAGGTGAAGAAAAAGAAAAAACGCTGTTGGCACATACCACGATCATCTCTGTTCTTGTAAAAGCAGACAAACACGCTAACGACTTTCAGATGTTCTTCAGCATACTCCAAGAGAGCTGCGAAACTGCAGGGAGAAAATAGGGCAGCTTAGCTTAGAAAATGGAAAACAAGCCTGCAAGAAGCACGCTCAACCACAATTGACTTTCTCACTGAATCTGGAGCTTATCCTCAGAGGATTAGATGAGTTTTCCTGATTTCTGTATACGCTGTGCTTTTGGTTTCGCCTGCTATGTTTCATGGTCAGCAAAAATGTGATTTTACAACAGATCAAAGTTTAAAGCGTGCAAAGGCGCCAGGGTCCAATCATAATCATAAAATGCACACACCAATTATTCTAACTTTAATTGCTTGTGACTGCTCATGAGGCACCTCACATCTGCCAACCTGGAGATCTGCAGGTATTTTCTGCATATTGCTGCTAATCAGGCCTCACCTCTCCTTGCTGCCATCAGGAAGAGGGTCCAGAGGTATCTCCACGTAGAGTGCACTGCTGCTTAGGACAGCATCCCACTGTATTGTCTTGGTAACGGTAGGACGACTTTGGAAGTGGAGTATCCCAGGGCGACCGTTCCCTGGCGGTTCCTCCGTTACAGTCAACTTTCGATCCTGGAATTTAGAAACACCACACGTGAAAACAGCAGTCTGTGACATCACATTATTATATTAACCCCTGAAAACACTGCACAAAGTGGCATTTCTTCCAACTTACTGAGTAGAGCAGTCGAGCTGAAGGAGTGTGATCCCGTGTGCCATTCCCTCGCCCACCTGGGATCTTCAGGGGTGGGAGAGGGGCATCAGGAGCACCACAGAGGCCCCGGGCCGCGGGTACTACTACAGTGCAGGGAAAGGCTGCAGGCAGAGCAGACAAAGAAAATGTAGTCACACAAACTGCACCCTTACTTTGTGAGGGATCTTTCGTGCAAGTACAGGCACATACATGTCACAGGACTGCAGAAAAACACATACTCGGCCTGTGTGTTCAAAGAAGAGGAGCAGAAATTCATTTCCTGGAATTTTTTCTTTTTGAGGATTTTGTGAAGCATTTCACATTGTGCGCTACTGAAAACTACCTGCAGGCTCTTATTCCTACCAATGAATTATAGAGGATGTTTATGGCACACAGCGGAGCCAACAAAACCCCGATGGGTCACGTGCAACTGTTTTGTTTGAACTGTGAAGCAGCTGCTGTGTCTACACCTTAACACCCTAGGATACAGATAACCCAAACCACTGTTGCACTGGGCACACTCATCTCAAAGGAAGTTCTTGTTCTTACAGTGTTTGATCACACTGATATGCTGATTTTTTTTTTTTTTTTTTTTAAATATTGTGAAGTTTAATTATCTTAAAAACAAACACAAGATTAGAAATTATGCTTACCAAAAAGGTTTTGACAAACTAAACTAGCAAAGGCTACAAACAAACACCAGCAGGTCTGGTCTTTTAAATAATTTACAGTTTCAGTTCCCACAACAATGGCACTATGTTTACAAAGCATCTAAAGGAGCCAGCACACCAAAGCAGAAGGATGAAGTGGGAGGCAAACAGCCACAAGCGTTTGCTTTTAAAAGTGCAAACGTGGATTTGTACTCTCAAGCTCCAGTTTGAGTGTGGTTAATTCACCTAGTTTAAATTAACAGCTTAATACAGTCAAACGGCCAAATCCACAAACTAAACCTTTACGTGCTGTGATGCAAACTCATAGATTAACACCATCTTGTGGTGTGTTACACTGACAGGTCAAACTTCTTTGAGAACAAAGCATTGATCAAAGTAGGCCTTTTGTTATAGATGATTGTGTAACATGACTGCCTATCAATACAATAACTTAGTGATCACTAGTAAGCTGAGCCTGATTACTTTTCACAATATTGATTAAATCATCTGCTCCTTATTATTTGTTCCCCCCAATTAAATAGCACTTTTCTACCAACTTTGAACACAGTAAGGGCTTTCCTATAACAAGCATCTTTGTCTAGCTCACACTACAATACAGGCACCATGGGAAACTGGTGTTCGGGATCTTGCCCAAGGACACTTCAACATGTAAGACTAGAGGAGCAGAGGGCTGACCTCCTGACCTTGTGGCTAAACTTAAATCTGATGTTAGATAAAGCACTGCTTTATTCACACTCTACTCTGCTTAGTGTGAATACAAAAGTAGCATCACATCCACACAATTAAGGAGCAGGAACTGAAGAAAAACTAAGGAAATTCTGACTCTTTATTTTACTTAAAAAAAAAAAAAAGTAAAAGAACAATCTCAAATTGAGAGTGATTAGACAAAAAGGAACGATTTAATAAGAATTTTAAATATTTCAGAGATATTTCAGTAGTACGTACAGTAGCTGTGACATAAATTAATACTCTAATGACTACTTAATAGAACTTCTATCCTATATTTTGTCTGTCATTTAGAAATTTGACACCAAATGATAAAAACCACCCCAAAAAGTCTTTAGTATTGAGCGTCCTCTTCGGTTACAGTGTTATACGTGTGCGCATTTATAATGGTACGTCCATCATTGTGTACAGTAATCTTCTCACGTCACCTTCAGTAAAATGGCAGTTGCGTAATAATTTACCGAGTCAGCTCACGATGGCAAAGTCAGCAAAACGTGTTCACCTTTTTAAAATCAGTCTAGTGGTATCATACCTCTCGCTTCCGTCCTTTATTTATCTGGGGCCACCAAATGTTTACGGGAACAGCGGGACTAGCGTTGTTTCCCTGTTTCAATGCGCACAGCCCGATGAGGCGAGTTTTAAGCATTAACAATGTCACACGACAGCTGCCGTATAAAGATCTGCTTCATTCAAGAAGGATATCAGTTTACGTTGTCGGCACGTATTTCACAACATGATGTATTAAATTGCGTGTTTTCTTTTTACTTTCTTTGACAAAGCGATTAACTGTTAAATGCTGCCTACTTGCTAACTGCAGTGACGCAACTCAAGTTCAACGACGTCTGCGGCTAACGTTAACTAATGCTGGTTAAACTGCTTCTCGGGGTCACACAACAAGCCTACGTACTTTCAATATAAGAGTTTTTAAAAGAATATTAAAAACACAACAGACAAAAAAGTGTGACCTAAAGGGTATTTGATGATACTGCGTTCTACTTAAATGCTATTTACTTCCGCTTTTCTGGTGGGCCGCTAGCTTAGCTACCCCTCCCCCCACATCGCGATTAGCCGTTAGCTTAGGCGAGGTGATGGTACTTACTTCCCAATCATGTCACAAATACCGCTACTCAAATTCGCCATGATAGTAAGAGGCTGCGTTTTTCCTTCTTTCTCGCGAGCAAAGCAATGACTGTTTAGGATCCGCTGGAGGTTGGATTTTACCATCCGGCCTCGGGTAGAGACACGACGGGCTGACTGCTCTCTGCTGCGCTCCACTCGGTAGTGAACGTTCACGGAGCTGAGAGCTGGTTAAAAAAAAGAAAATCAAGCGACACAAAACGACACAAAACACCACTTCCTATTTTCAAAAGAGTTGTGAGGACGTTGCGTCTTATGCAACACATTATTTACACGATATTTTTCTTTTAGCATTTGGAAAAACACTTTATTACATGTTCTTCTTATTTACAAAATAAACTAAACTGATCTGGACTAAGATTACATTGCTGCCCGCAACAATGAGAAAGTCGAAACAGATTATTTTTAATATAACAAGAATTTAGTATTCTAGCAATACATCAATGATTTGTCTTAATAACTATATGTCA
The DNA here is from genome assembly GCF_057382095.1 of Aulonocara sp. 'chitande type north' Nkhata Bay. NCBI lineage: Eukaryota > Metazoa > Chordata > Actinopteri > Cichliformes > Cichlidae > Aulonocara > Aulonocara sp. 'chitande type north' Nkhata Bay. The sequence continues at coordinate 45,797,753 of NC_141350.1, forward strand.
TAAATTTACCTTATTCTCTGTATATTTTATTAATTTCAAATTAAAAATATTAACGGGGACTATTACTGTGAAAGAGGAAAACGCATTAAAACAGCTATGCCTATTTAGAGCTAACTTTACATTACTAAGCTAATGCTAACCGTGTTAAAAATGCTAACGGAAAAGATATTTTAGGGTGCTAATGTAAAATCTCACATTTACCAATATCTGAGAAAACTGACTCTCCCTGATATGTGACTGGAAAATAGTAAATGTGATCTATGACAATGTCTCCTCAAAGCATAGAAACATTTATTTAAAACTGCGATTTCTTCTGTTTATATTCTTTAGCTTGTTTTATGCTAGCACACACCAGTAGAGGGGGGGGGGCTGTGTTTACTGGGCCCGGAGGCACCTAGAGAGAAAAACTTAGAACAAAGGACTGTATATGAGGCCTATATGGTATCTGAACTCGTACATGAAAAATACCACCTTTAAACTTGTGCTTATACGTTTCTTGCTAGATTTAGATAGATGTTAGGTGGTTTGGTTTACAGCATTTTTTTATCTAAGTTTAATCAGATCTATGAAAATTACATCTAAGTTAATATAACAAAAAGAGTCAATTTTCATTGGAAAATGAACACATTCTGTGCTATAGCAATCACATGATGGCAAGAATGGCATTCAGTGACTTCGTGCGACGCTCCCTCTGTCCACCAGGTGGCGACAACATTCTAAAATTTCGTTTTAGTTCAATGATAATTGTTATAGGTTGAAATAAAAAAAAAAAAAGTTCATTGTAAGCTGCATGGAGAAGACCCCACTGATGTTGTAGTGGTAGTAGTAGTAGTAGGTGAGACAGCATAATCAAGTGTATCTTTTCAGATGAAAAAAATAAATTGTGTTTGTGAATCTTCTTTCAGTTCCATCTGCACTACAACACGCCTCATAACAGCCTCAAAAACACAGTGAAGCTATACTCCCAAAACACAAGAATGACCACACCTAATTTTCACACACTGAACTTAGTTATAAAACATATTTGCAGCACTTAGGAAATTTATTAGAACACCTGTTAAAAACATGAATTTTTATCATAATGTTGTGAACTTTCAACCACTAAAAACAAAGTTTTCTGTTCATGAAGTATACAACTTCAATTTATAATCTTAAAATTAGAAAATTCACGGGTGACAATCAAAATATTTTAGCAATAAAATAGAAATATTAATATTTAAATAGAGATCTAGTGCATACTTGTGTATTAACCATTACAGAAACATAAAATATGATTTTAGTGATTAGCAATACTGTTAATATTAGGGCAACTCTCACGTAAACTTTACTCTGGGTGGTATAGTCTAATAAATCTGTTAACCACTGTAGTTTATTGTAAGGGTAATCCCCTTACAATAAACTACAATGGTAAGAGAGACAATGTATTTAATTGACACTTTTTTATTTTCAGTATTTTATGGAATAATATTTTAGATTAAAAAACAGAAAACAACAACAATTAAACAGAAAAATGAACTGAAAATAAATCTGGTCTACGTCAGAGGTCTACGTCTACGTATCTATCTATCTGTCTATCTATTTTTTTTCTTCAGGAAATTATACTTAAATATTTTAGTCTCATAAATGTTAACTGAACTGAAGTGTATATAAAGCTTTACCTTGCACAGGGGGTTCATTGAGTTCATTTTAAAGGAATAATTCACGTTTTTTTGTCTTTCCCCGATATCTCTTTTATATTAGTAATTTTAAGAAAAAGATATGGTACTCTGAGAATCTTTAATCGAATCCTGGGAAATTTAAACAACCGAGATGGAGGTGGTAGAAGCATAACTTCAAAGGGGGGAATAAAAGCTTTATGAAACCTTATTTTCGGACGAAGTCAGTAAAAAAAGAAAACGTTTTTAAATCAAATATAAATAAATATATATTTATGTGGTTTTTAAGTCCTAGTAAGCACAGAAATGTAACTTAATTTGCATAACGTTTCGACAAATCTCTTCTGATTTCCCTCCTCCTCCCGCCCTCTCATTCAAGTTTGTCCCTCTGCGCGATCCGTTTGTCGTCCGAAGAGAGGAGGAAAAAAAGAAAAAGAAAAAGGCGAAGACCGAGAGCGACGCTTGCAGCTGATGTACCGCTGGCTTAGAAATGGAGGGCGACACCACTGTCCGGAGAATAAAACCCTTCGGGACTCAACAATACGTCGCTCAGGATAATAACGGAGCCCAGGACCGCTGCGAGAACAACGGCTACAACGGTGAGCCGAAGAGGAAGCCCGAAGTGAACCTTTACCTGCTGCGAGAAGGGCTCGCAGCTTCCCTGGTCTCTGTGTTTATTTTGGTGTTGTGGGCACTCGTTCACTTGTCTTTGCAGCAGCTTGTCATTGGAAAACCGACGGGCGAGTTCAACGCAGTGAGAGCCAGGTGAGTTTTACGATAAGACCAGTTTTATTCTCTAGGTGTTGGCCCGGTTAATCTTTCTTTTGTTGAGAAAGAGACGTGCCCAGAAACCACTGCCTGTTCCGCTCCATCTCCACCTTTACCTTCAACCTAAGCCGCGAAGTGGACAGGTGCCAGTCTCAGGAGAGGATAGGTGCAGCGACTATTAGGACTAATCTGATGTAGTTAACCATTATTCCTCCCCTAAGCCTTTTAAAACCATCCCTGGGTAGATGAATAACAAATTTACTGTCTAAGTCCTAATTCTGAAAGCCGTCAGATGTTAAAAAAGTAGGTGTTTATTTATATACGGTAGCACACAGTAAGTTTTTTATTTGGTGCATTTCCAATGCAAATACACGACAAAGGGTTTTAAAGGACCGGTTGAGAAACAGGAAATGCGGATTTAAAGCACGTGAGCATAGCGGTAGCATGTACATGTAGTTAGTTCTCTTATTGTAGTGGGAGACAGAAAAGACACCTTTGGGAGCAGGGCTTTTGTTAGATTACATTATTAACAAACAGGAGGAGGAGAAGAAGAAGAAATCACCATATTGATCAGTGACAGTAAGCATCAGGAGCTATCCTACTTATCAACCCTGACATTTTATAAAACACAGAAAAAAATCGAATAAATGTTCAAATACAGTAAGAGGGATCTTAATAAACATCACACATCTTGTCCCTGTAAAAGACTGTAGAAATTTCAGATTAAAAGTTCATTCAGTTTCATGGCGTAACAGAGGGCTGCAGGGATTATAGCATTGAATCTGAGGTCTGCTGAGCTGCTGAAAGTGCAGAGCAGCTGGATTTGCCATCTTTTGGCTCATTGCTCTATAAATGAGTGAGACAAGCTGCATTTGAACTGATTAGAGCTCTGAGCTCTGTGTCTGTCGCCCACAAATCCAGACTTTGCAGTAGGTCATTGAAAAATTGAGTGAAAGCAGCACTTTAGATTTCTGAAATATCATGTGGTGCCACACTGGCTACAAGAAAACCAAATTGAGCAGGAGATTGGTTTTTAATCTATACGGATAACAGCTGGACTACAACACATGACTTTAGAGGTCGTGGTTTGATATCAGGCACAGTTCATTTGTTTTAAGTATCAGTAACCACTGCTGTATTTTAGTATCTCTAAAAGCAAACAGCAGTTTTCTTCTAAAGAGAAAGAAAGGGAGTAAGCACCTCCTAAGGCAATATCACTGTTCTCCAATCCCCAGACCTCACTCTTAAGCTTTGATCAATTGTTTTGCTTCCTTAAAAATGTCTTGTGTACAATGCTTCAGGAAATACTGAAGATTGCTCAGTTCAGTTTCCAAGTCTTGTTCTGCATGTATTCAATCACTTTTCAGTAGAAAGCAAGACAAGAAGGGTGAAACTTGTAATCTTTTACAGTTAAATTTGTAGGTTTAAAGCAGTCCCCCCCCCCCCCCCCCCCCCATATATGTTATGAAAAGCTGCCTCTTTGGAGACACAATTACAGTAAAGTATGATCTAACATTGTTTGTCATATACAACCTTGTTTAGCCCCACAACACTTGGGTTAAAGTACTTGTACAAATATTTTGTTAATCAGCAAAGCCAGCAGCCAGTTCACTGTCTAACACAAAAAAGTTTAAGCCTCGTTGTTTCTCTTACAGGCCATGTCAGTGAGTTCACTCATGTCTTCAGGACATGCATTTAATATATTTTAAGTTTTTTGAAACTTTGTTGATGCTTTGTCTACACATGCACAGCGGCATTCAATCAGACTCTGTAATTACATGACTGAACTGTTAAATTGATGAGCTATGCTCAGATCTGTTGGGACAAGTCACCTTGATTTACTGATGTTTCACAGTAAACATGGCAGGTTATTTTTCTTTCTCTCTTTGTCCTTTTCTCTCACCTCTCAATCTAGGCAGCACTTGGAGCAGATTACTAGTGCTGGCCCTCGGCCTGTGGGCAGCCAGGAGAATGAGGTCCTGACAGTGGGATACCTGTTGAAGCAAATCGAGGACATCCAGGTCGAGACCGCCGCAGGCCCTCATCAACTCTCGATTGATATTCAGCGTCCCACTGGGACCTTCTCCATTGATTTCCTCGGAGGCTTCACTAGCTTCTATGATCACATCACCAACATTGCCGTTAGGCTGGAGCCCAAGGGTGGCGCGCAGCACCTCATGCTCGCCAACTGCCACTTTGACACAGTGGCCAACAGTCCAGGTAAAAACAAATTAATTACTCATTTGAACAGACATGCCTCCGTGAGGGTGAAACCCTGAGTGTGGTGGTGTTTGTTTTATTTATAGTCCACACCTTGCAAATTAACACCTGGAGACCATGTCAACAGCAAATTCTGTGCATTTTATAAAAACATCTTCTTAAATCTGTTGTTGTACTGCAAGTGCTCTTTTGTACTATTTATGGTCTCCAGAGGATGGAGCTCATCAGACTGACTTTGATCACCTTGATTTGCTGTCATTTGTAGTTAGAGTGACACATTTAGAAAACCACTTGGTGTTTTTAATTTTTTTGAGTGACATTTGGTTAAAAAAACCAGTCATTGCAGTGGAGCTTTTGCACGCCTGAGTTGCATGCAAGAACATGTGCATGAGAGCTTTATTTCTACTCCGTTTTAAAACTGTGTCATAAAATAGTTTCTTTGATACTTAAAATTTAGTTAAACACCCCCTCCCCCTCCCCGCCCCAATTGTAAAAGTGGCACAGATATATCTATAAAGAATCTGATCTATAAACACATTAAATAATGTCGCTGATGTACATAAACTCTTAACAACAATCATCATTATTTATAGTCCCTACAGGATGAATTGTAAACTTTTCTTTTCCCTGCTTGGTTTAAATATGTAGCACATTGCAGTGTGCAGCCATTGTGCTTTAGTCTGGTTTTAATTCAGCAGTTTTTTTTGTTGTTGTTTTTTTTTTTTTAACTCTACACCCTCGAGCCTTGTGGGTAGGCATGTTTTCCCAGCTCTCATTCTCACACACACATATGCGTTACACACAGCTACACTGGTAAAAGGAAATTGATCCAAAACCAGGAAGATACACATATATTTTCACATCCCCCGGTGCTTGCCAAGCCTTTGATTTCTTGGAATTCTTAACGTTTGTTTATGGAAAAACAAAGAATAAAAGCAGGCAGGACTTGGTAAGAAACTCATAAGTTAATTCAAAATACTTTTTTCCTGTTTAAAGCTAACCTGCACAGATGCATGCATTCTGAAGTCTTATGGTGAGAGAAAACTATTAATATGCTACTGTCATATGTGGATGGTATGCAGACACAGGGTGAACAAGCCCCCACCCCTACCTCATGAACTCACTGAGTGTAGAAAGCCAGAGCACATGATGTCTGAGTTTGCCCCTCTGATCTGCAGGTCATATTTTCCTTACTTTGGTATATTTTCACTGCTGAGCTGTGTAATCTTTCTGTATCACATGCTCCTTTCTTTTCGTCTCATTGGTGCCCCTTTTTCTTTATTCTCTCACCAGGAGTGGTGGAAGTTTTTTTTTTTTTGGTAATCAAGTAGTCACATGTTCCTTCACACAGGGCCTATTCTCTACACTTCATAATTTAGAGCTTTATTTCTACCATCTGTGTTTTGTTATCTCGCATTATTTTGCTAGGTAAGGACAGATGGATGTTAATTGCATTTCTCTGAATGTAAATAGCAGGTTAAGACTGATTTCTGTTGCTCTCACTAATGTTTTAGTAAACTAGAAGCCCACGATTGGTATTCGTGACACACTGCTCTCTGTCTAAGACAGTTTCTCTGTCTTAGGTGCCAGTGATGATGCAGTGAGCTGTGCAGTGATGCTGGAAGTCCTCCATTCTCTGGCCAACCAGTCAACTCCTCTTAACCACGGCGTCATCTTCCTGTTTAACGGGGCAGAGGAAAATGTACTGCAGGTAAAAAGAACATTTGGTGGGATGTTAAACTAGCCTGTAAGGAGAATTGGTGTCATTTTGTTTAATTTGTATCTCTTTTTGTTGTTTCTCTCTTTGTCTCTCTGGATCCCCACGCTCTCCTTTAGGCCAGTCATGGTTTCATTACCCAGCACCCATGGGCCAAGCAGGTGCGAGCCTTCATTAATTTGGAGGCTGCAGGTGTTGGTGGCAAGGAGGTTGTTTTCCAGACAGGTACTGTAACGTACTACTTTGAGGAATTAGCCTTGTTTGTTTGTTATGATGCCTTTTTTTTGGTGTTTGTGTGTGCAGCCTACCATCTATAGCATGCAAAAAAGCATTGCAGGTTCTCCAGTTAAAGCAGTCAACTACTGTTCCTTTGTTTAGTACTTTAAAGAGACTTAAATGTTTACAATACCAAAATACAAGCAGGCAGGTTTAAAAATGGTGGAGGCGAGGGGATAAATAACTTTGATGATATATCTTTGTCTACAAAAGGATGAATCTGTATGACAAAATTTAGGAATCAAGGCTAATTGTCAGGTATCTAAAATATTTCAGCAGCCTCTTCTCCCTTAAAGGTCCAGAGAACCCGTGGCTGGTCCAAGCCTACGTGCATGCAGCCAAACACCCCTTCGCCTCTGTGGTCGGCCAGGAGGTCTTTCAGAGTGGTGTCATTCCCTCAGATACGGACTTCCGCATATTTAGGGACTTTGGTAACATCCCAGGTAAGTCCACCGATTCTTACACTACATAACAGAAGCCAATAAGGAAAATATGCAAGTTTTCTTTGCAGAATATGTTTATAGCTAAACATTACTTTATTATGCTTTTTTTAAAAGAATGTTAGGAAGGATGTGCTTCCTGACCTGCTGCTCTGGTCAGAATTTAGTGTAGCTTGCACACAATGATCCACTCAATTGGTCTTCACCTAGATTATGCTTAAGGTCATATTTCCTGTGTTATGAGTTTTCAAAAGAATCCCTATTCTTCTTGAAATCAGATTTTTGGGATGTGAGTTTTCGAGCCTCCTTGACTTCTCTGAGAATTTTAATACTTGCTAGTTTGCGTAGTAGAACCACTGACAATGAAATGTATCACTTTTTTTTCTGTGCTTCACACGTTACAGTAACCTGTGAATTGGATGAGCTTTTCCATTACTGGCGTTCTGGTTTAATATATTTTTTTGCAGGCATTGATCTGGCTTTCATTGAAAACGGCTTCATCTACCACACCAAGTACGATACAGCTAACAGGATCCTAACAGACTCGATACAGAGAGCGGGTAAGCAGCGGACCTCATATGCTTCCATGCTCAAATATTTATTACGCTTTTATTCAAGACTCATTGCAAATATGTGAGAGCTGTCACTCCAGCACCATTTTTCTGTTACAGACACCTGCTGTGCATTTGTCCTTTGTCCACCAGTCTGTCTGAGGACTTAAATATGCACACATACAGCGGCAGTCACAGACTGTTGCCCCTTGTGCTTCTGCGTTGCTGAATAATTTTGCTTAGCTTAGCAGAGAATCCAGTCAGACAGCACTAAAAACCTTGGCATCAGTTGGCATCTTTCCTCTCTCCCTCAGGAACTACTGGACATCACCCTTCTGTTCTTCTGTGTGCAGCAACTCCCCATTAAAGGCATGAATTATTAGAGAGAGAAAGTGAGATTTCAGACGGAGGCAGAAGGTATTTTTAGCCTGTAAAGAAGAGGGCAGAAAAGTGCTGTAAGGTGGAGAGTAGGACACAGCACGGAAGGCGAGGATCTATCAGCAGTTCTGCTCTTTTGAAGCTTGTGATGAATACACCCTTTGGCCTCTGCGTAAAAATCTGTCTCTCGGTTTGGTCTAAGCGGAGCAAGCGATTCACTTTTGTTAAAAGCAAACGCAGCGTGGATCTCTTGTAGAGATTATATGTGAAATGTTTTTCTAAAAAGAGCATGTTGCCATGTTTCTAAAATGGATCTTATCATTACCATCAGTGTTGGCTTTGTGATAGAAACAGAAAATAGAAAGATGTGAGCAAATTGCAAGCAGTGAACTTTGTACAAAATCTTGATTGTGCAGTGTTGTTTTGGCCACAGCAAAGCTACCAGGCGGAAGAACAATGGAGCTTTGTCTTGCCTTGTGTTTTTGTGCCATTAACTGTGCAGATATGGAGGTAGTATAGTACAGTAGTACAGAGGAAAAAAAACAAAACTGTTTTTGTTTTTTTGTTTTGCTGCAGTGGATTGAAAACAAGTTTACACACCCCTGTAAAAATGCCAAGTTTTTGTGATGTTAAAATACGGGACGACAGTGAGTCATTTCAAAACGTTTCCCGCTTTTTATGTGACCTACAACCTGTGAAAATGAGTGCATTCAGTATTCTTGAGTAGGACTCTACTAGCAGAATAGAATAATCCTTTAATTGTCCACAAGGGGAGATTTGGGTAGCATGGCACATCTTGACTTGATTTGCCCACTCTTCCTCAGACAAGTGCTGCAAATCTATCAGATAGCACTTGTGCACAGCTCCCTTCAGGTCATCCCACACATTTTTAAGGATTTACATCTGGACTCTTGTTGGGCCATTCCAGATTGAACTGGGGCTTTCGTAAAGGTGGAGGGACAAGCATACATCCAAATCAACAAAATAATGGATTCAACAGAAGCAAATTAAAGTTTGGGGTTTTTTAGGTTTTCAGTAGAATATTTGTGGGGTGACCTGAAGAGGGCTGTGTAGAACAACTCAGATCTGACACATTTGGAGTGTGTTTGCAAGGAAGCATAGGCAACTGTTCCCAAGTCAAGACATGCCATGTTGACGAATGGTATGCTGTGATAAAATCAAAAGGTGCTTCAATAAAGTCTTAGTTTAAGGCTGTGCTCATAAGGCAACAGGATTTTTAAATTGATACCATAGGTGTATCTACTACGAGGCTGATGGGTAGCGCTGGCAGTATTTTTTTATATCCACTGTATAGCTCGCTCTTGCTGTTCCTTCCTGTAATCAGATTTCTGATCTGAGCTGAACTTCATATTTGGAGTCAATTTAAACAGAAAGCCCTTGGTGCCCCGTAAACTTGTGTACAGCTGTAAATAAGATTTGTACACACACACACACACACCACTGAGTACTGTCCTTATCTGTCAGATCCTATCATCCTCTCTTACATGTCCTGTCATGGGGGGAAAACTCTTCTGTGAGTAAAACAGTATATGTGTGTTTAATAGGTTTTTACAATATTATTGTTTGTGTAAGAGGTCGCAGTAGTCATCTGCATGTGTTGGGGGCTGTAATTTACCAATATAGTGCCATTTAACAGGCCACCCTCTTTGTAGCCTTTTCTGCTCAGTCAACAGTAACAGGTGTAATGCATGTGACATGTCAGCTCTGTAAAGGATGATCCTTTTAGTCATATGAGGTTATCACTTTCATATTCAGTCATATAATCTGTTTACTTCCCCGTATGTAGGATAAAATCACAAGTGGTGGAAACTCTAAACCTCTATTGACTAAACCTCCCAGTTCCTCTTATTCTGTTGTCATTTACTGTCTGGATAACTTGATTGTATATGGCAGGCTGCCCAGATGATGCACACTGTTCTTTATGGAGTAAATGCACTGAAGCTTTGACTGTCTTTAACTCCTTATTTACGTCCTGTTTTCAGGTGACAACATCCTGGCCGTTCTGAAGTATCTGGCAATGTCAGAAAAGTTGGCTGATTCCTCAGAGTACCGCCATGGCAATATGGTGTTTTTTGACCTGCTAGGTGTAATTGTGGTAGCTTACCCAGCTCGTGTTGGCACTATCCTCAACTACATGGTGGCCACAGCTACGTTCCTCTACCTGGCCAAGAAAGCCTCAATGCCTGGCCATGGAGGTAGGTCACCATTTCCTGCACTTAATCCTTGTTACTGATTGGTCTTTAAATCAAGGATTCTGACTAGGGGGCAAGGTAGTCCTTGAAGAGGTCATTTTCTAAGAAATTGATCATTAAGGTTTGGGGTTACATCACTTACCAGAAAAGTAATGAACATGAAATGCTTTCATTCATTTGCATTAATGGCCCCAAGCTGCGTATATTTTAATGATATGTTGCAGTTTTAATATTTAGAACAAATAGCTTTGATGAGCTCTTGTGGATCTGCAGAATAAATTGGTAAAATCCTAATTTATTTTCTTAAATGGTCACTTGTCTCTGTGTCTCCAAGGTGGGCGCTATGTTCGAGACCTGGCCTGCGCCACAGGTGTAGCATTGCTCAGCTGGTTTGTCACCCTGTTGTCGGTGCTGATTGTGGCCCTGCTTGTCACTCTGTTGGGCCGCTCCATGTTTTGGTACGACCACTTCTATGCCTCAGTCTGCCTGTATGGAGCTGCAGCCACTGGCAAGATGATACTTATACACACACTGGCCAAGAACCTGTACTACGGGGTGAGTGAGTGGAGTTTTAAATATAGAGCTTCCAGTAAATTTCAAGCAGAGACCGAGTGGCCGGACATGATTAACAGTAGCAGTAACACTGAATGTGAAATGTACTGTTAAACCTTTTAGGAGCATTGTCTGATTGTATGGTAAAAGTGACTTTATGCATCACTGTCAAAGATGTGGCTTCTTTCTAAAACCCACTTATATTTGATGAATAGGAAAAATGAATTGTCACAGACAAATTTTGGACTATTTGTTGTGTTAAAGTTGGAAAAAGTATCTTTATTCTTTAAATTTGTTAGTTGCACCTGTTCAACTGCTTATTAAGGCAAATGTCTAATCAGCCAACCATATTGCAGACAACATGCTAATGTTCAAAGTGAGCCTCAGAATGGGGAAGAAGGGTGATTTATGTGACCTTGGATGTGGCACAGTTGCCGGCAGTCTGATCTACTGGGATCTCCAGAGTTTAGAGAGAATGGTCAGAAGTCACTCCTCTCAGTTTAGAACAGAAAACTGAGGCTACAGTTCAAAACTGGACAGCAGAAGGTTGGAAAAAATGTTGAATAGGCTGATTAGCCTAAATTTCCCATGTAACTTTCAGATAGTAGAGTTTGAATTTGGTATGAAAGCATCCATCTAGTCTTGGATGAACATTTCAGGCAGGTGGCAGTGAAATTGTCTGGAGTATATTTTATTGGCACACTATGTGCTCCTTAGTACCAACTGAGCACATGCGGGGTATGGTGGAATGGGAGATTGACATTATGGATGAAAGGCTGACTAATCTGCAGCAACTGTGTGATGCTGTCATGTCAGTATGGACCAAAATCTGTGTTTCCAGCACATTGTTCAATTTGTTCTACAAAGAATTAAGAGAAAAGGGTCTAACCCAGTCCTAGCAAAGTCTACCTAAAAATTGGACGGTGATTGTAGAGTTCAAATCGGTCTTAAATTATTCTTATTGATTGTTTTCTGATTGTAGTAAAGTGGATATTACAGTATTTCACTGTGACTGATGCGTCATGATGACTCGGTAAACTGCTGACAGTCGCCTGTGTGTGGTTATAAAACTGTAGAAATGTGAGACAGACTGTCCTTTGTGCCTCACATGTACATTTACCAGATTTGATCTCTCTCACTGTGGTTTTCAATAGGCTTTCATTCAGCTCTTAGATGTTAGCACCTCTGTCATAAAAGCAAAATCCATTTCTCACATGCTTTAAAAGAGAGTGTTATAGGTTTCTTTGGTAAGTCGTTGAATACTTTGTAGAAACAGATGGTTGAAATTGAATGGGCGTATTGTATGTGTGATATTTATAAAATACGAGCACTAATTTAAAGCTGAAAGAGCTGCACTGAATTGATTTAGATCTGGAGCCTCAGCTTACCACAATGTGAACTGCATCTTATCATGGCCATTTTCCAGTAAGGACACAGACTAACCTTTGTCCCAGATTACATAACGCTTCAGTGAAACAACATGACTATTGAGAGAACGGCATGTTTCCTTACTCTAATCCTGAATGGTATATTCTGCAAGAAAAATGTCTTGCTCCAAGGACAGAGAGTAAAGAAATTATTAGTCCTCAAATTAAACTTATACAAGTTATAGTTGTAGTGATTGTCATTTTCTTAAGTTGTTTTATCCTCCTTTTAGTTTACAGTTGTGATTTCGGGATAAAGCCGTGGAAGTTATTTCTTGTTTTTTATCCACATAGATGAGTTGATGATCTTATTTGCAGTTTATGTAAGAAGAGCCCAGCACTCACATTTCACCCAAATAAGAACCCCTATGTACTATTTCACCATTAAATCGTGTGAACTGAAACTTGACAGCAGACCAAAAGCCTCGGCAGTCAGTTGTTTGCAGTTTGAAAGTTTGACACTTTTAAATGAATCCATTGATTGTTATGCCTAATCTATGGGGCAGGTGAGTATATTAGTGACATTAATTTGTTACTGATATCCCCCCAAAAGTTCTGATTAGTATGATTAACTTCTCTGTATTTGTTTTGCTGTTGTTGTGGTTGTTTTGCAAAACAACAATTAGATTTTCATACTTACAGGTTAAATCCTCATCTGTCAAAGCATCACACACCTTCCCCTGCACATTTCCTGTATGTTGAGTATGTATGTTTTCCTCACAGGGCGTCCGCCTGGTAGAGCTGGGTGACCTTTACTTTGACGTGAGCTTGCTGCTGTGGTGTTGCAGCCTGGTGTGGTTGACCCAACATGGCCTGTGTTCGGCCTACGCGCCCATGCTAATGGTGGCTTTCCCCCTGGCCACCAGACTGCTGCTGGCAAAAGAATTCAAACACAGAGGTAAAGACTTGATCTCAAAGTCGACCTTGTTTACCATGATTGAATGAAGCACAGGGTACTAAAAACTGTTGAAAGTAAGGACGGTTGGTTAATTATTAATACTTTTTCTAGAGTCACAAGAGTAAATTATGTATATGCTCATACCTGCTCTTTATAAGCTCTCTTAGCAGTAAGATGAAGCTAGCATCCTCTCATTGTACTCTAATCTTATCAGGCTATTTTAGACGATTGTGTTATCACAGAAATAGTCAAAGTAACTCCAAGTAACTGCATGAAATAAAGGTGAACCCTCTTCCTTTCTAGCTCCTATTGTGCTCTTGACCAAAGGCCTGTGTATGCTTAAAGTTCTTATCAGACTATCTTATGTCTTTTGAAAAATACACACAAAAGATAGATATGTATCAAAGAGGTGTTTTTTGTTGTTGTTGTTGTTTTTTTGCCCCCAAGTGATCAAAAGGGTTCCGGATTGGATCCTAAATGATTAAGTCGCTGGATAAATAGTAACAATATGATGGATGGATCATGCAGCAACAGACAAATCTTAAGTAGCAGCAGCAGAGTTCAGCGAAATGTTTTTCTAAATATATTGTAGGCAGGAAATAAGGCACACATTCACTGAATCTGCAAAACTCACTGCAAAGCATGTTGTTTTCTTCTGCTTGCACAGCAGAAAACAGGACTGGAATCACATTTGAGTTGTAGTGTTTAGATGTTAAACTTTGAAGACTGTATAAACGCTTTTCTCTTTAAGATGGATTTGGGGGCAGCTACGAGAATCCAGTGTGTGTGTGTGTGTGTGTGTCTCTGGCTCAGTTATACCTGACAAAGATTTCTTTTTTTCTCCAGGAGCATCAGCGAAGTACTGCGTGCTGTACCTGCTGGGCCTGGCGTTGCCATATGTGCACTTCATGTTTCTCATCTGGGTGGTGTTTGAGATTTTCACTCCCATCATGGGGCGGAGTGGCACAGAGATACCCCCCGAGGTGGTGCTGGCCTCCTTAGTCACTCTGGCAACCATCTTCCTCTCCTCCTTTTTTGTGAGTATTTCTACATTATATATAGGAGTGAGAAGAAAATCAGGATTTTTATTAAGCAGAAGAAACAGAGAAATCCCATTTTGAATTAGACAGAATATACTTGACTAAAGAATTGTTTTGATTAATCTGGTAGTAGTAGTGAGTTTATTTTCAAACCAGATACAGAAGGAAATATACGTATAGTATGGAGTATAATTGGCAGAAGTGAATTTAATTTAGAAAATGTGTTGGAGAATCAGGTATTTTGTGCCACCTTAGTTGTATTTTCAAATGCCCGTTCCTTCTGCTGTTTAGTAACACATGCTCATGTCTTTGTCAGCTGCATTTTATCTACTTGGTGCGTAGCACTAAGCGGATCATGGCAGGTCTTGGGTTCGTCTTCACCATCATGTTCCTGTTGGTGTCCTGTGGCCTCTTCTTTCCTTACTCGGGCGATCTAGACAGTCCGCGACCAAAGAGAGTTTTCCTGCAGGTTGAAATTCATAACATGCACACAAAAACACAAATATACACAAAAATGATACAGATACAGTATGTAAGAAAAAGAGAAACTGGATCTGCAAGAAGTCAAAACCAGTAAATGTATTCATAACGGCCAAAACCTAAAGCTCTGGCCTGTCCATTGCATGACGTTTGAGGTCTGAGTGACTCGGTTTGAAATGAAAATGATGCGAGAAGACATTTCTAAATGAGTGGCAGGAGCTTGAAACCCTTGAATTAAAGTACGGTCTGATCAGTTTTGCAGCATTTGGCTGAATCTGAGCTGAGCTCATAGTCCCGTACACTGCACAATTCATTCTGCTGCTTCTATCAGCAGTCACACCCTCAAGAAACCAATGTCCACTGGCTGCAATACCTGCTTATGCCATAGTGTTACCTCCACCACAGTTAAATGATAACGTGGTATGATTCAGATCATGAGCTGTTTCTCTTCTCCATAATATTCTCCGTTATTCATTCCAGCACATGTCCATTTTGGTTTCATCTGTCCCAATAATTTTTCCAGAACTGTGCAGCCTCTTTTAGATCTTGTATGACAGTCTAATCTGGCCTTCCTGTTCTTGAGTGCAACCTGCCCGTTTGCACCTCGGTGTAAATCCTTCGAGTTGTAAACAGTCTCGAGGAGCCTAACTCCTCGAGTGTTCTTGACGTGTTAAATTGTGTTTCTTAAACATGAAAATAATTCTGTCATCTTTTATTATTATATTTCCCTCCTTGATGTGCTCACGTATGTAATTTACATTGAGTCATTCCAGCTAAACAGATGTAGCACAAAGCACGTGAAAGAAAAGAGAACATGTTAACATCAAAGAACTTCGTTGTTTTTCTTTTCCTGTTACTCTCCCTGCAGCATACAACACGGACCTTCCACAATCTCCAGGGAGAAGTGGAGAGCCGAGACTCAGGTCTGTGGATAAACAGCTTTGACTACACGGGCATGCAGCACATCACACCCCACATCCCCGAGATCAACGAAACGGTTCGGACCCGCTGCAGAGAGGACCGACCTTTCTGTGGTTATCCCTGGTTCCTGCCTGTCAAGTTCCTCAGCAGGTCAGCCTTGTAGCTTTGATGCCTCTGGTGTCATAATAAATGCTTGTTTCAGTCATGCTTTGAACTTCACAAGTGCTCCCGTGTGTTTGCAGGAAGAACTGGTACCTCCCCGCTCCAGAAGTGTCTCCGAGCTCTCCGGTGGAGTTCAGCCTGCTGTCCAAAGAAGAGACGAGCTGGGGAACGATCAAGATGGCATTCAGTGTGAAAGGTCAGGAGCAGCTAATAGAGGGTTAAGATTTTGGGGATCTAAAGAAGTACCAAGTGATAGCAGAAGGAGCAAACCCAAAACATGGACCAGGTGTAAATCAGAAAATTGATGACCATTTTTAAAGAGCATGTGATCACATGTGCAGGATGTGTGAAGAATGTGAGAGTGTTGTGCGTTGATTTGTAGCTGTAGGTATCACTTTGTGTTTCACCCTTGACCTTCCTGTCTCATGCAGGCCCGAGCCACATGTCTTTGTATCTAATGCCTCATCGAGGAGCCAGCCTCTCTACCTGGTCCTTCGGTGACGGGACGCCTCGATTTGACCTGAGCGGAGAATATTTTATCTTCTATTCACATGGCCTTGACGCCCCCACATGGACCTTCTGGTTTGAAATACAGGTACTGACCTTTTCTTCTTATTTACATTTCCATCTTCATAGTGACTTTGGCGCATCAAGCAGTCTGTACCGAAAATTACCTGCAATAGTTTTGCAAATTACAGTAATTAACTGTGATAAACAGGCAAATATCATGTACCTGTTGCCATCTACACACACAGGAATTCACATTAACTTGTTAGATTCAGAGTCCAGCCACAGCCACATGGATTTGACACAGAAATGTCTCCACGAATAGTTGCTGCAGGATGGCAATTTGAGTGCAAAATAACACATGACTGGAAACTTTATTTTTAGTAAAGTTTAATACAAGCACAATATAACCAGTTGAGCCAATCCCAGGATTGCAAATAAATTTGTCACAGATGACTAACTGTTTAATTGCAACATGTTGTCAATTTGTCTTCATTTATAAATTCGATGGTAATTATTTGTAAACCTGAGTGACTGCAGTCAGTCCAGCAGTGAGACCCATGATTATTTGGAGACAACCTGTGCAGTTGCCATCTGAAGCTGGTCACCCCACTACTTGCAGTTGTTTGCTGAAAGTGAAAAACACTGCTGGGAAACCACAGATTTTTCCTAGTCACGAGGTTTTTGTCCTATTATTACGGCCAAACATAAGGCCTGGGGGCCAGAATCAGAAAAATGTAGAATTTTGGACTTTGAACTATGTTTTCATCAGTTTTACTTTTGCAGCTATAACGAGCTCCCCTGCTTTACTGATCAGCTTCACTGATTCCGCTTGCTTAAGATCAAAGTCGGCTGCATGTGGCCCATGTTTTAAAATGAGTGGGACTGAGCCACGATTTGCAATGAATGCTGCACGTAACCCCTCGTGGCTCAGACAAACTCCTCATGCAGCATAATCAGACTTAATACATTGCTAATCTTATTTGGTTCTTCTGCTGTTTTATTTCTGTCCCTCTGTTTGTCAGCCTCCCGCAGACCCTGACCCATCTGGCCCCGAGGGGATCGTCTCAGTCGCCATCTCCTCCCACTATTTCTTTGGGAAAGACCAGAGGACTGCTCGGTTGGAGGAAATGCTTCACAGGTTCCCCACGTGGGCTTTTCCCTCTTCCTGGGTCAGTACCTATGACATGTACCGATACTGAGGATGTCACACATCCCACGAGGCTGCTGCAGAGGAGAGCTTTGGCCTACAGGGCTCCACAAGACAGATGTAGAAGAGATTACAAGGAAGAATACAGAGGAGTGACCCCACTGCCTTTTCACTCAAACTGTAACACACACAACACATGCGAGCTCCACCCCAGCCAGCCTGAGAGACCCCCACCACTGTGTCAATAGGCACTGTAGTTAACCAAGGAGAGATGCTTGGTGCTGTGCTCACTCCTGGCTTAGTGAAAGGAAGGGGTTAGTTTTTTTTTTTTCTTCTGTTCTCTACTTGTTCGATCGTGCCTTTTGCTTTACTTGCTGTAACTCGCTTTTCCTTTCGCTCACATCCACCCTCGCTCTTCCTCACTAACGCCAGTGTTCCTCCTGAACAACTAACACCGCACGGCTACCTCCACTGCTCTTTATCAGCAAAACCACTCTGAACGTTGTCATATTAAATGTGTCTACCAACCGCGCTGTGCATCGCAGGGTGCAATAACACATGATGGATGAGTTCAACCTGTTCTCTCCTCCTCTGAATTTAACCGGATACTTTGAAAGTCACTTGTCATTAACCTGCACTTGTTTTAATAGTTTGATTTACTGACTTGCCCTTCTTTACTAAGACCACTCATTTTTATTTTTTTTAATTTTTGGAGCCACGCGTTTTAACGAGGAATGTAACGCCTGCTTAAACTATCGGAGGACATGGCGTGCAGACAGAAAACTGTTAAATGAAAACAGATGTCTGAATTCAAGCTGTTCTGGAAGTGGTGGTTAAATCTCGAAGGGCAGTGTAATTTCACTTCACGTGTTTATGCAGTTTAATTTTGTTTTAGGGTTTAAAATTGTTCAGGATTACCCCCCCAGTCCACAGGGGGGTGTACCTTTGCATCCGTTTCACATTTGTTCCTACTGTAGTAATAACTGCACTTTTTTTTCTTCTTCTTCTTTTTTAAGAGCAAGGGGGGGAAAAAAGGAAAACTTGACTATGCTTCCAGCCGTCTCCAGCAGTGACTTTAACAAATCTTTTGCTTCATTGATTTTCAAATGTGATCCTCTGCTTTTGTTTATTGCATCTGTAAGCAAAAGAAATGCCTTCCCGGGTCGTGGGTCAGACAATATAAGGCGTCTGAAAACCTCGGGAATCTGGGATTGGCTTTTATTCCCACTTTTTGATTTTCCCTTTCTTGAATGTAAAATCAGCTGCTGGAGAGGGCTCAGTTTTATTTGTGCTGTTGTTTTTTCTGTAGCTCACATCCACAGTCTGCTTCACATGGTACTACCACTACCTCCGGACTGATCAAACTCAACACCGAGATAAGTTTCATATTGAATGTTACTGTGGGAAAGCTTTAGAGGAGGTTTAGCTAACAAAAGTTAACTAATGTTGAAAAGAGAGATTATTTAAATGGTTTATAAAGTGTCACCATTCTTATCTGTGGGCTACATCCATTTATAGATGTCCATATCTGTGTTTTCAGAAAGTCTGACTTCCCTGCATCCCCAGGTTTGACTCCTCTTTAAAGGAGTCAAAGGTGGAATCGGGTTGTTGACTAATGAAACAAGTCTTTCGTCTGCCTCGAGTCTACCTAGCGAGGTGTCACCGTGAACCATGTTGTCTGTTTGCCACAAAACGAGAAATCACAATGAAAGGAGGCCTTAAAGTTTTGCTTCCAAAGACGCACAAAACGTTTACTGTTGTGGACACAAACATCTCAGTGGTCTTAAAAGCTATCAAGTGCCACACTGCAAAGCGTTTTCATGCCCGTGGATTGCTAACATCCATCACAGCCTTCAGCAGATTGTCCCACTGTGCTCTTTTTTTTGAAAGTCAAACTATTTTAAAGTCATAAAATTCACATTGAGCCACTCTGTAGCTATTCTGGAGTTATATCTCAGCACGTGAGTGGAGTTTGTGTTCGTGTCGCCTCACGGGTCAGATCAAATGATAAAGGATACTTCTTTTTACTGGTTTCATAGCAATGAAAAAAATTTTCAGTCTTAACTTTGACGACAGGCACTTGAAGCGCTTCGACTCCACCTGCTGAGGAAGCCCGTGTGATGCAGGCGAAAGCGCCTGCTTGGACTTTTTCACCTCATCAGCTGATTCCTGCAAAGATCAGCGAGACCTCGGTGCTCCTTCAAAAGGACAAAGATTTAAACAAATTAGATTTTTGCTTGGTGGTGATGTAGTTTTTGCTCTCACTAAAGTACCATGCCTATATACATTTAGTTTTTTTTGCCATTTACCTCATGATATCGTTCATCACCTCACCCGTGTTCACGTTTCGGGTGTCTGCAGTTTGAGTGCGGCACTAAAACCTGGGAGGAAAAAAAAGTCCAGTCTTTTCTGATCTGTCCACTGACGGCCGACTCTGTACTTGATCCTGCTGCTCCAGACTGAAAGATGGATTTTTTTTCTTTACTAAGACCAGTAAAAAGTCTCATTTTGTCCCGAGCAGGTACTGCTGTAATAGAGGGGCAGAGCGGGGAAAGGCTGAGAAATGGCTCACCCTACACTGCTGTTACTCCCAGTGTTCGAGAGCTTCATACACACTCCTTTTCAGATGTGAGTGATTTGCATTACTAATGTGTTAGTGTGAGCTAGTGTAGGCTGAGAGGCTGACGGGCACTTCACTGAACGTTTTTGTTGAGCGTGAGTTCAGATTTTGGACTTTATCTTCTTCACACATAACAGTCTAGAAGTCCATATCAAGTCAAGAAATACGTTCTTTAACTGTGGGATACTTTTAAATATCTTAATGTGATATCTAAAAATATTACATTTGAAGTTTTGGGGTTTTTCTTTCTTTAAATTGACCTTTCATCCACATCTGTAACTGCTAGTTTTGTTCTTAGAGTTGATTTCTAACAAGACAGATTTTTTTTTCTTTCTTTCTAACGACCGTCACATAACCGTTAACCTTCTTCCTTGAAGTTTTGTTTTCTTAGTTGGAACTGTTGACTGTTGAGCTTTGGATTATTGGGTCTGGTTAACAGGGTATCCATGTATTCAATTTACGGGATGATTTCACATTATGCAAAAAGTTTGAATTAATTTAACACTTGTACAGCAATTAAAAAGCTTCTTACGTTTAATCTTGGCAAGTGTCACTTCTTCAGACGTGGACACTAACATCATCAGCTATATCAGCTACATGGTGAGGCGGGGTTTCATGTTCACCCAGGTAACTTCAGGGTTAAGCCTGGTTTTTCTTTGATACATCGGCATGGTAACTGGCTACTGACCAATCAGTGTCACTTTATGTCGAGTGAATATGTCCATTTTCTGCCTGTAAAGTATATCACCAATACAAACAAAATCCCTGCCGTTCTGTTACAGCTGACCCTGACATGGCAACCATTTGACACTTGTTTAACTAAAAATTACATTTTGGCCATGAGAATTTTTGCATAAGTAAAATAACTCTGCTCTCTTTCTACAGGCAGAGGAAATGCAACCACTCCTGCTTGCTGATCTTACTTCAAAACTGCATGTACAGATATCAATTATGTTTTAATATAAACACTGCAAGGGCACCACAGCTCGAAGAATAAAACCCAGAACAGTCTTTTAAACATGAATTTAACAAAACAGTCAATTTAAAGCCAGCAGATTCCCCCGTGTGATATTCATGGAGTTGTAATGTTAATATGTCAGTTAACTCTGTTTTTTCTGGTGTCAAACATTAATATAAGAGCTCTTTTCTAGAGTATGTAAAGCCAAACACACACACGTTGCTGCTTTGTCTGCAGCTGCTGCGTTGCTTTAAAAATAAGGAGGTCAAAGAGGCAGACAAACCTTTTAAAAATAATTTATTGGTCTATATGTACAAGGGGGGGAAAATGAAGTAGAAAACCAAATATAAGTAGAAAAGGCGAATGTACAAGAGAGTATCTTTACACTGCATTGAGGATGTCTGCTGCCCCAGAAATAAATCTCGACTCTGAGGAAACGAGCAATACTTTTAAACTGTACACAGGTGGGAGGGAGCTGCTGTCCACGTTTTACTGAGCGAGCGAACGACACTCCTCCCTCACAGAGAAGGAAACCATAAAAGAGCTGAAATATTCATTTCCGTAGGAAATTGTCTCGCATACCGTCAGCATTAGTTTTGAGCGATGATGTTTCTGATGAGAGGGCTGGGATGTGCGCGAGTGAGATTCTCCTCCCTCTGCATGAGGACTTGAACGTTCAAATCGGGGTTAAAACAGAAGGCCTCTGGACGTAAAGTCTTTGGTTCATCAAGTGTCCGTGTTCAAGTAAAGCTTGTAGTGGAGCTGTAGGCTTGTTCAGAGCGGAAGGAGGGTCGAAGTAGACGATACAGAGCCGCTCGGGCCGTCTCAACCTTTTTGTGTATAGTGACGGGCAGCTCGTAGAAGAGAAACCATTCAAGAATCTAAACAGATAAACACACCCAACTATAACTTATCATTTTGGTCTAGGATGAGAAGCGCACAGCTGGGGGGGAATGAAAGAAAAAACAAACCCAAAAGCAGTAGTAAGCATAAAAAAATAAAGCTGAGTAACATTTCAATACATTGCACAATATAATACTGACGCATTGTTTTTCTTTTAGTGCTTGTAGTTGAGCCAATGCATGACTTTGATAACTAAAGAGGAGGGAGAAGGAGTTTTGTTATCAGTCATTAAAAACAAAGCAGGAATGATCTCTCAGCTAATAATCCCAATAAATAATAGTAATGACGAGGACTAATACGATAAAAATCAATTCCACGTGATCAGAGTCACCAATCATGTCAACATGGTGTGAACACGGCCCTGCACACGCGTTCAGATTTCCACTCGGAAGCACGAGAACACGGCGATCGGCCTCCCGCTCGTCTCGCGGGTGGTCCGGACGAACTGCGAGAGGGTGAGGGTCAAAAACCACACGGCGACTTATCTATTGCACAACAATCAATCCCTCAAACTAAAACAATACTAACGCGTCGCTCCTAACACTGCTGACAAGCCAACGATCCACCTGATGGCTTTTAAAAACTCACTAATGATGTGCCTTTGGCGTGATGGGAAACAAAGCCTTTTTTGAATTTATATTAAAAAAAAAAAAAAAAAAAAGCATCTTGTGATTTTTTTTTTTTTTGTTCAGCGCAGGAAGTGTTGAGAAGGATCAACACAGATCTGCTTTGCTTTGTGTGAAAACCCACACGGGGAAGGGCGAGGCAGCTGATTCTGTACTTTAGCATCACTAGGGAGGGGGTGGGCAGCGGGCGGGCGAGGTGCTGATCAGTGGTAAGAAACTAGTCTGCACTCAGAACAGTGGGATTCTACTCACAGATCATTTTCTTAGAAACCTTAAATTCAACTGTTTTAAAGAATCGCACAGAATCATCTGCTGAGGGTGTTTTTTCTTTTTTTTTGGTCACAGGGTGACTGCAGAGGGATAGAAAAATAATGTCATCCTGTACACTGTTACATTATAGAAAAAAGGTATCACAAAATATTTTAAAATTATACTGAGGTATGAAAGTATGAAACACCTCTTGTGCACACAGACAGAACGGCACGCTTCACGTACTGTAGGCTCAGATGCACTTCAGTGAGTCCCGTAAAAGGTTCTCGAGCTTTTTATTTGTTCTACGTTATGCTCCGCGGTTAGCGCAAAGATCCGGACAGACCCTTCGAACTGATTCTATCGCTCTACCCAAGCTTTCGCGTGCTGCTCTACAGCTTCCAAAACAACACAAGTGGAAAACAACTGACATGAGTAACCCTCCTCTCTAATCTACCAGCACAATCTGCTGAAATGAGCTCTGTTAAAAAGGAACCGTTTGTGCTGTGATGTCTTTGTGCCTGTCGGGCTGATAGCGATCTAAAGAGTGGGTAATACTGACTGAAGTAGGAACCGACAAAGAGGCGCACAAACGCAGGCACGCACACGCTCGCTCACACAAATGAAGTCTTTTTCCAGTCAGCCAATGCTGCAGCTTTCTCCACTCCGGCCCTTGAAGGGTTCACAGGTTAAAAAGTCCAGAAGAGGCTTCAGGACAAGGTGCAGTCGTAGGTTCCCTCCTCCTCCCCCTGCTCCTCCGTTTGTTCGGGAGGACAGTCCTCAGAGGGGGGACGGGGGAAAACTCCTGCGGGTTCGAGAGAGGGCAGGACCAGGCCCAGCGGGGTCACCACTCCTCTGCTGTCTTCTGCCCGAGGTACCGCGGCTCCTCCCAGACCTTCAGAGCCACTGAGCTTGGAGCATTGGGTGGCAGGCTGGAAGGCTTCAGGCTGCACCTGCTCCGACGTCGACTCCATCAGCCGCTGCAGCTGCGGCTGGATCAGGCTGAGGAATGGTTTGTAACCCAGGCTACGGGAAGAAGACAAAACATTTATTGTAATAAAAAAGGTAAAGAAATCTCTCTATACGAGTTGTTATATCCATCAGTAGAGTTGGATAGGTCAATCCAAATACTGATAGCATAGTTATCAATACTGGTATCGGTATCTGATTGTTACTGATCGTGACTTTTGATAATAGGATCGATAACAACGCCGGCACTGGTATCGGCTCTATACTAGTGTATTAGGACTGATGGTACTGCTGGAAGGTGTGGTTTGTATTTATTGCGTAATATCCATCCACGCATTCGCATCCGCTTATCCTTATCCCAGCTGTCATAGGGCGAGAGGCGGGGTACGCCCTGGACAGGTCGCCAGTCTGTCGCAGGGCTAACACACAGGGAAAAACAACCAGTCGCACTCACTCCCGCATTCACACCTATGGGCAATTTAGATTTTTCAATTAACCTATCCCCACAAAGTGCATGTCTTTGGACTGTGGGAGGAAGCTGGAGTACCGTGGCTCAGGGGGTTGGGAAGCGTATCTGTAACCGGAAGGTCGCCGGTTCGATCCCCGGGCTCTCTGTCCTGGTCGTTGTGTCCTTGGGCAAGACACTTTACCCTACCGCCTACTGGTGTTGGCTAGAGGGGCCGATGGCGCGATATGGCAGCCTCGCTTCTGTCAGTCTGCCCCAGGGCAGCTGTGGCTACAACCGTAGCTGCTTCCACCAGTGTGTGAATGTGAGAGTGAATGAATAGTGGCATTGTAAAGCACTTTGGGTGCCTTGAAAAGCGCTATATAAATCCAATCCATTATTATTATTATTATTATTATTATCCGAGGAGAACCCACACAAACATGCAAACTCCACACTCCAATTCCTGATGGTGGAATTGAACTCAGGACCTTCTTGCTGTGAGGCAACAGTGCTAACCACTGTGCTGCCCTATTGTGTAATATAAAAAAAATAAAAAAAATCACAGTGATTTAGTGGTCATTAAAAATGTGTCACAATTTCCAAACTAAAGATGACATCTCATAAATCAGAACACACTGCTCTCCCCTACATAACGTGTTTTTATAGATTAAAAATATCGGTACCAGTACAGAACTACCCACCAGTCTGTGGAGGCCCACGCATCGACTGCTAATAATCCGTTTCGGACACTCTGCACATTTTCCGCAGGAACCTCTGGGTTGTCCAGGAAACTGATCACCTGCTTGATGACATTTGCATCCCGCAGGATCAAACCAATCACCACACACCACTCCAGGCAGCCCGCCTCCATGAACACATGGAGAAGATATCTGATAGACACACAGAAGGCGCAGCTTAAATATACGTGTTGATTTTGCATTGAATTAAACGACCATAGTTTGAATGGGGTCCCACCTGAGCTGCACCTGGGACTTGTGCGGGCCTTTGTTGGCCAGCTCCATGGAGATGTGCTCCAGCTCGGCCTGACTCAGGCTCAAAGTGGACGAGTTCTCGTCCACCATTGTCCAGTCGCCATCCACCACTGAGCTGGTCTCTGTGAGGTCTGTGGCCGAGCCGATGCTGTACTCCTCGACTAGAAAGCGCAGTGAGTGAAAGATGAAGTTCAGCTTAAGCGGATGAAAACAAAAGAAGGGAATAACTGTTAAAGTTGTATTACCTTTGTTGGTGAGCAGTGACAGGAAGGCCTCATGAGTCTGTGGTGAGTGCTGGTTCGAGTGAGCAGAAGAGGCTGTGTCCATGTCTTTGGGTCTCTGCTCAAGCCCGTCCATCCAGGTGTGGTTGTCAGGAGCTGTCGGAGGCGGTGCCGTGTCCATGTCGTTGTTCAGCAGGCTGTCTGCTGACTGTGACTTCAACAACCGTGGGCTCAGCACTGAAAACAACAACGAAAAACAGCAAGAATTACAGCGATGAAGCCAGTGATGGCATGTAAGGATTAAATTGTCAGTAGTATGCAAACTGGGGCACCATACTGGATGGCTATTCAACCATCACCTTTAAATATTTAAAGTAATAATTGATTTCTCTGTAAACCTTCCTGTTCTTCACTCACCTGTACGGCACCGTCCATTCTTCAGTGGTGAGCTGAGGTTTCCCACAGGAATGACAGGGAACGGCCAGAGGAAGTCCTTATGGAGCTTCTTCAGCGCCAATACAAAATCATCAACTCGGGCCACGCGGTTTCGCTCGCGACATAACCAGCCGATGAGTTCGAAGCCCAGCTGAGCGGAAAAGCATCCCAGATCACGAAGGCGCACCTGCTCCAGGAGGTGACGGGCATGGCGCCACAGCATCATGTCGATATACATGTTCTCTGCACACTCCACATCCCGACTGGCGGGAGGATGCAACAGAGGGAAAAGACAGGAATAGTTAGATGAGCAGAGCACATTCTGAACAAACTGCAGTACTAGTGTCCACTTTTATGCAAAATAATGTGCAGGTACCCTTTAGCAGAAGATCCAGAAGGCATACTGAAGGTCTTCTGCAGGTTGAACTTTCCTGCGGTGACCGAGTCGGCCGACTGAGACAAGCTGATGCTGCGATTTCTAAAGAACTCGAAACCTCCAGTTGAGCTGGGTTCCTGAACACAGAAACACGTTTGAAGGTTACCAGTTTAAAGTTTATAAAAAGTGCTTTTCATGGGCATGTAGTCAGAAAGAGCTGTGCAATAACACAGAATAAAACAAATAAATAAAACAGGAAGAGACAATAAAAGATCATTAAAGGACAGTCAGTGAATTTAAGACAGAATAAAGATAAAACCGTACGAGGTTGGTGCCCTTGCTTGAAGCCAGACTGACAGTCACTGTAACATTTTCAGCTCCTCACCTGAGTAGTGGGTGTTGGGGGCGGAGTCTCCATCTCCCCTGAACCAATGGCTTTGAGGAATCTGATCATGTGCCGGCAAAGGTCCCACTTGCCCTGCTCGAGAGCCGTGTTGAAGAGAAGAGTGGCGTGCTGTCTGCTCACTGCTGGAACCTCCATATTCTTTATGGAGGAGGAGAAAAAGAGGAACGCCTGAGACTTTGAGGATCTTTTTAAGGATCTTGGAAAAATAAATGAGACTCTTTTCCAAAGATTTTCAAGGGTGAAAATGCAAATAATCTCTGCCATTATAAAGTTAACTGAAGTGGGGAATGTAGAATATGGTAATATGAGCTGTTGACTCCGCTCGTTACCTGCAGTATAATCAAATAGGAGGCCGCTGTGTCCAGATCCTGAGCCATGAGACACTCCTCAAACAGATCTTTGGGGTTTCCCACGGCTGCAAACAGGTAGTTCCACAGGGCGTACTCTGTCTTCCTGGCGCAGTGGACGATGGTCTGGAGGAACAGGGGGAACTCTGTGATGAACTTTGCAACGGTGGGAAGCAGCGGGTCGGGTATGGGCTCCCGCGACGTTGCCTCTTCTTCCAGCACTACATGAACCATCAGCTCCATGACATGGGGGAAGTAGGGGAGGGAGGCACATGACTGAGCCAGCATCAAAGCCTTGAAAGGAAACAGTAAAGAAAGGAATAAATTCTCTCATATACTAACATCGCACACACTATCAATATTTTCATACCTGAATTTCTTGGTAATTCAAACAAATTCATACAAATTTGAAAAGAAAGTTTCTCAGAGCTTTGTCATCATCATGCCCTGATCATCATCGTGATCAGTGCCTTTTGGTCTTTATTTAAAGTTTTCCTAAACAAAATTGCAAACGGAAAAAAAGTAGGGTTTAACCTTTTCATTTAAAAGTATTCCAGTATCAAATATCTCATCTTAAATTGCCTTATGTGCTCTTAAAAATGCAGTGCTGGAAGCCTCATTTCTTTTCTGGCTTCCTCTTTGGCGACAAGTATCTCAGTTTCTTCGGACTTGGATTTCGAGGTTCTTTTTGCTCAGGGTAAGAACATTACGAGGCTAATGTGATTACAGTATGGACCTGTGTTATCGCTTACAAAGAATGTAGTCAAAACTACTCCAAGCAAAGCAAAACCCTTATAAAAATAAGCAGATATGTTGAGCCAGGCTGCTCCAAGTACCTGTTCACCCAGGTTGCGAACCAGCAGCTGTCTCAGTATGTGGTGGAGGTAGATCTGTGAGGTCCTCTCTACTGTGCAGTAGGGAAACAGTGCCTCCAGTGGCTCTGAGGATCCCTGCATCCCGTCGTAGAGCACAGTCTCATTGGTTGCCCCCAGTACGAGGGCATCCTCGAACAGCACGGCCAAAGGGTAGATGTTGATGTGGAAGGGCAGCATTATGCGTCTGGAGAGGAAGGAGTGGGGTTTGCGATGGTCTCGGGGGAAAAGTGGCAGCCACACTTTCATGCCCGCTTCTCCACAGGACAACCAAAGAGCCTCCAGCAGATGGCGCTTTTTCTTGTTGGATCGACAGGTGGTCCAAACATTCTCCACACACTGGGCCAACACGACAGGGGGACAAAATGGGAGCTAGTGGGGAAAAAAAAAAGCAAAGCTGTTATGAGCGGATGCCTAAAATTTAAAATTCAGTTTTAGTGGTGTGAGGTCTGATTTCTGTTTGCACGGACATCAGTATTATTAGAACATTTTGCATGCAAAGATATCAGTGTGAACTCACCAGCTTCTTGTTGACAGCAGCCGTGTCTTTCTCTCGCACTTGCGGTCCTGAACGGTCCCGCTGTAGCATGATCAACTGGCCAGCCAGATTTAACATAATGCTCTCTGCCATGCAGGCCTGACACACACACACACACACACACACACACGAGGCATTATTAAAACACCTGTAGTTACAGATCGGCGGTTGCTGTATGCTACTGTGTTCCTGCACTACCTGCTGCGGGGCTTTTAATGTGATGCCAGTCTCGGTGCGCACAGACGTGAGAGTGACAGACACCACAAGGGCTGGATGAGGGATGTAACGGGACATCGACACCTCCTGCAGCAGCTCCACACTGGCTGTCGGGTTTGGACTGGAATGATAATAATAATCAGGAGCTTAATGAAAGAAGACTAATGCACGGGAAAGAAAATAATCCAAGAATGCAAAGAAAAGAGCTGAAAACCATACAACGATTCTACATTTTCTACTGTGACAGCTTCACGTTAAAAGGATTTTTCTGTTTAACCAGTTCAAGGCCGGCAGTCATGAAGTGGTCACAGGAAAGCAACATCTCAAGAATCATTCATTATAGTTTTTTGTTTCATTTGTAAGAATAATTTTCATCATATTTGACATTTTTCTAAAATTTTGTTAAGACTCGCATATAATTTCCTGAATAAGAGCCGAGCAACCTTGACTCTGACCACTGTATTCCAAACAAATTCTGAAATCCAAATAAACCGACGTATCAAATCTGTGGGAATTCTCAAGGCGTTCCAGATATATAACCTTCATGAAAAGTGATGAATGAACAGCTGAAAGCAGGACCCAACAACATAAGGCCCTCCATCCATAACGGTCACTGGCACAAAAACTGATAAAACCTGCCCACCGTAACACCAACAGATGACGTTCTTCTCCGGAAACGGTTAATTTGTGATGTAAAGACTGGATTCGTGTGTGTATAGAAGCCCACCTGTCGTTCTTCCTCTCTATACTATAAAGACAGATGGAGCAGTCGGCTCTGAAGAGTATGACCATGTCTCTGAAGACATTGAGCAGCAGAGTGTCAGAATGTAGCTTAGTAACTGAAGCAAAGGCATTGTCCAGGTTGGATGAGCGTTGATAGAGTCTCAACTACAGAGAGACCACAGACGGAGACATCAAAATTAAAGACAGGCATTAGATCAGACAAAAAAAACCAAAGGGATTTTTGACATGGTGGTATTATAGGTGGTGCTTCAGTCTCACCTGCTCCTGCTGGTCTATAAAATTGTAACAGGCCACCACCACAAAGTCATTCCACCAAGCCAGACCTCCTGTGACTGTCATGTTCTGCTCCTGCAGAAAAAAGCAACAACACATTTATCAGGTACTGTCCAACAAAAACACTTTTGTGCACAAATTCATTTTTTAAACAGACTGTTATTCTAATTTTATTTTCAACTGCATTTTTAGAGCTTTTGCATGGAATAGCTTTCTCCACGCACATACGCACAAACAATATATGGACAAAAGTACTGAAGCACCAATAAACACACTTATAGAAGCTGTCTGGATCTGGAAACCCACACTGTGAAGCTCCTGACACACAGTTTTTGTGCTGATGTTAATGTCAGAGGAGGTTTGCAGCTCTGCAGTTATTGAGTGAGCAGAGTGGCTTTTACACACTATGCGTCTAGGCAGCACTTAGCGACCCTGCTCTATGACTTCATGTGGTCTGTCACTTTGTGGTTGAGTTGCTGTGGTTCCTAAATGCTTCCACCTTTCAGTAACACCACTTACTGTGGATATGCGCGTTGGAGGAAATGTCACAAACTGGCTTATTACATCAGTGGCATCCTATTACAGCCCCACACTGAAATTCAGTGAACTATTTAGGACGACCCATTCTCTCACAAATGCTTGTGAAGGCAGACTGCATGGCTAGGTGTGTATTCATATTCACAAAAAAAAAATGAAGTTACAAGTTATTCCTGGCACATGTGTCTTTGTTACAGTGGCAGTATTTTCAACGTGTGGACAAAATAAAAGTATCTTAGAGCTCAGATGAGGTTTTTCCGTCATTGACCACCTATTGATCGCTGCACCAAAGTCATCTATTAAGGTGTCAACATACCTGAGTGATATTCCCAAACAACTTCCATTTCCTTGTAAACAAGGAGTAGTGTGCAAAGCCTCGCCTCCCTGCTACAGCCATGCACTGGCCTGCTGTGTCTATGGCTGCAAACTTTACAAACATACACAGACGTCGGTAAGATACACCAAACACCAATTTCAAGTGTTGACACAGAAAACGAGCAACTCCATAAAACTAAAAACAGCTCTCACTGGTTTTGCTACCAGTGTGATGACATTTTTTTAAAGTTAAGTTGAGCTTGTTTATAGAGCTTTACATCATATAAAAATGAGCTTTGGAGGCCAGAGGCAACCAAGCCAAAACTTTCCACATAAAAAGAGGACTATACTTCACATTTATCTTCTTCTGCATGTAAAACAAGCTTGCTTAATAAAAACTGAATGCATGCATTTATTTATCAAACATCACTGAGATCAACATTAAAGTCAAACACACACACACACACACACTTACCCGTATAGGCCAGTTGCTCTCTAGGTATGTGCTGTGAATCTAGAGGACAAATAAAATTCAATTTTAAAAAAATGAAATGACAATGAGCTAAATTTTAGATTTACTGACACACACAGGCCACTCCAAGCTACTCAGTTTATTTGCGTCTGTCTTTCATAATCCATAATCCAGAAATGACTGCAGTCTCTGTGCACTAACTTATTCTTGATAATGACATACAGGAAGTTTGCAGAGCAGCAGGAGGAAGCACATCCTTACCTGGACCACGTGCCAGTGCTTGTGTCCCAGTAAAGTGCTGAGTCCCTGAGAGAGAGAGGAGTCGGGGTTGGGGGGCGGGTGCAGCGGGCTGCCGTCGCGCGGGTGTAAGTGTGTGTGTGGGTGTGTGTCAGAGTTGCTATGGATCTGTGTGGGGTCACCGCAGGTCAGGTAGAGGCGGTCTTCACCGTGGAGTAACACCTGCTCCTGGTTACTCTGCAACAGCCAAGAAAGGAGCAAACCGAGCATAAATGCAGGGCATGGCGCGTGTGTGCGGTGATGCTTCCATCAGCACCGTGCATCTTCTCACCGTGCAGGGGTTGACTGTGAGGGCGCTCTTAATGAAGTGGAACTGCAGTATGCCAGCCTGCAAAGCGCTGGAGTTAGGAGGTGCAACCATCTCCACATCCTGCTCCTGCTCCTCTTGTCTTCTCCTCTCCTGTTTGTGAGGGAGCACCCATAGGTGGTAGCCTTCTGCACCCCAGCTCTAGAAAGGGGCAAAGTGCAAGATTCAGCATACAAAAAAAGTTTTCACCTCTATCACAAATAAAGACTTTTATTTTGATTTTTTCACTCTTAAAACAAATGTCTACATACCATAGAGCTGATTTTAAGGGGGTCTTTCTTGGTACCATCAGATCGATGTCTAAAGGGAGCAAACACACAAAAATCATTACAAACGAACACGCTGTATGAATGTAGCAGGGCCGCATCTGTGCCTTCACTCACATGAAGTCCTCTCCCAGAGTGCAGATGAGGTGAGCTCCGAAGACGCTCCACAGCGACAGGCCGCCGCACTCCCACGTAACCATGACAACGCTGCAGTCAGGTGACCAGCAGATTAGTTTGACAGGGCCCGTCTTGTTGTAGATGTCTGAAAAGGCAAAGAGTGCACAGAAATTACAACACTTCTGTTTTACTGTTGTATTGGACTTTTTCTTTTTCTATTTTATTTATGCACCAAGTTCTGTTGTGTTTTCATTTTTATACATAATGACGAGCAAAATCTGTGAATGGCATCTGCACAAACACTTTGTGCTTTTCTAGATTCACTGGGATTTTAACAAACATGTAATGACAGTCGACTGAATGTGCAGAAAGGCCACTGCAGGTAAAACTGTGCCACATTTGGCTCTCGTAGATAAAAACATTTATATAAAATCAGAATGATATTACCTAATGGTAACCTAATGAGGGCTTAGTTTGTAGAATGTGATGCAACTGGGATAATATTACAGGAGCTGCTATTTAATTAAAGAGGAGGAGAATTGCATGACACACCTTGCCTCAAACTCTGCGGGAGTTTAAAGTAAGGTGTCTTTACGCTAAGCTCTTAACTACAAAGCAAGAGGAAGACACCAGCCATTTTCATTGTTTAAACAGCCATGGGTCTATAAGGCAGTTCAGCCACTAGGGTGAGCTATGGCTTTGGACCACAAATCCAACAAAAGTGATGCAGGATATCAGATACACAAAGAGAAAGACAAAAAGCTGAAGGAATGTACATTACAACCTGTAAAAGGATGCTAAGTGGAGCTAAGCTAAGATGAAAAAGGAGTAAAAAAAAAGCAAGACACAAGAATTGAGGGTAAAATGAGGATACCTGGGTAGTGTTTTGGAGTGAGCTCCAGTTTGTGGGAGAGCTGCATCGACCCTGTTGTGGTGTCGATCATGTACACCAGCACCGAGCCGCTGCAATGACAACACACGCATTTCAACCAGCGTAACATGCTGTGTAAGATGAGAGGAACTGCATGAAACGTCACGGCCTAGCTACAATTCTGTGCTGTGAGCTTCCCCCAGCATGTTTGTGCATCTCTTTGCACGTTAACATGAGACAAACATACATGAAAACAATTAAAACAGCAACACAAGCTCAGCATCTGTACTGTATGTGAATGCCATTAAACACAGATGCTTAAAAATCGGATGTCTGCAGTTGCTCCCTGCCGATATTTTGCTTAAGCTTGTTTTCAAATATGTGAAGACTTTAGTAAAACATTTGTACTTTATACATTTCCAATGTTTTGAAAAATATAGTACAAAACAGTGTAGAAAATAGTGTCCGAAACATGGTGAAGGGGGAAAGGAAGCAGCATGGAGAGAAATTCCTGCCAACCTGGCGTTATTGCTCTGCGTGAGGAGTTCCTGACGAGTACACACTACTTAGCCTCAGCAAACACAAACTGACAGATTCTCACACTGGACACACACACACACCACACTGACAACAACCTCTCTGTACCACACACACACACACACATTCAACAAACACACCCAAGATCGCTTTCCAGCACTGCCCTGTAAACGATGTAGGGAGACGGCGAGAGAGGGAGACGTTTGCAGAGACATGTACCTGGCGCAGCCAAAGGCCATCAGCCTGTACTTGTTGTTGACAGCCACACAGGTGCCATCAGTCACATCCGCTGCCCAGACACCCTGCAACTGCTGGACAAACACAAGAAGCCTTCTTGAATAACAGGTAACAGTAAAATGATGCAGACGGTCAAAAAAAGAAAAGATAACAAATCTGAGAGTAAAGCACATCATCACTCGATTGGTCACAATTTGTATCTGACATTTATGTCTTGATGTTAAAAATCAACACCCACTGTCTATTTTCCAGCCAAAATATTAACTGTAAACTGAGATGCAAGAAAATGTTTTTCCTGATGGTCATTTCGGTCTTCACCGTGCCAAGAACACTAAAAGCCGCAAGCTCTGTAACTGAGTCATTACCGCAATATTATTAATAACATTTTGTTCTGGCTTTGTGTGTACTTGAACATGTTGCATTATTAGTGTGCATAATTGCTCTCTGGAAGTACTGCTGTGCATCTCCTGCATGGTGAAAAAGCAAGTATATCGGAGTTTCTGACAGTAAATCAGGAAGGGACCAATTCCTGCCACTATTAAAAATGTATATCTTGGAAAATAAATAAATAAATAACTAAAATGATAAAAAATAAATGGTATTCAAAACTTTCCACACAAACAAATTAGGTCCATAATCAGACACTTTTTGTGGCTTTGCCTCTGTACATCACCACCACAATCAATATGTGATTAAAGTGCAGATTTTAAGCTTTAATTCAAAGAGTTTCACAGAAATTTTGCATTTGTTCAAAATTAGTGAAAAGCAGTTTTTAAACCAGGTTCTTATTCAAAACAAAGCAGACAAAGGAGAGAAGAGTGTGAGATGGTGATCCATCAGCTCACATCATTTTAAATGTGGTGGCTACAGTGTTACAGCATGTATGGGAGCCAGTGGAGCGGGCTCACTATTTATTGATGATGTAACGGTTTATAGAAGTAGCAGGAAGAACTCTGAAGTGTACATGGCTATACTCTCTGCTCAGATTCAGCCAAATGCTGCAAAACAGACAAAGCTTCACAGTGCACATGGATAATGACCCAAAGAATATTGTAAAAGTTAAGGCAAAGAAATGGGATATTCTTCAATGGCCAAGTCTGTCACCTGATCTCACTCGAGTATAGCAGCTTTTCAGTTACTGAAGATAAAACTGAACGCAGGGAGCTTCACAAACACCTGAAGGTGACTGCAGAAAAGGCCAAGCAGAGCATCTCCAGGGAGCAAACAACACTTTCTATGTCCATGTTTTCGAGACTTTAGGCAGTCATTGACTGAAAATGATTTTCATCCAAGTAATAACACAACCTCTATTTAAAATTACGCTAGTTTGTCCAATAAACTCGAATGTGTAAATGTGTATAAAAAATGGCCATAATTGCTAAATAGTCAATATAAAGGTTTCGTAAAACCCTTTGAATTGAAGCTGAAAGTGTGCACTTCAATCACATAGTGACTGTCTGATTGAAAAGCTACAGAAGCAAAACTACAAAAAAAAAAAAAAAAAAGAAGAAGAAGAAATTCTGAACTTTATACCCTGAAACAAGCTGTTCTAGTCTACTAAAAGCCAACCAGAGCACTCAATTGATTTGCAGAATAAAAAGCATGGTTATCTTCACGAAACAGAGAAATCATTATGCTGTTAGTGATTTGGCTGCATGAAATAGGGCTTATAGTGTTCCTATCATCGTGGTGTCAGGTGTCCTGTAATAATAAATTGGCTATTTAATGCCATAACAACAGCAGTTTTCACACATGCACTGCAGCCTTGAGCATTTCTGAGTGGAACGCTATGTGAGAAAGCAAAGGTCTGACTCTGTCGTCTTGGACATTTAATGGCCCTTACGCTGCCAGCTCCCTACTATAAGGTCTGTGTAATGTGATTTTGCCCATGTGAAAATAGAGCAGGTAATTATTCAAGAATTCACTGCGGACGGCTGGATGGCATGTGGCCGGCCTGCAGCACCCTCGCTTAAACCAAACATAGTTTGAGCAGTGAGAACAGATCTGACACAAACCGCCTCCTGCTGTGTACTGCACATAAACAAAGGGCCAACTGCGCACAATGTCTCGACTACGATTATTACGCCGTTGTGGAAAATGACTAATTCAACTGTTTTGACCGTCTGTGTGCTTTAACGTGACCAGTGCGTGTCTGTGAGCATCCTTACGTCTGCAGTGATGGTGTTGCTCAGTGGGGTGATAAAGCCCAGGCGTCCGTCACTCAGTACGACAGCAAAGCCATCCAGGGTCACACAGTACTCCATACAGCAGATATGAACCCCCTCCAGGTCCAGAGAAGGGCCACCTAAATACACAGGGAGGGAGAACTTCTTTTATAAGATAACATTTTCCCGGCTGAAAAGCTACTGTAGGCTGATTTTGTTTTAATGTTACTCTGTTGTATTTGAGCAGAGTGCATTGATCTTTTAACCTCGAGCAGACTGCAGGTCCAATGAGAAGGGGATTGTAGTAAGGCAGATGGCCTTGCGTCCATTGCTGCCGAGCCCATCCCAATGCAGCACATGGAGATAACCGTCTGCGGTACACACCAGCAAATCCTCCTGGAGGGACTGCAGGCTAGTGGGAAGAAGTTTTTTAAAAAAGTAAATATTAATCAAAGGAACAGGGGAAAAAAAAAGAAGTTAGTAAAAGAAAGCGGGGGGAGCTAGGTAGGCAGGGTAGAAACAACATAACAAGACAGAAAACAGTGGGCTATTCATCATCCAGCTGTGCCCCGTGTGAAGACTGAAAGTTTTACTGGGCAGCTGTGATGAGGCCATGTAGCTGCTAGTGCCAAGTCTCCCTATCTTTTAACACACAAGAGAACAAACAACAGTGTGTTTGTGTGGGTAAAGTACTTCATTGTATCCTAAAAATAAAAAAAAATAAAAAAGGGGTAAGAGGTTTAACACAGAGGAAGGCACGACGACAACAGCCGAGAGTGAGCAAGTGGAAAAATGAAGGGAAGCAAAGGCTTTAAGCACAGTGGACTGACACTGTGGAGGAGGCAACGTCTTTTACTGCAGCTTCACGCAGCAGGAGACACCCACTCATCTCCTGCACAATCAAGCTGTGCCTGTGAAATGCCAACAGAGCGCTCTAATTCAGATGACTACCCCGTAATCTCTGTCGAGCACAGACAGCGGAGGAGAAATGGCAGATGAACACGGAACAATACAAACAAAACCAAAAAGGCGGACAAAACGAAACAGTAAAAGTTCTTGTCACTCATTAAACGTCAAACACGTCAAGCTCCAGGACATGTGGGTTATAGCTGGAACAAAGACAGAAACTAAAACAACACAAAACTCAAACCACCATAGAGCAGAAAGCAATTGTATTAGACTGGCTCCATCGTTCTAGTGCCTCCCCTCACTTTGCGTGTCCAGGGAGCTACACTAACTATACATTTTGGAAAATAGTCTTGAGCAATATTTCTCTGCGATTTCTGAAGATCAAAGTTCTTCTTTTTACATTGGCTGCTTTTTCACTCATTTTCAGTCCACTCCTTACCTGATCAGTTTTACAGGAATGTTTCTTTATTTGTTGTTGTTCATTAAGCCGCTCAACACTGACCTATCATTTAAGCATAAATGGCCTCTAACTGAAAGGATAAACCAGTGTTGTTTCTCCACAAACAACTGAGCAAAGAACTCATTTTCGATTTTAACACGTTGACACGCATAAAATCTCATTTTTCCACCAACAAGAGCATTTGCAAGCGCCATTAACCGCAAAGTTGGCATATCTTGAAGTGGTTTGCAGAACGTGCCCTTTGGTTGGTCCATCTACTGTTCACTGAAGCCTCATTGGAAATGGGTGGTTACCAGGAAAACATTCTTAAGGAAGAGAAACAGGAAGAAAGGCTGAAGTATGCCAAGTTACACAAGAACTGGACATGAACTGAAAATGAATGGCACCAGGTCTTTTTTGGGTGATTAATCCTAATTTGAAATTTTTTGGTTCAGATCATCACCAATATTTACAGATGAGGTCAGGAGAGAGTGCATCTACAGTCATGGTTTGGGGCTGCATTTCAGTCAGTGCTGTTGGAGATTTAGTCTAAATTGATAGAAGAATAAAAATACCATCAGATATTGATCCACCATGCAATTGCCATCTGGAATGCTTCTGATTAGCAACTGTTCATATGTAAAAACATACTTAAATGGAAAAAACAAACAAAAAAAAAAACCACACTGTGGATCATTCTAAGTCATAGGTCGGCCTCCCCAGAGCCCAGACCTTAAGATTACTGAAGTAGTGTCAGGTCATCTTGACAGAGAACAGAACAAAAAGGCAGCCAACATCCAACGAAGAGATTTGAATGTCCTTCAAGAAGCCTGGAGAACTATTCCTGAAGACAACTTAAAGAAATTACAAGAAAGCTTGA
Source organism: Aulonocara sp. 'chitande type north' Nkhata Bay (assembly GCF_057382095.1). NCBI lineage: Eukaryota > Metazoa > Chordata > Actinopteri > Cichliformes > Cichlidae > Aulonocara > Aulonocara sp. 'chitande type north' Nkhata Bay. The sequence goes on from NC_141350.1 coordinate 45,835,647, forward strand.
CTAAGAGAGTTCAGACTACGTTGAAGAATAAAGGAGGTCACACCAAATACTGACATACAGTCTGAGGAGAACTCTACAAACCACATTTTTGTACTTGTTTTAAACAATCACAGCACCCATTTCCCCCAAGAGTTTTGCCCAGTACTCTAAACGTGCTGGCCATTTCATTAATATATACTAAAAGCTTTTACAGTAACATTGATGAAATCATGTGCTTTGGTCACTGAACTTTCACTGTATAGTGTAAATTCAGTCACACTTTTTAATCAATTAATTTGTTGATTGTTTTCTTAATTTATTCATTGCATCACAAAGTCCTGATGATTTATTGATTAGACTTTAACATTTTAAACGTGAAAGATTTACATTTGTTTTTCTACAAATATAGTGAGGTCATTAGGTAATTGTCCCTGTTATTCGAGGCTAACACAGAGTACAATGACTGGAAATGGATCCGTCTTCACACTGATATAAACATGTAAAAAATAAAAAAAATTTACAAGCCCTATTTGCCTAATTTTTACAAATGAGTTTGAGCCATTTAAATGAACTTCAGGTTGTCTGACATAATTAAAGACCTAATTAATGGAATAAAAACAGTTCACACTCGTTAAAATGCAACAGGCAAAACAGAAACGTTACATCTGGAGAGAAAGCACAGTCAACAAACCTATAATGGAAAAAACAAACCAAAAAAGCTAATGATGGATTCTCATCAGACAATTTGCATCTTTAAAACACCCTGTGATGATCTGAATACAAACTATCCAGAAAACAAGAGTCTGATTTGAATTAATTATGTCTTCTTTGCTTTAATCAGTTAGCTCATCTGTCACTCACTCCTCCCTCTCATTCATTTTTGCCAATTCATGCATTTCCTCTCTGTGGGCCTCTGCCGTTAAAAATCCACATCAGAGGACTTTAGCTTCTCTTTGCACCTGAGCTGTCTCTCACTGCCAACACTGTCTTTCCATCAGAGGAAGAGATGTTTTCGAGCCATTACCGTGAGCCAAATGGCTGACAAAGAGCTACATTTGTTAAAAAAATGTTTTAATCTTTAAATAGCTGCTGATAAACTACCTGAGAAGCATTTGTGCACAGCTTAAATCTTTAAAATGTTTCAAATCCAACACTATAGTTAGCGCTCACACAGAACAACAGTGATTCTGATTCTGTTGTGCAGGTTTTATGGAAGCTATCCTGCCTGTGTTTAATTTACGACGTTTTAAATCACTGTTTTGAAAGTAACAAGAACATTTATACCCAGGTAAATATTTGTAGGTTCAAGAAAGAGTTATTTACATGGAAACATAAACAGATAATGATGAAGCTAAGCTCAAGGGGTGGCCATAAACATTGTTGAGAGTTTACAGTGAGTGCTTGAATGGAGACAGAGTGTGAGTAAACCTTGAGTGTGTGTGTTTGTGCAGGAGAATTTGCCTGTGTAAATGTGAGCTTGATGACACATCAAAGACCGAGAGGGAGTGAGCTGATGCCTGTGTGAGGCTGAGGCAGACAGGTAGACACAACAGAAAGAAAGTATGTATGAGAGAGCACCTACCTGGTGATGGGGGCCTCCAGATCCACAGGCTTCTTCATCTCCAGAGAGAGAGCGGGTGCACATTGCTCCTCCTTAAAACCAGGGGTCACCTTCACACGAGGGCTTCCTCTGTGCAACCACATCATTCCAAACACACATTTTACTCCCAGTTACGTGAAAGTAAACCCAGTGAAATGCTAAAATTGCAAAGTCACAGAGCTGACAATGAACACTGAATATGTCCTAACTTGCTCAAACGCTGCTGGTGTGCTCTAAAGGAATGTGAAGTACACGCTTTGAGCCGCATTTCAATCAAACAAATGCTTTATATGGTGAACAAACATGGGAGAATTAGCAAGAGAAGAGAGCAAACATCCCTAAGCAGACGGAAAAGTATTCACTTTGCTAAACTTCATGGATATTTTATTGTGTTTTAGATTTTGAATGTTTAAATTATCTTACGGTCCTATTAATCAACACTTCATGGCAAAAAAAGAAAGAAAAAGGAAAACGTGTTTTTTTTCAGTTATAAAAAGCTAAATGCTGCAAAAAAGAAATAAATGAAAAATCTGAATGTGCTCTGAATATTTCTAATCCTCCGAGGATCAGCTATGGAGGTAATGGAGAAACTGCAGCTATAATTTCACCGCCTGCTCTAATGACGCAAATGCAATCATGAGCAAACAGAGTGTTTACTAGTAAACTGCACCTGTATACCTGCTACTGCTTTCCTCCCCCCACACATGTTGATAGTCATAATGATACCACACCCATAACATTACATAACCACCTTTCACTGTCAAAGTCTGCATCACAGACACAGTAAAAGATTAAACTGGCAACTGCAGTTGCCAGAGTGAATAAGTTAAGAGTTTTACTTCAAGGCAGCGTTTCCTGTTCTCTCTCTTATGGTTGACTGTATATGTAGACACAGGTGATGGAGACACAGCAGTTTAGCGAGGCAAACATCACTGACAGAAGAGGTAACCAGTGCAATCTGGGCCCTGTTCAACTAATCACTGCATATGTATATAAAGGATGAAAGTACCGACTGTAAAATCAAGAGAAAGGTTAGTGTCCTCCTGGTAAACACCAGCTTACACAGTGTATTTCTCAACCAGTTGCAGAGTGGTTGCAGGAGGGTACTTGCTGGTCACACAGAGGTACAGTGGGGCAAAAAAGTATTTAGTCAGCCACCGATTGTGCAAGTTCCCCCACTTAAAATGATGACAGAGGTCAGTAATTTGCACCAGAGGTACACTTCAACTGTGAGAGACAGAATGTGAAAAAAAAATCCATGAATCCACATGGTAGGATTTGTAAAGAATTTATTCGTAAATCAGGGTGGAAAATAAGTATTTGGTCACCTCAAACAAGGAAAATCTCTGGCTCTCACAGACCTGTAACGTCTTCTGTAAGAAGCTTTTCTGTCCCCCACTCGTTACCTGTATGAATGGCACCAGTTTGAACTCATCATCTGTATAAAAGACACCTGTCCACAGCCTCAAACAGTCAGACTCCAAACTCCGCCATGGCCAAGACCAAAGAGCTTTCGAAGGACACCAGGAAAAGTATTGTAGACCTGCACCAGACTGGGAAGAGTGAATCTACAATAGGCAAGCAGCTTGGTGTGAAAAAATCAACTGTGGGAGCAATCATCAGAAAATGGAAGACATACAAGACCACTGATAATCTCCCTCGATCTGGGGCTCCACGCAAGATCTCATCCCGTGGGGTCAAAATGATCATGAGAACGGTGAGCAAAGATCCCAGAACCACACGGGGGGACCTGGTGAATGACCTGCAGAGAGCTGGGACCAAAGTAACAAAGGTCACCATCAGTAACACACTACAACGGCAGGGAATCAAATCCCGCAGTGCCAGACGTGTTCCGCTGCTGAAGCCAGTGCATGTCCAGGCCCGTCTGAAGTTTGCCAGAGAGCACATGGATGATACAGCAGAGGATTGGGAGAATGTCATGTGGTCAGATGAAACCAAAGTAGAACTTTTTGGTATAAACTCAACTCGTCGTGTTTGGAGGAAGAAGAATACTGAGTTGCATCCCAAGAACACCATACCTACTGTGAAGCATGGGGGTGGAAACATCATGCTATGGGGCTGTTTTTCTGCCAAGGGGACAGGACGACTGATCCGTGTTAAGGACAGAATGAATGGGGCCATGTATCGTGAGATTTTGAGCCAAAACCTCCTTCCATCAGTGAGAACTTTGAAGATGAAACAAGGCTGGGTCTTCCAACATGACAATGATCCAAAACACACCGCCCGGGCAACAAAGGAGTGGCTCCGTAAGAAGCATTTGAAAGTCCTGGAGTGGCCTAGCCAGTCTCCAGACCTCAACCCCATAGAAAATCTGTGGCGGGAGTTGAAAGTCCGTGTTGCTCGGCGACAGCCCCAAAACATCACTGCTCTCGAGAAGATCTGCATGGAGGAATGGGCCAAAATACCAGCTACTGTGTGTGCAAACCTGGTAAAGACCTATAGTAAACGTTTGACCTCTGTTATTGCCAACAAAGGTTATGTTACAAAGTATTCAGTTGTATTTTTGTTATTGACCAAATACTTATTTTCCACCCTGATTTATGAATAAATTCTTTACAAATCCTACCATGTGGATTCATGGATTTGTTTTTCACATTCTGTCTCTCACAGTTGAAGTGTACCTCTGGTGCAAATTACTGACCTCTGTCATCATTTTAGGTGGGGGAACTTGCACAATCGGTGGCTGACTAAATACTTTTTTGCCCCACTGTATATGATGATGTACTGATAATGTCCTTGTGACTGATTTGGTAGCGCCTAGTTTGCATGGAAGACACTGACATGCCTTAAAAAAACAAACAAAAAAACCCACTCCAACGACTTGCTAAACAAAAGTGAAACTGTGAAGAAACCTGAAACACAAACTGTTTGCCTTTAAACTCACAGCTGTGGCCTTTATAACATGATGCTTGAAGCAGCAAGGTACAGCTTTTTCATTGAAGCAGAGGCTCTCCGATTGTAGTTTTTACCTGGTACAAGGTACTACCACCTAATTGAAACCCCACAAAAATGAGTCGCAAAAGCAATTACAAGGAGATTTTTTGTGATCTTTGTTACAGATTTCACTCAGCAGCAGGCAGCAACCACTTGCCAACAGCGAATCAGGGAATACAGATTTGGTTAGTGACCAGTCTCTAAGGCCTGTGTGGCTCATACTTCTGTTACTGCAAACCTGTTATGAAGAGTGAGGGGTGGATCTGCCTAAAACACCTAGCACAGTTGTGCAGATGGTCATTTGTGTTTCTCATGAGTGTCTTTTGATCTCAATTTTTTCCCCGCCTTCTATTTGTTGTGAGCGTTGCTGTTGTTCCCTTTTCTTTTCTGTGTCAACAGACTGTAGACAAGCCCACAAAATTCCCACCGTTCCTCTTTCTGTGTACCCAAAGACACAAATGGAGTGATGCTGCTTAAACCGCAGCAAAATGTCAATCACAAGGTAGGCTCGTCTTCAAGCACGCACTGTTTATAACCCTCTTTGATACTAATGGGGATCTTAAACACATTTATCAAACAATGGTTCGATAGCTCTTTAAAAGTAGTCTGAATGTGTGGCGCACTCACTTTGGATAGACAGGCTCATAGAGGTACTTGTCATCCCCTCCACCAAGCACATCAAACAAAAGGATGTAGCCTTTGGCAGTCTGAAAACAGAGAGGGGGGGAAAAGTCATTAAAACATCATAAACGTAACTGTTGACAGGAAAAATGAGGAAAAGGTGCGAGACAATAAGATGAGTGCCTTTTCAGACAACAACAGAAACTATAACAGATTAAGTCTGAAGCCCTTGTCAGTGACAGGTTTCTAATTTAGCACAGATAAAGTCTGACTAAGTAGCCTTTTTGCACATTTCTGTGAGTATATATGGACTTTACACAGTTTCTGCTCGTAATGTCTCACCATAATTTGGCTACAGTAAGAATCGAGCACTGTTGTTGTTGTTGTTGTTACAGTGAAACTGTTTCCATAGCTGGGCGCTCCTTTTCATGTGCCATCAGATCATGTCAATTAATAAAGAACACTTTATGAAGACTAGATAATGGAAGGAACAGAGAAAGAAAAGCCCACATCACAGCAGGAGGGTGGAGGAGGAAGCAAGGAAGGGAGGAAGCTTAAAATCACAGAACGGAAAACACTGAAGCTGCAGGTCTGGAACAACAGGTCTGCAATGACAATCACTGCAGACGTGGATAATTGTGATAAGTTTAAAGGCCTTTTATAATTAACGTTATTATGTTTTTATAATCATAGTGGTTATCTTAAGAAAAATGACGCAACTAGACCATCTGATGTGGTGTTCGGCTACAAGTATTACCTACACAAACATGCTAGAAAAAAAAATTTTTGATCAGGTTTTTCGGGTATTTAATTAATGCCCAAGTTGTTTTCCATATCTATATTTGTAACACCATCACAGACACAATAGAACAATAAACATCCAACTGCACACATCTGTGCCGCGACCCTTCATGGCACAAGCTTGAACCGTCTCAACTGTTGAGACAGTTCAAAGTTATATAGGCTAAGAAAAAACTGACAATCACAATTTTGTTAGCATTTCAAAACAGCCCATTTACACCGAAAGCTCTGTACAGCATTTTCTTGTACTTTTTCCACAACACACACGCAAAGAGCTCTGTAGGAAACGGCTGAAACTGAGAGCTTGTGGAATGAAACATGACACGAAACCTGATCTTGACTCCAGTGTCTGCGTTAACGATCCAAGGTTTGTATATAAAGACTGCTGCGGTGCTCGAATATGACCAAACTAAACTCAAATTCTTCTGCTTATGGTCTCCTGAGCTGAGCTCCAGTGTAGGGCAGTATTTTGCTCTGACTATGGCAGTAACCCTTTACGGTTTTACTAGTGTGGTGACAGTGCTGTTACTACAGCTTTAAGAAAAGCCAAGAGGAAGAAGAAAAGGTAATTTCCAGAAACCGACAAAGAGAGCCAGACTGAGGCCTGTTAAAGCCATCAGCAGCCTTGGATCTTGAAAATCTTAGTGATGGGTAAAAATAAGAAAAACTGCAAACCAACAGCACTGCAAAATGCATTAACTCTAAAAAAAGATCAGAATACAGTAACAAAAAAGGTCTGCTTCATACGCTCACTTCTCAAGACTCGCTCACAGAGACCTGAATGTGAAAACTAGAGATTTAAAGTATCATTTACAGGGTTCATTAATTAATGGATAACATTAAAACCAGAATGTTTCATAGCTTATAACCCATAAAACAACAAATCTGACTTTGACATCAAGCACAGTTTGTGTGCAGACCTGATTAGGTAATCACGGTATGCAAGTTTGATTAATTCTAGAGGATTACCAGCTATTCCTGTGAACTTACTGTGGCATAAGCTCGCCAGTCCTGTGCCTGGATGAGTTAAAAACAGATCCCCTGGCGATGGGATCACAGCAGCCTCATCACAGGTATTTTCTTGACCTTCCTACTTCTGCAGTACTATATTCACTACTTCTTGAGCTGATAATCTGCAAGTCTTCCAACAAGTCCTTCATTTTGATCTCAACTACACAGCTGTAAAGATTCATCTTGCACAGTGGGGATGCTACCACACGGAGAATCCAGACACACAAAACACCTGCCAACGTACTCAAAACCACCACTGTGGTAGTTACCCGTAAAACAGATGTTTCTCACGGCACCACATTTACCCTTGAAGACTGATTAAGGAATGAAGTGATGCTGCATTAAACATAACCTTCATAGATTACATTTTCATGTCTAAACAGTATGAGATAATCATCACTAATAAAAGTAAAAAGGCTGCACATGTGCACATGAAATCACCACACAAAGATGTTTACTTGAATCACAAAATACTCTACAAAAATGTAATGAATTGCTGAATCACCTGCACTTCATTTCCCCTCTATCATCATGATCTTCCCTTTAAGAGTGTATCAAGAGTCTAATTTACTGTGTAAGTGAATTAAAGAGGGATGAGTGGGCTTGGAGAATTCTCTGTTAGTCTGCTGAGGAAAATCATTGTGCATTCAGGCTACAGAGACAAAACAGCCTCTTCATCATTTTCATTTTAGCACTATATATAGTTTAGATGAACAGTAGTCTCATCACAATGACCTAGTTAGTTATAATAGCCTCACATGCTTGTGTGATCCACATACAAATACAAGCATTTACAGAGTTCACCCTCCAGCAAAGGATGCACAATTCTTCACATCTACTATTGTAACAGCAGAAAATGTTTGGAATTTGTTAAACCGCTTGAGTTTTCAGACTTGTGGCAAAGCCTTCTGTTAAAGACTATAATTTTATCATCGAGAGCCATAAATTTAAATATAGTTATGTGGCTCAGTTACAAAAACCTTCTGCAGCATTGGGGAAGGCGCAAATCAAGCAGGAATAGAAACGGACAGTGTGGAGGGCAATGAGAAATATGGCACACAGCCAGTTATAACATGGAGTAAACAAACAAGGCTTTCTCCCCCCGAGGAAATTTATAAAAATGGAAATGCGAGGGACACTAGCATGTGAACTGCAGGGAATCTCGCTGAAATATCAAAGATGGGAGGGAAGCTGCAGAAGCAGAAAAACTTGGCAACTCATGATGAACTTCAGTAGTGTCCCCCACTCTTATCATCTCCTCCCTTTAACCTGTAGTTTTGATCACACTAACACATAAAAGCGCTCAGACATCCATTCATCCATTCATGGGCCTTTGATTAGCTTTATTTCAACCTGTCCTATCTGATAAGTGAGCGCTCGTGATGAAAGCAATTGCAGACGAAGGCCTCAATTGGGATGCATCCCGTGTTTCTAGGACTCTTGGTGGGTTCACACATGCACATATAACAGTACAGGAAGAGGCAGGATGCCAGTCATTCTCAGCTGAAACCCAATAAACAAGCAGGCACTGCAATTCAAAGGCAGTCAGTGACCCAGGGCAGGGGAAGTTGCTAGTCACTTTTGTTTTTTCCATCTATGCCGTCTCACTAATAGCAGTCACAAACTCAAGCTGCAGCATTTATGGACAACAGTGAGGCCCTGAAATGTTTTTAAACAGGCCTGTAAAACAGGATGCATCTAAAGAAACCTCAGAGTAACAGGTTTGGTATCCTATTGTGCTCATGTTGTGATCAGTAGAGTCTTATGAAAAAGTGAATCACATGAGAGAAATCTATCATTTATTATCAAATGACTTCAGTGCACTGGTGTGTTGCTTTCACTTTTGTCACTTAAATCGTCCTCTTCTTCAGCTTGATAGCACAAGCTGTGACTTAGCATTGTATTTAAAAAAGACAAGAAAAAGAGGAAGATCAGAAAGGACAGACTAAAGGACAAAAAAGTCAAATAAAGAGAGGAAGAAACCCACTCAAACACTGAAATGAAAAGTGGGAAATAGCTGACTGCTAAGTGCTCCAGTTCAGTGTTGCAAGCGGAACGAAAGACTTTGAAAGTTGTTGCTGCAAAAGTAACAAGTCAGCAGAAAGAGTGTACACAGAAAGCACGATGAGCTGCTCTTCTGCATGTCTGAACAGGCTCCACAAGTACACAGGAACATAAACTCGAGGGAACACCGCAGTGTTAAGTGCATTATAACAAAAAAAGAGAAGAGAAAAAAATGGATGCAAACTATTACGATCTGCAAATATTAGATACCTTTCAGTTTGGATTACAAACAAGTATAAATAATGCAATAGCAGAGCACAGATGTGTAAAGTTGATCTACAGCTCTTGCGTGTTAAGTCTTACCGAGTGTGGTTTCAAGGTACACACAGATGTTAACAGTCCTAAATGAACCATGGCAAGTCTAGCTATCTGAACGGCAATCAGTGTGCTGCTCTTGATGAACAACTACAAGACTGGTGACGATAACAGACCTAAATCGCCATTATTTTCGTGGCAGATAAGGAAATATGTGCGGTAGGTAAATCTTGTGTATCTCTGAGTTTAACACTCAGAAGAGTAGAAGTGCCAGGTGAACGGAGGCAAAATGGGCGCTGTTTAAATGTGGAAATTCATATTGATTTAATCATTAGCATCGTAAACAGTAAGCACATTTCTTTTTTAATAAACCATTGGAAATAAATCAAAATGCAACATTTCTTTGTGATCAAGGAGTGGCCACAACAAAAAGCAAAATCTGATACAACCTGCAGTCTCAGAACAAAACATGAAGCGGCTGGAAAAACCAAAAACCAAAAAAAAAAAAACCTGTCCATTTCTTTCTGTCACGTTTTGTTTTGAGAGTTTTTTGTGTCAGTGAACACTGACAGCTTGAAAGGAATGCATTTCAATAGGAAGTAGATTTCATGTCAGGAGCAGGTATTTTGTCCAGAGAAAGCGGGTAGGTGTCACCATGGCAACCCAGAAAATAAAGCTTTAAAAGAAGTGGAACCTGATCTTTTTTTTCTAAGCTAAATACTGGCGTGTTTTAGAGTGATACGAACGAACGTCTGTGACGTGCATCACTCAAACCTGGGTCTTCGTGAGTGGTGGCAAAATGATTTGCTCCACCTCCACCCTCCAAATGCCTTTTAAAAGTGGAAAGCATTTCATGTCTATGGACATGAATTTGTACATATAAAAAGAGACAGATGAAAAGTCATGTTCAAGGACACAAATATAAGACTGGAAATTTGTTATGCGGAACATGAATCACTAGATTAAATGTTGTGGCAATTTCATAAACTGTCGTGAGACTGGGTTGTTACAGCAAAGAGAGCTCTCTGGTACTGGTATGATACTAAATTTTATAATCTGGTTTTTACTTAAAGAAATATGAAGATTTATTGTCTCAGAAAATTAAGATATGTTTAACAGTAGTGAGTTACTAAGGTCATACACAGGGTGCATTTCTCTAAGTCTAGACTTTCTGAATTGTATCCAGAAGTGGAAAATAAATGCGATAAATGCCATCGTTCTCCTTGTCACCTTAGCCACATGTTTTTTCTGTGTCCTGAGCTACAAGGTTTCTGGACAGGGTATTTTGCTATTATGTCAACTGTTCTTGGGGTAGCTCTTCATCCTTGTCCTCTGATTGCTGTATTTGGGATTCCTGTTCGCTCACTTACACTTGATTCCACACAAAAGGATATTATAGCTTTCACATCCCTATTAGCGAGACGTCTAATATTGTTGCATTGGAAGTCTGTTCAGTATCCTACTATTTCCCGGTGGCTTAAAGATGTCATGTTTTTTTTTTTAAAACTTGAAAAATTAAATATACGTTGAGAGGTTGCACAGCCAAATTTTTTCACAAGTGGCAACCCTTTATCTCTTATTTTGCTAGTCTAGAGGAATTGCCTGTTTAAATGCACTTCTGTTACTGTTATATTCCTCTCACATGTTTGATGGCTGTGTTTTAGAATGCGTTGTTTTATATAAGTTTATTTACTTAGGAAAATGAAGAAGGGTTGATTGTATTTCGGTAACCGCAAGTACTGTTGTTTTTTTTTCAATAAAAATATTTTCAAAAAAACAGTAGTGAGTTACATCAACTTATTATGGATGTCTAAAGAAGCTAAAATCACATAATCTTAATTCACACTGCTAAAAAAATTAAAGAAACTTTGAAAACACATCAGACCTCAGGAGGAAAAAACCTGTGCTGGGATATTTACACTGATATGGACTGGTAAAGATGTCAGAAATAAGAGGATGCGCCATCGTTTGATGGTAATAAAAATGATCATCTTATAGAGGGCTGAGTTTAAAGCAACTCTAAAAATCAAAGTGACATAAATTAGGAAAAAAAAATAATAATAATAATAAAAAATAAAAAAAAACGCAAACTCTGATTGCAAAAACTCAAAATGGAATTCAGTAGTTCCCCTTCAGTCGATTCACTCGGTACAACACGTAAGAATGGGATATCATGCCCTCGCGTGTCCTGGCTGAAGAAACCTTTATTCACGCCTTTAAGGCAGATGACGTGTGATGACACGCGCACGGCCCCGCCTGCACATATAGCATCACAGTCATCCCTCAGTTCTTACGCTCTTCACCTCGCTGAATCCGCGCTTTCCAGCCACGCACGTTTGTCGGAGCACAGAGTGGCCGCGTTTCATCGCTGCCTCGCTCAGTTTAATCTCTAAGAGCCACCCATGTCCCGGGCCACCCAAACCTGGGGCCGGACCTTCTCTCCAGGGGGGGTCCTCTGGTGAGAGAACAGAGGTTACACCCTTTAATAGTGGCTCAGATTTGGGACCTAGATACCCTGGAAGCAAATAGATATTTTTGCTTCCAGGGTAAATACTCACTGCCCCCTGTTCTTCTCCATAATTGACCATGATGCACCCTTGGGCTTGGATGCGCTAGCGCACCAATGGCCAGACGTGCTCCTGTATGCATTTCCCCCAGTAGAAATTATATCTCCAGTTCTAGAGAGAGCGCGTCGGCATTCCCTCTCTCTGATTCTAGTGGCCCCTTGGTGGCCCACAAGGTCGTGGTATGCAGAGATAATCAGCCTGCTAGCAGCGAGTCCTTGGCAGCTTCCTCTCCACAGGGATCTCCCCTCTCAGGCTTGTGCAGAAGTGTTTCATCCGTGCCCAGACCTGTGGCGCCTTCATGCTTACCTGCTGAGAGGTTAAACTTGATTGCTAAGGGTTTGCCACCTAGTGTGATAGCGACAATTCAGAGCGCTAGGGCCTCATCTACTAGAGGCTTGTACGCTTACAAATGGCGAGCCTTCGAGCAATGGTGCCAGGACCGCCACACTCCCATTTCAGTGCTCTATTGTGGATGTTTTGACATTCCTGCAGGAGCTGCTGGATAAGGGCCTTTCATTTTCGACAATTAAGGTTTATTTAGCAGCTATATCTGCTTGTCATATTGGCTTTGACGGGGTGACACTAGGTGCACATCCCCTCGCCATACGTTTTCTGAAAGGAGTTCACCGGCTGAGGCCCGTGCTTAAGTCCAGTGTCCCTGCTTGGGACTTGTCTTTGGTGCTGGAGGCCCTTTGTAGCCCCCGTTTGAACCCATTGAGTCTGTGGATATGAAATTTCTTTCATATAAGACTGCATTACTTCTCGCTTTGGCAAAGCGAGTGGGTGACCTTCATGCGCTGTCTGTGCATCCCTCCTGCACACAGTTCTCTCCTGATGGCCACGAGGTCGTATTGCGTCCAAATGCTGCCTATTTTCCCAAGATCATGCCTGCATTTTATAGCTCAATGGAGTTTGAGTTGCTGAGCTTTTGCTCCCCTCCTTTTGCATCTGAGGAGCAGAGGAGGATGCATTCTCTTTGTCCAGTGCATGTGCTACGCACCTACATTGAGCGCACTCAGAATGTGCGTTTAAGTGACCAGCTGTTTGTCTGCTTCGCTAATCCAAATAGAGGTAGAGCTCTGTCGAAACCGAGGCTGTCCCACTGGATTATAGAAGCTATCTCACTGGCATACGGCACCAGAGGTCTTGCTTTGCCCCACGGGGTGAGAGCTCATTCCACCAGGGGGATGGCGACCTCATGAGCTCTTTTTAAAGGGGTGCCTGTAGCTGATATTTGTGCGGCAGCTAGTTGGGCATCACCGCACACTTTTGTGCGGTTTTATCGGTTGGACGTTACAGCCCCTTCGGTGGCTCATGCTGTCCTTTCCGCTGGGTCTACCACTCACTAAAGATGTGGTGGTCCGATTCCGGTTCGGTGGCTGCTCTGCAGGGCATGTATATATGTCCTATACTTATGTGTTGTACCGAGTGAATCGACTGAAAGGGAACGAATAGTTATGTCTATAACTTCTGTTCCCTGAAGGAGAGAAATGAGGTACAACACAAGGTGGCCCCACTGAGCAGTTTGGCTCGGTGAAGAGCGGCTATCAAACTGAGGGATGACTGTGATGACAGCGGCTATATATGCAGGCGGGGCCGTGCGCGTGTCATCACACGTCATCTGCCTTAAAGGCGTGAATAAAGGTTTCTTCAGCCAAGACACGCGAGGGCGTGATATCCCATACTTATGTGTTGTACCTCTTTCCTCTCCTTCAGGGAACAGAAGTTATAGACATAACTATTCATTTGTATGGGGCTTATATGCTTGAGTGCTTGCTTTACAGCATCGGGGCATGCGCCTAATGAGACGATGGATGGCATCCTGGGGCATCTCCTCCCAGATCGGGACTAGAGCATAATTAAGCTCCTGGACAGTCTCACACTGAACCTGGCAGCATCAGGTGGGTCAAAACATAACAATACACAGTCCCATGCGAGCCCAACTAAACCGGTCATGCTGACCAATGTTCCAGGCAGCACAACATTCTCCACGGCTTCTCCAGACTCAAGGTTAACCTGCTCTCGTCTGTGAAAAGCGCAGAGCGTGAGTGGTGGACCTGCCAATCCTGGTATTTTATGGCAAGCTGGCTCCACAGTGCCGCACAGGGAGCACAGAAGCCACTAGAGGACGTCAGGCCCTCAGGCCACCCTCATCAAGTCTGTTTCTGATTGTTTGGTTTGTTTTTTGTTGCATTCCTGTGCCCAGTACACTTACACACTGACCCGACTGGGAAACAGTCATCGCTATGAGAGTCTCACTCTTAGGGCCTGTAACAGCCCAACACCGGAAACCACTACTTACATCCACTAGTATAAACACCTAAACAACACATAACTGAAATCAAGATCACAGCACCAGTCACATGACTCTTTGTGCAGAGGAGTTCATTACTTCAAAAATAAAGCTCAAATTATTAACTGCAACAAGTGTACCAAACTACACTTGACAAAAAGTAACAGTAACTCAATATAAGTTGTAAACTAAATGCACCAACAATATATAGTTATAGGATGTTATCATATATGATATAGTTTTATAGTTATAATTATGTAGTTATGTAATAACTACATAACGGGGCGACGGTGGCTCAGGGGGTTGGGAATCGCATCTGTAACCGGAAGGTCGCCAGTTCGATCCCTGGGCTCTCTGTCCTGGTCGTTGTGTCCTTGGGCAAGACACTTTACCCTACTTGCCTACTGGTGTTGGCCAGAGGGGCCGATGGCGCGATATGGCAGCCTCGCTTCTGTCAGTCTGCCCCAGGGCAGCTGTGGCTACAACTGTAGCTTGCCTCCACCAGTGTATGAATGTGAGAGTGAATGAATAGTGGTATTGTAAAGCACTTTGGGTGCCTAGAAAAGCGCTATATAAATCGAATCCATTATTATTATTATTATTATATTAATTATATAGGACATAATCACATTTATATATAGCTATATTACAGCTATATTTTAGTTATAGGACATAGTTTACGGTTACTTTTATATAGCGCTTTTCCGCATTAACTGAGCATCTAAAGCACTTTTTATAACAAGCCACATTATCCCATAGACACGAACATGCACAATCGCACACGCATTATATAAACACACAGAATGTTAAAGATAAAACAGGAATGAGCGCTGCCTGTGTTTACAAAATATGATACAGTGCTGAAACTGCTGACTCTTTACTTTTAGCTTTCAGTTCCTTCTTTAAAAACCAAAATAAAACGAAACCCTTTTGACCCTAATCCTTTTTCATTTTAGAATGTGTTTATAAATGTATGCTAGTAATATAACTATGTATGTTGTGCATCTGTGTGATAGAAAATTGCACCGTATTCTTGGTCAGTCTTTGGTGAAAACACTTTCCTGAGTGCTGCAGTGTGAGAGACTAAAAACAGAGAGGGAACACGTTGGCCTCGGAAAGATCCCAAAACACACACACACGAGAAAAGCTAAATGGTAAGAAGTATTTCCCGTGTCTGAAGAACGTCATCCTTTCTTGACGCCAACCACACGCAGAAGTCCATCCCTCTCCCTGCTCTGTCAGTTGCTTTACTTATTTCTCTGTCATTCTCATACTCACAGACACACACTGAGCTAAAGATAGTCATAGCTATGGTTTAGTTAGCCTCAAGGCCTGCAGTCAAACATCTGGAAAACAGCTGGTAGCTGAATTAAGGACTACTGCCTGGGCAATGGTGGCTTTTATTGTTCTGCAGTCCAAATCTGTTCCCTCTATAATTAAACTGCAGTGCTAATGAAGGTGTGAGGATTTATGGCATTGTGAATAAGCAGCTTGTCAAGACACCACAAATCCTGTGAATGCTTCAAGCAAACTTGAGACCTGTAAGCCTCGATGACTTCTTATGGTTGCATCATCTTTGCCAAACAAATGAAGTGCATGAACATAACTCCTTTCAGCAGTAAGTAAACCCAGGAAGTGAGTGGTGTGTGGGCCCTAGTATTTTTAACTTCTGCACCTGCTCCCTGTTGTGCCGACAGACCGAGCCTGGGACTTACTGCTTTCTCAGACACGTTCATAACATTCATTCATGTATACTTTGGCACTCTTGCAGCAAGGAAAAAAGGTGAGTGAGAAAGAGAGGTGAGATTATTGCACTAATATTTGTTCCACTGTCTTTTGGGTGGGGGGTGGGGGGGGATTACCAGCATATTCCCCATATTTTCTAGCTCGGAAGATGTAAAAGCCAATCAGAAAATAGCATCTGCTGAATAAGCGTATCTGCTTTGCACACTGCAGTATTTGTACACTGGAGCAGCTTCTTTAACACCTGATTCTGCAGAACGGATTCAAGAACAAGAGGTAGTGTTTTGGGACAAACGAGCACACTGCCACACCTCTGAACAATGTATTGTGCCCTTGACAGTTTTTTTACATGGAAATGCAAGGGAATCTAACTAAGGTATACCAAACTCCACAAAACACAAACAGGGGATATTCTGCCATTTATAGCCAAGTGGCAAAGTGACCATACATAGCATTATTTGAGACAGATTTTACAGAAATTTTACAGACGTGAGCATCAGAATGGAGAAGAAAGAAAACTTTGAATGTGGTTGCTGGTGGACTGAGTATTTCAGAAACTGCTGGGACTTTCCTGCACAACCATCTCTAGAGCTTACAGAGAATGGTTGGAACAAGAGAAAATGTCCAGTTAGCAGCAGCTCTCTGGGTGAAAAATGTCTTGTTAACACCACAGGTCGAAGGAGAATAGCCAAACTACTTCAACATCCATCCCTACGTGACCACAATGATGGTGCCTTCCAGCAGATTAACAAACCATGTCATGATGTTCAGATCATCTCAAATTGTTTTCTTGACATCAAAACGAGTTTTCTGCACTCAAATGACCTCCACAGTCTCCACATGTCAATACAAAAGAGCACCTTTGGCATGTTGTGAAATTAGAGAATTGCATCATGTATCACCTAACAAATCTGCATCAAGCCCGTGATGCTGCGTGATGCCTTCATTTCAATGTGGACCAAAATCTCATAGGAATTTTTCCAGCACCTTCTTGAATATATGCTGTGAAGAATAAAGGCAGTTCTGAAGGCAAAAGTGGGTCCAACCCAGAACTAGCAAGGTGTAACTAATAAAGTGGCCAGTTAGTGTATATATTAAGAAAAAACTCAAAGTACATATAAAAATTACACAATTAAAACTCCTCATCCTCTGGCTGCATGCCTCTGCAAGCATGGATACTAGCACACCCAAACACAAAGCAGTGGATTTTTTGGAGCAGACACTAATGATCCTAATGAATCAATGCTCTGTGTGCCGGTTGTTTTGATGCCTATCCTTTTGTTTTCTGTCTTGGCAGTCGTGCTATGTGTTGCTGATCACATGGCCTTTAGAACCCGCTTGACTCATCTTCTGACTTAGACACTTGTTTTGTGAGGTTACTCAACCTGACACTTCCATCAGACAGTTATCCCAGTAGCTCAGCTAACAATCATGACCAACTGTAACCAATGACTTCCTGTATGTACAGTAGGCATTCCTGCTCAGGTATCAAGGTAGGAAATTTTGAATGGAACTAGATGATAATATATGAGATGAGCTCCTATCAAACATTTATCCCCACAAGCTCTATCTTATCTTGCATGCAAAAAGAGAAACAGCCCGATTCCACTAACACTGCTCATCCTTCTTTATGTGCATCAGTATGTTTGATAGAACAGATGCAACGTCCGTCTGTTACGTTGCTGAAGAAGACATTAGTTCAACACAGAGAGGGGTCACAGGCAACATGTACCAGTGATTACAATTGAAAATGTATACTTTACAGCGTGCAGATGTACACGCACACACACACACACGCACACACACACACACACACACACACACACACTTTTAAGATGTGGAGATGTGACAGTAAAGGAAATATCTGTCTAAACTAATATCAATAAGCATGTGTGCTTAAATGCTAACAGATGGTGGAAGAACATTTCATCTCCGCAGACATTACCATGTTTTCTACGTCCTATCTGACAGGGGAGTAACATGGTAAGATCCTCTGGACAATTATAACATCTCTACAAACGTGATATCATTTTGTACAACTTCTAATCTACTTATTAGTGCTCTTTAACATAAAATTTCTTTTTTTTTTTTTTGGTCACCAAAATGATTTTTGTCCTAATAGTGAAACCCCACTCCCAAACAAATCCAAATTTGAAGGCTTGAGTGGTGGGGTGGGGGAGTGAATCACTCCACCATTCCCAAATTATCATTAAAATGGTTACATTTAAGCAACAAAAACTCACACAAAAATATGGTTTGAGTTGCCATTTCTTTAAAGCTTTATCGTCTCTGTTACCATAATAAAGCATGGCCACTGAAGAATCTAGACAACGTGCTACAGACACAAAATATACTTCCTCTTGATATACGTTAGTTATAAGGTCGTCCCTGATGTCCATAAAAAGAGTCAAATAAATCGATATTTTTTGTGACCATTTAATTTTTATTTTTATTTTTTTGCAATGAGGCCAGGCTGGTTTGGCAGGGCATTACAGTTCCACTTTGGCAGAGAACAATTTGCTTCACTTCAAGCCAACTGCATACTTAATCAGTGTTCAGCAAAGGATAAAGTATGACACTATAGATTAGGAGCAAAGTGTAACCACAGCACAGACATTGTTGCGTCACTGTAAAATCCTTTCTGTTCTTCCGCAACTAGTCCCCCTTCGACATTCCCTGTGCTTTTCAGCACGCTGAGCCCCTCTCAAGTTAATCTTGTCTAAATTATCTCTAACTGTCGACACTTTTACAATTCTTCGCGTCGTTGTTGATGTTTTGCCGTTATTTACTTAAACAGCTGCAGTAGACTTTTTGAATGCTGCAGGCTATTCCGTTCGTGCAGCATTAAACCCGGAGCTGCTTGTGGCCTTTTGAAAGTTGTAGACCTGACACAAGTCAAAGCGTGTTTAGCTTCAAACTTGCTTTTTTGAAACACGTGGACATGACAGTATGTCAAGAGTTCATGTTTTTCAATCAAAAACGCCAGAATTGTGAACACTGATGTACAAATACTCACAACAGGTACCCAAAATGATCTTTAAAATATCTATTATTGAATAGCGAGGCCATATGGTTTATGTCGCTTGTGCGATTCTGCCTTATTTTTATCCACAAAGTGTTATTTTTCTTGACTTAATGTTATATTTACTGTTATATTATAGACCTTAAACATGCAAACTTCACAGTAATATCACACCATAGTTAACGCTGCAGTATGTGTGACTGAAAGTGATGTCTGATGACGTGGACTGCTCAGCAACTGTGTTTCAGTGCTATTGCCGTCATTCACCTCCTACATCGTTCCCTCGCTCACCTGGAGACCGCTGGGAGCACTGTGAGAATCATGTTCTTTGATTTCTCCAGTGCCTTCAACACTATTCTTCCCACGGTCCTGAAGGACAAGTTGGAGAACTCTGGAGTGGACCATCACCTCACTACCTGAATTTTGGACTACCTCACCGACCGACCACAGTATGTGAGGACTCAGGGCTGTGTGTCGGACAGAGTCGTCTGCAGTACGGGGGCCCCACAGGGAACGGTTCTGGCTCTGTTCCTCTTCACCATCTACACTGCAGACTTCTCCCACAACTCCACCCAGTGTTTTCTGCAGAAGTTCTCTGATGACTCTGCAATAGTCGGCCTCATCACTGATGGGGACGACAAGGAGTACAGAGGACTGACTCAAGACTTTGTGGACTGGTGCCAGCTGAACTACCTACAGATCAACACCAGTAAAACCAAGGAGCTGGTGGTAGACTTCCGCAGGCACAAACATCCTCCACTGCAACCACTGAACATCCAAGGTATGGACAAGCTGTGGACAGCTACAGGTACCTTGGTGTTCATCTGAACAACAAACTGGACTGGACTCATAATTCAGACGCCCTCTACAGGAAAGGTCAGAGCAGGCTGTACCTGCTGCGGAGGTCTTTTGGAGTGGAGGGCCCACTCCTGAAGACCTTCTATGACTCTGTGGTGGCCTCAGCCATCTTTTATGGTGTGGTCTGCTGGGGTGGCAACATCTCTGCTGGGGATAGGAAGAGACTGAACAGGCTGATCCGCAGGGCCATCTCTGTTCTAGGATGCCCTCTGGACCCAGTGAAGGTGGTGAGTGACAGGAGAATGGTGGCTAAGCTTTCATCCCTGTTGGACAACATCTCCCACCCCATGCAGGAGACTCTGACAGCACTGAGCAGCTCCTTCAGTGGCAGGCTGAAGGAGACAGAGACGGAGAGATTTCGCAGGTCTTTCCTCCCCACTGCTGTCAGACTCCACAACAAAGACTTCAACTGATCAAACACATTATTAGTCATACTAATATTATTGTAAAAGTGCTACATCCACAAGCATCTTAGAACCACTAATTAAATCTCCATATGTAACAAATCCCAACAGTCATCATCTGTGTCTATCAAATATTGAGATTCACTGGTAAGAAAAGTGATTAATGTTGCACAAACTAACCATAATACACATAAAGATGTTATTAGCGATTTCAGACAGTCATGTAAAACACCGATCCCAGCATAAACTTTTACTTCAACCGCGCATGTACAGTGGGGCAAAAAAGTATTTAGTCAGCCACCGATTGTGCAAGTTCCCCCACCTAAAATGATGTCAGAGGTCAGTAATTTGCACCAGAGGTACACTTCAACTGTGAGAGACAGAATGTGAAAAAAAAATCCATGAATCCACATGGTAGGATTTGTAAAGAATTTATTCGTAAATCAGGGTGGAAAATAAGTATTTGGTCAATAACAAAAATACAACTCAATACTTTGTAACATAACCTTTGTTGGCAATAACAGAGGTCAAACGGTTACTATAGGTCTTTACCAGGTTTGCACACACAGTAGCTGGTATTTTGGCCCATTCCTCCATGCAGATCTTCTCGAGAGCAGTGATGTTTTGGGGCTGTCGCCGAGCAACACGGACTTTCAACTCCCGCCACAGATTTTCTATGGGGTTGAGGTCTGGAGACTGGCTAGGCCACTCCAGGACTTTCAAATGCTTCTTACGGAGCCACTCCTTTGTTGCCTGGGCGGTGTGTTTTGGATCATTGTCATGTTGGAAGACCCAGCCTCGTTTCATCTTCAAAGTTCTCACTGATGGAAGGAGGTTTTGGCTCAAAATCTCACGATACATGGCCCCATTCATTCTGTCCTTAACACGGATCAGTCGTCCTGTCCCCTTGGCAGAAAAACAGCCCCATAGCATGATGTTTCCACCCCCATGCTTCACAGTAGGTATGGTGTTCTTGGGATGCAACTCAGTATTCTTCTTCCTCCAAACACGACGAGTTGAGTTTATACCAAAAAGTTCTACTTTGGTTTCATCTGACCACATGACATTCTCCCAATCCTCTGCTGTATCATCCATGTGCTCTCTGGCAAACTTCAGACGGGCCTGGACATGCACTGGCTTCAGCAGCGGAACACGTCTGGCACTGCGGGATTTGATTCCCTGCCGTTGTAGTGTGTTACTGATGGTGACCTTTGTTACTTTGGTCCCAGCTCTCTGCAGGTCATTCACCAGGTCCCCCCGTGTGGTTCTGGGATCTTTGCTCACCGTTCTCATGATCATTTTGACCCCACGGGATGAGATCTTGCGTGGAGCCCCAGATCGAGGGAGATTATCAGTGGTCTTGTATGTCTTCCATTTTCTGATGATTGCTCCCACAGTTGATTTTTTCACACCAAGCTGCTTGCCTATTGTAGATTCACTCTTCCCAGTCTGGTGCAGGTCTACAATACTTTTCCTGGTGTCCTTCGAAAGCTCTTTGGTCTTGGCCATGGCGGCGTTTGGAGTCTGACTGTTTGAGGCTGTGGACAGGTGTCTTTTATACAGATGATGAGTTCAAACTGGTGCCATTCATACAGGTAACGGGTGGGGGACAGAAAAGCTTCTTACAGAAGACGTTACAGGTCTGTGAGAGCCAGAGATTTTCCTTGTTTGAGGTGACCAAATACTTATTTTCCACCCTGATTTACGAATAAATTCTTTACAAATCCTACCATGTGAATTCATGGATTTTTTTTTCACATTCTGTCTCTCACAGTTGAAGTGTACCTCTGGTGCAAATTACTGACCTCTGTCATCATTTTAAGGAGGGGAACTTGCACAATTGGTGGCTGACTAAATACTTTTTTGCCTCACTGTATGTTCCCTAGTGTGTCCAACCAGGCAAGTCTGACAGCAAGAGCCGTGTGTCAGCCTCTGATGACACTTTAGTAAACTAAAAAGGGAGCTACTTCAATAACCTCCAACAAAGCACTGCTCCCACTAAAGATGGAAACAACTAACGTGTTTCATCACTTGAGGCAAAAAACATACAGTTGAGCACAATCAGGCTGTAAATGACGAGATGCTAGCAGCTGGTGACGTGCAACCAAAAAGTAAACAAATGATCCCCCCACCATGACACGAAGAGCAAACAGTGGATGGAAATTATTGATTTGGTTACGTAGTGGAAAAGCAGGGCTTTAAGGAGCTAGTTATAAAACTCGATCGAAGACAAACCAATAGAGGAAGGAAGATACATTTCAGCATTAGTTATTTTTAAACTAAGATGTTACGCAGTCATGTTATACTTTTCCTTAAATTTCAAGGAAAGATAACGAGGCTACGTTTGTGTCAACTTTTGACTTACGTTGTGTCACAACTAGAGCACCATAACGCTCCTGCTGCTGCTGGTGGCACCTTTTTCAATCGACTCGCTCTTCAAAGTAGGAAGTGGCTCAGTGCAAAAGGAGGATGGAAAACACCCATTTATTTACACTCATAAATGCTGCTACTTGTGGGCATCCAAAACAAAAACAAACAAAAAAAAACACTGTTCACAAAAATTTTTTCTATGTAGTCAAAAAAATGTATTGCACATTTCCTTTAAATATTGTGATATACTTCTGAAGCTGTATCACCCACTCCTGGGTGCAACATGTTATATCTAACACCAGCGGTCCCCAACCTTTTTTGCGCCATGCACTAGTTTTGTCTGACAATGTTTTCACAGACCGGCCTTTAAGGTGTCATGGACAAATACAACAAAATAAAACCAAGACTGGTACCAAAAAAAAGAAAAAAAAGAAGGTTTATTCATAACACACGGGAAAAGACCCAGGGAAACAGAGTTAACAATAAAAACGACAAAAAAAATAAAATAAATAACGATAAAAACCTTAAATTCCACACCCAAGGCTCAACTCTCACGGCCCGGTAGCAAATGACTCACGGGCTGTGGCCCAGAGGGTTGGGGACCGCTGTCTTACACAACATGAATTTGCTTTTGACCTTTTTTAACTGGGGTTTTTTTCTGCACACTGAAGAAGTTTTGATCTTGCAACCAATTCTGACTTTTAACTTGTTTCTTAAGGTTGGGTTTAATTTACTCACACCTAAAATCAAATGGCCTATTAAAAAAAAAAAAAAAAAAAAAAGGAGAAGAAGAAACAGGCAGAGTTCTTGTAAGAAGGCAGCACAGACTCTTTGCCTTAACTGCATGCGAACCAATCGTGCTTATGTGAGCAGTCAGCCCTCAAAGACATATGTTTGTGTATGCCAGAAAAGGCTGCTTAACCAGGACATAATTGTGATATATGATTGTTTGATAGCACTTGAAAAGAAAAGAAAAATCTCAAAAATATGTGTTGATGTTTACTCTAATATGCGACACAATTTGTCCCAGGGAAACTCAGTCAAAACTACATTTCTGCAGTTGGTATCAACTTTAGTGTTTTGCAGTAACAGAGCTTGGGGGAGAACGTAAGCTGATCAGTCAAACTGCAAATATGATATGACATTGCCAAAGGGTGTACTTACCGCCACAGCTATCATTGAGTCGTCTGGTTTCCATTCTGCTTTCTGGTAGAAGCCAAACTGAGCCGCTGCCTTTGCAGACTCGATATAGCTGACTATCAAAACACTGGGCTGTGGGTGGGAAACAGAAATATGGGAAAGAAAGTGAGCTCTGGAGGTCAAAATCATCTGATTTGATATTAAACAAATAACACTGGAGCTACAAAAGAAAACAGCATACCTCTTGTATCAAGTAATTAATATAGAAATATTTAAAAAATGCTTAAAAAAACATGCTGTGTGACAGCTAGTAACTCATCTATCTACGAAAAAATAAAAATGAAATAAATCCCAGGCAGCAGCCCAGTAAACAATGTCAGTGTGATATTATGACAGCAGCTTTATTTCTAGTGTTGGTTGTGATTGACAGAGATAATCTATAAAGATATTTGTCAGCCAATGTGCTGGAAGGGGATTTGTCGGGAATGATTTATTGCCTCAAATGGTGGGTATTTGGCAAAGAAGAAATACAGATTTGATTTCAAATTCTTTTCCAAAAATGGGATGACTATAATACCTCAGTGATGCCAAAAATCTCCTACCTAGTGAGGCCCATGGACTGTGAAAAATCTATTTTTACTGAGAAAACAAAAGCATGTTGAGGCTTCTCTTTCTATCACGCAAAATGGATAAACTACAGGTGTGTTGCGAAGTTCTCATACAGCCATCATGGGCATAGATGTCATGGCAATTACCGGTATGTGGGTTTTCATGACTTTCATGAACTGTTCTTTTTCCAGGGCTGAATGACTGTACAGCATACATCTATAATGACTTTAAAAAAACAAGAACTGGGTGCACAAGGTTCTACAATATCTTTTAAATTGGCAAGACCAAGGCCTATTAAATTCTTTTAGTGATCATGACTACAACTGGTGGTTTTTCTTTGGCAGCATAAAAATGATTTGTTTGATAGCACTCATTGGACTGACCAATGCTCAGAACAATGGGGAATTCCAAGGAACTCAGTGATGACCTAACATTTACACAAGTTGACACAAGGAGCCATTGCTAAACAAATACATCTTTCAAAAAAAATGTACACAAATCCAAGTTACTTGAATGTGTCACCACTTTTCCAAAGGGACAGTTTAACCCCAATGACCTGAAAAATGCTGGAACACCAGCATCACTGTCCATAGTGAAGCAGGAAAAACAAACAAAAAAAACAGTTCAGAGAAATCACTGCAAGCCCAAAGTTAACATGACATTCATGCCTGATATCTGCATGTATACTTATAACCACAACTGTATGCTTGAGGCTACCACCCTTAGTTTACCTCACCTTATTCTCTCTACAGCAAAATAAGAACTAGCCTACAGCTTCAAAAAGAAAACCTGTATGTCCAACCAATAAATTTTCAAGTTTTAAAACAGCTGCTGAAGAGGAAAAAAAATGTGAAAAGATTTGGTTTCTTAAGATCAAGCATCTGGCACAGTATAATTCAACATTCAACAATAACAGTACAGAGCATCAACAATAATGGAAGCTTGAGACTTGCTACAAAAGTATGACTGCCAATTGATTTTACTGCCAATTGAAGTGGTAATCAAGCTTTTTCATGTGTGGGCTTCACTCTGGTGACCTCTCTTGATTCAGTTAATCCTGTCCTTCCACTTACACAATTAGCACCACAATCATTGAAAACATTTTAAAAGTATGTATGGCATCCCAGAGTGTTAAAGTAAGGCTGTTGAATCAGTTTTCAGTGAGATATAACAAGGATCATTATTACAGTAAAAACAGGACACTGGCTATGGTGAGGTAAAGCAGTAATGTAATTCCAGCTGTGCAACTTTAATGCTGGTATCTACTCACTGTAATGAGACAACGGGCTTAACCATTCCTAACCTATTGTGTCGCTTTCGTAGAATTAAAATTTAATAATGCCAATGATACCTGAACCTGATGGAAACAGAAACCTATCTCCTCATTAGGAAAAGCAAAACTTACTTAAATAGAAGTAGCACACTGACATGTTGGAAGCTCAATAGCTTACTTTTGTCTTTCTACATCAACACACTGGATTTGAAAGGAAACCATCACAGTGAGGTTAGTCTTTACTTTTGGTACTTTCTGTCAGTCACCTGGCAAGACTGAAAACTACTAAGCCAAATTTTTGGTGCCATTTATTTGGTAGAATAATGATTCTATGAAAATGCTGACTTCTCCTTGGGAAAAACCCCTAATTTGCTCATTGCTAATCACAATATTGACAACATTAACAATACCAAAAAAGGATCCAAGTTAAATTGTATGGAAATAAAAGTTTGTGAACTTTTGTTTCCTTATTTTGTTTAAAAATCAAAATTATTTCTTCCTCTGGTAGCCCTGCAGTAGCCTAATGTTAGCCATCTGATAACCCCTAAGCTATACAGAAAAGTTGAAGGACACAATGGACTTAGTAGGGGTGACCAGCACATGTCAAGAGGAAGAAGTTCCTCCAATCGACATTCCTTTTCCTGGATGCCCCACGGATACTTGCAGGCACTCAGAACTCTTAAGAAAGGAGGGGAAACAAAACAAGGTCGCATCCTGTGCAGGTCTCTGGAAATTAACTGTAACCCTGATCCATTGTTGCCACAACTCAATAATATTCAGACTGTGTGCATGTATCACAGACCGTTATAAACAATGTACACAAGAGCAGGTTATAAAAATCAATTATATGCTCCCTTTCGATGTCACCATGGCAAAAACGTTCAAATAAACAAGGCCAACAGAGAAGAATTCAAAATACTCTGTATGATGTTGATAAAGATACTGAAGAAGTACTAAAATGGAGGCACACCAAACAATTCATGACCCATTCCGCATTTCTATGGTATTGAAAGCTGAGCTTAGTGGGTAGAGAAGTTCCCTGGAAACAGTGAAAGAGAAACCACATCTACTCTCTGCATTTTTTTTAATTTTAGATTTAAAAAAAAAAAAAAGTGTGAAAAACAGGAATTAATATGATGAAGCTGCCACCATGTCCAACATCACCTGAATCCCACATGCAGTGACTCAAAATATATATTGAAATATACGTATTTTTTCTTATGCTGTTAGACTTCTTCAATTAACCCTTGTTTCAACAACTTATCAAGAAAGTCCTTGATGTTTTTATTTGCATTTCTTGGGAAGAAGAGATTGCCAATAAAGCATTCATGTGTTTGACAAGCTACTGACCTACAGTCTGTCCTTCCAAGTTCCATTTTGAATGTCACATCACTGGCATCACTATCTGTTCAGCCCTGTTTATGTTGTTACCACGCACCTCAAAGTCACTGCTCCCTTGGCTCTATACCAGCAGGTTCAGGAGTCAATTAAGCCAGATGTTTTAGATGTTGCAGTGCTCAGAGTTTGGTGTTTTGTTAAGAAACCAGCTGCAGCACAGCATGTTGGCACTTTTATAAACTTATTGGACCGCACCAATAAGTTTATAAATAGACAGAATTAACATTGACTGATTGGTTTAAGTCACTGTGAAATGTTCCTGTCATGTGACGCATTTGTGGCCATGACATACAAAATAAACACCGCGATTATTGTGCTGAGATAAGTGTTGACATTTATTTTGTAACTGCGCTGCCTAAATTCCTGAAAACTACTGGTAAGCAAAACATGTCATGGCATGTTTTGAACACTATTACAAATGTTTTGTTGACAGTAACTTAACCTTTGACCTGTATGTTGCTGGGTAAAACTGATGAGTAGAGCGGAGGTAGCTGTACATGGCTTAGGTGGTAGCGTAGGTGGTCTACCAATCTAAAGGTAGTGGACTGCTCCCTGACTCCTCCAAAGGTACTGACCCCCGCTATGTAGGCATCTGTATGAATGTGTGTAACACTTATAGTAAGAAAGTGTTTTGAATGCTCAACTGAGCAGAAAGGCACTATATAAGTACCAGTCCACCTACCAAAATATACAATTTACTAACATTTGGGCAACTTTAAACTGAACTGCTATAAAGCGTCTATCAGGTGAACACCAATCCACTGTGGTTGAGTTTTGCTGTCAAATTATTGTTTTAACTTAAGTAATGAATGACACATCCACGTGTAATGATGTGTAACGAGTTCACCTGCCGTCTGATATCTGTGTACGTGGAACCCTCTGCCAACACATGAAGGTTAAAAAAAAGAAAGAAGACGTAGTAGTTTGAGTTACTCATATGGGGACACCACAGTTTCTCCCCGTGTTTATTTACGGCACTTAATAAAACATGAAGGGCAGCCGGCCAGGTTATCACCCTCTGCTGCAATGCGTTTGAAATGAAAACGGCACCAGATCACATCTTAGCTAGCGTTTTTTTGTTTTTGTTTTGTCAGCTGATTTCAAGACCGATCAGAGTTTCAACTCACCCGACTAAACCAAACGCTGAGCTGCGTCTCTGACAGCAGAGCGAAGTAAAAGCGCTGGGAGCTGGGCTGGATGTAGAAGGGCTCTTCTTCGCTCCTCAGCGGACAAAGCAGCCTCCGTGGCCAGCCGGTTAGAAAATACATGACGGCAAACTCACTCCGCCTCGGCGCAGCAGTGCCAAATAGTTTGTGGCCCCCTGTTCCTCCTTAAGTGCAATATTTAATCCAGGTGACTCATGAGCGGCTCCGGAAATACAAAAAAAATTATAAGGTATATACAAGCCAGTGTTGACACCGGTTAAGGGTACCATACAGCTTCCAAACAGCCGAGTGAGGCTACACAGCTAGCCCGGGCTAGCGCTGGCTTTTCAACTTAAAGCTAATGAGAAGTCCAAGTGTAACCGAAAACAACAGCGCGAAACCCGCAGCGTCACCATACGGCCCCAAACGGCGGGTTCAGACTCAAGAGCGGACCGATTAACTTCCACACCCGGTGCCGTGTGGGTTCTAGCGAAGTGTGGATCTGCGGTGTTTAGTAACAGCAAAGCGTCCAGTTTTCACTCCTCTGTGCCTCACCGTCGCCATCTTTCCAAGAGTCTGTCTGACCAAAAGCTGATTGGCTGCAATAGTGGAAGTTTGCGTCCTGTTGACATCTGACGTCACCGCTCCGTTGTGCGAATCCAGGTGGCGGTGTCGGCAGCTTGGCTCGATGCTGCCACCTGGTGGTGAAAATGGAAATGCCTGGGAAAAACAATTTCATAGGGCTGTGACTTAACTGCAGTCTATCTGACATCTTTTAATTGTAATACATTCTTTTTCTTCTACTTTTAATTCTTCTTTTCATTATTATTATTTGCAACCATTGCACTGAATCCTGCAACCATAATCCACATTAGATTTGCTATGTTCTTTTTAAATCAACATATATCAACACAAGCTTTTAACCTAATTATTTAGAGCCTGTGCATCAGTTTTATCTCTTATATCCAGCTCATAAATCCATCCATGAAATGGCGCGCTATTTAGCAGAATAAAAGTATTATTGAAATAACATGGAATTTTAATCATGTTAGTGTATCATTCTTCCCATAATAATAAAATAAAATAAAGTTTGTGGAACAGGACTATGCTGAAGCACTCAGTGAGTGTTGATGGACAAGTAGAGAGAAGGTCAGGAGGAGTTGCACTGGGTCTTTGTGGAGCCAGAGAAAGGGTAGGTTTACAAGATGGATATATGACCTGCTGTGTTGTATGGTTTGGAGATCACAGTGTCAACATAAAGACGGGAGACTGATCTGGAGGTGGCAGAGCTGAAGATAATGAGATTACCACTGGGAGTCCACCAAGATTAGAAATGAGTATATCAGAGAAATAGCTCAGGCTGAGTGGTTTGAAAAATAAGTCAAGAGAGGCAAGGCTGAGATGGTTTGGAGCGAAGGATAGCAGATATACGGGACAAAGGATGGAGCTGCCAGGCAGGAGGAAAACAGGAAGACCACAGAGAAGATTCATTCATGTAGTAAAGGAGGATGTGCAGTTGTTGTGACAGAGGAGGATGCTAGAGAGATGCAGGGAAGCAGCTAGATGTTGTCAGCGGCTAAAGAAGGAAAAGAAGCAGTGTTTGTGAGTTTTCCTCCCCATAAACATTTACTGTTTATATATATATATCACTAACGCCACAGATATAAGACATGTATTTAATTTTTTTTTTTACTTTATTTATTTATTTACATTTTATTAGACTAGGTGCTTTTTAAAAGTAAATAAATACAACTAACGCGTCAGTAGGTGGCGGTAAAACTCTTATAAGTTCCGCAAACCGCCAAAAAAGTGAAGAGAAGAAGAAGCAAAGGAAGAAGCATGGCTGCAGATATGAGATTACCGACCATTAGAAAAACCGTGTCGCTATCAGCGTCTGCTTTTGACCGAAAAGATCTGGTCGTACCGGGGGATGTTATTACTTCAGACACTGGGTTCATGAGGTAGGTGTTGGTTTTATTTGAGTTATTATGGGAAATCAACCAAACACAGGAGTGTGCTGCTGTTCGGGTCTGTTTCAGGTATCTGGCTTGTAAAGGTAAATAAATAAAAGCTCCAGATGACAGCCAGTGCCATACTGAATTAGCAGGTGAGCATAAAGTCAGCCGGTCTCATTTGCAACCTTCTACACTGATACACAGTAAGTAAGGATAAGGACTCTAATCGGATAAACTGCCGCATTGTGTTGTGTGACCTCTGAATGCTGCACTTTACCCTTGTTTCTTTTTCTTTTTCTTTTGGCTGTTCTCTTCAGAACTAATGTTTGATACCGTCTGTCCGCAGGGGTCATGGCACCTACGTTGATGACGACAAGTTGACAGCTTCAGTCGCAGGAGAGGTGCAGAGGGTGGACAAACTCATCTGTGTCAGGCCACTTAAGACCAGGTGAGTGATTGAACTCTTAAACGGTCAAAGACTTAGATAGGCCTGTCATCTATATACTCATTCTTACATTGTAAAGTGTGCTTTGATTGCAGGTTTAATGGTGAGGTTGGAGATGTTGTGGTTGGCAGAATTACAGAGGTAATTCCTAGTATTTGTTCTCATATACAACCACTTTAGTTATAAGAAAAGACAGTGATTGCAGAAACTTGTTTTCATTTTGGTTCATTTTGGGTTTTTTTTAAATTTTCTTCTTCTTCTTCTTTAAAATGTATAGGTGCAGCAGAAAAGATGGAAGGTGCAGACAAACTCCCGACTGGACTCTGTCCTCTTGTTGTCTTCTGTAAACCTGCCAGGAGGAGAGTTGGTGAGATGGTAGAAAGTGTGATTCACTGGGAGAAGACAGCTTTGGCTGACGTATTAAAATTAATATTTGATCATCTCCTTTCTTTCTTTCTTTCTTTCTTTCTTTCTTTCTTTCTTTCTTTCTTTCTTTCTTTCTTTCTTTCTGTCTTTCTTTCTGTCTTTCTGTCTTACTTACTTAGAGGAGAAGATCAGCAGAAGATGAGCTGACCATGAGAGAATATCTTCAGGAGGGAGATCTCATCAGTGTAAGTCAGACTTCTCTATTATAATTTCTCACTGGCTTTCCAGTGATTTTATTCCCGGTTACATAATCTGTGTTGAACCTTTCTTGTGGTTTCAGGCAGAGGTGCAGTCTGTCTTCTCGGATGGAGCTCTTTCACTTCACACCCGTAGTTTAAAGTATGGAAAAGTAAGTTATTCCAGTGTACACAAAGATATGTGAAAAGGTAAAGGGCAAGTTTATTTATATAGCACATTACAAATGACCAGAGTTGATCAAAGTACTTCACAAGTAAGATGTCAGGGTTTTTTTTAAAGGCCGGAAAGTAGAAACTGAGCAAAGAAAAGTAAAAAGATCTATTATGAAATAGAAACACATTCAAGAGACTCAGGGCAACAACTGAAAAGCTCTATGACCCCTATTTTTTTTTTTTTTTTTTTTTTTTTTTTTTTTTGATTAGCAGACCTCAGAGCTCCGAAAGGAGTGTGGACATTAATAAGAGCAGACAAATACGGGGTGGGGGGGGCAGGCCAACCTATTTAGTATCCTAAAAACAATCAATAAAATATTCAAATTAACCCTAAAACTGACAGGATGCCAGTGAAGTCAAGCTAAAACTGGAGTAACTGTGTTAGTTCAATAATAAGAGTAACGATCGTTATTTTTATTTTCATATAAACTAACACCCTGTCTCTGCTTCCTCTGACTATCAGTTGGGTCAAGGAGTACTGGTCCAGCTTTCCCCTTCTCTGATCAAGAGGCAGAAAACGCATTTCCACAACCTGCCGTGTGGCGCATCCATTATCCTGGGGAATAATGGCTTTGTGTGGTTGTATCCCACACCGGGCCAACAAGAGGAGGAAGCTGGGGGTTTCTACACCAGCCTTGAGGTAGGACACCACAAAAAACTGTATTCCATATTTTTATTACTGATCAATGGGCATATGAATTTGGAAAACAATTTCTTGTTGTTTTAGGAAATGTAGGAATTTCAAATTGATACAATCGGTGCATTCACTAAAAATGTTGGTTGACTTCAAATCTCAGTGGAATTGACCTCAAGGTCAAAGGTCAAGTTCTCTGAAAGGTTTGTCTACTCAGAAGCTGAGGGGTAGCACTGGTGGTTGCCCACATTTTTCCT
Organism: Aulonocara sp. 'chitande type north' Nkhata Bay; assembly: GCF_057382095.1. Taxonomy (NCBI): domain Eukaryota; kingdom Metazoa; phylum Chordata; class Actinopteri; order Cichliformes; family Cichlidae; genus Aulonocara; species Aulonocara sp. 'chitande type north' Nkhata Bay. Next base: position 45,867,882 of record NC_141350.1, read on the forward strand.
TCTGCTTTCCCAAGTTTGGAAAAGTAATGGATACTAATTTAATGTTTGAGTATTGATTTAAGTACATTTACATCAAGATTGAAAGAACTATGTGTCAGTTTTCTCTGCACACAAATCGCAATAGTAGTTTTCAGCTTGGCTGCTAAAAGTTCACTGAGAGTATTGAGCTGTTCTTGTCTATCAGTAGGAGGATTCAACACACAGCCATGCTTATAAAGAAAGTAACAAGAGACAGAAAAGCAAAAATGTATCAAAATATAGTTAATATATTGTATGTTATATATCAAAAGGTAGTAAATTTAAAAATGTAATTTAAAATAAAGGTGTGCACTGAAAAACTAAGTAGAGAAAACATGTAGAGAACCTAAGCATTCAGCACAAGGAACATTTTTTATTTTTTTCTAAATGGAAAGGCCTGGTTGTAGTTTGCAAAATCAGTGAGAGTTCTGGAACAAATTTTTATGGACTGATGAACTAAAACTTGGAAAGAGGCTCGGGCATGCATGGCTGTCAATGGAACGGGAACGCTGCCATCCATTAATGATTTTTACTGCTCACACAAGTAGTGTTTTGTGTGCTTAGCTTCAACCAAATGCACAAACTTTCATCATTCAACCTAAAGGCAAGGCCAGAGTAACCAACTATTCCATCAAGTTGGGGCATCCTTGACTGTTTGAGTCAATCACCTTCGTGTGCCACACTCGGCTTGGTAAAAAAGCACCTTCAGCAACACGGGCTGAAGGCAGCTTCAGTCTGAAGGAGCATTAGAAAGACGTTTAAAAAAAATGTTTGCAAGTTGAAGACTTGCAAGAGTATGTAATGATGCTCCGGATGCTTGTGGTTTACACCGTACACACAGAGCTTATTCGTTTGTGCATCTCTCATCTCTGGTTCCTCAGCCTGTCAGCCTGTTGGATCGAGAGGTCATTTCACGGTTGAGAAACTGCCTGCTGGCTTTGGCTGCGCACAAAGTCCTCCTGTATGACACCAGTGTTCTCTACTGCTACGAATCATCACTTCAGCACCAGGTAAGAATCACTCCAGTAAAAACCAGCCTTTGAAACTAAATTATTGACATTACTACAATTTACAGTCATTTTTTGTTATAATGACACCTGTTGTTTCATGTTTGTAAACAATATGATTACAAAACTATTGCAACACCAGAAAACCCCCAATTCTTTTCTGTGTCATATTGTGCCATCTAGTGGTCATACTGTAATTCTCCAGCTCCTGGGCACCACTAGTGGAAAAAATACTGTGCAGTTCTCAACTTTGACTCGGCTGTTTTTGCAGTGTGGAACAGTCACGGTTGATTTCATTGCCCTTTGGGGTGGGGAACAAATGACTTAATCGCCCATGCGTCTCGCAAACACTACTCTTGCAATGATATCAGCATATCCACTATGTGGCACATTTTTCTTCTGTATTATATTTACAATCGAGCCAACCCATATAAAGTGTTACTGTGCACTCGCGCTCAAGCTGCAACTCGATAAAAACACTTTCTGTTACCATAAACACAGACTGAAAACATGTACATCCATGGGTGTATGTGGTTATGCTTTTGATTTATGTTGTCTCTGTAGGTGAAGGACATCTTAAAACCAGAGGTGATGGAGGAGATTGTAATGTTGACACAACAGAAGCTCTTGGAACAGGAGGGTTAAAGAGCCCAAAGCCTTGTCACAAGTCAAAATCACATCAGGCCAGCTGTGGACCCGACCACTGATCTGAAAGCTGAATTAGCTTTATTTTCTTAGAGATATAATTAAATTGTCAAAGTCCAACGTGTTTTATTAAAGGAAACCAGTATTATTGTTGGGTTGTTTTTAATAGCAAACGCAAGCGAAGTGTAACTCGTTCAATGTGTGCAGCATTCCAGCTATTCTAAAGTTTTACAAAATAATAGTCAATCTTTTTTTTTTTTTTTTTTTCATGTGAGATATATACTGTATACAATAAATTTTGTGATTTCTATAAATTTTCACTGCATCTCAGTGTGGTCTGTCTGTGAACAAGGAAAAAACGTATCTGGGAATCTTTATTGTTTGGGCTCTAGTTCTTACAGGATTTTTTTTTTTTTTTTTTTTAATTTAAATATCAATATTGGGCAATTTTAAAAATCTGACATAGTAGCCAATATTTTTTTTGTCTTCTTTCAGATAGATGAAAAAGATTTCTTGAAATTTTCCGTGTAGTTACTAATGACCCTTTACTAAGATTATGTGACGGTGCTGTTTAAAATGATATTTTTGTATCGTTGCAACAAGTTACACATTATTTATTTACACTCTTTAAAAGTTTTGTTGGATCAGCTGGTTGTTCTGTTTGTGGTGTGCCAAACACATGTTGGCAATAGGAAAGTTTCAGAGTTGTGGAGCTCTTTCAGTCATGTTAAGGTTAATTTATTAGACATTAATCTGATATATTGGTTAAGCTGATAAGAACAAACTTCTCACGTCAGCAGTAAAGGTTACGTATAATCACCATTTTAGTGGTTTTAATGGTGTCTGGAAATTGGTAGTTTTTAGTTATTATTTTAGGTTTGAGGGTATTCTTGCATAATCCATCCACTTTAAACGGCTCAATAATGGTGAAATGGGACTTTTCTTGAATAGATTGCTCCATAACCTCCTTTTCTTCTGTTTTACACATCCTTTGGTGGATTTGCTAATGTGCTAGGGGTCACTAGCTTGTAAAAATGTTTGAGCAGCTGGAACTCTATGATAAAATTCAGAAGTCATAGTTGACTCAGTAACTGCCCAAAGTGCCCAGTCACTGAGACAGTGGAAAAGCTAAAGCAAACCCAAACCATAATGTTTCCACCACCATGATTCACAGTATGAGTATGGCTTTGGTATTTGCCACTTCACTGGTACTGTAAACTGTAGGTTTTTTTGTTTTTTTTTAACTTTCTTTTTATTGTTTTTCTTAAAACACTATACAACAAAACAACAACAACAAAAAGATAAATACAACAAGTAGGATAACAAACAAAAAAAACCCATGTTGGATCTCTTTGTTTCTAGTTTGTGGTAATGAGGTATGTTTGTTCTTAATTTTGGGTGTTATAAAAAATCTAATTACATTTTCCAGCAGTGCAGTCTCCAGGCACGTGATGATGTTGTTGACTGCTGTATTTTCCAGGTTTGTGACCATTCCTCATCAGATATGTTCACTCCCACTGTAGTTTTATTCTAATTTTCCTCCTGGACAATAAATGCTTTCCCTTGACACCTCTCATGTAGGTTAGATTTGTATAATATCTTTCTTGCGGTTGCAAGAATCCCTTGCTAACCCTGTGAAGAAAGTTTTCTTTTCTCTGCTTTTAGTGTCTTTAAGTTCCCTTAAAGTGGATAATTACAACACACCAGAACACAACAATATATATGTTAGAGATTTAAATTAGGTAAATTCCTTTAGATCGTGTAAAATATATATTTATATACAATCATAGGTTCACTCCCTACAGATATCCTGATAACATGCCACCCCTGATTCTAATAAGTATCTCAAAGTGGGATAAATGTTGAGTTAGATGCTTTAAAACTGAGTAAAGTAACCAAATTTGTGTAATTTATCTGTAAGCACAGAATCGAGTGTTTTCATAGTTTGATATGCCATCCATCCATTCGCTTCCCCCCCGCGGGGGGCGCTGGAGCCTATCCCAGCTGTCATAGGGCGAAAGGCGGGGTACACCCTGGACAGGTCGCCAGTCTGTCGCAGGGCCAACACACAGGGACAGACAACCATTCACACTCACTCCTAGTGACAATTTGGATTAATCAATTAACCTATCCCCACAAGCTGCATGTCTTTGGACGGTGGGAGGAAGCCGGAGTACCCGGAGAGAACCCACGCAAACACGGGGAGAACATGCAAACTCCACACAGAAAGACCCCGGCCTGGTGGTGGAATTGAACTCAGGACCTTCTTGCTGTGCGGCAACAGTGCTAACCACCATGCCACCGTGCTGCCCAAGTTTGATATGCCAAAAATCATATATCCATACATATATCCTGAAGACAATTAGGCCTGGGCTAGATCATATTCTTGAGCAGTGAGTTCTTTATGGCTTTGATCAAATCCACCATTATATGTGTGGGTGGATGAACCTTTAACCTGTGTACCTTCAGCTTTTCTCCCCTGTGTGAGCGTACTCTCTCTGCCTCAGCGTGGCTGCAGTGTTGCTGCTCTCCCAGCACAACAAACCTTTGCTCTAGTCCTCCTGTGCTAGTCCACGCACGCACGTGACGTCGTACGTCGCCCCACCCACCCAGTAAACCACCTTGCGTATGGAAGTATGGCGGCCCCAGCTACAGAACTACTACTCGGCCAAAGTTTACTGCTGCGATTTTCACGTGAAAGCTATGAATAAGTACGAGAGCCAGGGGTTCGGTAACGAAGAGCTCGGCGACTGTGAACAGAGGAAAGGACTTGTAAAAAGAGTCGTCGCTCTCTGCCCGGCTGAGTTGCCTCGATTTGCCTTGATTGAAGTGCCTTTTAGTCCGGGTACCGCAGGGGAAGAAACTCCGCAAGACGAAAAAGTGGACACGGAAGTTTGAAACCAACTGTGGCTTTGGAAAGACCAGCTGCAAAGTGTTGAAAGGGTGGCGGTCAAATCATGTTTTTGTGAGACGTTTAAGTGCACTTGTCGGCGGTTTCCCTACCAGCGAGCCAGCGACAGCCAACTGTTGCCTGCTTGGTGTGCATTTAAGGGTCTGGCGCTGCATACCACCAGCAGTTGGTTAGCTTTCATGGCTATCTCCAACATTAGCTTAAGGTCGCCAGCTAACAAATCATATATATGTTTCTGTGACCGTGTAAGTTTCTGTAAACACTTGTTTTTACTCCCCACGGCGTTCGTAACTAGAGCAAAAGTTTGCTTTATCTGGCACATTTACTTCAGTGCCTGTTACTGATGATTAAATGATCTTTTTTTTCATTATTATTTTTTTTAACTTTGGTATTCCAATAAAATAAGGGCAGTATTGTTATGGCTATCAATACTTGCTACTTTTCTTGCTTTTTCTCTCCGTGACTAGTTTTTAAATCTAACACTTGGCAGTTTTTTTTGCATATCTATAATAGAATAAAATAGAATAGCCCTTTATTGTCATTGTACAACTAAATTGTGGGTGCTCCACACCAACTGTGCGGAATAAAATGTAAATGGTAGATAGCAGGAATAAATATGAGTGTATCTTAACCTAGATTAGGGGTTTTAATAGCTATCTTTTTTATTTAAAGAGCCTTGAGGCAACTGATATTGTGTTTGGCGCTATATAGATAAAACTGAATTGAATAGACGGGCATTAAAATTAGAAAATTTAGCTGACGTTTAGGTTATAGGGAACAAGGGAAAACTAATTTGTATAGAAAAGGAAACACCTGACATCACAATTAAAGTGGAACACAATAAAACTAAATGAGCAGTTAAGATTAGCTTGTGGTTTGTTATTTGGCACAAACTTTATTTTGACTTTAGGGTCATATATCTTTGTGTTAAATGAAATCATCACTGAATCTTGTTTTATTTGTCTCTAGATCGCTGTGAAATGTCCTGTAAAGCACTCACACTCCATTAATGCATGATAAACAGAGACATACTGGAGCATCACTGATTTGTGCTGGTGACCTCCATCACCTAAATTCTGGGAGGGGAGTGCCCGAGCCAGGGGAACGGATTCTTTTCTTTTCCCAATCTCCTCTTTTCCTGGTGGGCAACTGAGTCCAGCTTGGAGAGTCCCGGCTGCGGCCTGGCACCCTGCCCTTATGGGGCAGCAGCCGGGGAAGCTTGTAGGGGACCAGAGGAGACCCAGTTTGCCGGCCTTCATCAAGGGCTCGAAGAAGGAATCATCACGCCATGGGAACCAGCCCTGTAATGTTTTTGCTGTGCACGGTAAGATCAAATGTTTTTGTCACTTATTACGTTGACAGCAAATGGATTTCCTAAAGTATAATAAATTTGCTCAGTAGGGGAAATTCTTGATTGTTGAAGTGTGCATGTGTGCATTTTGAAGCTTTTTTTTGTTAGTTTTTTTGAATATCTTGTGTGGGCATTGGCCTGAAATCAAGCACAAAAAAATTCATTGTTATTTTTGACTCTCCCTGTGACAAACATTTTTTCAGCAGAATAAATCCCACAGTGAAAATGCACTTACTGGAGCAACCACTGTACATATTAGCCAAAGCTAAACATCGATTATGATCTGACTAATTAATCAATGAAGATAAAATAAATTGCTGTCCAGCTGCTATATTTATGTTCTTTTTAAATTTTACACACTTTGTGCATAAAAAACAGTATATTTTTAAAGCTCATTTTTAAGAAAAACGATGACATGTAGCTTGTATTTGATGGAAATCTATTAGTAAACATTACCAAATTAACTGTTTACTAATAGATTGAGGAAATGAGTTTACACTTGACCCTTTACAAGATGTAACTTAGTTTATTAAATGTGTGTTTATTATAATAATGACCTCCACAGATGGAAGCAATGTTCTAATGTAATGTCATAAAAGTTTTTTGAGCTTCTTGGGCACAGAAATGCCTTTAAACCTTCAACACAGTCTTTAAAATATTTTTAGCAAATGTGTGCAGTATGCTGAGGGTTTTTCTGACTTTACACTGTCAGACACACGAGATAAACTTTGAGTGACTGCTCATTGTCAACATGTCAAATCTTAACATGAGTGATCAGTCCAGGAATGTTTGGTAGTTTGGTTTAAAAATATACTTCAATGATTAATGGAATATCAGAATAGTTGCATTGTTTCTCCACACCTTTGGGAGCCATGTTTGCCTCTGGGTAAGACTGGCATACTGTTGGTGCAGAGCTTCACCACGTGTGAGAGAGAAGTCTTACCTGGGTGTGTGTCGTCTTTGTGGTTGGCGGGAAGTGCATCGTTTATGTCCATTTAAAGCCGTCTGATTTTGTTTCTGTTTTTCTGCTGGTTTGAGTCTCTTGTTTTTTGTCCACATATTCGATCAGAGCAGACTTCCATAGTTTTAAACATTGCTTATGAAACACTGTCATGTCATGTATTACTTTGCCTCATGTTTCTGTCATTGCTAGCTTATTATTTTCCAGTTTGACTAGTAAAACTGTCTTTGTCTAAATGTGTTGCCCAGAATAGTTAAACCTAAAAAATAAAAAGGTGCAGGAAGGCTTGCACTCTGTTCTAGATCAAAAAAGAAATGTATGATAGTAGGATTTTTAATTTGCCCCTGTAAACTTTTTTAATTGGTCTTAAATTTTCTGCAGTGAGGGGTTCAGATCAAACAGGAAGTAGATTATTACTGCATTAAGCATTTCTGTCTAAAGACCAGACATGCACCGATTGTGAAATTCATGGGTAATATCAGTGTTTAGAATATGGCTGAGTGTCGATTCTGATGGGTTTTTTTGTGTTATGTTTCCTGTGTTTACAAAATCTACAGAGGTATAAATGTTTTTGAAACCTTTCAGCTCTGCACACGTTCTTTTAACATTTATACACCAGTGCAAAGTTATTAATCACTGGCATCTGTAAATGTCATTTTAGTGGTGAACTTTTGCAGTGTTGATACTGGCTGATTCCTGGGTGCACCCCTATGTGAGGCATCAGTGGAAAGAGAGGTAAACAGATATTATCAATGTAGAAGACAATTTTTCAAAGTAATGGAAGGGCTGCAGAAAAAAGATACTCATTATTATCAGAGATGCATCTTTTTTTAATTTAATTTTTAATATGATTTTTAATTAGTGGATGTGAATCATGCATCTAGCTAACTGATAGGTTAACCGAATGTGTCTTTAGCGTTGTGATTGCCTTGGCAGGATTGCTTTCCACTGACTCTAAAGCTTGCTTAACACAGTGGGGAACAGGACATCGAAGGTCATGCAAACAGAATGAAATTGTGTGCTGGTAAATGGATCGAATTTTGTAAAGGGTTACTGACATGGGATGCATTTGCTTTTCCTTTCTATCCCTTTCCTCTTGTGATGTGCAGGTTAGACCGTAAGAGGGGATGTGAGTCACAGTGCAAGAGGAGGGCAAGATCAACACATGATTTTATGTTTTGTTTTTTTCTTCCCGGTGAAGCAAACTAGTTAAAACTAGGATCTTTAGAACCATGCTGCTTCTCAGCAGGCAGGTTCAGACCTCTGCATGCAGCTGCTTGGGAAAGAGACAGAGGTAGTGAGGGGCAAGCAAAGACCTGTTTCTGTTCTTGGCACTTCTGCATGCTGTGTGTGTAGGTATGTACTGTGTTTAGGCATGGTTAGCTTGTACAGAACTATTCCATTTTTAGCTTTCACCATGTGTGTTTCAAATTGCAGTGTGTGCGTGCTTAAGTTAATCATACAACTGTGTAGTTCAATAATTAAAGTACATAGTTAGTTAACTGAAATGAATCTTAAAAACCAGAATATGGGGGAATTAACTGAAAAAATGCAAAATGTTTCATTGACATTGTTGCGTTTGTTGGGGAGAAAACTTACAGACATACAGTACAGGACTTCAGAGTCACACTGCTAGCGATCAAAGATTTATGTAAATTTGACAAGCTGAACGCATTCTGTAATGCACAGGAGATACGGCATGAGATCGGCTGTAGACCATTGTCAGTCAATCAGGACGCAGATCACAATACATTATGGGAAAAAAAAAAAAGCAAAGAAATTAGCGAAACAGCGAGGCCACGAAAGGTGAACTGCATTATAGCGAGGGACCACTGTACTGCAGTTTGTGTTGTGTTTCTATCCATCTATCCATTTTCTCCTGGTGATCCTTTTCAGGGTTGCGGGAGGCAAATCCCAGCTACCACAGGGTACATCCTGGACAGGTCGCCAGTCTGTCGCAGGACTAACACATAGAGACAAACAACCATTTGCACTCACATTCACACCTATAGGCAATTTAGAATGACCAATTAACTTAACCCCACTAACTGCATGTCTTTGGACTGTGGGAGGAAGCCGGAGTACCCGGAGAGAACCTACGCAAACACAGGGAGAACATACAAACTACACACAGAAAGTGCTTCCATTTGGTTGAATAAGTTGTTACTTTGTAGCGCAGAGACAACTTTACAACACCCTTCATGTGTCATTTATTCTTGGTTAACATCACTTGTTCTAAACTGATGATTTCCTTACTAAAAATGATGAGGGTGAAGAACATTGATTTCTGTCTTTTAATGTAGTGTTATGGTGCCATTACACCCACCGTTCTTGGCCTTGCGAAGGGTGCAACACTCCAAAAGTGACATGCATTTGCTGGGTCAAGCCACGCTTTGGTTTCATTTTGGCCAGTGGTGCACCTCTTGACTTTTGTAACCTTGTGTGGGTGCCGCAGCTGATGTCACAGAGTTAAAGCCACTACAGAGATTCAGAGGTTATACACAAAGAGATTTTTAAAAAGTTAGTGCCTGTGACAGCACCGATAGGCTCCAGTGGGCCTGAAATTCTGAATAAGTGCTTATAAAAATGATGGATGATTTTTTTGTTTTGTTTTATACTTCAGCACAACTAGCCAGAGAAAAAATATCTGTTTATGGAAACTGGGATGTGTATGTGACTGCGAGTCATGTATTTGTATTGTAAAACCCATTGTGGACTTAAATTATCCTCTGACAAATGAAACACATAAAAGGAAGTAAAACTATTAAAAAGTAAAAATCACAGCAAACTAGAATTGAGCAGACAAACCCTGGAAAGTGAAACTAAAATGAATCTGGAAGAATTCACCAGATTTTCAGTCAATGTGTCCGTAGAGCTGGGCGATAGAACGATAACGATATGTATCGCGATATAACTTTTACTCGATAGAGAAATTAAGCTATCGCGATAGACTTCGCCGCTCTTGTCCTCTTAAAATAAAAAAAAAATTTAAAAAAAAAGGTCAGCCAATCCAAACTAAGTAGCGCAGAGCCGAACCAATCACAGCCGCAGCGTCACGTCGCGTGACTTGTTACATACAGCACAAGTGCCAAGCCGCACGTGTGTTTGTTTGGGAAGCAGGCAGTGGGTGGTAATAATAATAATAATAATAATGGATTGGATTTATATAGCGCTTTTCAAGGCACCCAAAGCGCTTTACAATGCCACTATTCATTCACTCTCACATTCATACACTGGTGGAGGCAAGCTACGGTTGTAGCCACAGCTGCCCTGGGTAATGGAGCCAGCGCGTAATGGAGGAAATGAGTGTGCCGACTAGAAAAATCTACCGAGCGTGACCGAAGAGAAAACAGATGACGGTTCCAATGCCGGAGAGATTGTCGAACGGAAGAGCCATAGAAGTTCCGTAGTGTGAAGGTATTTCGGCTATTTCAAGTCTGACAAAAAACAGAGTAGCGTGCACTGTAAATTGTGCCAAAAGCAAGTCTGGAAATACAATGAACTGGTGCATGCGTCACACTGTGCGCCACGTTATTGTTTCGGTGAAATGAATTTCTACAATACTGTTACTGTTAATTCTACTCTGCAGTGTTTAAATGCTTACATATACACACAGTTACTGTCCGTCCACACATACGACTCGGGTCTGCTTCTATGCCGCAGCTTTGTTTACTTTTTCCCACCGAGGCTTCTAGACTTCTGATTGGCCAACATTTCTGCACGGTTAGGAATCTAGCGCCACCTGCTGCTTTGGCATGTTCATAGCAGCGTTTTCCTTCATTTCTGCCTTTATGTGTGGACGGGATTATTTTTTAAAACGAAAACGGAAAATCTCCGTTTTCAAAAACACCCGTGTACGTGTGGACGTAGCCTCAGTCTCTGACTGGAAGCGCTAATTCGTCATTCGGCTTTTGTCAGACTAAAGTAACTGTTAAAACTGTTTGAAAAGCTCAGCTATACAACAAGGAGAGATTGAGAATTTCCTTTTAGTTCTCAGTTTATTTGATATTGACAAAAGTTAGTTTTGTCTGTTCTTCTGTAAAACAAACTAAGATTTATTTTTAGAATTAATATTTTGTTTCTAAGTGGAATTGACAATTTAGTCTGTTTTTGTTTGTTCTGTTTTGAAACTTAAACGCTTTAGCGGCTGCCTTTTGTGTAGTTTGCAATATTTGCCTTTATTTACCTGAAAAAGTCTCATGTTCCTTAAGTACATCTACCCTGTTGAACTTATTATGGGAAATAAATATTTAAATAAAAACAAGCTGCTGATTATTTCACATTTTACTTGTGAGCAACGGCACATTTAAATCTTACAAATATAGTTATTTGGCTTATATCGTGATAGATATCGTTATCGCCTGAAATGAAAAAAACATATCGTGATATGAAAAAATCTCATATCGCCCAGCTCTATGTGTCCGTGGTTGGTGTCAGCATAAAATTTTCTTTAGTTAGATATCTTCTCTTTAGATGTTCCAGCAACCGCTTTAAAGTGCACCACTTGCAAGCTGTAAGAAATTAAATGGCTGCATAGAAAGACTTAAAATAATTCTTTTCCTTTGTTTTCATTCCCTGAAATGGGCTGACGCTGGAAACAGGACAGCTGTGAACGTTTTGGAGAAAAGAAAAGACTTTCTATCTTTTTTTAAGGCTTGCAACAATATTATCTGACTGTGCTTTAATATTTGAAGTACCCAAATGTTGGTGGTATAAAAAGGGAAATTCGCCCCCTGGTGGTCACATTTATTTATGGGGTTGTGTTTTAGTACAGTGAAGTGGTGACCCAGATACCATTTCATATAAAAAGTGTGCTTAATAACCTAGGATTTAGGTTTCTGTGGGGTTTTTTCACATCAGCAGTTAAAGCAACACCTGCAAACCACAGGACAAACTGTAAACCAATGCCATCACAATGTTATTACGTGGATATTGTGGCCCAAGTGCAAGCAGTTCCTATTAGCAATAATTTGGTGCGTTTATTGTGAAATTATGTAAAACAAACAACCATAATGTAAGGATGGGAGTGTTTGTAACCACCACTGTACGAAAACATACAAGAGAATGCACTTAATCACAAATACAAAAGTGCAGTTTCAAAGCAAATGTAAAGATTTTAGTGTAAAATGATACATTTAAATATTGCAGGTTTGTGGTTGTACAATGCTTCTTTGGAAACAGAAAACACAGATTGATTGTAATTGCAGATAATTTTAGTTTGTAGGCAACAAAAAGCGACCATTGCTAACCTGCGGTCATCAGCCATGTGAGGTGGGTTGCAGAAAACCTCTTGCATGTAGATACTTGCTTGGATATTTGTCAGCATGAGCACAACAGGACTTTTCTTCACCCTGCACTTTTTCATTATTTGATGCCCTGAAGAAAGCCTGGCAGGGCTTGAAAGTATGTTCAGGGCACAGAGAGGGAGATGATTCCTGTTTCTATTTGCTAATTTCTATTTTGGGTTTTTGGATATTAGAGCAACACAATATTCTGGTTAACATAGAAAAGTTGTCACGTATATCAGTGGTTAAATTAATAAGCCAACTGACTTGCATGTTTATGAGGGACTGGTAAATCTTGATGGTGGGAATCACCGGAGACCCCGTGATATAATTGTTATCATGATACTTAAATCCCACTATGATATCTTTGCGTTTTTAAACATTTTGTAAAATGCTTGGTAGTGCAGTAAGGTATATCATGATATATTACAATTTATGACCTTTAAACTTTAAATTCTAATCTGTCTATATTGCCCTATGTTCCCCTCATTTCAGTCATTTTGATTGCTGGAAAATGGCTCAACACTGTCATAAATGCTACATGCACCTGACAAACTGAACTGTTTGTATTACAGTCCAACTTAACTGAATGCAAACATGTGGGCTGCTGTGCTTTTACAGGTATTTTGAATGTGAGCCAGCAGCTGCCAGTCCTCAGTGAGATAGTCAGCTGTTACAGACACAAGAATATGCAGGCCGTGACGATCACGCGTCGCAAGTTAATGCAACCCTTTCTGCTGTAGCCTACCTTTCGTCAACTTCACGCTTCGCTTCGGTCTCGGTGCAGCTGCGTCTGTTGAAGCTGCATGTGGGAATATCTGGCTGTTTTGAGCATGTAAACAAAAGCTGTCGTTTTCCACAATGTTGCATGGACACGGGTCTTTGCACTTAAAGTAGGTGATTGATTGATTTTTGTCCTTTTGGCTTTGTCAACTTAAGAGTGAGCTGATGTAAGGTTAGCTTTGTAGTCCTTGGATAATGTTATGTGAGGATGGTGGCGTGTTAGATGAGCCCTCATGTCGTAGTATTCCTGGAGTGTTTTACTTTCGTGTGACACTCTTGCATATCCCAGCAGCAAACAGTGTTCTCTTTATTTATTTTTTTCTCTGATGCCACTCTCTTTCTTCCTGCACGCTGACCATCACCTCTTTGACCCCTTAAAAAATAAAAATAAAAAACCCCTCAACAACACTACCCTATGGACTGAAAAGCAATTGATTTTTACTATTAGAGCTCTAAAAAGTTCAATTAGTATTTATAGTTCATGTAACAAGATAAACTTTTGTCCCTTGCAAAATGTTATGCTATAGAGAGCCTAAAGTTGTAGCGCTAAATGAAGCAGCAGTAAAACTGGTCACGTGCAGGAAGTATACCTGATTTCGAAAACATGGTCATTTATAGTGGTGATAGATGGTCATAACTACTGGAGATGCCATGCTCCAGATGGCAAACTTGGGTATTTGTAAAACATTTAGTTTTTGCTGGATCTACTTCAGATTTTATTAATTAGAGAAAAAAATTGTAACTGTGCAAATGAGGATTCTTTGAGCTTTGGAGTGATTTAAGCAAGTTAACATTGCCTTTATAAAGTTGTCCTAGAGAGCAGACAGTGACATCATTTGATATCTGTGTATTTTCCTGCAGCAGCTGCATTTAGCATGTATCCAGTGAGGGAATCCGTTTCTCTTGTAGTCAGTAACTGACTCTTTTTTGGCTGGAACTTGAGGAATCTATACAGTCTAGACACCAAATCTCCTCCCATGATCCCCGTGGGTCCTGAAGATGGAAGGAGGGGGGTCTGTGTGTGTCCGTGTGTACGTCTGTGTGTACATACGCACCCACATACATACCCACAGAGCAGGCGCCTCATAGTAATACTCATTCAGGCCAGCTGTTAGGCCACTGGTGGCTTTTCCCTTACCGTGGCAGACCCTGTCTCTACATTAATGGACACAAAGGTCTTCTGCAACTCCCAACCAAGGGGACTTTTCTTTTATCTAATGTTTAGTTCCTAATCTCGACAGTGGTTGGTTAGTCTTTGGTGATGCTGTCATGTTGTCATACTGTGTTGGGAAATGTGAGTAAAATAAATTTGCCCCTGTCTGGATGACACATTGCTGATTAGTAAGCATTTCCTCTCTCATTAGGTCTTGACCACCTGGAAAAGAGTCTGCTTGCAGCCACAGTAGCCAAAACGGCTGTCTGTATAAATCAAGGTAGTCTATGCCTTACTAGTTTTCGTCTGTTGCACTGAAGAGACACTATTTTGGTTTTAAACCTTCTTTAATGAGCAGGCTTACATTGTCGAGGGATTTAGACAGTAGACAGTATTGAGCAGTTATTAAAACCTGCTGTAAATGGGCTTTTCCCCATTTTAACATGCCTGTAGAAAAGAGCACAGATTCAACTCTTAATGATATTGTCACGCTAAGCTGCGATTAATCAGTATGCACAACAGCGGAACAAAGCACCTAAATAAATAATTCAGCTGTCATTAATGCTGTTGTTTTTACCCGTAGTCTTTCTTTACCGTGACATGTCCAAATGTTTTCCTTCAGAAAGGCCTATTGTGTAACTGTTATCTGACCAGTATGATGATATCGTCAATGGGTTCCGGCCAAGGCCTCTTCATCCTCCACTCCGTTTCCTGGGGAATAACATATGTTTATATGTGATCTGTTGCTCCAGGCTCCGTTGAGTGATATTGTCTATTATTCACAGTTAAAAAAACAAAACAAACAAACAAAATAGAAAAAAACAAAAGAGAGAGAAAGAGAGAGAGAGATGCACACACACACCACTACAGCAGTGGAGAGAAGAATGCAACCTCTTATGCATTCCTCTCTCAAATAACTGGTGCAATCCCCCTTTCTGTTTTGCAAGTTGTTTTCCATTCAGATCATGCCGTATATCACATTCTTAAAGGAGACATATTATTATGTTCTTTTCTGACTTCATTATTTTATTGTTGGACACTACTTGAGTAACTTTGCATGAATTGGGACTTAGTTCAGCTGCTCTTTGAACGAATCTGTTTTTAGCTCTATCACTTTGTCTTTTAACCCACTTTCCTTCTACCTGGCTTTCCTGAGATGATTATATTATGGATATTTGCTCTGTTTGACATCACGCATAGCCGACAGTAAGAAAAAAAACAACAACTCTCAAATGGAGTGTGCAGAGCAGTCCAAAGCCCAAATTTTTGGCTCACAGGTATTTTTTGCAGACATTATTTTAAACAATGGCCATGTTTCATATGAGCCGATTAAACAGTGCAGCAGTACGTACATGAAAGAAAGTAATAGGTTCCCTTTTAAAGAGCTGTAAATTGAGCTGCACGCATGCCTACATGTAATTACGTTAACCTGAAGTAAAGAGATCCCAAATGGCAGCAAAGAAAGGAAAAAAGTGACACTAGGGCTAAACCAAAGCGTAAACCAAAGCCTTTTCGATATACGTAGGGCACACAATGTTTTAAACAAAACAATTGAAAGTGTATGCATGTGGATTTAGGACAAACAGTCCTGTTGAGTCACTGACTCTCACCCTGGTTTTTGTTATTTGAAATCACTTCAGCATCAGAAACACTGTGTTATGAAATCTCGGCTTGTGATTGCGCCGTTTCTAACTAGAAAATAAGTATTTACTGAACCATCTGTGTTTGTTTAAAGCTTTTGTAGCCAAGTTAGACTGTCTTTGTTGATAGATTGCTCAAACTTGAATCGGCTTCTTTTATGTTGGCATCACTACAGTTTTCGTTGTCTCAGTGCAACATGTGGGATCTTCCAACTTATCTCCCCATCGCACATACAGACTTGTGTGCTTACAGAGAACTTCCAAGTTGAGTTAGGAATGCAGCATGGGAGCTTGTCACCACCTGGTTCCATAACACAAGCCCACACTCTGTCACACGCTCACCCTGTTCTCCACTCCGTACCCAAGCAGGCAGTCCCAGCTGTTGTTTTCTTTGCAGACAACCTGCTACCTAGCGTGCCAGCTCTTTCTTTTGGTAAACAGTTCAGCTTTACAGTTCAGAAATTCCCCCTCTTACAGATGATATGATCAAAGGCAGACATGAGGGCAGCACAAGCTGACGTTAGGGCATTTATATGTGGTCGGTGCGCCTCTGTTTGTCTTCAAAAAGTTCCAGTGTCATTTCAGTTAAGCGGGAATAAGCAACCATTCTTTGATTTGTTTTCTTTTTCCCCTTCCTGTCCAGTTTATTATGAAGTACTGTCATGCCGTCCTGTCCCTTAATGCTGTAGTAAGCTCCTCTTCATAGAGCTTTAAGAGGGGGCCTGCAATGCTCGCTCCATCTGGATCCACTTAGACTCTAAGAAGAGCATAAGCACTTCCACTGCTGCAGCCTGAGAGTCTCATAGCCTGAGTGGCTTGCTTGTGTATCTGTTGCTGTTTTTACTCCAGTGGGCATTCAGACAAATGGGTCTTTCCCCAGGCATTTAGATGTCTCTAAGACATGTAATGTTGATAGCAGGAAAACTGTGCACAAAGACTGTTTCTTTCTTTACTTTTATTTTGTTTGTCTGTGCTGTCTTGTCACTGTGTGGTCATTGTGTTACCCACTGATTTACATCCAAAAGTAGTAATAGAAGTTTTTGTGCTAACACTCTTTTCTTAATTTCTGTAGCACTGCAATCCATCTACTCACATGCAACCTTTTCTGTGCAGCTTTCTTTTTCCCTCCCGAAAGTTTGCCTTTCCTATTCTGAATCTGCATACTCATAAAATAATGTGATATATGTTTGAAATAAGCTGTTTAATGCCAGCACTCTGGGTAAACTTTCAGAGTTTTGTTAAAATCTGAAACAATACTGGATTAGCACCTATTTCTGAGCCCATTTGCTTGGCCTTTCTTCTATCCTGCTAACTTTCAGGCGTTCGCAACACAGATGATTATGTTGTCATTTTAAACATGACAAGTGACGGATTGTTGTGTATATTCGACACCGTCTGTCTTGTTTGCTCGGTATATGAAATTTTAACCCTAGGCTATCACCCATATGTTCCAGTACTCTGCAGGTTTGCATAATTATGACTTTTATGCAAGGTTTGCATCTTTCTGGCACACGCTGGACAGGCCACAACACTCCATCATGTGGAAAAATTATGTTGTGCTTAGTCACTTGATACGAGTTGCCCTATTTTTCATCTGTCATCATGATAAAATGGTTCCCTCATTCCTTTTCCAATAGGTCGGCGGGGTTTTGCTGCCAGACCGTCTGTACTAAAGATTGCTGCAAAGCTGAGCTGTTAGTATACTCTTGTCCAATCACATGGCGAGGATTAAACTATACACATGAATGTACTTGTATGGTTAGCTTCCCTTCCATCAACATTAGTAACTTATTACCACCTGCAGCTACACTTCTACAACATTAACCTTGAACTAGACCAGCAACTGTTTTCTTCTTAAGTGTCTCCCTGTGGAGAATTACGTGGAAATCTAAACCCCCTAACCTCAAGTGCAGGTCTGCATGCCTCCGACACTCTGGCTGCATTCTCTAGAGGGTCCTGGATAAACAGCCATATGTGTACCCACATGTATACATGAAACCTGATTCTTGAGTGTCTGTTCAATCAACAGATTAAGGACAACTGACAGATGCGGATTACCTTTGGTGCTAAATTGTGTACAATAAAAATTAATGTGAAATTGCTAAGCAGAGCCCACATAGCTTTGTGCCAATCGCTACACCCCATCTTGTTGTACTCTGAAAGTTTATTCAGTTTAAATGTATATTCATTATTTTTCCATAATGTAGATCTATGGAATTTATAGCATTTTTATGCACTGTGGATATGCTGGACTCTGTGCTCTTTTATGTGCGGGACAGAAATCAGGCTGATGACAACTGTAGTTTTTCATCAACTTCTAATTTTCTTCTTTGTTCCTGTTTTGATTTATCATGCAAGTCAATTGTATACCTCTGCCTTCGTTGCCTTAACACGTCATCATATGAATATGTTCCTAGCGGGTCTTTTTGATTTTGTTCGTGTTTTGGGAAGAGAAATCTGAGTCTGGGTCATGTCAGTGTTACCTGAACATCTTTGCACAAATAGTTTGAGTCTTATTATGAGCGCTCATCCCATACTTCAAGTTTTGGACAAAGAAATCAGGAAGGCAAGAGGGGGGGGGCATAGGAAATGGAGAGAGAGAGAGGGAGAGAGAGGGCTAAAAGCCACCTCGTGGGTGGATGTATGTCAGCTAACTGTTAACACACTAGGTTCAGATTATAAAACGCGAGCGAATGATTCTCCTATGATCTCACTTCCAAACAATGTGCTTCATGTTTCTCCATCTGCAACCTTTTTTCCTTTTTCCTCCATTTTTATAGCCCCTCTCCTCTTCCCCTCATCCTCATCTCCCCAACACTTTGTGACTGCGGTAAGTTAATGGGCCCTTCTCGGAGTCGGAGGGAGCCTGCATTTCTTCTTAATTGGTGTTTGGGGTGGTGCATGAGAGGAACACAAATGTTTGCCATACCAGCACTGAAGCAATGATGTAGGGCCTAGTGGCATGTGACTGAATGTTCAGGGTATTGAGTTTGTTGCTCAAAGCCAGTGAGACTTTGCCATATTGAACAATTCCCATAATTACTAATGAGACTAACAGACAAGCATACAATAGTGTGCTAAAGTACTGAGAGTATCATGGATATGTTGTTTTAGGCCCACCCATGCCAGTGCTGTTATTTGTATAGAGTCACCTCATCCTCTTGGCGGGATTCCTCTTAGTTTGAGATTTTAAAAAGCCAATCTGAGTTTGGCCGACACTTGCAGCCTCCAGAATACCCGTCAAATAAAAAAATAAAGGAAGAAAAACCCCATCACTACAGTTTAAGCTGCATCGTTCTATGTATTCATTTTCACCCTTTCCCCAGCATTGAATAAAACTTTTCCCTTAAGCTTCATCTCGTAGACAAAATAAAACAGACATACCCAATGTGACATCACTCGTCGGATTTGGAATCCATATTTTTTTATTTTTCTTAAGCAGGAGGAAAATCCTGTTTTTAATTTGTAAATCTGGAGGTGAGTTGGAACAAAGAAAGGGTGCTTTTCTGCCTGGGCAAGGAAGAGAAAAAGTTATGAAACACATCAAACAAATCTGCAATGCCTGGAGCAAAATGTACAGCGGCCAGGTGCTAACTGGTAAAACTAAATAACACTAATCAAAACTGTCAAGACAAAGAATTTGGGGTATTTTTACTCTTACAGTTAATTTTCTCTGGTCAGAATCAGTTGATGAATTGAACTTGTACCTTTTCCCCATTGTTTGATTTGTCTCACACAAAGAAAATTCCAAGCAAACCACAGTGCGTCCCTTTTGGACTAGTGGATAACATGGAGAATTTCTCTAATTATCACTTCACTTTACGACTAGTTGGTGCAGTTTGTATATTCAGGATGTCTGCGTTAGTCTGCCACATCCCTGAAATCAAAATATACCTGGCTACAGGAAGGTGTTCAGCTCAAACTTGGAGCGTAGACATGGAAGTTGGGTTGGATCAAGGTTAAATTTAGATCATTTGGAACTGTAGCGAGACCACCTACTTCAAAGGGTCTCTTTGTAGCTGATTTGGTTTTTACTCTGTTCACATCTGCACAAGCAAACTGCACCAAAGGGAAAAAAACACCAACCAGAGTTTTATTTAAGCAGACTAAACAGCACAGGGGTGAAAGCACCCTTAGACTATAGAGTACCAAAAGTGGATACCAACACCGAAATACCTTAAGCTACACTTATTAAAAAAAAAAAAAAAAGAGAGAGACCAAAAATAGAAACGAGGTCATAGAGGTCTATGGGAAAATGGCCCTTTCTCTGTTACCTAAGTAAACACTTTCCCCACTGATTTTACAGGCTTAGTGGTTAGTTTAATCTCAAGTTGAATAAAACATGGGGCTCATTTTGTAAATTATCACAAGTGAGCAGATTGATTAGTCATTGGCCATTAAGTTTGTGGACCCTCTGATTTGGAAAGTGGAAACGTTCACCTCGAGCCTTTGTAACGGGGCTTCAGTGATGTATAGGTGAATTCACAGTGGCTATGTCCAACTGTTATACTGCCTATGATTTAAACAGAGTAATATTTTATGGACAACCTTTATTGCACACATAGGAACATAAGTTGTCATCAACCTGAGCAATGTTATTCTTACTTCCTCTGCTCTTTGCAATGTAGACTCACACTGAGCTAAAACAACACAAATGGAGGTACATGACAGAGCCTGCTACTCGACTGTGATATGAAAGAGCTAATAGTAATGAACTAGGTGCAGTGTAGACTCACATGCATTGGAAAGGGCTTTGGAGATGTTAACAAGAACTTGATTTTTAAAAAAAATATAAATCTGAGTGAGTTTTTTTTAAATAACCTTCATGCCTTCTCCTCTCTTTGTCCTTGACTGCATCAATCTACACATTAAATGAGCCACACACGAAGCCAATTATAGGTTGGACAATCATTCTAATGCTCAGTAATCAGTAATCTTTTACTAAGATGTATATACAGTCATGCGAAGAAGAATGTTTTCACAGGACTCAATGTATTTTGTTAAAAACTAAGTACACCCTTACTGGCATCCATAGGAATTAAGAGGGTAAGTAGCAGCCAGGTGCTGCTAGTCCACTTGATTAACATTCACACGTTTGCCACAGTCTTCTCAGGAATCCCTGCAAGTTCACCCCAAGGGCAGACCATGCAATGCTCAGAGAAACTGCAAAACATCTCAGACTATACAAGCCTGAGGTATCATGTTAAATTTAAATGACATCTCAATTAGATAAAAATGGAACAAGTATGGCTTGTTTGGAAGTGTTGCCAGGAGAAAGCCTCTTCTCTCTAAAACAGTGGTTTAGGTTGGTAGAATTGCATCTGAACAAAAGATTTCTGGAATAATGTCCTTTGGACCATGTACCACAGTACCATGTTTGGTGAAAGCCAAACACACACTCACCACAAACATGCTATCACTCTATAAACCAAAGAATTCTAGAGTCAGATGTGAGGCCATTTGAGGCCATTCGTCCAACAGCTTGGCTGAAATTGGGTCATGAAACAGGAGGTGTTACCTAGTCAAAGTCCAGACCTCAATCTGATTGAAATGCTCTGATGGTATCTTAAGAGAGCTTTGCATGAGAAATTGCCTGTAAACCTCAGTGAACTGAAGCAACCTAAAGAAGAGTGGGCCAAAATTCCTCCATTCCTCCAAAAATGTGCAAGAGTCATACAAAAAATGATTTCATGTTATTGCTGTTGAAGCAGTTTCTACAGTTTCTACATGAGTCTGTAGAATCCCATGTGAAAATATTATTTTAACCAGTAGTTGATAAAGTTTACATCAGTCAACAATGTCACTGCATTCCCATTGTGTTTCAAAGATAAGTCGCTGTCATCAGTATGCTTTCCTGTGTAGGGTGTATGTTTAGTCCTTGCTTTTGAAATGAAATTCCAATGAAAAGGTCAACCAGCAAACTAGCCTGACACTCCTTCTATGCATTATGGTGTCCACCCAGTCAGCTTCCCAACAACACCTACATGACTGGACTTCTGATCTCTGTATTCAACCGCATACACACAGTGAAATGTAAGTCATTTATGTGGAAAATATTTGCCAGGGGTAGTCAGAAGCATGTTAAATGCTGTGGTTTTCAAAGCAGTTTCAGGATTCAGTGTATTGATGACCAAAGGTCTTTCATATAGCATGGTGGGACAAAATAAGATGATTGAAGACTCCGTACTTTCTCACTTGTGTATTCCTGTTATGATGAATGGGGAGAACTTCTTCTTTTCTTTTCTTTTCCTTTCTTTTCTTTTTTTCCTCTCTGTCTTCTAGAATATATGGTAATTTGCTTTGATGTAGGTTTTTGTAGCTATGCAGGTTGTGTAGTAATTGTTTTTCTTTGTCCTGTTGGACTACTTGATAAGTCAAGCACTGTATGTATGAAAAGATAGGCTGGTTGAAGTCTGGTCTCATCTTCCAGTTATTTTGCATTATACCTTTGTGTCTTAATATTTGTGTCTTTAAATAAAACACACACACACTCACACATATAATATAATGGTCAGTTGGGGCACAGGAGGGTGCATCTTGCATATGTTTTTAGGAATGGATTTTTAAATTTTGCTAAGAAGCTTTCGTCAAATAGTTTAGAGTTTTTGAAGTTTTTTGACAAATGCCATTGGCAGCTTTAGTAACATTCCAGACTTTGTTGCTTTTAATAATAATTTTGACTTTTTTCATGTGATTTAATTCAGTAG
This sequence comes from Aulonocara sp. 'chitande type north' Nkhata Bay, assembly GCF_057382095.1. Taxonomy (NCBI): domain Eukaryota; kingdom Metazoa; phylum Chordata; class Actinopteri; order Cichliformes; family Cichlidae; genus Aulonocara; species Aulonocara sp. 'chitande type north' Nkhata Bay. The sequence goes on from NC_141350.1 coordinate 45,890,343, forward strand.
ATTTAGTACGCTAGTGTGTTGCAACCTCCGCTTTAGTGATTAATACAGAAATAGCTGGGGGAAAGAGAGAGTTGTGAAGTTGTCCAGCAACTTCTGCCAAGGGTTATTTCTTTTTCTAGTTATGGTCAAGGCAGAGACCCTGCCTCAAAACCACAGAGCCACGTATGTTTCTTGTAAAGTAAAACAAATACAAGAGACGGTGACAGGCCCTCATTTTGATTAATTTCAATATGTTGCTCACTTAATTCCCATTTCAAATGACCTGTGGTAAATGAGTGTGAAGTCCAGAGCACACAATGGCAGAAGTTATACTTTTCCCCTGTTGATTGAGCACTTTAGCTATGCCTCTAACAACCTGTTTCCAGAACAGATTCCTCAACCTGTAAACATTTCAGACGGCAGGGAGAGAGAGGAAAAACCGAGAGAGAGGGTATAGTGGCAGAAAGATGAAGGGGGGAGGGGATTTAAGCATTTTAGGAGGAGGAGTGTCTTGTAATTATCCTATGACTTCAGCAGAAAGAAAGGAGGAATTTTTTAGAAGTATACACCATCTGAGCTCTTTTCATAGTTTGAAATTAGAGCGTTTGACTCACATGTTGGCATGGGTTTTGGGATACTGGTGGGGTGTTGTTTGTATTCTTCTCGGAGAGTGTGTGTGGTAGTGGTCTCTCCCTCCTACTTTTGAGGTGGGAGGGCTGAGCTGATGTCATTGAGTGCAGCAAACTGAGCCTGAAAGAGGCTCTTTGTTGGCAGCTGCAGCACGAGTAGTCCCTGTGCCTCGGATACTCACTCACACAGGGGGACGGAGAGAGGAATGGCACCGCACAGACGGCCCTAGTGTGTACTCAACTGATAAATCTACAAGGCGATAAACGTTTGGACAAAATCTGCGCTATTTTGTTGGGGTTTTTTTGGTGATTGTTTAACTGTGGAGGCAACCTAAAGCCAAAGAGGGGGGAAAAAAACATGGAGACGCTCATAAGGAAAAGTTGGTAGACTTTGCCGGACAGCGGACTCTTTCTGTTTCGGAAAGGAGTGAGAACAATAATAAAAGGATACATTTCAGTTGGAAGGACTCCAGGAAAAACAAACCAATATCTATTTCTTCTTTACTTGGTGTTCTTTCCACTTTTGTCAGCTTCTTTTGGATTTTTTTATTATTCTTTTGTTGGACACATGTAGACGAGAAACGTTCAAGGGACATCTGGTTTGAACAAGCAACAATATTTTCAGCGTGAAGGGAAAGAAAGCAAATGAAAATGTTGGAGATATGCCTAAAATTGGTGGGGTGTAAATCTAAGAAAGGCCTCACGTCGTCCTCCAGCTGTTATTTGCCAGGTAAAGAAATCTAGTTTTCTGTTTCTTTTGATTTTTACAGTTTGAGGAACAGTCACAGGAGAGATGTGAGAAATGGAGAAAAAGTAAAGGCTTATGAGCACAGAGGAAAGAAAGAAAAGGTTGAAGTATCCACCGTGTAAAATCTCAACAATCATTTCTGGGTTCTGGAAAGTGAAGAATGGGGAGGGGAAAGCGGAGATCAAGCTCAGGGGAGGGTTGGGGAGCCCAGACACACTGGCTAGCTGGAGAGGAAAAAAGTGGAAAATGAGACGGAGAAGAGAATACAAGGAAATCTGACTCCTGCCCATGTCCCACTTAACTCTTGTTTATGTGGAGAGGGGATCTAATCTCAGTCTGCGCTCCCTTTTTCTTCTCTGCTGTATTACACTACTTCAATCTTGTTTAGTGCTCCCATAATGAAGTTAGTAGATAATGAAAGAGGGAGAGGGGGTTGTGAACTTTTTTCCTAGCGTCACGCACAGTTGATTTCCGGATTATCTATGCAACACAAGGGGAATTCAACGAAGTCCAGGACATATTGGGTCTGTACATAGTAAAAGATTAGTACTGGGAGACTGAGTGAAGTCTTGTGTGTTCTGTAGATTGCACAACCAAATGATTTAATAGAGTTAATAGTACTTGTACGGCCCCATTGAAGTAAGTGACAGTGATAAAGAGCCTCTAACTCTTAGATCTTATTGTAGAAGGCACAACAAATCTCCTGATTATGCCTCAGGGAGGCTGTGTTTGTCTTTGATCCATGAACAAAGCAAGCTTTTTGACATTGTTGGAATAATTATATTCCATGGGCATAATAGCAGGAAGATTGTGGATATTTTCAGAGAGCTTGGGGTTTAAATGGTGTTTCTTTCATGCATAGTTGCCTACTTTTTCACCTGGTTCCTTGCTATCTCCCACGAACATCTTGCAAACATATCTACAGTCAGTAGAAGTACATCACCACTTCCTACTTCAGTCATAGCATCTTAAGCAAAAGGAATATATTAGGGTAGAAGTTTTCCCCTTTTCATTACTCATAAATATGTAATTTTGTACTAAGTGTGTTCCATCTGCAATAAATCAGCCTTTTTTTCTCTTTACCAGTTGATGGGAACTAATTGATGGGAACTAACAGCTGTACCAGCTGGTTAGTTGCATTTGTAAACTGGTTCATTAGAGATAAGTAGAATCACCAGGATGACACAGCTCCTAGTTTTTTGCAGAAATTTTCTTTCTTGCATCAGTGTTTGACTTCCAGTGCATTCCTAATGCTGATAGAAGTGTAGTCATGGCTGTAAATTCTTTAGGAGTTCCTCACATATTTAATCATTTTGACTGTCATCTCACTAATGCAGCCAGGACATGCTGTAATTTCTCCCACTCCATGACTGGGGAGAGCTGCGGTCTGATACGAGGGCTGCTCCCATTCTTTGCTTCTTTCTTTCATTTACCTCCTTTTTTCTGTTTTCATATGACTTTTCATTTCCCCCCTCTTTCTCTCTCTCTGTTGACACATGTGTCAGCATGCTGTCATCATCTCACAAATAGCTGCAGTATTTCTGGCCTGTTAAGTGGGCATGTGTGGCACGGGCTGTTAAAATCGCTGCCCACACACTGTATGACCAGCCCAAACTGTATGCAGCCCCCCGCCCCATTTGAGCCGGTTTCCTATCTTGGTCGATCTCTGGTCTTATCTGTTTGAATTTGGGTTGTTTTTGTTGCTAAAATTAAGCTTGGTACTTATGAATGAATGGCTGGCTGTGCTTTTGAAGGTTTACACCTTGGACAAAAGGACAGGAGAAATATAGAAATGTAGGTATGAGCCAGATCTATCCTGTGTGTCATCAGCAGCTCAGCCATCAGGTCCTTTAGCTACAAAAAAAAAAAAAAGCAGCACATTTAGTTATGATAGTCTCACTGTGAGTAGGCTGGTGAGCCTAGCTTGCCAGAAGAGTTGGTGTGAAAGGATTTCATTAGCCTCCAAATACATTGATGCCTGGAACTTGTCAACAATGTCATGTGACAAGTTGTGGGCCTGTTTACTTTGTATAGGGTTATATTAGTTTACTGCTGTATGTTAAATCTTTGAAATACTTTAGGTTGTGAGGAATTTGGAAGTCATATCATCTCCCACTGTGACTAGAAAGTCCATTACACAATGGCCCTTTAAGCTCATGTTGAAATGAACCCATTTGTTGCTGCTGTTATTGAATAACAGCCACTGCTTTTTCCACAAACTGTTATCTTTGCAATATGGTTATTCACCCATCCAAGTATTAATGCATTAAATCAAATTGTGTTATCAATCTTCAAAACGTTGGCGTGAGTTGCCAGTTTTGGAGATATCCACTTTAAAAATGTATTCAGTATAGGGAAACTAGGGTAATATCTTTTTATACTCATCACGAGGCAGTTACAAAAAATGGAGTAGAAACTGTTTTCTTTGTACAAAACAAGCAAAAACCTGTGATTGGAGGTTTGTACTAGTGACAGCGTGACTGGACGAACCATTAATGGCACACCCCTTGGGGTACATGCTTGTTTTGGTTGGTGAATTTAGAGTGGATAAGAACATGCTCTTCTTTAATTGCAAATAGGCATTGTAATGATAAATGCATATGCAAATGAATAATTAGCTATATTTTATTGACTTTTGCCTTTAGGTTACATTATTGGCTTGAGGTAGAGCTATCTTGTTCTATGAACGAGCCCAACTTCCTCCTCTGAAGCTGTAAGTTGTCCTTAGTCCATTGTTAGTCTTGGAATAGGTTATTTATTTCTGTTACAGGATTTTCATAGATGCACTAATGGAAAATTGTCTAGTTTCTTTTTCATTGGGTCAATTAATCACATGTGTTTAGCTGAGTCTTGATTTGTCTGTAGTTTTTCAGTTGGGTCAGAGGCACAACTGTTGAGCATAATTGCTAAATTACTAAATAAACACAGTTACAAGTCAGAATATTTTATCTGCTGTTACCAAATCAGATGTTTTCTTAATCATTCACCCTTTCAGTCAAACCATTTGGCTTTGTTTCTGAGAACGACTAGAACACACAAATGCTGCAGTTGCACAGCAACTAAGATATGTGTGGTGGTATGTGTTGTAATCCATGCAAGACTTTTACATAAAACAAAAGGAGCAGTGAGCACTAAGAGCACAGCAAGGAATGTGGTGATAACCAAAGGAAAGTGATGCAAGATGAATGTCAGCTGTTGTAAGGGAGAGAGAAAAGTGAGCACATGGGTAAGTTTTATAGCCTGTGATGCCCAGGTGACCCAGATCAGCTGACAGCGTTCCTGAGTCAAGAAGTTTCCTGCTGAGCTCGCAGATAAAATGGATGTAAAATGGCCTAAAGCCGTTAAATGATAAAATCTGCACTGCTGTGCTTTGCCGGTAAAACTTAATTTGTCACATGCTAGTAGCTAGCCATTTGTTTTTTGGGAATGCTTGGAAGAATGAAATGCAAGATGGGTCCAAAACATGTGTGACAACAACTGAGAAAACCGCACAGTCGAGCTCATTTTATAGGCCAAACTGCGTTTAAATAGTTTCTCCTCTTTTTTTTTTCTTGCTCTTCACTGTAAACAAAATCCTTCTTTTTTTTTCTGTGTATTATTTTATTTTGTCACATTTTGAATGTTATCAATCAGGTTTACTTCTTATGCTTTGTTATAATTTAAGACATATATAACAAAATTTTAAATTAAACTACTTTGAACTTATCTATTTTATATTTACAGACAAGATCAGTGGTGAAACATATTCTCATGGCCTAACTTGGGGGGAGGGTGATTGTCTAGGTATTTAGGAAAATTAAATCTAAACAGGGATAATCCAGGAAATGAAAAGTTGTAGAAGCTTGAGGTACAATTTAGATCACATGATTGGCCTCTTTACTCTTGATTTCATGGTGGGATCACAACTGCTGAAGCAAAACATGGGCTGAAAGTGATATAAAAAAGTATAAAATGACAGATGGAGAGGTTAGTGTTCTGAATCATCCAACTTGTGTGTGAAAATGCTTCACAGGGTCAGTGTTGTGGTGTCTCTTCCGGACTTCATAATTAATATTTTTGCTCATATTGAAGTTTCATACTTGTATTCTGACAGGCTTGTTGTTGTTGTTCTTCCAGAAGCTCTCCAGAAGCCAGAAATTGAGGGTCAGGGTCTGACAGAAGCAGCCCGCTGGAACTCCAAAGAGAACCTTTTGGCTGGACCCAGTGAGAATGACCCCAACCTGTTTGTTGCCCTCTATGATTTTGTGGCCAGTGGTGACAACACTTTAAGCATTACTAAAGGTAAGAGGGTGGGGGCAATAAATGAAGGATTTATAAAAATATTTATATATAAGTTTTTTTGTTTGTTTTTTGTTTTGTTTTGTTTTTTTTTTGGGGGGGGGGGGGGGGTTCCATTTAGCAAATAGTAATAATTACAAAGCAGTATTTGTGAAGGTAGAAAGAAAAGGATTTCATACAAAAGTATGCTAGTGGAAATGAACCAGGCAAGCTAAGCACCTTATTAAACTCCAGGTCACAAGGGCACTACAAGGAAGGAAATAATCCTGACCATTACCCAATTTTTGTAAGAGTAACTCTAGTTTAGAATGAGTCAGATCAGTTTCTGAAAAAGGCTTGGTTGAGTTTGTAATCTAAACCAACACACATCTATTAAATTTGAGTGGGATGTAACTTACAAAATGATCTCTACTGGAGATTGCTGAAGTCTTTATACGATTCTTACCATTGCTGGGAATCCACTTATTAGTGTCCCGTCTCCTTCCCGTTCTGCCTTCGCTCCCATCTGACTCTCACTTCCTGACAATGGCCTCACACGTGGGTCGTTTCCCACTGAAGCGATTGTAAAACAATGCTGCAGACACAGACAAACAGAGGAAGGAAGAATGGATCTTAAGCACAGGAATAAACAAGAAAATGTCCTCTACAGTGCTGCCTTCCAGCTTGTTATAATGGTGCAAAGATTAGGTCTGTTTACTTTGGCTGTTTATTGCCAAATAACAAAGATTACACAATTATTTAATTTAAAAGCAAAAATAGGCCACCATCATTATTTAATTGTGTATGTTTTTTTTATGTCTTTTATGTTGTGTATATGAATAGTTTATTCTCAAAATGTTTTCATATTATGGTGTCTTCAGGATAAGTTGCATTTTATTTGGATAGCACCTTTCAAGATAAACATCACAAAGTGCTTCACAACTAAATGCCAGGTCATGAGAACAAAAGTTAACCAAACCCAAGTCTTAAAAGATGAGTTTTTAGCTGGTTTTTGAATGAGATTAGCAAATCCACAGATCTCAGGGTCGCAGGGAGAGTCTGGGTGGCCACTTTTGCAAAAGCTCTGTCTATGAATGTAAAAGTCAAATAAAGCTTTAAAAGTCAAAATCAGAATCTTAAAATGGACTCTGAGGTTAATAGAGAGTCAGTGTGAGTGAATTGGCAACAGTGTGATCGGAGTACTTAGAAGACTCAACCAGAAGTCTTGTAGGGGTGTTCCAAACAACTTTGAGACATTCCGAGGAGTTTTTGCAACTACTGAATAATTAATTACAATATTCCAGACATGATATAATAATGTTGACTTTCTATGTTGACTAGGGGAGAAGCTGCGTGTGCTGGGTTACAATCATAACGGCGAGTGGTGTGAAGCACAGACCAAGAATGGCCAAGGTTGGGTGCCGTCCAACTACATCACCCCAGTCAACAGCCTGGAGAAGCACAGCTGGTACCATGGACCCGTGTCACGGAACGCGGCAGAGTATCTGCTCAGCTCGGGCATCAACGGGAGCTTTCTGGTCCGTGAAAGCGAAAGCAGCCCCGGTCAGAGGTCCATTTCTCTGCGGTATGAGGGGAGAGTGTACCATTACAGGATTAACACTGCGTCTGATGGCAAGGTGGGTATCAGCGGTGAGAAAGAGTCACACGATAAGAAAGTATTTATGTTTTTGTCTTTTTTTGTTTTTTTTAAATGGGCTCTTTACAAGCACTTTTCCAACTTACTCCACGTCTCTAAGTGGTTGTTTTCTCACATGCTTTCACAATAGTTGGTACTTGGATGGTTCATCTGTATCTGACTGGCCAGCACGTCTTGGTAATCAGGTAGTGCTAACAGTGTGTTCATGATAGTTTTTAAATGTGTGTTCTTGCAACACATTCAAAACTCTAGCTCAGTGTTTTTAAGTAATTTAATTAATTAACGACACACACACACACACACATACACACACACACACACACACACACACACACACACACACCAGCAAGCCACAATAGGCCAAGTGTATTTTTATAGTGTGCTGCGTTCTTGCCAAAAATATCTATAGGAAGTAATCGTTTAACTTACTTGCACATATTGTTCATATTGTTGTCTCCTTGAGTATCACAGCATTACCAACTCACATACACTCACTCTAATACGCACTAAATGCTGCCTTCCTGTCTTGCCTTACGGGCACTGTACAAGTCAAATTAAATCAAATATTTTTAATGGCATATTTAAAACCACACAAAATACAATTGTATAATTTAATACCATTTCCACCGTCATTCCGGCCGAAGAATGATGGAAAACCAGTGGGGACAAGAAGGCCTATTATTTATATTGGCTAGCAGTGGCAACAGTGCTGCAGGTATAATTGCACCAGCACAAAGAAAGGATTAAACAACCTCCTGCTTGCACAATCCACTGTCACACTAGTCTTACTCTTAAGTTTTAAATGTGGAGTGTCTCTAGAGGGGAAAAAAAGATGAAAGAGATTTGTTTTAATTCGTGCTTGATTTAATTTTATTCAAGACTAAAGACCTACAAGTTTTACATGTTTCTGTACTTCTAATTGTAACATTTTGCTTAAATCCTTTGGAGTTGAGGCTGGCCAACAACTTAAAAGAGGTTTATTTTAAGAACTTTAAAAATGCAGACTACCAGTATTTAATGTTCATGGCAGATCCACGTAGGTGGCTGAATTTCTTGAGTGGGATTCCCCCCTCCTCCCCTTAAAGGCTATATCGGTCGAGAAGCCACTTTTGGCCGTGTCACCCTGCTGTTTGTGATGGAGCGAGGTGAACTAGGTTTAGGAACGCCAGCTATGAGAAGAATGCCTCTAACTGCCACTGTGCTTCTCATAATGACCAGCAGACGCAAGGCCTGGCCAGACACTGACGCCCATGCAAAGACATGCATTAGCACAGATGCAGCCAAGTATGCACACACATACAAAGAAGCGAATGGACAAACACAGACGCTCTCTCTCTCACACACACACATACATACACTTGGTTCCCCATCGCATATTGTTTTCCATCCTCCCACTGAGCTACAAGTCAAGCGTCTGGTATGATAGAGTTCGCCAATAATTTGAAATTACCTCAGCACTCCCTGGAGCTGCAGGTTTTGTTGCACATTGGCTCTGTTATTAACACTGCTCTGAATAGAGAAAAAAAAAGAAAAAAGATTTTCATGTTGGTAAGCTCTTTTTTTTCTTCCCCCTCCTAGATTTAGTAAATGGTCATGGTTTAAACCATTAAATCGTCTCGAGGTTTCTGCGGACTCTTCACCGCAGTCAAGGTTGTTCTCTTTCTTTCCTTTTTTCCTCCCTCCACAGGCCTTAGGCAAAGAGCGTATTCACAAGAATAAAAGAAGGCAGAAGTCACATTCTGGAACAAAAATCAGTTTTTGTTCCGAAAAGGCTAGAAAATCTGTCCACTTTGTTCTGTCCAGTATCCTTCCACCTGCCAAATACTGTACGAGCCTCTGATAGGCTAAGAAAATCTGATCTCTAATCTCTTGCATCCACTCAAATATAGAATCTCCCCCCCCCCTCTCTACAGCTTTACGTCTCATCTGACAGCCGTTTCAACACACTGGCCGAGCTGGTGCACCACCATTCCACCGTGGCCGACGGCCTCATCACGACACTGCACTACCCAGCGCCGAAGCGTAACAAGCCCACCATCTATGGAGTTTCTCCCAACTACGATAAGTGGGAGATGGAGCGCACTGACATTACCATGAAGCACAAACTAGGAGGGGGCCAGTATGGGGAAGTGTACGAAGGCGTTTGGAAGAAGTACAACCTCACCGTGGCAGTCAAGACGTTAAAGGTACGGAGACAGAGAAGATTAGCATCGACCTACTCATGTGGAAACATTTTGACAACTACTGGTGTTACATATTAACATTCCAAGCTATGGTTTTAATTTGGCTGAATAATGCTACCATCTGGTGTAGCACAGATGCAACTGCACCCAGCCATCCTTTGCTGTCCTCACTTTCTTTTTTCTTTCTTTCCATAAACTGTGTAGGAGGATACGATGGAGGTGGAGGAGTTTCTGAAGGAGGCTGCGGTTATGAAAGAGATCAAACACCCTAACCTGGTGCAGCTGTTAGGTATGTGACTAAAAACAACAATCATTGCTTTAATGTGGGGGTTTTACATAAACACTGTTTAAATGTAACACATGTACGCAAAATCTTCTGCTAGAAATGATGTATTTTGTTTTTAGTGGCTCCATAGTGTAGATGTGTACACGTGTTTGCCTAACAAGCCAGGAGGAGAAATGGTTCACTTTGGGGTTGCATCTGGAATAAAAACTGCACCCAAGAAAAGCTGTGAGATGATGATTTGTGTTGCGGGACTCGTGTTTTTGGCAGGCGTGTGCACACGGGAGCCCCCGTTCTACATCATCACAGAGTTCATGACCCACGGTAACCTGCTGGACTACCTGAGGGAGTGCAACAGAGAGGAGGTCAATGCTGTGGTGCTGCTACACATGGCCACACAGATCTCCTCTGCCATGGAATACCTGGAGAAAAAAAACTTTATACACAGGTGGGTTTGAAGGCCTAAAAAGCAAACTTGCTAACCTGTCCTGGGTTTATAAGACAGATGTTTTTTTATTGGTTTTTTTTTACCCATCTTCAGTTTTAAGCTGGAAGGGACAAAAAACACCTTTGACCTCATATCTCATTTTCTCTTATTTTTCTTTTTTTTCTCCCCTCTCCTTCCTGAGCAGTGCTCCTCTCACACTCTCATTGTATCACAGACAAGTCGATCTTGTAGCAAAGCTTGTTTGTTCTGGCACGTCCAGCCGTATCTTTTGGAAGCGATTATATGACTTATGACTTACATATTTGTGAAACTGGATTTTAATTTTTAAGCCTGACACGACTCAGCTTGCAATTGTAAATTTATTCTTTTTTTTTTTTTTTCTTTTTTTTTACCCCACAACTCATCTGTAGAAATATGGCACCTGAGAGGATTCTCTAACAAAACACACCGCTGTTCTGTTGTTTCTTTTCTTTTGGGTTCATATCAGCTTAATAAATTCTCATTTCTCATTTTCAAAGTCAGCATTTCTATACAGCTTCCCATTCATCACTTCCTCTCATAACTGCTTTTTCTTCTGTAGGGACTTGGCAGCCCGTAACTGTCTCGTTGGGGAGAACCACCTGGTGAAGGTTGCAGATTTTGGCCTGAGCAGGCTGATGATTGGAGATACCTACACGGCTCATGCCGGGGCCAAGTTCCCGATCAAGTGGACAGCTCCAGAGAGTCTGGCTTACAACAAGTTCTCGATTAAGTCTGATGTCTGGGGTGAGCTCCTGTCTTTTACTCTGCTGTTAAACAATGTGAAACAAATTTAATTTCCCTCATTCTAATTTGCACATATTCCTCACATGATCTCAATTCGTAGTCTTTGACTTTGTTCTTTTTTGATTTATTGTCTTGTTCAACTTGTTCCTGCAGCATTTGGTGTGCTGCTGTGGGAGATTGCCACATATGGCATGTCTCCTTACCCTGGCATCGACCTGTCCCAGGTCTATGAACTGTTAGAAAAAGACTATCGTATGGATCGACCAGAGGGCTGCCCCGAGAAGGTCTATGAGCTCATGATGGCCTGTGAGTACCACAACCCATCTTGTAAAAACATGATTAAAGGCACGCTTCTGTTTTGGAATAACTTTTTGTTTTCCTTTTCTTTTTGTCAGGTTGGAAGTGGAACCCTTCAGAACGTCCAACTTTTGCTGAAACCCACCAAGCCTTTGAGACCATGTTCCAGGAATCCAGCATCTCTGATGGTCAGTGTCCATTTCTTTTCTGTCTAAAACCTCTTCAGTTTGGGGCAAACTGTTCTGATACTCCTCAGGCTTGAGTGTGTTACATAGATATCCTGATGTAAACACACTCAAGCCTGTTGTTTGTTGCTAATATGTCCAAACCTTCTTGTATTTGTGATTTTAGAGGTGGAAAAGGAGTTGGGAAAGAAAGGAAAGAAGACATTAGGCTCCATCCAGCAGGCTCCGGAGCTGCCCACCAAGACCAGACCTCGCAAGAGCAACATAGACAGCCGAGATACAGAGAGCCCAGGTGACATGAACTTAAAGAGTATGCCTGGTGCCTTTATTGCTAGTTGTTAAATATACCTTCACACTTTATTTACATTACCCTGAAATAAGTAGTGCAGTATTTGATGCTCACATTCATAATCTTAATAATCGGTAAGAATTAAAGACCACAAAACGTTCTGTGGGTAAAATGAAACAATGTCTCACCACCAATTTCCCTTTGAAGTAAAGACGGTCTGAGCTTTTGACAACCTGCAAGATCAAGTTCTTACTGAATTGTTTGGCTGTAACCACATAATAAGGATTGTTCCCACCAAAGCATTTTTTCTCCAGCTGTGAGGACTTAATTATAGATGATCTGCTGTCCTGCCCTTCTCTTTGCCCTGACATTGCTCTAAATATGTTTGGCAGACACACTGGTGGAGCTTGCTTTTACGCTTTCTTGAAAATTTTTTTTTTTTAGAAAAAAATACAAATAAAAATCTATAGTTGTTTGATTGCCTTTGCTGATAGTCCCCTGGTTCTTTTATGCTCTTCCACAGATCTGTTGGAAACGGAGGGGGCTGTGTCGTCACCCATGCTCCCCAGGAAAGAGCGCCCCCCCCTGGACAGCAACCTGAATGAGGACGATCGCTTGCTGCCCAAGGACAAGGACAAGACGCGTGGCTTTCTCAGCCTCATCAAGAAAAAGAAAAAGAGTGCACCAACTCCTCCCACACGCAGCTCCTCTTTTAAAGGAGACTGCCTCTCTGACAGGAGGTGCGTTACTCAAGATCCTCGAGACAGTGACATCTTTAACAACGGGGCATCATTGGGCATTAATGACGCCATACATGGCCTCCACAGTACGAATAATAATGGAGCAGCAGGTATAACTAATGGGGCTCCTACCTACCCAGTACCTTCTTGCCCTAGAAAGAAGTTACCTCTTGTAGTGACTAGCCCAGGTGGAAAGGGAGCAACAACTCCACCTAGTGAGGAGGAACCCTTTTCTAACTCTAGGTTTTTCTGGTCCATGCCCACTGGCTCAGATGGCACAGAATGTAAGTCTGTCACACTGCCGCGAGATCTGAGCCATCGCCGCTTCGACACAGGCACCGTCGGGGGCAAGCCAGCTCTGCCACGAAAGCAGCAGAAAGGAGAGAATGCGCCACGGATGGGCACCCTGACTCCCCCACCACGCCTGAATACATCTCCAGATATTTCATCCACCTTCTTAGGCAGAGATAATGATCTCAGTCCTGGTTCCAGTCCCAAGGCTTTGACACCTAAGGTGGTGAAGAGACCCAGTGTGTCAGGGCCAGAAAGCTCCAAGACCAGCGCTCTGCATGCCGAGCTTCTGAAGCCCAATGTGTTCCCTCCTATGGGAGCAGCTGGAGAAGAATGCAGGGCTCGCAGAAACAAGCACACGGAGTTCTCCTCCAGCAGGGATCGAGTAAAAATACAGAAACCCAAGCCAGCCCCACCTCCACCACCCACTAATGCAAAAACGGGCAAGGTCTCCCGCAGCCCCACTCAAGAGCTCCCCTCCCCGACTGCTTCAGAAATCAAAGCTAAGTGCCTCCCTTCCATCTCAGATCCCCACCACGCAGCCACTCCCAGTGACCAAGCCCGCTTACCCCTGAGTGAGGCCTCCAAGAAGCTGCCCTTGGGCTCCACCTCTAAACCTCAACCGTTAAAGACCTCCGCCTCTTCCACTTCAGTAACCAGCTCCCCCTCCAGCCAGAGCCTTGGAGGTTTGTCTTCTCCCCTCACCTCCCCCAACGATCCAAATTCACCTACTGCATTCACCCCTCTAGCGAAAACCCGATCCTCCCTCCGCAAGACTGCACCCCGCCAGGCCTCCGAGCGCACTCCAAACTCAGCCGTGACACGCGAAATGGTGCTGGAGGGCACCGAGCTGCTCCGCGCCGCCATTTCCCGCAACTCCGAGCAAACGGGTAGCCACAGCGCCGTGCTGGAGGCCGGCAAGAACCTGTCAAAGTACTGCGTGAGCTATGTTGACTCCATTCAGCAGATGAGGAACAAGTTTGCCTTTCGCGAGGCCATCAACAAGCTTGAGAGCAGCTTGCGAGAGCTTCAGATCTGCCCCAATGCCACGGGGGGCTCGAGTGCACAGCAGGACTTCAGCAAGCTGCTGTCCTCCGTCAAAGAGATCAGTGACATTGTTCAGAGGTAGCGCCTAGAATATGACACTATCAGACATAAAAATGATAACATTTTATGTTACACTACCCTTCCCCCCCCCCCCCCCCTCTCCATGCATGTGGGCCAACTGTTACCCAGGCCCAGCTCATGCTGGAGAGCAGCAGAGGTGGAGGTTCACACATACTCTAGTATGTTCTGAAACACTTAAGCATGTGGTTACTCCGGACTGAATCAAAGAAAGCTTTATGTAGATGCCATCAGACAGTCTGTAACATTGAAAAGCCTTAACTATGAATAAACACTGTCATTTGGCCTTCACATGAGGCGAGGGGCCAAATCTTTCATCAACGTAACCTTTCATGGTTGATTTTTCTTTTTGAAATGATCATGTCTTATGTTTTTGGTTTCTTCCCTTTATCACTGACTCGAGTATTAAAAGAAAAGACCTGTGATAATTGTTTCCATCACTGTTAGTGTTTCATTTTTTTAAATCATTAATGCTGACAACAGTGAACAAAAACAAAAATGCTTAACCTCATCTTGTAGTTTGCCTTTGTAACACAAATGCCATTTTTAAATGTAAGCGTTAAGGAACTTTTCTCACAGTGTTTGTAAGACTCTGTGTTTTGTCCCACATGCCCCTACATTTTCTTGTTTTTTTTTTAATGCCATCAATGTCTGGTTGTGTGCTGAGTGATGGAATTGTGTCAGTGTTTTTGTATGAATGCTCTTCTGCAGTATTTGCAACCACGTGCCATAATGTTATAATGGGAGCGAGCAAATGAGGCAGGATGAGCCTCTAGCCTTCACAGTTCTGCTTTTCTGCACACTTGGGTAACAATTAGTGCCTTAAACACTTACCGGCAGAGCTGTTCTTACTCTTGACACTTTACAAGTGCAGAAACATGCTTTTATCAAGTGGTTGAGAATGGCTGTTTTTAGGCGTGTTTCTTGGATTTCCATGTCTGCCATACCAAAAAAAAAAAAAAACCTTTGTTTCCAGTCTATACTGGGAGAGGGACCAGGGTTCTCAGTGGATCTGTTGATTTGCATTGTCCTTAGACTGGACTTCTTTTTACTAAACAAGTTTGATTCAACTTTCACTACATGTCATAAAAGCCATCAGTAGCAGACTGGCCCCGCAGCAGCACGCCGTCTGATCTGTTAGGAGGGGGTAACAGACTGAAACAGCGTTTCCGACTCTGACGGGCCTTCCTCGCATGTTCGAATGGTCTGAATGCTGTTTTGAGGCCTTTTCACCCCAGAGGAAAAAAAATCCTGGGGGAAACACTGGACTAAAATGTTTATGGAGCTATCACTTGCTGTGCTACAAAATGATGTGAGGTGACCAATACGGACTGAAAGAACTCGTCAGATTTCACTTTCACCACGTTCTTTCCTCACTTGCATCTCTCGCACAGTGTCAGTATTTGTGTTGTCGTGTCATCCCCGTGTGCCCCGTCTGACTGCGATGCCTGAGGACAAAAATCAACTGCTAGTTGCCTTGACTTCAACATGGTACTGTCAGTGTTGGCTTCTTTAAAAAAAAAAAAAAAAAGACGAAAAACTTCCTGTACCAACCATACCACTACTCGAATTTTGTGTCCAAGCCTCCTCGCCAATTTTGTACACAAACTTTCACTTGTAAATGTCGCCCCCCCCCCCTTTCTCCCCTCTACCCTTGGTGCAATTTTCGTTGCAATAAAAAACAAAGCAGTTGTGCTACTTGAAATACATTTTGTGTACGGCTTATTTGGTCATTTTGGCTGTGAAGTGAAAGAAATGATCTTTCAGAAACCATTTGACTTTTCTCTCCCACCTAAAATGGTTAGAGTATGATAACATCTAGGTAGAGCTTTTTCTTCTCACTGCAAAATTTCAGACAGTGTCTTGTGCTAACACGATACCTCCAGCACAAACTGGAACGGTGTGATGCTCTTTGCTTGTAGTAGACAGGATATTAAAAGTGCTCTTCTCATTTGCCGCCACAGATTTTTTAAAAAAAAAAGGACACAGCAACAGGTTATGTATAATTTATTTTTTTCTGTCTAGAGTATTTTTTTCATTAAAATCAAAATGTCAACATTTTAAAATCATATACACGCAAGAGAACGCATTTAAATGTTAGCACAGCTCCTTAAAAATTTATACATATGTACGTTTCTTTTTGTACTTAGACAAAAGCAGGAAGTGGTCACTCAAACTGCAGAACAGGTGGGGGACACAGGAAAAAAAAAATAAAATAAAAGGAAGACCCGGCCGGCCCACTTCCCACGATAACAAAGCAATCTCCCACTCCCCAAAAGAGTTAAGACAGCGATGCAGCCCCTCCCATACAGAGGAGCGGCGAAGGGGTGGAAAAAGAAAACAATATAAACAGAGTGCCCCACTCTCCGCTCCGTTACAGATATAAGAATCAAGGCAGACAAATAGTTTGCGCATCATCTCAATCCGCTTCCTCACCCCTCAACCACTCGGCAGGTTCAGTAGTGTGCAGACGGGGTGATGGGGGAGGGTGTCTAGTTATCTGTCCTTTACATACATTTATTAATAGAAACTATGTTACAGAATTTTTCCCAAGCATGAATTACAGGCAACCCACTAGCACACCAACTGTACAGAAATTGGCAGAGCGACCAAATAAATTTCTAAATTCAAAGTACAGTAGCGAGGTCATCACCAGTAGTTAAGAAGCAATATATACAGCTGTCCAATCGGGGAAACACTATGGTACAAATATTCGTACTTGAAAAAGGAGACAGATTTTTTTTCTTTTGTCATGTTTCGGGGGGCACACTGCTTGGTGTCGCTTTATAGGAGGCAGAAGAAATGGGCTCTTTAGTGCGGCTTTGTTGATTATACAGGAGGGACGAGTATATTTTTCCACTTAAACAGTCGGGACTTTGCTCCTAATACTTGGCCATTTAAGATACTGTGACCGTGCCGACTACCTCAAGTACTTCAGTTATTTGTTTCAGTAAAATGTGACAATGAATCTAAAAGAGCTGATTTATTGAATCGAATTGAATTCAGAGAGCAGTGTGAAGAGCAAGTGCAGCAAAACAAAGATTCCAGAGTAATAACATTAATAATAAGGCAACAAACAATGACAAAGAAAATGCTGGTAAAGACAATCTTGTTATACGTGACGTGAGGGAGAGTTTGGGTGTGAAATGGGAGATAAAGAAGAAGAGCTGGTGCAAAATAAAAAAAATCTTTGTGTGACAAAAACAAACAAAAAAGTCACAGGGTGGCTGTTGTTGTTAAAGTGTCATTTTAGCTCAGTCTATACAAACACAGACAAGCTGGAAAACACCCAATATTCCATGTAATAACTCAGTGGAGAGGCCCGGGGAATAATCCACAAAGAATTTCTGGGTAATTCCTAGTTTTCTAGACCCCCCCCCCCCTTCTTTCTGAGAATATCAGCATTGCCACATCTGGCAAAGGACTGTGCCAAAGCAGAGAAAGCAGAATTTAAAAGACACAGGCAGGTTTGAATCGAGACCGCTGGAAAAAGCTCCCTCAACTACACATTCCTGGACACGTGCTTAAGAGCGTCTACCCGTGTGGCTGCTTGATACATGACTTCATCACCATTGCGTTCTGCTCCCAAGCAAATAAGCACGAGTGAGATATCACATTTGCGTGTGCTGATAAAATACAGGAAATGTAACCCATGCAGGGGAGGCGGACTCTGGGAATATAATTTAGTTCCAACTGATTGGTGGTGGATGAAACTTAACGCAGTGTTTACATTTCGCATATAGCTATAAAATCCAACATAAAAAAACAGTCTTGCTTTATCATTATCGTATGAACATTACATCTATCTAAAGTGTCAGTGACCTGTGTAATGTGTGGTGGATTCTATGATACTATGATGGAGGGAACTAGGCTGAATGGTGTGAGAGGTTTGTGGGGGGGTGGAAGAAGAAGAGTTATCGGATGACAATACACTGATCGAGATTAAAGAGGAGGAGGAAGAGGAGGAGGAGAAGGGGGAGATGTAGTCCACAAAGCCCAGCTCAGCCTGGCCCAAGTCGATATTCACCCCCCTCTGTTCCTTCCCTCCGCAGCCCTGCTCTCACGCAGCACCTGGTGCAGTGGGATGGGGTGTGAATGCACGGAGGTGGTGGATGGAATGGAGGGGATTGGCAGGACAGGAAAGGGGGTGGGGGGTGGGACAGACAGACAGTGGGAGAAATGGGGCAAAGGGGCTTTTTGCTTGGTCATTAGCAGCCGCAGCCTTCCCTCTGGGGCTGTGGTTCGTTTGTTATCCGGCCGCCCTGAGGGGCCGAGGGCTTATGCTGAACCCCCGACTCGGCAGCATTCAGGTCCAGGCTGCCATCTTGGATATTCTGGTAGATCTTCTTAGCAGCTTCCAGGAAGGCGTCCTCAACGTTTTCACCTCTGAACAGACAGGGCATACACACAAATGTGAGCTACACAGAAGACGGCTGATCGGATCTTGTTCTGCAGGAACTGGAAAGCTGAAGTTGTGCAGACTTACGTTTTTGCGCTGGCTTCCAAGAACAACAAACCTGTTCAACATAAAACAGACACAATGACTGAGTCACTAAAACACAGCGCCAAGTGTGCATACCTCAAATACCAAGTCATCATTCACCCCCTCTTTTAATTAATATTGCTCCATTTCTCCTAGAATTTACTGCCCCACCAAAGTAAACTGAAAGATGTTAATCTTGGCTTTGCTGCCCCCCACCCCCCCTTTTTTTTTTTTTTTTTTTTTTTTTTTTTTTTTAAATAAAGTTCAAATCAAAACCATCTTAGAGACAGATCACAGAAAACTCATTTTAGTGTCAATATTTGTGGACATTTTGTTAAGAATCCCGTGAATATTATCCTGTTGAAAGTTATTCTTAGACAGATGTAAATGGCTAAAATTGCCTCCCACTGAAACCTTTTTCCACCTTAACCTCCCAGCATGCACCGGTTGACGTCTCGCTCACCGTTCTCCTCGGCAAACTGCTTCGCTTCCTCATACGTAACATCCCTCTGGGCCTCCAAGTCGGCTTTATTTCCTATGAGAATGATCACCTAATGATAAACACAAGGGAAGAGAGTGTGAGACGATCCCCTGGACACTTTGTCTGGGAGAAATTTGCTGTCTAATCCTTTGAGAGATAATAAAGCCAAGGGCAATCCAGGAAGACTCCACTACGTTGCTGAGCTAATTTTAAGATATTGATTGAGAGAACGTGTGCTCAACAGGATCCTTAGCAACTGCGATGTAATTAGAGATTTACTGAACTTCTTTCTAAAAGAGTGACAAAATGACTAAACCAAAACTGCTGTACACCACCTTTTACATGCCAATTTCTTTTGCTTTTACTGCAGAATTGTTCAGCACTAGGGCTAATACCGGCAATATTAGGCAATGATAAGAAAATGAAATATCGCGATAGAATATGGCTAAAATGCGCATGCGCAGTGCCTTTGTTTTCATACACACGTGGGAGGGAAAAGCGGATCGTTGAATGAAACAGCTGAACCACAATTGGTTTTTAAAAATGCTGCAACTTCAGTGGTTATGAACTAGTTTGGGTTTCGTCCGTCAGATACACACCAAAGCACAATTTTTGGTGGAGCATGCTAGCGGGCCGTCGTTATTAACGTGTTTTTCGGAAAACAAGGCACACTTAAAACCAATCCTTTGATTTTCTGAAAAATCGGCAGTGCCCCTTATAATCCGGTGCACCTTATGTATGAATTCTGGTTGTGCTTACTGACCTCGAACCAATTTTATGTGGTACACGGCGCTCAACAATCTGTCAAAAAATGTTTTAGTGCGACTTTCGTAAGCTACTAAGCCGCACCGCTTGATGGATTGTCGGAGCATTAAGGCTATCGTAGGCAGGAGCCTCGCCGAGTGATACGTACGGTGCTTCAACATAATATTACCCTACTGTGTGTGTATAACTTTAAGTGAAAATACATTGATGGGGTTTTTTTTGCACTAATAAAGTTGTGGAGTTGTAAAGTATTTTGTCTCGCGTCAATTATATCGTCTAAAACCAAGGCAGGCAGATGTTGGGAGTTGGGGCAGATGCTGTGACAACACCAACAGTGCCACCACTTTGTGCTAAAGTATTTAAAATTGGCAAACAGCAGTTCTATTTCACAGCTCAGCGTAGTTTTGGCTTTTGCTTTTGGAAGATGTACAGTCATCACTGCCCACAGTGCTATGTGCACTGAACACTCATTTGTGATTTGACGCTCTCCTCTCTGGTATGCATGCAAACAAGATCAGAAACCACCTGTCAGTGGAGTCAGATCTGCCCGTTTCACAACATTAACACAAGTTTAGAAGAATCCTCATCTTTACAGCTCAGATGAAACACATTTAACCTATTAGACTGATCAAAATTATTCTAATCTGTTATAAATATATTAAGGATAGCTGTATATACTGTTTAGGGACATGAAAACAAATTATTTGATTTCTTTCCCTCAACCTGAGGCACATTCTGTTTCATAGTAAAGGCCTCAGGTTTATCTCCAGTCTTTTTAGTGTTTAGAAGTGGGGTCACTTCCCAGGATACATCACCATGGTAACTTATGCTGAAGTTTATATTAGATAAGAGATCAACTTGTACAGAAATCAGCACCTGCTCACCAATCAGTCCTCTGAAAAAAAAAAAAAATACATTATAATTCCTAGAAGATCTGGTGGATCTTTGTAAGAAAGTGAGTTTTTGGGTTGTTTTTTTTCCTTAGGGACCGTCTAAAGATTTTGTCTCTTTGTGACAAGCATCAAAATAAATAAAAAAATAATAAAAAAAAATGGATGGCTGCAAGCAATGTTACACATGCAAGAAACTCTTAATTTTTTTTTTTTTTTTAAACATGTATTAGCATAGCAATATCACCCCTAACCCTTCAACTTGTTGATTGCATATAAAATTAATTATGAATAATAATTATTATTGATTTATAGGATTTTATTTCTTCTTTACTTGCCATCTTCTTTCACACTGGCTCTAAAAGAGCCTAGTCACACTGAATTTAATTATAAATACTGTCAGATGTTCCGATGAGTTAAAGATGGGGGATTACTCAAACGTATGTAACTAAAACATTTTGGGGGGCAATTTCCATGCTGGCTTTAAATAAGTTATGTAGCACACTGTCACTAACTGCAGTGCTGTATGGCACTTTAATACTCCTATTCATACTGTATTCTTTCACACACTGGCTGCAGAAGCTCTGCTCAGAACATTGAGCATCATGTGTTTAACTTCTTCAGATTTATCTAACATTACAGTTTGCTCTCTGTTAGTAAAATAATTCAGCTATGATACCAGTAAACCTCTGTGTTTGTGACTGATCACATGCTGCCAACATTGCCTCTATGTTTGTGTTCACAACTAAACTAGGTAAAAGTCTATGTTGACTTTAAGTTGATAACCACCTTTGTGTAAATGTTTAGCAGGATTAATAATATTGGTGTAGCTTGATGGATTCACTTCATAGTAAAAGTCCCAGATTTAACAACTTCAAAGTGTTCAGATTCTGTTAAAGTGGACTGTGCCAGAAAGAAACCAAAAACTTAATACTGTTCATATTAGCTTAGTAAAGTTTACTTGTACTCGTCATTAAAATGAGCAGTGGATAACACAGCTCCATACAAAGCCTGTGTATAGTTGTGACTGGATATACAGAAACATCCCTTTTTGCTTTCTGCCATCTAAAATGTGAACAGGAAGTGTCATGTTGCACAAACACACTTCCCTGATGGAACACAGACCTCTGAGAGTGAGAGCAGGAAGGTTTAGAGCTAATCATATTTACCAAGAAAAACCTATTTAAGAAATGGACGGGGCTGAGTGGCTCCAAAAAGACTAACAGGGGGGTGACAAAGGGATAAACAGCATAGCGACAACTTAAAGCAATTAAAAGAAGAGAAATCAATGCAGAAAGAGAGTGCAGAGACGAGGCTGTGGAGACACGTGTGCAGCTTAAGACAATCATTAATTTCAGTGCGTGTACTCACAGTATTGGGGTTGGTGAGGTTTCTGGCATCAGTCAGCCAGCTGCTGAGATGGTTGTACGTGCTTCTCCTGTTTGACATCAGAGGGACAGAGGTTACTATGACGACAAGCAAAGACATAACATCCTGCCATCTCTGAGGATGGATTTGAAAAGAGGCAGCAGCTGCCATATAATACAGGCAACAATAACCATGGAGGAAATCATCTGGGAGTTATGGATACATCTGGAAGTGATACTGCTTTCTCCAGATCATAAGTATAAACTTTATTTATATCAACAGCTTCCTGTGCCTGACGATGCAGCTACCAACTCCAATGCCACATTATCCAAGTTACAGCCTCATTTCCATTTTCCAATAAATGAACCAGTCCTCAAAATTTTATTTTGAGCCATCAAGTTAACAAATTCAGACGCTCTGAAGTCTGCTCACAAGATTTCAGGCAGGTTACGAGACAGACAATTCTGCATTGGTTTCTTGACCTCCAGAGACCCGAGCTCTTGTTCCTGGTACATTTTTAATTTCTCCTAGATAGTGGTTAACACATTTGTCTTGCATGCAAAAGATTTGGGCACAAATGTAGCCCAGCGGTGACAAGCTACTCCATGTGGATAAATAGGTGGGTTGCATCAGAAAGGGCATCCGGCGTAAATTTAGATATCTGTGCCAAATCAAATATGTGAATCCATCCACTAGTGGTGAGCCTTTGGGAAATAAGTGAGCAGCTCAGGGTAACTCAGTCAAAGTAACTCTTTTTGGCTGTGATTAGTTGGACTGATAAGTATATAAACTAAACTTTGCCTTCAAAAGGGAAGTGATCACTTTGTTACAGAGTAATTACAAAGAAAAACATGTCTTCATATGGTAAATGGACTGGTTCTGATATAGCAGTTTTTGACTGAGCACTCAGAGCACATTATACAACGCTCCTAATTCACCCATTTACACCTATTCATGTAATAATGAATGCATCCATCTAACCTGGATATTGCACACCAAAGGATATTTGCCTTGCAGCAGTGATCGAACCACCAACCTTCAGATTAGCAGATGACCTGCTCTACCTCCTGAGCTAGAGCCACCCCATGTAGGGACAATGAGTTTATTCAACAGCATAACACAGTGAACTGAACAGTGCTTAAAGTACTGAGCAGAAAAAAGGGGAAAGTGCAGGAAAGCTCAAATATAATGAGTCCCTATGAACACACAGGGTCTCTGGAGGTTAAAAGAAATAATTTGAATGTTACTTATCCAACACAACCTACTGTCTACACTGGTGTGGCCCATGTTAATAACAAATGTATACATAAAAACAGAAGAATGCAAATGAAAGCCACATCTTTTCATTAAAGGATATGGTTATAGTTAGGTGTATAGTCACAGAAACCATAGATGACAAAGAAAACACTGCGTTGGCACTCATTTAGCCCTAGAGGCCAGTTTGCAGTTTGGACAGACATTCCACATGTTCAGCTGTGTTTGCTTGGCATACCACTGATACCATCTAACAGTTTGGGTAAGAAGGTCAGTCGCATGCAGTAACACAAACTATTTGTATTTGTTCAGGAGTAGGTGTGCTGGGCTGAACGGTGCGGTTATCAAATGTTCATGCTTTCCTTTAACTTCCTCTTTCTGCACAATGCACTATATGGCTATTGTGTACACTAGGGCTGCACGATTTTGCATAAAATGAGAATCACGATTTTTTTGCTTAGAATTGAGATCACGATTCTCTCACGCTTTTCTTTTCCAGTATAAATATTTATTGCGCTTATTAACTGCACATCAACTTCGTAACAGTTGAGACTGAACATAAAAACAATAAATAAACATAAAAACAACAAATGTCTCACATTTTGTTGTTGCCGCAAAATGTACTGCTTGAAATTCCGTCTCCACCGTTGCTCGACGCTGCGTGTATAGAGCAGGTAGTGCAACAATAGAAAAATAGTTGCGGGATGGCACTGTGTAGCGTTTGTTTAGGGTGTTGATGATTTTCCTAAATCCCTCGTTTTGCACAGTGTTGATGGGAGCCATATCTTTGGTCAGGTGATAAGTGATAGCCTCCGTAATTTCTTTGTGCCTGCGGGAGTTCGACGTGTATAGGGAAGCGCTGTATAAGGATCCCGTTGTTGATGTTTGGGTGGTTGACCGGGACGGATTTTCTCCTGTCACTTTCTTGTCATCCCTGACGTGCTCTCCGTTGTTTTTTCCCTGCCAATTTTAGCAGCCAGCTCCTGTATTACGTGGTATAAGGCTCCGCTCTTGTCATTTGTTGAGCAGGAAGAGTGAGCGCTTGTTTTCATGCAGATTACGTCCCGGATCAAAATGCGGTACAATCGTCGTCGTCTCTCGTTTTTTTTGTTTGTTTTTTTTAAATCGTTGTCATTTGGAAATGAGATCGCACATAAGTATGAATTGAGATCGCGATTTTCTAATGATTAATCGTGCAGCTCTAGTGTACACTGTCAAAGTTTCTGTGTTAAGCGGTGACCATGACTGCATCAATACATAACAAGCACGCTCTACCTGGTGATGTCGTAGACCATAAGCGCCCCTGCGGCCCCGCGGTAGTAGGAGCGGGTGACGGCCCTGAAGCGCTCTTGTCCTGCTGTGTCCCAGATCTGGAGCTTGATCTTCTGCCCACTTACTTCGATTATCCTCGTACCAAACTCCACGCCAATAGTATGAGGGCAGTCAGCCATGACTGGGGAGAATAAGTATGTCAATGAATTCTACTGTTGCCCTTACTAATGTTTTTGTATTTCAAGTCTTTCTTCTGTCATCCGTTTTGTGAACTTTAACAAAACACGTGCCTAGTTTGAACTTAAAATTACGTAGTAACAAACATTATTCAATATGTATAGGTCACACATAGCCAACTTGTTCCTACTGTACGGCAGCAGCAGTTGCATCAATAATTAATCGCAGTCTTTAAAGTCATCACTTTGTCTAAACTGCAAACACTCTTGATGTATCAATTTGTTTGAAACTGCCACTGAAACCCTCTTCTACATCACTCCAGTGTGTGTATGCATGTGTGCACTGGTGTATGGGTGCAGGCAGGATGCGATTGTGGACAAGTGAATGAGTAACACAGCATCTGGCTTGTTAATAGTAGCACTAAACAACTGAGCTGAATGGTAATGGGAGGCTGCAGCTGGCTCATACACAGAAGAAGAGACTCTCACTGTTGAGCTCACACTCCACATCTATGCTGCTGACTTCCGCTGGTGTATAAAAGAAATCCAAAGAGATTTAGCCACTCCAGTTAAACCTGGCAAATCTCACATGCACTGGGGCACACGCAGAGATGAAAAGGAGTCAAAAGAAGAAAAAAAAAAAAAAAAAAAAAAAAAAAGCAGGGCAGCACTTACATTTCTTTTCTGTGAACTGGTGAAGCAAACATGACTTCCCTACCCCCATGTCCCCTGTGGAGAGAAACTCAGGTCAACCAAGGAAATAACAGAAGAACAACAGTTCTCTATTCAAGCCTGAAGTGTTGCCCCCATGCATGATGCAGCAGACCCTCAGTGACAGTCAGCAACTACACTTAAAATTTCATGTGGACTTAATGAGAGAGTCAGGCGGGGATAGATGAGTGTATGTGGTCCTGCAGATTTTGACAATAAATGTTTTTTATTGTCGAAAAACATTTTCTCACTAATGGTACATCTATATTATGCTTTGATTAAGTCTGAAGTACTTTTGCACTTCAAAATACCCCCAATAAATTTGCTGTGAACAATATCATACACCTAAGTCATATAAAACTTACTAAAAATACTTCTTAATTTCCAGCTGCGCGTCATGTAGCTGGAGTTGAGTGTTTTAACCGATGCATGAAACTATACATTTTTAGACATAAGTTGTAACAGCCGCCGTTTTCTTTGTGAGTATTTATTACACAGCGTGTAAGCCTGTTCTAACGTTTGCGTCTAAGGTTTATTTTTTAGCACCTGACGGCTCTTTTTTTACTTCTCATCCGTAAAAAATCTGCTCTTTCACGTGATTCAGTTTATTTTGAAAAGTCTCAACAGGATCTTGAGCTTTATTGTGAAAGGTGTATGTGGAACATAAACAAGCGGACACGCAATGCTGTTACCGTCGTTATTGCTAACCACAACGCATAAAAACAGGCGCTTGTCCATCCGTAGTGTGGTTATATAAAATACAAGAGAAAGAGAGAACTTTAAGAAATTAATATAGCCACTACAGTGACCATCAAAACGATGAAAAATATTGACGTAAACAGTTTATTTTGCGACACCACAAAACAAACGATAGCGTAAAATGAAACGATAGATGTTTTTATATCGTCATCCGATATATATCGTTATATCGAACAGCCCTATGCCAGAACACCCCCTTGTTAGAAGTACTCAGTTATGTTACCTTCAAAAATGGACTAATATGACATACGCTGGACCCACTCAAAGCCACCATGTAATGGAAGTACAATAAATGTGCAGTTTGTGAGAAGTGCCATCAATATTAGTCACTAGAGAGCCTCCAAACTGCTGGCAATTGGTACTGATCACTTACCGATAATGATGTATTTGAAAATGTAGGAGTAGTTGTACGGTGCGGTGGCCATTGTGGCTCTGAAAGAGGAAAAACAGAAGAACAGTTTAGCCACTTAAACCTTTAACAGAGAAAAGCAACTTTTCCTTAAGAGGGGTCAATACATGTAGATTATAATCATTTGACTTTTACAGTCAGTTTCCCTGAACACTTCCACTAATCTTCCACTCAGATCAGCAAGAGGTTTACTAATCTGGTAAGGTTTTGACTCCATATAAATAAACTGCACATGATGCAATGAATAAGAAAAGACAAAGACAATTAAGCATGGACAGCTCTTTCTCACACCTTCTGCACTTTATGCAAAAACAACACGATGTGTGGATATAAATAAAACAACAAGTCCTGTAGTAACAGTAATGGAGCCGCTTACTGTTTAATGACTGTGTTACAGGTGTGATTATTGATCTCCAGTAAAAGCTGTACAAATTCCAGCGAGTAGTTACAGGATTAGCATAGTCCTGAAGTGAAGGTTCAGACAGCTGAGAAGGCTGATTACATTCATGACCAAAAGGACTAACTACACAAAAGCTTCAAGAACACAAATAAATTTAACTCATCAGCAATTGAACATGGATTTTTTTTCAATGTTGTTTTTTGTTTCTAATATGAAGGGAAAAACCTGCCAAACACAATTTTGGCGCCAAGCATAAAAGTAAATTTACCAGAACTGTGATTTACATTAAATTGGTTTAGGTTCATTCAAAATACTTTAAATAATAAATGCTATAAATAATGCTTTGAATAAATTGTGTTTATCAAATGGACAAACATAACATGAAAATCCCTATACTCTAATTGTACATAAAGCAACCAGAGGGTACATTTCCATGCATGAACTATCCAACAATACTTTTTACTAGATGGAGGGATATTAAACTAGCAGGTGATATGATTCAAATACTTTGCAAAAGTCTTGTACCACTGCTCATTTCCTTTATATTAACTTTTCAAGGAAGTTTCCAGTGTTATTTTTTTTATTTTTTTTAAGTAGTGTTAAGCAGTAGTTCTGCAGGCTTTCTGAAGGTCTTTTAAAGTTTTTCTTTGGACACTTGCTGCCGAGGCCTGGTCATGTTTGAGGCTTCATTATAGCCAGTGGTGCTGGTGATCTTGCCCAAATTGACAGAATTATGAATGCAGAAAAGTACTGTCACATTTAATAAATAAATAAATAAATAAATAAATAAATAATACGGTCTGCGCCAGTCTACAACACCCTTACTACAGAAAATCACAAATATACTTCAGAGTACTCATATCTACGACAACCTTTGAAGGGTGAGACCAGAGAGGTGATGGATCTTTTTTAACAGTGTTAGAGCTTTTCAGTTATTAGAAAGACTTTCAAGAAGGAATCCCATTACCTTCCTGTCTCAATTTCACTTCTGAGAAGGCCCTTTCAGACTTTCACTCCTTTCCATTAATCTGACAACATCACACACGCACACACCTCTTAGCAGAAATGATGCAGAGAACTAAAGGTGTGGTTGTTTGATTCCACAGTTGCTGCTGACAGTGCTCATTTCCAACAGCGCAAAAGACCTGCTGCATGGGAGGCATAGCACTGAAGCAACTGCGGATGCTTCAGTGTTCACAATCAAACCAGAATTACAACAATTATATTACAACTAGGTCCATTAATAGGCATTGTTAGGATCTATAAATACCAAATACTGATAACAGTAATTACCGCTTATCAACACTACTCACCATATTGTGGTAAAATAAAGAAATACCAGCAGCTGGTAGTAGTAAGAAGGTATGAGGGTGTCAGTCTGTAATTATTTTTTTTTTTTAAACAATCAATTTTGGTATAAAATTCCTTTAACACTAAGGCTAGGCAAGAAAAGAGAAAAAACCAACAACCTTGCCACGCTATTTTTTTTTTTTTCTTTTCACCAGATTATATTCATGATTATTGATATCAACCACAATATAAATGAAATCACTGTTTTTCAAGCTTAATTTTAATTAATTTAGATGTAAACACTTTTTTTGTCAAAACTTCAACAAATTCACTGTAGAATGTTATACGGGTGTCTGTGTTTATGAATAATATTAAACAAACAAAAAAGGCACGAGAGTATAGTACTGCCTCTGAGGGGCAGCAAGACTCGTACATGGATCAGATGTGCGACTTGACCACAAATGTGATGTGGTCACCAAGCTGTGTCTCTACGCTCTGTGTGTGGTTGGCAAAGCGAGAACTGTTTATGCCCAGGGAGTTGGTGACAAGGGTCAATTACTTGAATCAGTTGGTTACATCTGAAAATTTCAACTGTGCTTACTGGCATCATGACTTTTACAACACAGGTTGGTTGTTGCATCAGTGATGTCTGCGTTACTCTGTATTTTGTCGTAAGGCGTGGTATAGGAGAAAGTTCTGGGACTGTCGTCTTGTGCTGTGCAGGTAAATGGTCAACTGTGCACGTGGCAAAACGATACTTGCCTTTGTAAAAACATGTTTTTGACACATTTTCCAGTGTATGCTACTTTTCTTTCTTGTCAAACTTTAAAAAGCCAAAAATAAATAGCCAACCTCCACACCACTGAACTCTTTGGACCCTCAAATATACATCCTATCCTATATCATATCCTCATCTTTTGGGCCTTGGGCCAAGTCTGTCAGGTTGTTATGTTCTATAACGCTATTACTCAAGTTTGAACATTTTGTGTTGTCATTTTGTCTCATCTCATTTACAAACCTAATGTACTGTTGTGTACTTCTCATATGCTATTTGCATGAACCTAACGTGATGCGGCTGTTCCAACCACACAACTGGCTCAGCGCAGTGATATTCTCATTCTCACCTTTCGTGTTATCTGTCAAAACATGGATGGAATGAATTCTATACTGATCTCGTATTTCTATGAAGGAAAATTATTTTGTGATAGTTACCTTAATTACTGCTGCACAGTATTAAATCGAGATGCTGCTGTACACGATTGACTGCTGTAGGAGTAGTAAATAATTCAGACTTAATCAAAAGAATAATCATTCAGCAGACAAATGATTTCTCTGTAACTTGCAAAGATAATCTGCCTTAAACCAGTGTCATTCTCACATGAAGTTCAAAGGAAACTATACTGCAGTCAGAGCAGTTCCTAGAAACCGAAATCACAGTGCCCGAGCACAACACAATGCTGGTTTTACGCACGTACTTCTACATCTGCAGATTGGTCAGCTTAATTTAAACTCAATCGTTAGAAATGCATGTAGCAAGAGAAAAAGTGGAAATAGAAAAAGCAAATAAATGGAAAAGTACAGACAGCAAAAGAAGAAAAAAGTGCAAGAAACAGAATAAAAAAAATTGAGTACATGGTTGAAATAAAGACATAAGACGCTGCAGGCTACTTAACTGAGGTTGAATCAGATAAAGATATCAATTAAACTTTAGCTTTTATAACAGTAAAAACAATGTTGGGTCACAAACCCTCATGTTTACACATACTCATATTGACTCGAGCTTTGACTGAGGAAAAAAAACTAGAAATGTGACAACTGAAAACAAGACAGAAATATAGGTGTACAAAGACAAATTAAAACTAGACAGCTAACAATGTAGTAGTTGTATTTTTCTTAATTAATAAGAGCAAAAGTTCCTGAGTGTTATATTTTCAAGAGATGTAAACAACTCTTAGCGCTAGCAGTGCCTTTGTGACTGTGTTTCTGTGGGTGGTCCAAGAAAAGATTTGGCACAGTCTTCTGCAACTTGACCTGTGCTTTAGTGTTTAATCACACCACCAACAAGCAGCTAACTACAGCAAAAAAAATAATATATATAAAAAAAATGTATGCATAAACTTCCTATTTATAAATGCCCGTATTCTATCCAGGTACCAGACTTGGGGTTGCTCCATAGAAGTAATAAATTACACAGTACCTTTTCATTCGCTCACTATTCACATAAGTGAAGAACCTTTGTAATGAAATTAACAATATAACTGTAACTGTAAAGTGATTACTGAATTTAGTACAATAACACATTATGTTACTACATTACCAAAAACGTAATCTGTAATCACTGGTGGATACCTACATTATTTCTACGTTGTGGTGCATTATCAAGTCTGAAATCATCGTGAAAAATCACAAACACAGTAGACACAATGTATGTTTACATTTAATTAATCCCTACAGTGTGATTCATGTGGGTAAAGACAAAACATAACATTGCACTTATGCTCCACACCATGATTTAGTATAGGACCTTGAAGCTGTCACACCTCACTACCATCCTTTTAACTCCCAACATATTGTTTCACACACTCTTTTTCTAGGCTCTCTGCTGTCACATGACCCTCATGTGGTCTCTCTAGCTCCAAAGTGATGGCCTGTTGATTTTGCACAATCCCCAGAAAGAGCAAAAGTAAAATGTGACTTGGCTGTGACATTCGACTTCATTTTACACCCTTTTTTCCTCCCACCGCTACACATGGCATAGAAATAAACCCCATGAGTATCAGTCAAGGAGAAGGCGAGTCAAGACCATGTGACCAGACTGCAGCCTCAGCACTTCTCCTTTCCTGAAGCTTTCTCTAGAGAAACAGGGACACTGCCTTTCTTCCTCTCAACAGACATTCCTCATAGAGGCAAAGAGATGATGTGATTTCAGGAAATCATGACACATATAGTCACACTGTCTCCGTGATGTTCAGACCCACCACTCAAATCACGTGACTAAAAAGAACGTGATACCCCATAGCTATTATATACACTCTTGAAGGACGCTACCGCGATACAAAAATGAGTGACGTGTTTACATGCTTACAGTAAAACAAAAAACTAAATATTAAGTAACGCGGTAATAATTTAAGATAATGTCCACTAACACACAGTGCACTAACACCAGAAACAGAAATGATGCAGCACTTTAAATGTCGACGAAGGCAAAGCTATCCAAATTTCGACCATACAAAAGTTACCATCGTTAACTCAATGACCAATTTTATTTATTTATTTATTTATTTTAAATCGTGTATGCCTGCTCTTTGGAAAAAGGACACCCAAATAAGAAGCTAATACACTACCGGCTAAGGGATTAGCATTGCAGTACAGGAAAAAAAATCGCTTTGTTACAGTTATTCCTACACAAAAACAAGGAATTAGACGGGCCAGTCAAATCCATCGTCAAACCCGACTTGGATATCGGAGGTTGACCCTTCAATATGGAACCCTAACGAAATGCCTGTTTCTTACCGACGGCGACTAGCTTAACGTTAGCTTGACAACCGGCAAAAATGACAGCGTCGCTATGACTAAATCTCTGCGATTAGATTCCATGCGTGAAAAAAAGAGTGCTGCTACGAAGCGGAAATGGATATAAAACCTGATACTGACTTGAACAGACATTTAGATGGCAAATTCAGATAAATATACGGCCTTAAATTGGATGTTTTGACAAACAAGTTTGCGTTAGCTAGTCACTTGCTAGCTGACAGAGACGGATAACAACAAATCCCATAAATCAAAGCACATAAGCCACCTGCCCTCATCGCCACACAAACAGCTGATTTAAATGCATTATTGAGTAAAAACAGGTTCAGAAACGCAACCTGGCCTGAGCCCAATTTCATGAAAAATGCCTCAATACACTAAACTAACGAAAGCTAGCGACAGTTTTAGCAGGCTAGTTTGTCAGCTAATGGCAAACACGTAACGCGTTATCTTGTTATTTCAAGAAAACCAAGCCCTTTGTCGTAAACAGTAGCATTTTTTTCCATAACCGTTTAATATGTGATGCCTCACAATATTGGACTTAGAACCCAACCTTGCATTAGTCATCTGTTAGCTACCATCGTTAGCTTTCCACCTAGCTGACTCCTGGAAAACACAAGAAAGCTTAACACTTCCAAGGGTTTCTTCGTTTAAATATCAGTTTCTCTACATTTATTACACATTACACGGGCGTCTATGAGTGCAATCAAATACCCCCCTTCTTCTGTCCTTACCAGATATTAAGTCTTTTGCGCTTTGAGCTGTTCACAGGAGGTATGCAGGTTATCCTGGCTCAAGTATGATCTGTCTATCCAAGATGGCTGCTCACGGCACAGGGTTTCCTCCGCTCTATACAATGGGCTTCTGGGACAAAGAGCCTCGTATGCGGCGATTTGCAACTTATGCACTGCCTCCTCGAAGGTAATCACCTTCACAGGTGTATTCTTGCAAAGGTTACTACTCTCGTAAACTGCTTAACAGGGAGCAATCGTCATGTCACACTATGAAATAATCACTTTGGTGAAATCATGAGCCACTATAAGAGGGAAAGTTCAAAATTTTAGCAAGCTTCATCTGCCACCTGAGAGGTTTAGGCTTGTGGAGTACGCTCAAATGCATCTGGTCAGCAGATGTTAAAAGAGTTACAACAGCACCATCAGCACACAGCAACACAAAACAATACTAGAACTCCATCGAGGGGCATCGCTAAGATCTTGAAACACTGTGGACTTAGCCCAACCATGAAATCATTTGATTTTCACTGGAAACAGTGGCTTAAATATATTCTTACAATATGATTACTATATATTTTATAGTAAAGTTAATATAAAATGTCAGACACTGTGCTTCACCCTTATAACAATTGGCAATGTTACCAGCGAATGGCCTCCAAAACCCTAAAACTGCACAACACAGGCCTTCACATCCTTTCACAGCAGAGTTTGCAAGCCTATCCAAATCTATCTATTTAGACATATAACACTGGCCTCAAAAATGTACCATAAGTAGGGGCTCTAAAAATACATAATTTTGATAGATGCACAAAAAATAGAAGAGTAAAATAAATTAAAAATTGGATAAGAAAATAATTCAGCAAGATGCATGTTTTTCTTCTTTCATGTGATCTTTGCTCTGATTTTTTTTGTTTTGTAGATGACAGTTTGTGTCAAATAAAACATGTGCTATAATTATATATTATCACAATATATGTAAACATATAACTCTCCTACCTGAGCATCCTTCAGTTTTTTTAAGACAGTTGTCAATATACTAGGTGAACTGTTTTGTTGTTTGCGCTGGGTATGGTAAATGGACAGGTTCTTAAGCACGTCATACAACATGCCTAATTCACTCATTCATTCAAGCACTTTTTTTGCTATGCGTAAGTGCTTCTGTCTAACATTCTGACACATTCACACTCTGATGGATGCATCAGAGAGCAAGTTGTGGTTCGTCTCTTGCCCAAGGATATTTGGCATGCAGACTGGAGGGATCAAACCACCAAACTTCCCATTAGTAAATGACCTGCTCTACCTCCTTTTTTGCTCTTTTAATTTTTGCTCTGATTATTCTGATCAGCACAATGGTGCAGTGGATGGCACTGTGGCATCACAGCAAGAAGGTCCTGCGTTTGAATCCAGCAGCTGACTTGGGCCTTTCAGTGAGGAGTTTGCATGTTCTCACCTTGCTTCCGTGGGTTCTCTTTGGGTACGTCGACTTCCTCCCACAGTCCAAAGACAGGGTGAATGTAACAAGTAGAAGAAAATGATTTGACGCAAGTTCAGACTATATACACAAAAATAAACTACCAAAGTTCAAACCCATTTTCTTTTGAAAAATATCAAACATTTTAATATGTTTTCCACAATATTACATGCTGTCACTGAACAATATTTTTTTTTTACAAACATAGACAGAAGAACCACATGCAGTGTGCGTTCCCAACTAATAATAACATTATAAAACAATTCAATATGAATAGCCTGTGAGTTCACAGAGGACACCACACAAAAATGTTATCTTAAAAATGATAGTGAACACTTTAACCAAGGAAGGAAATGACTGTCTTCCTGTACAAGTGAATTCAACTGAAGTCAGTGTGTTACTGCTTTGCTCATACAAAGTGTCATTACTCACTTCCATAATATTCCATACTTTAAGGTTCAGTAAGTGGATGTGGACATAAATTCACTGATGGCTGCAAGCTGCTTCACCATTATTTTTTATTTACAAGGTTATTTTTGCCACCCCTCTGACTGTAAGTCCAAGCAATGTGAACACCACAATTTAAAGGTGCATACCAATAAAGCCATACTGAGCAAAAATCCCCCAATTCAGTCATACACATGAGCAGCTATGAAAAGAGGCCACTGATTTTATGTTTCTCTTGAGAGTTATTTCACATCACAACCACATCCTTAGCAGTAAGAGGGTGAGCAGTGCACAGATATAGTGGAGTGTGCTGGGATGCCAGAAGGGGGTGCTGTTACATAGGTCTGAGCCACAACAGTGGATTCGCACCCCTGGCAGTTCTTGTTGCTGGCAGTGTCTGGATGTAGCGCAACCACTTGTCAGGACGATACCCAGGGCCGCTGCAGGGACAGAAGGGAGAGACAGTCAGTCAGTCAGTCAGTCAGATAAGAGTGATTAGCTGGTGTTTGGCTCAGCAGGAAAAAAAGCAAAAGTAAGCATTAAATACTGCAAGTGTATAATGAGGAAGACATTTAGAGATCTCCACGGGATATGCCTACACAGCTGAGAAAGAGTACATTTTGTAGTCGTGAATAAAAACATCATCACAGTTTGGAATCTGGCATATATGTGGTGTATTATTTGATAATAACTAAGAAAAGACTTATGTTCTTAAATATGCACAAATACTCCAAGATGTTTGCCCCAAAATTCTGACTATAACTAATTTAATAGCGTTACACAATTAAAATGTAAAATGTTACATTTGATGGAATCTGGTCAAGTGAAATTTACTTGACTCGTATTACATTGTCATGGTTCCTGGGTCGACGATCCAGTGCTTTGAGATTTGTGGAGTCAAGATTTATTTTGAGGATTTAAGAAGTGATTTAAGTTAGAGGTCTATATTATTTCTTCCTTTCTTTTGTTTCCCAGCACTTTTGAGTTTTGTTATGTTTCTAGTTCTGTTCCTTGGTTGATGTTAGTAGCCTACCTCTGTGTGTCTCTGTCTGGTCTCCCTCTTTACTTGTGTCAAGTTAGTCTTTCATCCCAGTTAGTCACGTCTCTGTGTTTGTTTACCTGTGTCAAGTTTGTATGTCTTTGTCTCTGTCTCATTGTTATGTTTCCTGTTTTATTTTGACAGTCCCTCGTTTTGCTTCCTCCTATCTCAGATTCAGTTCAGCTGTGTCACCTGGTGTCTCCACTTTGCCTTATTACTGCCTGTGTGTACTTAAGTGCTCCGTTTTCATCATTTCCCTATCTTGTTGTTGTCAGTCCTCTGCATTTTGGTCTGTTCCCAGCCTACCGCACAGCTACCCTTTGGCATATATTCAGTTTATACCAAGCACATTTTCCTTAAAGATTAAATATTTGAACGAATAAGCCTTTGATTCAAGATTCAAGATTCAAGGTTCTTTATTCGTCACATGCATAGTTATACAAGTATAACATGCAGTGAAATGTAACCACATGCAGTGAAATGTAACCTAAATGTAACTGAAATTTTATATATTTCAGTTTCATTTTACTCAAAGTGTTTGCTTTATCTATTTTGAAGGTGAAAAAAATTCCTTCTTGAAAGCGTCAAACAAAAAATTGTAAGCTGTCAGGATTTTTGTTACTTGTAATCTGCTCAGGGACATTTTTTTTGGTATGCACCTCAACCACTTTGCCTTGAGGGTCCCAAAGGTTTTTTTTTTTTAGGCATTTTATATATGTTTTTAATTCAAAATGTATTGATGCATATTTTTAGTTTGCTAGTTCTTCTGATCAGCAATGCATTTTCAGCATTTCTTTGATTTCCTCACTCATCACCTTCTTGATTAGCACCAGTCAACATCTCTTAAAAGACAAACAGCAAACTAACTTCCCCAGATGGCGAAGCAGTTGTTATTTATCTAAACGCAAACAGAGTGATCACGTCGGAGATCAGTCGGGGCAGCATGAAAAGATTAACCTGGCTAATAGTCAATCTGCTGTTTATATGAAATACTTTAAATACTAAAACATGCTTCAACTAGGGGTTAACTGTCTTTGCATATGTTGAATGCTAATTAATAACAAGCATTACGGTGTCTCCTGAAAGTTGTGGCTTACAGTAAGTGAGCACTATCAAATTTTGGCAACGATGATGTTTTTTAACAGTTAAATTACCTCAGCACTCATTTTAATATCACACAATAACAATATTGGATATTTTCCTCTTCTTTATTTCTGTTATAACTCAGAGGAAGGAACACCGAACTTGTTGGGGGTTAAGGGCAGATGTCTTGGGGATATGAGGATAAAGGGCACCAAAAAATCTAAGACTCTTACAGAACGTCAGGAGCATCTGTTTGATTTGCTTTGGACGGGGTCACAGGAAGATTAGCAGCCTGTCCAGCCCCAGTTTACTACCAAGACACAGCTACAAGATTCTGACAAAATGCCTGTCATACTGTGTCTGTCAGGCTGTTATCAGAGCTTGTCTGAGCTTGCTGTTTCTCTGAGCCAATGGAAAAAGGTGCCTCATCAGGCTTTTGGGTAGGAGAGGTTTCTTCAGATGTCAAGCAAAAAACAAAAAATCAAAAACGGAACAAAACAAAAAAGGTCTGAATTGCCCACACTTCTACGAATGTATCCATTTTACCATCAACACCCAGTTTGCCTTAAAATGAAACAATGAATGAGTTACAATTTGGTCAGCAAAGCACACTACAGCAGAGTTATGTAACTATCCTCTGCGCTGGGACAAGTCAAATATTCACATCAGCGAACAAAGAACATTTACATGAAAGTATGATTAAAAACGATTACGCCAATGTCCAGCGGTACGCCAGAGTCAATTCGTCATGATTTTATAATCTGCTACCCCATAAATATTCTCCAAAGAAATATCACGCACAAGCGCATTAACTCACTGTGTTAAAGGATAAAGAGAAAAGGAAGATAATCATTAAGCACTCACTGCTCTCTGTCTTGATGCAGAAACGATGTTTGAAGCCTTTGTGAGAGTGGGGGCAGGTGATGACCTCTGGGTTGGAGCAGCCCACGTCAACATACCTCTGGCCCTGGATGATGTTACAGCCATAGCACTGCAGACTATGGACTGCAAGGAAAGCATAGAACAATAAATACAGTGTTTGAGTGCTTTACTAGTACTGAGATCATGGGGAAAATGTACTGATAGAAGAGCTATTATTATGGAATTAAATTGCTTAGATGATGGAAGAGCGTATTAGTCTTATCAGCTCACACATATTGTGTGTGTGGCATCCAGAGAACCCAGTGTTTTTACTGGTAGACCTACTTAGCACCATCACCATATGCTCTTATTGTTGTTTTTGTGGTTTCAAAATGTCACTTATATATAAAAAGGAAGATGTGAATAGATTTGAAAATAATATGCTTATCTGTCTAAATTATACTCCTGTACTGTACTGTGTGGAAAACAGTACAGAAGTGGAAGAAAGGTGGACAGTATTACTTTTCATGGTAGTTACATGCATTTGTCAACCCTTTGATTATCATAACACAGTTTCATCCCTGAGAGAATTCAGATTTATGAATGTCTGACACATTTAACTTTGCTCTTGGTGCATGACGTCATTGGATTTCTTGGCTTCCTGTTGTTTACTAATCTATTATAAACTAAGTCCGCTGAGTTGGTTTGAATATTAGCTAAACATAACTGCCAGGCCTTTTTATTTTAAAGGCTGTTCGATCCTGAATGCATAAGCCACCTTCAGTGTTAGCAGTGGTGATATTTTTACTTTAACTAGCATCCAAATCTACACAAGTGACATCTTCACTGACTCTGATTTGTATGTTCTATCTTTATGGGAGTTGTAATGATGCATTTGCATTCATTTAAACTGAAAATGAGCAAAATTTAAACCAATTCTTCACTTCAAGCACTAGCTAACGTGTTATTTCATGAGATGCATGCGACCAAGATTCCTACGTAACGCTTGTGATCTCTTAGTCAAGTTTACCATTCAACTGACTAAAAGTAGCGGAAGTTATAACAAAGAAGGCATGGGGTAAAAACATGGCATGGGGTAAAACAACATTAGGTTGTGCTATTTATTTTGCATTTTTAACTGACACATAAGAATGAGAGATTTATCAGTAAACATAATCAGCTTTCAGAATGAGTTCACATACTAAAGGGTGGAGCTGGTGGGTGGGGCTCACTGAAGTGTAACAAATAGCAAGGCCCTTTAGTTTGACACACACAGAAGTTACATCCAGTAACCTTTTGTGGGAACATTTCTCCACAGTTGTTGCTCCCACACTGAGACATTTTAATAATTAATTGTACTTTATCCATGATTAATAAGAAATTATTTTTTACAGCTATTGCAGTTTTTTTTTTTTAATCAACTGAGGGTTATATAAAAAATGCTCTGGCCCCACCACCACTTATGTTACTAAAAGAGAAGCTGCCACTGATTTTATCGAGCTTGTCCAGGATTCTGCTGCAAGGATATTAATGAAAATCAATAACAGGGAGCACATCAGTCCAGTCATAGCAAAGCCACACTGACTCCCAGTATCCTATGGAGCTGATTTTAGAATACTCGTACTTGTATGTAAAATCTTTAATGGTCTTGGATCATCTTACATGTCTGACACTTTATGTCCCAACTTGCCCTCCTAGATCCTCCTCTGTTAAATTGTTAGGTATCCAACTCTTCAAAGAGAAAAGTTTAAGCCCTAAACTCTTGATCAGCCTACCTCAAAATACAGGGAGTGCAGAATTATTAGGCAAGTTGTATTTTTGAGGAATAATTTTATTATTGAACAACAACCATGTTCTCAATGAACCCAAAAAACTCATTAATATCAAAGCTGAATGTTTTTGGAAGTAGTTTTTAGTTTGTGTTTAGTTTTAGCTATTTTAGGGGGATATCTGTGTGTGCAGGTGACTATTACTGTGCATAATTATTAGGCAACTTAACAAAAAACAAATATATACCCATTTCAATTATTTATTTTTACCAGTGAAACCAATATAACATCTCCACATTCACAAATATACATTTCTGACATTCAAAAACAAAACAAAAACAAATCAGCGACCAATATAGCCACCTTTCTTTGCAAGGACACTCAAAAGCCTGCCATCCATGGATTCTGTCAGTGTTTTGATCTGTTCACCATCAACATTGCGTGCAGCAGCAACCACAGCCTCCCAGACACTGTTCAGAGAGGTGTACTGTTTTCCCTCCTTGTAAATCTCACATTTGATGATGGACCACAGGTTCTCAATGGGGTTCAGATCAGGTGAACAAGGAGGCCATGTCATTAGTTTTTCTTCTTTTATACCCTTTCTTGCCAGCCACGCTGTGGAGTACTTGGACGCGTGTGATGGAGCATTGTCCTGCATGGAAATCATGTTTTTCTTGAAGGATGCAGACTTCTTCCTGTACCACTGCTTGAAGAAGGTGTCTTCCAGAAACTGGCAGTAGGACTGGGAGTTGAGCTTGACTCCATCCTCAACCCGAAAAGGCCCCACAAGCTCATCTTTGATGATACCAGCCCAAACCAGTACTCCACCTCCACCTTGCTGGCGTCTGAGTCGGACTGGAGCTCTCTGCCCTTTACCAATCCAGCCACCGGCCCATCCATCTGGCCCATCAAGACTCACTCTCATTTCATCAGTCCATAAAACCTTAGAAAAACCAGTCTTGAGATATTTCTTGGCCCAGTCTTGACGTTTCAGCTTGTGTGTCTTGTTCAGTGGTGGTCGTCTTTCAGCCTTTCTTACCTTGGCCATGTCTCTGAGTATTGCACACCTTGTGCTTTTGGGCACTCCAGTGATGTTGCAGCTCTGAAATATGGCCAAACTGGTGGCAAGTGGCATCTTGGCAGCTGCACGCTTGACTTTTCTCAGTTCATGGGCAGTTATTTGGCGCCTTGGTTTTTCCACACGCTTCTTGCGACCCTGTTGACTATTTTGAATGAAACGCTTGATTGTTCGATGATCACGCTTCAGAAGCTTTGCAATTTTGAGACTGCTGCATCCCTCTGCAAGATATCTCACTATTTTTGACTTTTCTGAGCCTTGTCAAGTCCTTCTTTTGACCCATTTTGCCAAAGGAAAGGACGTTGCCTAATAATTATGCACACCTGATATAGGGTGTTGATGTCATTAGACCACACCCCTTCTCATTACAGAGATGCACATCACCTAATATGCTTAATTGGTAGTAGGCTTTCGAGCCTATACAGCTTGGAGTAAGACAACATGCATGAAGAGGATGATGTGGACAAAATACTCATTTGCCTAATAATTCTGCACTCCCTGTATTAGGGAGACAAACTCTGGATATTTTCAAGAAAATCTTCTAAACACACCTTTTTAAATCTGGCATTTAACAACAGCTTCCTCTTAATAATAATACCACTCCACAGCCATGCCTTCAGTAATCTGGCAGATACAGAGTTTTTTTTCCTCTCCACAGTTTTCATATCTTATTGGCCCTTTACTTCCAAGTTTGAATCTTTTTCACATTTCTCTGTTTTATGGGATTTCATGTATTATTTATTTTTTATATATGGACTGTTTAAATAATAGTGTGTGTGTGTGTGTGTCTGTGGGTTGGGGGCATGTTTATATTTATGACGGGTTGTTTATTTGTTAAAATGTCTTTTTTAATATTTAGACAGAGCCACCTATTTTTCTTGCATGTTTTTTATGCCTGTGAAGCCCTTTGGATTTCCATGTGTAATATTGGGCCATACAAATACATTTCAGTTGAACTGATTGCAATAGAGTGGAATTTATAGAAGTATTTCTTTGAATAAATAAAGCTCCTCAACCAATTCTTTCATCTTTAACATCCTCCCTTTCCCGTGTAATTGTCTCTCATCAGAAATGCCTAACTCTTCTAAGAAAGTGAGGCTAAGCCTAACCAGAACAAATCCACCAGAGCTTAAAGGGATTGCCCATGAATTCAGACCCCTCACATACCTGCGCCTGACCTCCCAAATCCTGTACACACAAGATGGAAGATCAGCTTTGGCTGAAACCAATCCTCTCTCTTTATCTGTGCAGCCCTGTGGACTCAGAGTGGGCAGAGAGCGGACGCCAGCCTCTTGCTGCCCTGTGCCGTTAAATAGCCCTCCAAAAGCTCTCATGGAGCTTTCAGGAGTAAACTAATCCCAGGCAAATGCTCTTACAAAAATCACTTTAGAAATCTGCTGGAATCAATGTAAAGCCTCGCAGGGACACAGAGCATGTGCCAGTCTGTAGGGGATGTGTCATATTCCCCTGTTGGTGGTAGTGAAAGCTCACATAAATACTGCAGTATTTCATTAGAGTGAAGTAATGGCTGTGGAAATGAAAGCAATGAAATAGTCATTTACATCTGGCAAATAACCTGATTTAACTGTCCAATGTGCTGAGATGTTACACACAGCTCTCATGAAACATTAAAAAGCTGCCCTATATGAGCATTTGTCAGCATAATGAGGCCATATTAGAACGACATTCAGCTCCCACGATACGGTGCAGTTTATTATATGAGTATACACACGCTCCTCTCCCAGTATGCATTGCAAATGCTGATTAACTCTGAATCTTTTGTGACCCGAATCCAATTTTATTCATTCATTAGTTTCAAGCACATGCAAGCACCACATTTGTTATCTGTCATCATGTAAAAACTCAGCCATGTTGTTGCCATAGTATTACTATGAGCTTCATGGATTTTATATAAGAATTAGTTTAATAAGAAAGAGACACAGGGATTAAAAGCAGTAGAGACTATTGCCTCTCTGTCTCATTATGTGGAGTTGTTTTTTTTCCCTTTCTCAGCAGCTCTGAGATAAAGGAGTGCTCAAAATGATCTTTTAATGCACTGTAAACACATTAAAAAGAACTAAGTGAAGGATGATGGCTATAGTCAAGCATTATAATACACAATAGGTGATAAATGGTGTGCTTTTGTGGTTTTATATTCCAGAAATGCTATCATTTATAAGTGGAAGTGTGCATATGCAGTTGTTTTGACATATCTGTGCATTTCACGGATGCCAATATTGATAAACAACAACTCAATAATCTGCACAGGAGGTGAATTCAACCCTGCGTCTGAAGTTGATAGCGGCATATGTCTTACTTGGATAAAACAAAGCAAAACGATGTCTCAGAGCGCTACACTTTCTGTTTGCCTGGCAGTCACTGACACAAAGGTTCTTGCCAAACTGAGTCAGGTCAATTGCTATTGCTCTACAGGGAAATTCATTTAGCCTTTTATGGATGTTACCTATTGTTTGGAGGCATAGATTTTAACTCCCAGGTCAATTACGAGCAGAACAAATTTATATTAACTGGAATCAGCTCGAAACACACTTGTTCACCATATTAATGTGATGTGCTCTGCTTTCGGTCTAAATTTTGATCGAGCTGTTTTATTATTATTGCTGTTTGTGTTATTTTAATGTTTTGCAGATGCACAAAATTAATATTAACAATACTTTTGCTGTATTTATTAAATCCTGCAGTATATATAGAGGATTTTTTCTATCACTGGCAATCATGTCTTTAATTACTTTGAATGGAATAGACTGTTTTAAGTGAAGATTATTGTATCTGGGCTATTACTAGGACTTAGGGCATGCCCCCCCCCCCCCCCCCCCCCAACCACACACACACACAAACACACACCTCCACCCCCACCTCTATCTCAACCCACAGACACAAACACACATTGCTCATTTGGTCCTTTTCTCTAAAAGACCCACAACACATAGTTTCATACCAAAGAATACATCCTACCTACCTCGTGCAAAGCAGAGTGTCCAAACCAATATAAATCCAAACCCATACACCAGCCAGGTATGTAAAGTCATGGATGCAGCACAGTAGTGACAGTCAGTGGTCTGCGCTGGAGGACAGCTAGGCACAGATTTTCCCTGCTCTCATCTAATACTCCACCAAACCAGGCACAAAGAGAAATCTAGCAAAGATCCCACTTTCCAAACACGGAGCAGCCCAGCTGTCTCTCTCCACCCCTGCCTCAGCGAAGCTCGCGCAGCGTGTGAGCGAACTGCCAGTGAGAGTCCAGTGAGAAAGGGAGCCAACCATCCAGGGAGTCAAGTCAGCTCAGCAGCCAGTCAGGCAAAGAGACGAAGGAGAGGAAGATGATTGAATGAATTAGCTAGACAGACCAGTGCCTCCCTCAGCGAGCGCCTCGTGTCCTGAGAAGCAGGAGCTGGCAAAAGTTTGAGCACAAAACAGAAAAAAACATCTCATCTCTCTTGTCAGCTCCTGAAGAAAACAAATGAGAACACAGATGAACAGTGAAGCAACGAGTGTGGTCCTTTTCCAGTTGGGTCAAGCACATCAGTCAGGATTAATTCCTGATTGATAATCCATTGCTCCTAATAATAGCTCTATCACAATGTGTTAAAAGCCCAGCAGCTAAATGGGATGGCACGCAGGGGTCCTGGGTTGATGTGTGTCTAAGTGTGCATGTGTGTGTCTCTCAGAGAGGGAACAATGCCAGAGGACTTGCAAACACACTTTCCCAATTGGGCAGGTTATCTGAGCTTGGTGTATCACTGCACTTGCACACTGTGGAGAAATTTCTATCTAATCAAGAATTAAAGACTAAATCCTTTCTTAGAGACTGTAATACCAGCGGATAAGGCAGGCTTTGTGGTAAGCCCTCATTCCCTCCCCACCCAAAGCTACATATGGTCTGGCCTGATAGATGGCTGCCAATGATTGCTATCATTCATATTAAGACATATTGACAGGGTCAAAACCAGATTTTGCCACATATGTTTGTATGTTTTCAACACAGATGAATGCAGATACGGAATAATTTCATTAGAGAGCATATTTAGA
Source organism: Aulonocara sp. 'chitande type north' Nkhata Bay (assembly GCF_057382095.1). Lineage (NCBI taxonomy): Eukaryota > Metazoa > Chordata > Actinopteri > Cichliformes > Cichlidae > Aulonocara > Aulonocara sp. 'chitande type north' Nkhata Bay. Next base: position 45,934,540 of record NC_141350.1, read on the forward strand.
AATTAAATAGATAATCATATCCTGCAGTTCTTATCTCTTGTTTTGTGTTACACTTGCGCGCACGTGCCTGTTGTTATTAGTGCAGCAGCGTGTCAGTTGTCTCACTTTTTTGTGTTTTTATCCATGAGTCATTGTTTGTGAGAGTGTGAGAGAACGACAAACAGAGCAAGGACAAAAGAAGTGAAAGCAGTGTCTTAGTGAGGTAGAAAGGTTTATGTGGACAGTTGTTGTGGGCCTAAGGAGAATATATCCATGTGGGGAGAGAATACACATTATTCAGCTAACTGTGGAAGTAATACTGCCCATGCTTGCACACATGGAAACACAGCTCAGCGTGCCACAGTTCTGATTCGTCATGGTCAGGGCTGATGAATCTGTAATGTGAAATTTTCTTCCACGTCTTACCAAAGCAAATAAAAGAGCAGTGCTTGTGAAAGTCCCCATGCTGATGTGCACATGCCGTTTTAGTCACAACCTTTTTCTTCTCTCACCATCTCACAGCTCTTATTCATTTACATTCTGCTGAGCTGCTTGAGTCTTTGAGTGATAAAGCCATGAAAAAGAGAGTGAGAGAAGGATCGACTCCAAGGGGGGAAGAGGAGGTCCAGCAGTACAATGATGAAAGTAAGTCTTTCCCAAGCCGCTTCTGATACACAATAGCTGCTTAAAATACCCTTGAAGTCCCTGCCGGTGGCTAGTTTAGAGTGACAGTGACAAGAATAGGGAAGGCTACATGGCTTTAAATTCTTGATGAAATTGCAATTAAGACACCAGAGGAAGAACTGAGCCCGAGGCTGTGCAAGCAGCAACTTAAACACACATTGTGGAGGAGATGAAACTGAAAATGCCCATTAAGTCCTAACCACAGCCTTGTGGGTTCTCTGCTGTGTTAATGAGCAGTAATCCAGTGTTTGATCACATTGCTTCACAACATGTAAGGACACTCTGGGGGAGCTTATGCAGAGCAAAATCAAAACAAAAACTTTAGAAGCTGCATGAGAAGCAGTGAGGTCTGAGGTCGTCTCAGGAACCACCAGTTTGCCTGGTTGTAGAAATACTCGCAGGTCTCTTTTACTCCCCTTTAGGGAGCGTTTTTGCACATTTGTCACATGTCTTAAGATTATTGGTTTAATGCTGGCACAAGCTGTAAGATTAACCATGGGAGCCCAGAAGGGGAAGCTGCCTTTTAGTACCCACAATACATATGTAATTGAAAGTTTGACCAAATGTACATACCTCTGCAGTTTTACACTGAAGGCAGTGAAAAGCCGGATTCTCCTTATACAGCAAAGGAGATCTCTAAGAAAAAGGCTTAGAATCAGCTCGAGGTACGTAAGTGCTTCTGCGTTTTGATTTATTGCTCTGAAACAGCTCACATCGTTCTTATGGATTTATGTGCATTTCCTCTTGAGTCCTTGCAGTTACAATGAAACATTTTCCCTGTTTCTCATGAAATAGTACTTCATGCATGTGCTGTAATGTATAAAAAGCATGCTTCCAAAAGTTGCAGAATTAAAAGGTATATCTAAATAAAAAAGTTTGCAGAGACAAAATATCAGAGGTTTGGATTTGAAAGTTGACACAGGGGCATGTTTACCACCACGTTGCATCACTTCTTCTTTTACCAACACTAAGCGTTTGAGAAGTGAGGAGGCCAATTACTGTATTTTCTAAAATGTTTTTCCCCACATTTATTCATGAGGTAAGATTTCAGCTGCTAAGAGTTCAGGGCTTCCTGTGTCAACTTCGCTGTGTCAGAATAAATCAGATGTTCTGAATGGTCAGCAGGCAGCTCAGTTTAGCAGCTAGAATCCTTAAAGACATTTTGGAATAAGCAATGACTTCATGTTCTCTAAGGCACCTTCATAGCATTCCAGACACTGGTTTACACTGTGCTCTGGTAATAAGCCAGACAATCCTTCTCCCATTTGGCTCAGTGGATGCCACATCCCCATTTCTAATTTCTTTTTAAATTTCTTGATCTGTTAGACCGCCGAACCCTTTTCCATTTTCCCTCAGTCCTTAAATGAGCAGCATTTCCGGATCTTGCTTGTATTTGTTTTTTGTATTCGTTGTCGCATGGTAACCTAATGGTTTTCAGAAGTGCTTCTGAGCAGTGAATTACACCACAGAGTCAGTCTGCTTTTCTAAATCCCCAAAACGCCAAATCCCAAATTCTCAACATCCTAAACTTTTTTTTTCTTAATTGTCACTGATTTGGCATCAGTTTCCAACCTAGACACATTTCCCAGGCCCCACTGAGAATTTTTACTAAACTCTAAAGACATTAACAGTCACCAGAACACATTCTTCACAGTGATTCACCACCGGAGGCAGATGTTAAAACACGTTTCCAGAAAATGAAATCATCAAAACTCTCAACACAATCGGAAAAGAGTTCACCACTTTGTCAAAACTCCACACTTCTACACTTCTCTTGCAAAATGAAACACAGCACTTAAAACCACGCTCTCTCATCTGAAAAACAACTCCTTCCACTAAAACATTCTATGTACACACAGTACTACATCACCTATTTTAAGTAGTAAATAGCAAAACTAATCATTTCTCTTACATAATGCATTGGCAATATGAGAAATACTATAAAGAAAAACCAGTGTGCAGATGCAAAAGGTAACAAAGGCACTACAAAAAAAAAGTAAATTTGCCTTCTGCTCTCTGGGGGGCCTCCTCTTAACCTTCCCCTGTGTTCTTGCTGCACCATCGTCTTGCCTAACGCCTGTACAAGTCAGTTGAAGTTACTTGAGGGCTGTTTCATACTCTGATGCAGGATTAAATTGTTATTCCAGTTGAGTTATCAATACAAAGTGTGCTAAATGCTTAAATGATGCAATTTGTGTTGAGAGATTTCCAAAACTGTGATTTCAAATTACATTTAAATGAGCCAGATGGAACTGTGCTCAGAGTTTAGCAGTTTGGAGTCACGTTGTTGACACACAAGCTTCATGATATTAGAAATGTCTGCAAATTTCTATTTTTTTGGGTTAAATAATGAGGAAAACTGTAAACACAGCATGAGACGTATAGTTAGTCCTATGAGCTATATCGTACACGTAAAGCATAAACGCTTATCATATCGTTTGTTCTTTGTTTTAGTTTCTTTTGTGAATAAAACAAGTAGGACACATTGAATAACCTACCTCAGTAGAGATCCTCTGTTGCTGCCATAATCTTGGCTATTTACTGTATAGTCATGTTGCAGGAGATCCAGGAAGAGGGGGGGGGGGGGGGGGGGGGGGTTGCGTTCAATCCCTGTGTGCTACATATTTGGCAACTTGTGTAGAATTGCAAGACAGCCTCAGGAGGCTGGAAAAACCCTCCCATACAATTTTCTGATGTAGCATGTAATGAAGCCTCAGTAGAGTCATTACTTTGTGTCTTGTGCATGATGGCGCTGTATGGTTTCAAGCATAAATAAAACTGTTTTGATCCGATTGTGAGATACTGCCACAAGAGAACGAAGTTTAGTGAGAGTTCTGAGAAAAGAGTGAGCGCTTCCAAGAACTGTAATGCAAACACAAGCTTAGTTTTGGGCCTTGATCCTTGCATAAAGAGCTTTCTCTCTGGATTCCCTGAATCTTTTAATAATATTACAGTAGATGATGACATGACTAAATTCTTTGCAATCCTACGTTCAGAAAAGTCATTCTTAAATTGGTGAACCTTTTATCTTCTCTGTCTTTTACAAAGTGGCGAGCCCATGCCCATTTTTACATCTGATAGGATCAGTTTCTCCGACACGCTTTTTTAAAAACACCTAACCTAACCTAAAGAGCTTTTTATTACGTGAATACACAGCATTCCATACTTCTGAAAACATGCTGCTAGTGACAAATTCAAAGTTAAGACATATTATTAAAAAACAGGACAAATATAAAAGTTCCATTTCAACATTTCAATGTGTCTGTGTTTTATTTTCAGTTGAATTTGATCAAATACCACAAAACTTTTCAACAGTCAAAATCACCTATTGATAGTTGGCCTCAGAGGTTACAACGTCGATCATGATGGGTTAAGTCGGGGTCCAGAGAAATCACCAGGTTAACATACTTGTAAGTCTACTTGAGCATGTGAGTGCTGCTCCTCTGAGCGTCTTATCAGCCTGTGGCACTAAGCGTGGCAGGGTCCAGTCAGTGGCCAGATATTTTGTGCATGGCTGCTCTGTCTTCTTGCCCAGGAGCTTGGGGGGGTGGGGGTGGCAGTTAAAGCCCAGGGGCCTCTCACCATCTGCTGCTCTCACTAGGGGTGGGACAATTACACTCACTGTGCAGAACATCCTCTCTGCTCGGGCTCTGAGACTTTTATCTACCTCACCAGGTTATTCACATCAGCATGATTCACTCTGCCTGTTGGCATATTGAGCAGAACGTATAAATAAGGACTACAGAGTTAAATAAATATACAACTTAAATAGACGTCCAAATGTTTCAGGCGTTCTTCATATTTTCCAAACTGCTGTACTTGACTGATTTTAAAATTATGGAATTGTAAGTTTTCTTTAAGGGCTGAAAGAGTTTGCTGTAATAATAATAATAATAATATAAAAAATGCATCTTTTTAGGTCATCACTCAGTGTAATTCTTGCATTTGACAACTTGGATAGAATTTTCTTTCATGAAACAAAAATCCAAAGCAGATATTTCCTCCCATACGGCCATTTAAAACTATCTGAGGAGCTGTTATCAGATTTCCGAGATTAATGTGCCCCTTGGATGTACAGCGTCTGGCATGAAAAATCAAACCAGTGTTTGAAGGCTTGCTGCAGGGATTTGAACGCCTGATATGCTACAGTGCATCAGTTGCAACACTAATTGGATGTTTGGACTATTTTTAAAAGGTCCACTGAACCCACGGCCAGCTTTTTGAAGAGTGCTGTGATAAATTATTGAGTCGACACAGATATGGAAGAATATTTCACTTCTACCCCCATTTAAAAGCTAAGCTTTACGAACCATAAGCTCAATAATCTCTTAATTTAAACATTCCCCTCAATCTCCAAGGCTTAGAGGCAGCATCTGCCACATACAGAAACATCTTTAGAAAAATCCAACCTGACACATGTTGACATCTGTTTCCCTAATGACTTTCATTCAGCGTTCACTCGCTCACAGACTGAATGGCAGACTAGTGTATTTGTGCACTCACTAAAACACACACTGCAGAGTTTTTAGAGGTTTTAGCTTCTATGCAAGTCTCCTACAACCAAAAATACATTTGCATTTTAAAGATCTTATGATCACACTTAGAGAAAGATGGGTTGTTCTGCAGCCATGTCCCAAATTGGAAAATTAAAACATGCTACTGTAGCTTTGTTTTTTTCCCCTCTGTAGCCCAAGATGCACATCAACAAAAACATTAAAAGCCCTGCCTGATGAATAATAAATAACCCCAGAAAAGAAACTGCCAGAGTCACATGATGTGGAGATGAAGGAGTTATTCAGGAGGGCTCTGCAAAGTAGGAAAACTGAGAGTTAAGACACTGCCAAGAGCTTTGGAGGCTGACCCGAAGGCATGCTGATGCCAAAATCCCGGTTTTATTTGAATGCTTAGTTGAAACCACCACAACTTTCCCGCTGCTGCCAGCTTCATATCTTAATCCCCCCAGGCTTTATCACTTAAATCACCCATAAGGACAAAAGCGGAATCCTATCCTGGCGACTCGCTGCACCTATTGCCTGTGTGTAAGCCCTCTCAGCTCCCTGAACAGATTTGGGTGCAGGCCACCAAAGTCAGGCTATGTCTGTGTGTGTGGAGGGGGAATATGAATGGCATTAGCTCCAGGCTGTTGCCATGGTGTTGACTTATTTACTGTACGTCAGCCCACTGACTTCAAGCAGCACAGTACATATTTTTTTTTGGCTGTCAGTGTCAGTGTTATCATCCAAAGGACACATTTCCACTGGGTGATTTAAAAAATTCAACTGTGGCTGGCTGTGAACAAGTGAAGTTTATGAGCAGGGGCACAATGTGCTCTGAGCTGGAGATACACCTACCCAACAGAAAACGCGTTGTTAGTTTTAATTCATGATATACTTATAATAAAAAGAGTTCCCTTGAGAGGGAAACAAAAAAGTAGTTCATCAAAAAGGTGTGAAAAAGCACAAGGGAGTGATTGTGAACGGACAGCACGGCTACACCATGACAGTTGGGGGGTGGGGAGGTGATATCTTGGGCAGCTGTTTTCTTGAGCAACACGACGACTTGCATTTTAATGAAACCACAAAGGACATTTTATTTTGTGCAAAAATCAATACATGGATGAGTGGATTACAAGAGACTACCAGAGGCAAATATTGCCAAAATGTCTTATGTGAAACCATTTTAGCATAAAATGAAATAAGACCACAAGACAAAAAATAAAAAAAGCTCAGATTTGATCCTAATATTTGATCCCTTCATTTATCCGGTTGTGTAAGATTTGAATTTGAATTTCAAAGATTTGTTCTGTATATCTTTGACACTGCGCATTTAAAGAGTAGAGGGAGCACTCTGTTTAGTAATACCATCAATGATAGTGTGATAACGAATGATAAAATACTTTTTTTCTGCTTAATGTGCTCATAAGGTGGCATTTAAAAGGAATAATCCTAAATTTAGCACTGCAAGTAATTAACAAGGAAACTTTGAGATTCTGTCCCCCAAGCCTGTGTTTGTGCCAGCAACTAAAACTGTTTTTTTGGAGCATATTTCAGGGTTGTATATAGGACAGTTGTGGCGTGGATGGGTAGACTTTCCCTGCCAAAATGTGCTGTGCACTCACAAAAAGTTATGCAACTGAAAGAATTTGTCTTCCACGAGTTTTTGAGTCATATAAAAACACAGTCATCAGAATGAAAGCATATTTGGGTAACGCTCTTTTGCATGCTTGAAGAATATTTTTTATCTCTTTAGTTGTTTCCTGGGGCTAAGCTATACCCAGCACCAAGGAAAAGAAAAAAGAAAAAAAGAACACAGCTTTGTTACTTTGATTTTTTTATCAGTCAGATAAGAGAGATTATATTTGCAAAAATGTGCAACCTTAGTGATCTTAATGTGAATTTGTCTGGATACACTGGAGCTGCAAGATACGGGAACTGTCTGTGACTGTGAATAATACATCGTAGAGATTCAAACTATGACTCAGCAATGAGACATCTGTGCCAGCTTTTATATGTATATAGAAACACTAAAACAATAGGGCAAATGGGTGAGGATGCTTCGTATCAAAAAGAAATGAAAAGCAGCGTTCCTGTTTGATTCCATTTGTACAATACACTGATTAAAATAGATGAATACATTAAGAAATGAATGTTACCCCACCACTGTGAGAGGCCAAGTGGCAAATGTTGTGCTGCTTTTAACAGAATTTAAATAGTCCGGCAAGATATATAAAAAAACATAATGTGACATCTTGGGTGCAGGCATATAAAGATTAACCCAAAGAGCTCAAAATCTGCACACCAGCATTCAGATTAATCTTTAAAAGCTTTCAGATTTTAAACTATATATCAGTGCTTTCTTTTAAAAAAATCCAATTTTACTTTTAGGGTGAGTGAACAAATTAATTCTAGAAATTTAAGAAACGTAGTCACAGACTTATTAAAAGAAACAGTCTTTAAATCCTGCATGTAAATGAAATATTGTTGTAGCTTGTAACGCGTTTCACACTCCCTGGCAGTAGGGGGCAGCGTTGAGTTTCAAGCCACGCGACTGCACTTGGAGGTAGAAGAAGAAAATGAAGCTCACACGTGTTTTCAACATGTCTGCGTGCTGTGTCTTTTGATGGGGTGTTTTGAAAACTTGATGCCATTTCGATAATTCAGAAATCTGCAGAGAAAAACAAATTTCCTGCCGCGGGCTGAAAGGACACTAAAGTGACAGGATGGCTCAGAGAAAGAAGAAGCTGACGAAGAAGAAGAGACACACAGCCAACAGAGAGCCGGAGACCGACTCTGACGGAGACTTCGAGCTGGCTGTTGAAATTAAAGACGATGATTCGGTAAGTTTTAAATGATTAAAACCTTCTTACACGTCCTCTCGAGTCTCTTAATCATCTGATCGTCGATCTGCGCGATTCATCGATGTCTAATGTCGCTGTTTTGAGCCCGCAGCTCTGTCAGCTACTCATGGTTTTGCTGAGCCAGTAGAAGGCAGAGGGGGTATAGCTCAGTGGTAGAGCATTTGACTGCAGATCAAGAGGTCTCCGGTTCAAATCCGGATGCCCCCTGAAAAAACAGTTTCTTCTCATATACTCTGAATTATTTGTTAGTACCATTGCAAAAACAGTTTGTTTCCTTCCGCTCTAGTTTTAAACTAAACTAAACCCTGAAAGTAGAATGAAAAACTAGTCTCTAGAATAAGAAAAAGGTTAAACTAATTGAAAATGTTGCCTTTAGAACTGCCCTAATTTCTCCAGATATTTTTGTCCATAATATTTGTCAGAGATGCTCTTGTGCATACATTAACTGTACCCAGTGGTTATTTAGGTACAATTTTGATGTTACCTTCAGATCCAAGTCGTCTGGCCATTCTCCTCTGGCATTAACAAGGCATTTTTACCAAGAGAACTGCCACTCACTGGATATTTCCTCGTTTTTTTGCATCATTCTCCGTAAACCCTAGAGATGGTTTTATAGTAGATCAGCAGGTTTTGAAATGGTAAAAATTTGTAAATAACAAAGTGGCATCTGTGGATATTTAGCGTTTTGCTGCACCAGAGATGTAGGTCTCCCACTCTTACATCACAGCAACAACCCTTGACCATAAGATTTTTATTAATTCATTCTCAGTATAAGGAATATTGAAATCTTTCACTGTATAACGTTTTGATCAGTTTTTTAGACGTCTTGAAGGTTTCATCTTGCTAAGAAGTAGTGCTCGTGTTTCTTTATTTGTCTCACAGCCAGGGCGGAAACTGCCGCGCTTCCCTGCAGCATCAGAGTGCTTGTCAGATGTGGAGCCAGACACCAGGGAGCTGGTCAGAGCTCAAAACAAGAAGAAAAAGAAATCTGGAGGGTTTCAGTCCATGGGTAGGTTTTCCCCTATCTGCCTACTTGGATGTGTCCATTTGAGCTGAAACAAAGCTAGATGACCTGTCTGATGTCTGATTTCAGGTCTCAGTTACCCTGTTTTTAAAGGCGTCATGAAGAAGGGTTACAAAATTCCTACTCCCATCCAAAGAAAGGTTTGTTGGTGCTGCTTCGAGGTTATGTGTCATGTTACACTGTGATGTAAATATGTGACTTATTACCCTCTTCTTTTCACCACTTCAGACTGTACCTGTAATTTTGGATGGAAAAGATGTTGTAGCCATGGCTCGGACTGGCAGCGGTAAGACTGCTGCCTTCCTGATTCCCATGTTTGAGAAGCTAAAGGCCCCTCAGGCCCAAACAGGAGCCAGGGCCCTCATTCTGACCCCCACCAGAGAGTTGGCCCTACAGACCATGAAGTTCACGAAAGAGGTGAGTGGAAATTACCGTTCATGTAGGTCTTGCAGGTGAAAAGTGTGAAATAAAGCCGTTAACTACATCTTTAGGTGTGTCATTAATGTACTACCTGTTTTCCTTTCTCTATCGGGGTCTCGCAGCTGGGAAAATTCACCGGTCTCAAGACTGCTTTGATCCTTGGTGGAGACAGGTGCGTGACTACTTAGCTGTCTTGTTACTTTGTTCTTCTTGTTGCTCTTTGATGTCGTCTGTTAATGTGAATGCCTCTGCTGTTTTTCAGGATGGAAGATCAGTTTGCTGCTCTCCATGAAAACCCTGACATGTGAGTGCTTTTATATATTTATTTATTTAACCTCCCACCAACCCCCAACGTGGAGACCTAAGTTAATGAATATGATAACAAAGACATGTAGAAGTTTCAAATTGATACCATAGTTGTGTCTACTGCAAATAGGTATCAAATCCCACCGATCTTGACCTTAAGGTTAGAATTCAGAGGTCAAGTTTTTTGAAAGTCACATGATAACTTAAGAAAAAGGGTACATAGGATTTTATGGATTTTTATGCTGAAATGCTAAGCTCAGTTCTCCCCCTTCAGTATCATCGGTACCCCTGGTCGTCTTATGCACGTTGTCATGGAGATGAACCTGAAGTTGCACAGTGTGGAGTATGTGGTGTTTGACGAGGCTGACAGGTGAGAAATTGCATTTTTCATGTTTTTTTTTGTTTTTTATTTATTGCTCTAATTTTCCAAATTGAATTCTGAAATGTTTTCCTGAATCAGGTTGTTCGAAATGGGCTTTGCTGAGCAGCTTCAGGAGATCATCCGCAGACTTCCAGACACTAGACAGACTCTGCTGTTTTCTGCCACCCTGCCTAAACTGTTGGTGGAGTTTGCCAGAGCTGGTAAGATTAACCGTTTCATTTCTACTCTGTTAGGTTTAATTCAGTTGAGTCCAAGTCACAATATTGAAACTCTGTAAGTAAACAGCCTAAATTATAGATAGAGACCGAGTTGATTTGTTTCATCTGAATGTAGTTGACATCTTCTGCATATTAGAGAAAATGCATAAACTGTCTTCTAATGTTTTCCCATAGCTGCTGTTTTTAACTGTCGTCTGGCCTTTCTCACCTTCATGCCCCACTTCCCTCAGTTTTTGTTAATCATGAAAAAAAAGAAAGTTAGCATCTTTTTTTTCTTGGGAAATGAAAGTTAGCAGAATCTATTGATATACACTTGTTACCTTTTCACTACAAAAATCACATTCAAAGTCATATCCATTTGAGTCCCAGTCACACAGATCTAGAGAACAGTTGGTAAACACCTGCCAACCACTGGTTGGTAGCACAAAATGTGTATTCCCTGACCAGTTGGTGGGTGCTAGAGGTTGCTGGTGTTTGCAGGGTTAAATTGGTTACATGTAGGTTGCAAACACTTGCCAATTACTCCACAAGCAGCGGTGAAACTGTGAAATGGCAACACTAACTGTGCCTTTTTCAAATGTGTTAGCCACGTTGGTGAGGCATAACTTTAACTTTGAAGGTGAATGGTTTCCACTTCCAGTTTGTATCGTTCTTCAAGTTTTACTGCTGATCAGCTGGTAAGTTAGTGAGTGCTTGGAGACAAGTTGGCATTTTCTATACAAACCTCTACAGTTGTTACCTGGATCCTCACTGGAGAGGGACATGTGACCAGAGACCATAGAGAGTGAATGATATTCTTTGACTTCAGGGGATTATGGGAAATAACTGCTGACAACGAGAAGTGGGCGTAACCTGAACTGAAGATCAAGTTTTTCTGGCTTATTTTCTCATCATAAAGCATATTCATTCAACTTAGCTTCCATATTTTTTCGCATCTAAAGGCAAATGAACCTAATTATATTCACACCGGTGTATACAAACTTTTTTCTCAGGCCTGACAGAACCTGTACTGATTCGTTTGGATGTGGATTCCAAGCTCAGTGATCAGATCAAGGTAAAAAGGCAGAATTTGCTTTTGTTTTATTTACCTTTTGGTTAATCTGAGAAATTAGATGGAAGGTTTTACATTATTTATTACAACCTGAGTACAGGATTATTGCATCTACTCTACATGCTAACTTATGTTAAATCAGCTACTGTGTCAGTGTCTTGGTCTTTCTACTTGTTGCTCTGTCTTCAGACACTTGCTATTCAAACATTTTGTATTCTTCTCCCAGAAATGTTGAAAGATTTAAATGTAAAGCCCAAAGCAAAAGTCCTTACAGTCACCTGATGTTTCCATGGCTTTGAGCATGTTTTAATTTCTTCTAACTTTCATCAGCTGTCATTCTTCCACCTGCGTGTGGATGACAAGCCGGCTCTGCTGCTCCACCTCCTGAGGAACGTAGTGAAGCCTCAGGAACAGACAGTGGTCTTTGCTGCCACCAAACACCATGTGGAGTACCTAAAGGAGGTAAGATAACAGTGTAGCCTAAATTTGTGAGAATGTTAAATATTGTTTTAAAAACTAGAGCTTTAGTTGACTTCTTTTTTTCCCCTGATGTCCAGCTGCTGTCGTCAGAAGGTTTAGAGTGTGCCTACATCTACAGTGCCCTTGATCAGACTGCCAGGAAGATCAACATTGGGAAATTTGTGCATCGGAAAGCCATGGTGCTTCTGGTGACTGATGTTGCTGCTCGTGGTATAGACATCCCCCTGCTGGATAATGTCATCAATTACAACTTCCCCTCCAAGGCCAAACTTTTCTTGCACAGAGTTGGTGAGCAGCTGTATGCAGAAGGAACAAAGTGATTGAGCCTCTTTAATTTGAAATGATTAGGCCAGCATTACGTGTATTTCCCCCTGTCTTTTCCCATCAGGGCGTGTGGGACGAGCGGGCCGAAGTGGCACAGCCTATAGTCTGATTTGTCCTGATGAAATGCCTTATGTCTACGACCTCCACCTCTTCCTAGGGCGACCAGTTCAGTTTGCTTCACCTGAACACACACAAGGTAGACTCCACTGCATGCCTGTCAGGTTTTAAAGTGATAGATGAACTGTTTAACTGATGTGCTACACATTTGAGGTTGCTAATAAACTTTATTTAGTGCTCTTTTTATCTGTCACTGTATTGAAATGTCTGCATTTCTTTTCGTACTCCAGATTCAGAAGGTGTGTTTGGTCGAGTCCCTCAAAGCATCTTGGATGATGAAAGTGCTCATCTGATCACGTCTCACGAAAACTCCCTGGACCTGCAAAATCTGCTCCGTGTCTCAGAGAACGCCTACAAGCAGTACCTCAAGTCGCGGCCAAACCCCTCGCCGGAGTCCATCAGACGGGTTAAAAACACAGATGTGTCCAGCATGGGTGTCCATCCAGTACTTGGTAAGTTCAAAGGAGGATAAAGTATAAAAAGAAGAGAGAAGTTATGAAAATAATCAAAAGGAGTAGTGAGGAACTGATGGCAGTTAAGTAAGACAGTTTGATTTGTTTCAGGGTGTGGTCTGGAAAAAATGGAACTGGAGTGCCTTCAAATAGTCGATGCCATCAAGAGCTACAAATCCAAAGCGGTGAGTTTGATGCAGACTAGAGCTGGGCGATATGAGATTTTTTCATATCACGATATGTTTTTTTCATTTCAGGCGATAACGATATCTATCACGATATAAGCCAAATAACTATATTTGTACGATTTAAATGTGCCGTTGCTCACAAGTAAAATGTGAAATAATGAGCAGCTTGTTTTTATTTAAATATTTATTTCCCATAATAAGTTCAACAGGGTAGATGTACTTAAGGAACATGAGACTTTTTCAGGTAAATAAAGGCAAATATTGCAAACTACACAAAAGGCAGCCGCTAAAGCGTTTAAGTTTCAAAACAGAACAAACAAAAACAGACTAAATTGTCAATTCCACTTAGAAACAAAATATTAATTCTAAAAATAAATCTTAGTTTGTTTTACAGAAGAACAGACAAAATTGACTAACTTTTGTCAATATCAAATAAACTGAGAACTAAAAGGAAATTCTCAATCTCTCCTTGTTGTATAGCTTAGCTTTTCAAACAGTTTTAACAGTTACTTTAGTCTGACAAAAGCCGAATGACGAATTAGCGCTTCCAGTCAGAGACTGAGGCTACGTCCACACGTACACGGGTGTTTTTGAAAACGGAGATTTTCCGTTTTCGTTTTAAAAAATAATCCCGTCCACACATAAAGGCAGAAATGAAGGAAAACGCTGCTATGAACATGCCAAAGCAGCAGGTGGCGCTAGATTCCTAACCGTGCAGAAATGTTGGCCAATCAGAAGTCTAGAAGCCTCGGTGGGAAAAAGTAAACAAAGCTGCGGCATAGAAGCAGAACCGAGTCGTATGTGTGGACGGACAGTAACTGTGTGTATATGTAAGCATTTAAACACTGCAGAGAGTAGAATTAACAGTAACAGTATTGTAGAAATTCATTTCACTGAAACAATAACGTGGCGCACAGTGTGACGTCAAAAAATGCGCACATCTTTGACGCTGCGTTTTCTCCGTTTTTCTCGCCCACACGTAAATGCAAAAACTGAGTTTTCAAAAATATCCACCCTGGCCGGAGTTTTTAAAAATCTTCGTTTTCAGTGACCAAAAACGCAGTTTACGTGTGGACGAAAGGTGCAAACGCATATAAAAATCTGCGTTTTCAAGAATGCCCAGGTACGTGTGGACGTAGCGCATGCACCAGTTTATTGTATTTCCAGACTTGGTTTCGGCACAATTTACAGTGCACGCTACTCTGTTTTTTGTCAGACTTGAAATAGCCGAAATACCTTCACACTACGGAACTTCTCTGGCTCTTCCGTTCGACAATCTCTCCGGCGTTGGAACCATCATCTGTTTTCTCTTCGGTAACCTTCGGTCACGCTCTGTTGATTTTTCTAGTCGGCACACTCATTTCCTCCATTACCCGGGCGGTACGGTGGCTGGCTGCTTCCCAAACAAATACACATGTGCGGCTTGGCACTTGTGCTGTACGTAACAAGTCACGTGACGTGACGCTGCGGCTGTGATTGGTTCGGCTCTGCGCTACTTAATTTGGATTGGCTGTTCCTTTTTTTTTTTTTTTTTTTTTTTTTTTAAGAGGACAAGAGCGACGAGGTCTATCGCAATAGTTAAATTTTTCTATCGAGAAAAAGTTACATCGCGATACATATCGTTATCGTTCTATCGCCCAGCTCTAATGCAGACACATCGCAGCGCTGCATTTTCTGGTAAAAAGTGTTCTAGTAAGCAAAAAAACATATAATTGTCTCCTGAAATAGACCATCTTCGAAATCAACTCCAGTAGTAAGACACCAGCCAGTGAGGTGATGCGGGCCAAACGCTCTAAAGACACTCGGCTAGTGGACAAATTCAGCAAGCAGAGAGAAGACCGAGCTGCAGAAAGCAGGCTGCAGCAGCCAACCAACCCCACCACTACTGCTGACTGTGACATCACCGAAAAGGATGAGAGTGATTTAAAAGTAAGCATGGGTGAAGTATTGCTTCTTTCTTTCTTCCCTGGATTGCTGTAGTTGCAGGTTTACATCAGTTTCATTAAGGATTAAGCACACATTGAACTCCAGGAAATCATAAATGAAAGTGTGGATATTACCTGTCCACAGATTCATGGTGACTAACTGCTCTTTTAACTGTTTGGTGACTTTGCTTTGTTTGGCGATTGTAGAAATGGTTTACATGAGCTTATAGCTGAGATTCAGAGGTTTCTGCAGCACTTATATTTCTGACCTCTTGTTATAACCGATTAAATGCGATCTCCTCCCTTTTGCCCCCATTTTTGGTGGTGTGGGTGCAAATGATCAGGCATGACATTCTCAAAATAAATCAGATAAGATACTGCAAATAATTATTTCTGCATTTGTGCGATTGAAATGAATTGAAAATGTGTATGCAATGATACAGTTTTAAAGATTTGGCCTAAATAATTTTTCGAGTGAATGAGCCTAAACATGATGACCTAACCAGTGACACCGTGTCACCGGTGACACACACACACACACACACACACACACACACACACACACACACACACGTATGACTTTGCCGGTCTCAGCTGAAACAATTTCAGTGTTTCAAACCATGTTCCAGGATTTTTCCTTCACCATTTATGAGGTTTCAAGAAGAAGATAAACGACAGATATGAATGTTTGAAAAAGTTATAGATGAAAAGATTCGATGAAAAATACTCAAAGGATAAATTCAATTGTTTATTGTTTTATGAATAAGTTGAAAAAGAAAAAGTTAAACAAGTAAATAAAGAAACAAGGTAAAATGAAGTAAGAACAAAACGTTAAGAAGTAAATAATGAAACAAGGTAAAATGAAGTAAGAACAAAACGTTAAGAAGTAAATAATGAAACAAGGTAAAATGAAGTAAGAACGAAACGTTAACAAGTAAATAAAGAAACAAGGTAAAATGAAGTAAGAACAAAACGTTAACAAGTAAATAATGAAACAAGGTAAAATGAAGTAAGAACAAAACGTTAACAAGTAAATAAAGAAACAAGGTAAAATGAAGTAAGAACAAAAAGTTAAGTAAATAATGAAACAAGGTAAAATGAAGTAAGCACAAAAAGTTAAGTAAATAAAGAAACAAGGTAAAATGAAGTAAGAACAAAAAGTTAAGTAAATAATGAAACAAGGTAAAATGAAGTAAGAACAAAAAGTTAAGTAAATAATGAAACAAGGTAAAATGAAGTAAGAACAAAAAGTTAAGTAAATAATGAAACAAGGTAAAATGAAGTAAGAACAAAAAGTTAAGTAAATAATGAAACAAGGTAAAATGAAGTAAGAACAAAAAGTTAAGTAAATAATGAAACAAGGTAAAATGAAGTAAGCACAAAAAGTTAAGTAAATAATGAAACAAGGTAAAATGAAGTAAGCACAAAAAGTTAAGTAAATAATGAAACAAGGTAAAATGAAGTAAGAACAAAACGTTAAGAAGTAAATAATGAAACAAGGTAAAATGAAGTAAGAACAAAAAGTTAAGTAAATAATGAAACAAGGTAAAATGAAGTAAGCACAAAAAGTTAAGTAAATAATGAAACAAGGTAGAGGAGAGAAAACCCCAACAATCCCCTCTGAGCACGCACTAGGCGACAGTGGGGAGGAAAAACTGCCTTTAAACGGGCAGAAACCTCCGGCAGAACCAGGCTCAGGAGGGGACAGTCAACTGCCGGGACTGGTTGGGGAGGTGAACAGAGGTGGAGCAAGACGAGGCTACACCTGCTGAGGAAGCAGTAGAGTTCCTCCTCCAGGGCCAGCGGAAGCGTTTGTTCTTCTTTTTCATGCAGTTTTCTACAAGAGCTTTTTTTTCCAGGATGAGGGTTCTCAACTCATCGATGGTTTCTTTGTTTTGTTTCTCAAGCTTCTTGCACGTTTTCTCCACCTCTTCCAACGTTGCTTGTTTTTCTTCAAGCTTTTCCCTGAGCTCTTTGGATGTTTCCTCCTGCATTATCTTGTCCTTGTGCATGTCTGCGTTTCTTTGTTGTACTTCTTTGTACATGTCTTGTAGCTCCTCATTTCTTTTGTGGATATCTTGGAGCGTACGCTGCAGGTCGTCATGTATGTTGTCTTGTTCTTGCTTTTGCGCCTGCATTTCAGTGTGTTTGCGCTTCAAGTTGTTGTATTCCAACAATATCCCCTTAGTGAGCTCGGAGTTGTTTCTCGCCATTTGCTCCATCCTTTTCTGCATGTGCGAGCATTGTTTGTCCAGTTTTTCTTTTTCCCCTTCTAGTTGCTTTTTCTCGTGAAGAAGGTCTTTGTTTTGGCGCAGAGTATCATCCACCTTCTCTTTCAGCATTCTGTATTTTTCCTCCGTGACTTTGAGTTTGTGCTCCATGTCTCTTTGCCTTTTCTCCTGTTCTTCCTTCTGTTGGAGGATTTCTTTATTTTTTTTCACAGCTTCATCGAAGTTTGTTTGGAGCAGCCGATTCATTTGGTCCATATATTGGAGATCCCATTCTGTCTTCTCAACAGTAGCTTTGCTGTCTTTAAGCTGGTTGGACATCTCCTTTAGTTCCACGCTCTTTTGCTTGTTTTCCTTAATTAGGAAGACAATCT
This sequence comes from Aulonocara sp. 'chitande type north' Nkhata Bay, assembly GCF_057382095.1. Lineage (NCBI taxonomy): Eukaryota > Metazoa > Chordata > Actinopteri > Cichliformes > Cichlidae > Aulonocara > Aulonocara sp. 'chitande type north' Nkhata Bay. The sequence continues at coordinate 45,952,049 of NC_141350.1, forward strand.
GCTCTCGGGCTTGTCCAAACTTGATTCCCCAACCCTCATTAATAATATTTATGTCGGGCTGGCGTTTTTGTCTTTCTTCCAGGTTCTTATTTTGCGCTTCCATCTGTCTACACTTCTCCTCCAGTTGAAGTTTCTCTTCTTCAATCTGTTGAATTTTATTCTGGAGATGGTAGTTTTCCTTCTTACTGTCATGTAATGCCCTTTGGACGGCTAAGAGGTCATTTGGGGAAATTGGCCGGCCACGACAGGAAGGAGAAGCGGCGTAATCTTTTTGCCTTGGTTGGTGTCTTGTTGGATACATGTTGAAGGTTGTACACGACAACTCTGAAACGGTTTCCAAAAGTTTCTGTGGTGAACGCGTGAAGGCTGCAAACACAAATGCTGCGAGGACACGAACTAAAAAACTGCTGTTTCTCACCCCTGTTTAAGGACAAACTTCAAAGGATCGTGTAGTGACATCATAACTCCGTGAGCCAATGAGATTGTCATGTGACATTTTGGAATGGAGATATTTTTTTTTAAACCATTTTCAAATTTAACTTAATATTTGACTGTTTCTTAACTGACCTGTTTAGCTGATTAAGAAATGAATTGAAACGAGCATCACTAACGTTATATAACAGACAACAGAAAAAAAACAGGTTTTTTTTCTAAGTAATAGAGGTATAATACATTTTTTTAAATTTTTAAAAAAAATTATCCTACTTTTTATAAGAGGGAACATTATTTAAAGAATATGTATTTAATTGGAAAACTCTCTATTCATCTAAAGGCTATAACAAAAAAGGTGAGCTTCCTGCTCAAAAATGAAATGACCAAAATAAATGGAGCATTTCTCTGCAATTACAAACTCTGTGTAAACAATCTTGGTTTCAAAATAAGGCTAATGCTGGTGAGATGTCATCACAGGTGTAAATATTACTGCAGATGTTACTATGTCAAAGTTTCACAACTGTCTTATGTTTATTTATGTAGGCAAGACCTACTTTTCACTTCTTTGCTTTGCTATATGTTCTTGAGTGTATTAGTTTGCCAGCAGCACGAACATGTACTAGTGTCAATAATAATCGTACGGTGGATTAGAAAACCTGCTCACAAGTTGAATAAACACCCAGGATTGTTGCAGAATTTTCATTCAAAACCAATATTTGAGTCAAAATGAGAAAGTTGTTTGTGCTGTCTGATGAAGAAGAAGCAAAATAAAGTGCAGTTTTGATGTAGATGATGTTGTATACAAACTAGAAGAGGAAGATAGTAGGATCTCTGTATCATGCTTTGTCACTTTGTACCATGTAATTCTTTCTATTTCCACCAGGGGGTGTTTTCAGAGGTGGTAGGTGGTAAAAGAAGAGGTCAGCAGGAAGATGGCGAAGAGCGACCAAAGACCAAGAAAAAGAGGCAGTCAGGCAAAGATGAAGAGTATTATATCCCTTACAGACCTAAAGACTTTGACTCTGAGAGAGGGTGAGGCATTAAACTGTTGCATCTGTTTCTTTAAAAAATGTGAATGGCTTTGTGTTTTATGCTGTTTTGTCCTGTGTTATGCGTCGACAGGTTGAGTCTCGGTGGAGAGGGCAGTGCTTTTGAACAGCAGGCCTCTTCAGCTGTCCTTGATCTCATGGGAGATGAAGGCGATCGCCTTAACCAGCAGAAGAAAATGATGAAATGGTACAAATTTCCCTATGTTTGACTCAGTATCCACCAAATGGTCATTTCAAACTATAATTTAAAGTCTTTTTTCCCCCTTCTTTTTTTAGGGACCGTAAGAGGAAGCGTTTTGTGAGAGAAACGGGAAAAGAAGACCAGAAGAAGAAGATCAAAACAGACAGCGGTCAGGTTATCAGTAACAAGAAGAACAGGAAGAACTTGTATCCTTCCAACAAAAAGCTTCTCTGTGTGCTGCTCTCAATGACTCTCTTCTCTACTCCTATGACAATATTAAGTTGTACTGTGAAGATGTTGTATCACTTGACAACATGTCAGTTATGAGGAGTGGAAGAAAAAATACAAGATTGATGATACAGGATCTGGATCAGATGGAGAAACAGGCGGAGGAGGCAGGAAGCCAGCAAGAGGTAGGAAGGCATCAAAATGAATAGCACAAACATGTCTGCCTGTTAAATATAGACCATCAGCCACCATGTTTTAACTCAACTCTAAAGGTAAATACTTCAAGTCCCTCTTCCAGCCTTGCGAGCTATAACCTCCAACCTCTTTGTTGTGTCGTGCCTCTCCCAGGTCGTGGCCGTGGCCGACGAGGTCCAAACGTACAGAGCTCCGGTGACCACAAAGCACGCTCGGAGCTGAAAACAAAGGATCAGATCATGAAGCAGCGCAAGAAAAAGCAGAAGCACCAGTTCCTGCAGGGCGGGGGGATGAGGAAGCTCCGCTCCAAGAACAAAAAGTGGCTCGGAGAAGTTAAAAAGTCAGGTTTTGGAAGGGGTGGCCATAAGAAAGGCAAGCTGAGGAAGAAACTGTGAGGAGGACAGAGGGTTGATGGTGTGGAGGACATCACGAGGAACTGGGTGATAAGCGTCAGAATCATCTGAGATCATCACCAAAGATTTTCCTGGTGCTTTGTGTGACTGTAGATTAAGGAGAAAATGATTTGTGCATCTTTACACTGCAGAAATGCACATTACTTCTTCCTTGATGGCCTGCTGAACTCTGCGTTTGCCACAGAGTGATGTTTAATTATGATCCACTAACCTGGATTTACTACTTGTAAGCATGTTGGCTGTCTAATAAAAGTGTTTTGGAGTACTGAAATATGTCTTATCAAAATGGTAAAATACAGATATTAAATATTGTGTGCTTAATTTGCAGTTAGTTTCAAAAATCGTCTCGCCCATCTTTTCTTAAAATAAGAGGTGCTCTATAAAAATGACATTAAATTCTGTAAACATGCTCTATTTGCAATTATTTATCATTACTGTTGTCCAAGTGGTCTCATTTCAAAGTTGAAAGCGAGCATCGGAACGGGCAAGAAAGGCGACTTTTAATTGACTTTGAATGTGTTGTGGTTACTGATATCAGATGGGCTGGGTTGAGAAACTGGCTTAGAATTCCTCTTGCCTTCAGCATGGCCACGCCCCTCTGACTTCTGCAATCAACAAGGCATTTTTACCCAGGGAAATGTTTATTTCGCTTTTCAGTTTGGACTGTTCTCTGTAAATTCCTGAGAAAATTTGAGAAGATCAGGAGTGTCTGAAAAACGTAAAACAGTCCATCTGTCACCAACAGCAATGCTGCCTTCAAAGTCACTTAAATCAACTTTTTTTTTCTGGCATGTGATTGGCTGTTTAGATATTTGCATTCAGAAGCAGCTGAATAGGTTCGTGGATAGTGGGTCTGTATTGTGTTATTGTATATTGTTTTTTCCAGTTATTGCTCTGGTATAGAAGTTTTTTTTCTTTAAGTAATTTAGTAATTCTAACATCTCCGCTTATGTGAAGTGTAGACCTAATAGTAAACATCATTTACATGTCCAGTTTTCAAATATTTTTAATCTTGTCTGGTAAAGTTTTCTTTTTTTTGTAATTCACTTACATTTAGGGAAGGAAAGTTTGAAGAAAGGAAATTTGACGTGTATGTTCTAAGATAACGGTGACATTGACGACCTTTATTATAACTGTATTGGGCATGTTCACTTAACCAACAAAAATAACAAACCAACAAAATAAGAAAGAGAATTAATGTTTTATAAAAAGAAACAATGACCAAGCCATCAGTTACTTTATATGCCTACAATATCCACATCCCGTTCCCAAAAAGTCAGTGGTCTCCTGTCTGAATGACTACCGTCCTGTTGCACTGACATCCGTCATCATGAAGTGCCTGGAGCGGCTGGTCAAAGGTCACATCTGCTCCTCCCTCCCTGACACACTGGACCCTCTTCAGTTTGCCTATCGGACAAACAGAGCCACAGAGGATGCCATCGCCCTGGCAACGCACACCACCCTCACTCACCTGGAGAAAGGGAATACATATGCAAGGATGCTCTTCATCGACTACAGCTCGGCATTTAACACCATCATCCCCTCAAAACTTGCCGCGGAGCTTGTCGACCTTGGGCTGGAAACACCTATCTGCAGATGGATTCTAAACTTCCTCACAAACAGGCCCCAGGTGGTGAAAGTTGGTAAGCACACCTCCTCACCACTCATCCTAAACACAGGTACGCCACAGGGTTGTGTGCTTAGCCCCCTCCTATATTCCCTGACTGTGTTGCTAAACACGAGTCCAACATCATCATCAAGTTTGCGGATGACACAACCATCATAAGCCTCATCACAGGTAATGATGAGACGGCCTATAGAGAGGAGGTGATGGCACTGTACGAGTGGTGTCTGGAAAATAACCTGACTCTCAACATCAGCAAAACTAGAGAAATGATAGTGGACTACCGGAAACGACCAGTCAGAGAACACCAGCCCAGCCACATCAACGGTGTCAAGGTCGAAAGGGTCAGCAGCTTCAAGTTCCTTGGAGTCAACATCACAGAGGACTTTTCCTGGACCCTTCACACAGACACTGCTATCAGGAAAGCTCGCCAGCGGCTTTATTTCCTGAGGAGGCTGAGGAAGTTTGGCATGAACGCCAACATCACCTCAAATTTTTACAGGTGTGCAATTGAGAGCTTGCTGACCAGCTGCATCACAGTTTGGTACAAAAGCTGCTCTGCCAGCAGCCGTAAATCACTACAGAGGGTGGTGAAGACAGCAGAGCACATCACTGGCACGAGGCTTCCTGCCATTCAGGACATTTATCTTCAGCGATGCCTCTGTAAAGCACACAGCATCATCAAGGACCACAGCCACCCAGCACATCAGCTGGCGTTACAGACGTTACAGGAGTCTGTCTGCTCGGACTATAAGACTACAAAACAGTTTTTACCACCAAGCCATACGACACCTCAACCACAACACTTAAACCCACACAACACAGTCCACAGGACGCACTCAGAAGCTACCCTACAGCTTCACAAGTACTCTGTTTAATCTGCACTGGTCACTCCACTTTATTGTTATTGATATTTATATTTAAAAGTGCAATACTGTGATTTTCTGCTGCTCATTCCTGTGCAATATCCCATCTGCCCTCCCGTCATATTTCTTTTCAAGATTTTCTTATTTAATCACTAGTGTACATATATTTATATTTATAGATACATATATATTTAGTCATCTTTTCTCTTTTACCATGTCTCTCTAATATTTTGCTCCTTACTATTTTTCTATTTTTTTTTATTATTTTATTATATTTTCTTATACTGTACCATGCTGCTGAGTGACTGCTGCTCGTCAAACACATTTCATTGCAATGTTGACCCTGTGCTAACTTGCATATGACAAATAAAACTGAAAACTGAACTAAAACGGATTTATTTTTATTAATAAAATTGGAAATGTAAGATATTACTAGATAAATTTACAAAAGAAATTTTAACAGTGTGGATTTTAGTATCTGCTTTTTCTCTATTATTTATTGTATATATATTTTTTTGAACATGCATGTTCTCCCCGTGTTTGCGTGGGTTCTCTCCGGGTACTCCGGCTTCCTCCCACCGTCCAAAGACATGCAGCTTGTGGGGATAGGTTAACTGATTAATCCAAATTGTCACTAGGTGTGAATGTGCGAGTGAATGTGAGTGTGAATGGTTGTCTGTCCCTGTGTGTTAGCCCTGCGACAGACTGGCGACCTGTCCAGGGTGTACCCCGCCTTTCGCCCTATGACAGCTGGGATAGGCTCCAGCGCCCCCCGCGACCCTGAAAAGGATAAGCGGAAGCGAATGGATGGATGGATGGATATATTTTTTTACATTAAGTCAATTGATTAAAAAAAGGTTTATTTTTTCAATTTCTCTATTGTCCCACAAGGGGAAATTAGTTTAGCAGCAGGATATAAATAAACAGAACAATACTATAAAATAATAATGACAATAATAGTGATAGAAAGTCCAAGGACAGTTATTTGCCATTGAGGAGACAAGATGCAGTGGGGATAAAAGAGACCTGGAGTCTTTTAGTCTTCCTCACAGGTACGCTAAAACGGCGGCCGGAAGGCAACAACTCAAACTCACTGTGAAGTGGATGGTTCAAACAATTAATAATAGAATGAGCCTTTCTAAGCACATTTCTATTGTAAATGGCCAAAAGTCCATCTTGCCAGCGCCCTGAAATTTTGCTAACAGTTTTTACCAGAAGTCCCAACCGATTCTTATTCTTCACCGTCAGGTTACCAAACCAGGCAGCGATACAAAAAGACATCACAGATTCGATAAAACGTCTATAAAACAAAGACAACATCTCAGATGAGACATTAAAAGATCTCATTTTCCTTAAAAAGAACAGTCTTTGTTGAACTTTTTTAGTAGTGGCTTCAGCATGAGATTCAAAACACAGTTTATGGTCAAGTACCACACCTAGAAATTTATAACTCTCAACGATCCCAATATCAGCAGTTTTAATGATAGTGGGTGATGAGCTATAAAAGGACTTCCTAAAATCAGTAATCATGTCTTTAGTTTTTGACACATTAAGTGAAAGGAAGGACTCATCACACCAATTCACAAAATCATCTACAACCTGTCCATGGCCTGACTCGTCCCCCACTAGAAGACTGACGATCACTGTGTCGTCAGCAAACTTCAGGATGTGTCTGTTCGTGAAATTGCTGCGACACTCATTCGTGTACAGAATGGACAGAAGGGGAGAGAGGCAGCAACCCTGGGGTGATCCAGTAGAGGAGGTGAGCACATCAGAAAATACATGATTCACCCTCACGCATTGTGACCTATGAGTCAGAAAGTCTGTCACCCAGCTGACCAGACTAGTGTCAAGCTTGAAATGATTGTAAAGCCTGTCAGCAAGTAAGAAGGGTTGAATTGTATTGAATGAAAGTCAGCAAATAATAATCTTGCATGGGTGTGGGGGGCCTCAAGATGCTTATACAAGAGATGCAGGAGTGTGACAACAGCGTCCTCCACACCTCTCCCTGCTCTATAGGTGAACTGGAAAGGGTCAAGATGGTGTTCAACATGCATTAAAATCTCCTTCTTAATTATCTTCTCAAATGACTTCATCACTAAAGAAGTCAGAGCCACAGGCCTATAATCATTCAGCACCTTAGGAGAACTGCCCTTAGCAACAGGAACAATGACAGCATGTTTCCAAATCTTAGGTACTGTCTGTAGCTCTAAAGAAAGTGAGAAGATATGGTGAAAAATCCCACTCAGCTGATCAGTACCTGTCCACAGATGTTGTCAGGTCCAGACTCTTGCTTTTAGTGTGTCTAAAAAGATTAGCTAGCCCCCTCTCATCAATACAAATTGATGGGGGAGTGATAGTCTTTTCCCTCAGTGTGCTGGTCTGCCTAGAACAGTCAAAGTTCTCAAAACGAAGGTAAAAACTGTTAAGACTGTCTGCCAGATGTTTGTCAGCGGTAAACCCCTCTAAGGTAATATTACTTTTACCTTTCGTCTGTAGCCCTGCCATTGTTTTCATACCAAGCCAAGCTCTTTTGAGGTTGTTACTGCTGAGTTCTGTCTCAATCTTATTTCTATACCTCATCTTGGCAATCTTTATTGCAGCCCTCACCTCCTTCCTCAATATTCTCATAGTGGGAACGTCTCCCTTGTTAAAAGTAATTTTCCTTTTAAGAATCAGATCCTTAATATCTTTAGAGAGCCACGGTTTGTTATTAGGGAAAGTCTTAAATTCTCTGACTGGAATCACAGAGTCTTTGCTACACACCACATCAGTGAGTTCATCCAAATCAGAAGTGCTCTCTTGAAACAAGGACCAATCAGTGCAATCAAAACACCCCTGAAGGGCAACACAACTGTCTTTTGTCCAGACATTAGTCCGCTTCACACAGGCCTTCGCCCTCCTAATCACAGATCTGTAAGCAGGGAGGAGATGAATAACATTGTGATCCGAAGAACCTAGCGCAGGTCCGGCCACAGACTTATATGCCCCCTTAATTGGTCCATAACACAAATCCAGCGTTTTGTTATGCCTTGTAGGACAAGTGACATATTGAAAGAAATTGTTCAGTAATTTCTTAAGATTACAAATGTTAAAATCACCAAGAATAAAATTAGGAGCATCCGGTGAGAGAGTCTGCAGATCGTGTACCACTTTAAAAATGGCATCGGCAGCAACTTTAACGTCAGCTTTAGGATGAATGTAAACAACAGTGACAAAAATTTGAGGGAATTCCCTCGGTAAGTAAAAAGGCCTGACAGATACTGACAGGAGCTCGATGTCAGGAAGACACAACCGCTCCCGCACAGTAAAGTTATTACACCAGCCCTGGTTGATATACAAACATACCCTTCCTCCGTGAGATTTGCATGTTACTCCACAGTTCCGATCCAATCTGACAGGGGTCCTAAAGCCGCTGATTTGCAGTGACGTATCACTGTCCATATCGGTCAGCCACATCTCGGTAAGTGCCATCAGACAAGCCTCCCTGTATTCCCATAGATGAAGCACATTTCCTTGTAATTCATCCGTTTTGTTCCTAAGAGATTGGACATTGGCCAGAATCATAGAAGGCAGAGGAACACGATTCTTCCTCCGAAGTTTTCTTACACGCTGATGCACGCCACCTTTCTTTCCACATTTTCTCAAGCGGCGGGGCTTTCCAAAATTTGTCTTTGACCGGGCAAATAAATCCTCACCAAGAATCACATCTGTCCGAGCATTAGAAGAGTCGTACATAGACAAACAGGACCACTGTAATCCAAGTAGTTCCTCGCGTGTATAAGTGATTGTCAGTGAGAGTGAATGACTCCAGGTGAATATCGCCAACAACAATAAAACTAAGGTGTAGAAGTTCTCCATCTCGGCAAAAAAAAAAAAAAAAAACCTCATAAAAAGTTAAAACCACGGTTAAGAACAGAGTTAAAACAAAGTTAAAAACAAAAAGAAAAAGCCAGTAAACACCTGCTGCAGGTCGCCACAAGAGCAGCCCATCAGAGCCTCATGAGTGAAAAAAGTCTGCTACATAATAGTATGTAGCAGACTTTTTTCACTCATCAGTGATGCGCTGGCTCTGTCACATGTGAGTGTTTTTTTTTTGTTTTTTTTTTACCGTATTTCAATACATCATGTAATTTATTTCCTGCAGAAGATCCAACAGTCAATCATCTGACCAAAGAGACTTCTGTCATTCCTTCAGCTGCTTGGCAGGTGCAAAATATGACCACATGCGCAGCACAAGAAAGAGCAACACAACACAGTCGAAGAGCAGGAGTCCATCTGGATGTGATTACAATGCTCCTGTTGTTTCGGGATGATATGCATACATACCATAAAAAGTTACCCATTTATTCATTGCTGCTGGCTCCTGACTCATGAAGACTTGAGGCTTTCAGTTGTCTGTGTGAAAGCAGCTGAAGATGAAGAACAATAGATTGGTACAAATTAGAGATGGCACGATACCACTTTTTTATGTCTGATACCGATACCGATATCATAAATTTGGATATCTGCCGATACCGATATGAATCCGATATAGTGTGTTTTTTAATCAATAAAACGTTTTTTTAATATCTTGCTGCATTTTGTATAAGTTTATACTCAAGTTTAAATAAATAACAACACTAAAGCTATTCTGTTATACCTGTAGGTAAAAAATACACTGCGCCCAAAATATTTCATAGTTCAGCAACACTGATCAATCTAATAAACTTAAACCTACTCCATCCTCCCTATTCTGGTATTTTAAAGAGTACTTAGCAGAAATATTAAGCAACCTAACTAATAGGGTTGCAAACTCCGAGCAAAAAATAAAATAAAAATAGGGAACCACCCTCCACCTCATGATGCTTAATCGATGTAATCAAATTTAATTTGATGCAGGGGGGAAAATGCACAGAAATAAATTATTTTTCAAGAATAATTTAATAGATTCAACATCTTTCTTCAACAGAATTGCAGACTGCACAGATGGTATCTTCCCTATATTTTACATCAGATTAAAACTTTGGGTGTAAGAGTCAGATAATTATTTATTAAAAGCTAGACATTTTAAATGAGAATAAGAAAGAAAAAGTATGTCTTTGTGCCCCCTTTTCCTTGTTCATGCCCTATCGGCCCCCCTGGCTAAACTTTGCTAGATCCGCCCCTGCACAGTTACCAGCCGTCAGCTACGTAGAAAAGGATCCTGGTGTAGAAAGTAATATTAAATAAATTCTAACAACAGCTTATCAAGCTTAATAGTGGTGCTGTTGTTCAGCCGCTGGTTTCCTCTTTCTGGTGAGAAGTTGGCCAAAAACAAAGAAGAGAGACAGACTCACAACAGAAAAGCCGATCAGCTGATCATTAAGCAGTTTCACGATTGAAGTAGCAGCAGGAGAGAGAGAGAGAGGCAGTCGCTCCATATATCTGTTGTTAAGCTTAACATGGGAACACTTTATAGACATTCAGAGATGAACTTGCACACTTGCTTTACTTCTCTCTGGGATAACTTCCTCGGAGATGAAATGCTGGTTTGGTAGCAAGGCTAGAAATACACCATCACGTGATGCATACTTCTACGGTTATGAGCCGAGTTACGCCGTGTGGCAAGTTTTGTGGGGTGCTTTTTTGATATTTAATGGATCGATTACATTTTTTATTTCTCACCGATATCTGATCCAGTAATTTGGGTCAGTATCGGACTGATACCGATACGTAATATCGGATCGGTCCATCTCGGCTAGTGACACTCGGCTAGTGGACAAATTCAGCAAGCAGAGAGAAGACCGAGCTGCAGAAAGCAGGCTGCAGCAGCCAACCAACCCCACCACTACTGCTGACTGCGACATTACAGAAAAGGTTGAGAGTGATTTAAAAGTAAGCATGGGTGAAGTATTGCTTCTTTCTTTCTTCCCTGGATTGCTGTAGTTGCAGGTTTACATCAGTTTCATTAAGGATTAAGCACACATTGAACTCCAGGAAATCATAAATGAAAGTGTGGATATTACCTGTCCACAGATTCATGGTGACGTAACTGCTCTTTTAACTGTTTGGTGACTTTGCTTTGTTTGGCGATTGTAGAAATGGTTTACATGAGCTTATAGCTGAGATTCAGAGGTTTCTACAGCTCTTATATTTCTGACCTCTTGTTATAACCGATTAAATGCGATCTCCTCCCTTTTGCCCCCATTTTTGGTGGTGTGGGTGCAAATGATCAGGCATGACATTCTCAAAATAAATCAGATAAGATACTGCAAATAATTATTTCTGGATTTGTGCGATTGAAATGAATTGAAAATGTGTATGCAATGATACAGTTTTAAAGATTTGGCCTAAATAATTTTTCGAGTGAATGAGCCTAAACATGATGACCTAACCAGTGACACCGTGTCACCAGTGACACACACACACACACACACACACACACACACACACACACACACACACACACACACACACACACACACACACACACACACACACACAAATGTATGACTTTGCCGGTTTCAGCTGAAACAATTTCAGTGTTTCAAACCATGTTCCAGGATTTTTCCTTCACCATTTATGAGGTTTCAAGAAGAAGATAAACGACAGATATGAATGTTTGAAAAAGTTATAGATGAAAAGATTCGATGAAAAATACTCAAAGGATAAATTCAATTGTTTATTGTTTTATGAATAAGTTGAAAAAGAAAAAGTTAAACAAGTAAATAAAGAAACAAGGTAAAATGAAGTAAGAACAAAACGTTAACAAGTAAATAATGAAACAAGGTAAAATGAAGTAAGAACAAAACGTTAACAAGTAAATAAAGAAACAAGGTAAAATGAAGTAAGAACAAAACGTTAAGAAGTAAATAATGAAACAAGGTAAAATGAAGTAAGAACAAAAAGTTAAGTAAATAATGAAACAAGGTAGAGGAGAGAAAACCCCAACAATCCCCTCTGAGCACGCACTAGGCGACAGTGGGGAGGAAAAACTGCCTTTAAACGGGCAGAAACCTCCGGCAGAACCAGGCTCAGGAGGGGACAGTCAACTGCCGGGACTGGTTGGGGAGGTGAACAGAGGTGGAGCAAGACGAGGCTACACCTGCTGAGGAAGCAGTAGAGTTCCTCCTCCAGGGCCAGCGGAAGCGTTTGTTCTTCTTTTTCATGCAGTTTTCTACAAGAGCTTTTTTTTCCAGGATGAGGGTTCTCAACTCATCGATGGTTTCTTTGTTTTGTTTCTCAAGCTTCTTGCATGTTTTCTCCACCTCTTCCAACGTTGCTTGTTTTTCTTCAAGCTTTTCCCTGAGCTCTTTGGATGTTTCCTCCTGCATTATCTTGTCCTTGTGCATGTCTGCGTTTCTCTGTTGTACTTCTTTGTACATGTCTTGTAGCTCCTCATTTCTTTTGTGGATATCTTGGAGCGTACGCTGCAGGTCGTCATGTATGTTGTCTTGTTCTTGCTTTTGCGCCTGCATTTCAGTGTGTTTGCGCTTCAAGTTGTTGTATTCCAACAATATCCCCTTAGTGAGCTCGGAGTTGTTTCTTGCCATTTGCTCCATCCTTTTCTGCATGTGCGAGCATTGTTTGTCCAGTTTTTCTTTTTCCCCTTCTAGTTGCTTTTTCTCTTGAAGAATGTCTTTGTTTTGGCGCAGAGTATCATCCACCTTCTCTTTCAGCATTCTGTATTTTTCCTCCGTGACTTTGAGTTTGTGCTCCATGTCTCTTTGCCTTTTCTCCTGTTCTTCCTTCTGTTGGAGGATTTCTTTATTTTTTTTCACAGCTTCATCGAAGTTTGTTTGGAGCAGCCGATTCATTTGGTCCATATATTGGAGATCCCATTCTGTCTTCTCAACAGTAGCTTTGCTGTCTTTAAGCTGGTTGGACATCTCCTTTAGTTCCACGCTCTTTTGCTTGTTTTCCTTAATTAGGAAGACAATCTGCTCTCGGGCTTGTCCAAACTTGATTCCCCAACCCTCATTAATAATATTTATGTCGGGCTGGCGTTTTTGTCTTTCTTCCAGGTTCTTATTTTGCGCTTCCATCTGTCTACACTTCTCCTCCAGTTGAAGTTTCTCTTCTTCAATCTGTTGAATTTTATTCTGGAGATGGTAGTTTTCCTTCCTACTGTCATGTAATGCCCTTTGGACGGCTAAGAGGTCACTTGGCTGGCCACGACAGGAAGGAGAAGCGGCGTAATCTTTTTGCCTTGGTTGGTGTCTTGTTGGATACATGTTGAAGGTTGTACACGACAACTCTGAAACGGTTTCCAAAAGTTTCTGTGGTGAACGTGTGAAGGCTGCAAACACAAATGCTGCGAAGACACGAACTAAAAAACTGCTGTGTGTCACCCCTGTTTAAGGAAAAACTTCAAAGGATCGTGTAGTGACATCATAACTCCGTGAGCCAATGAGATTGTCATGTGACATTTTGGAATGGAGATATTTTTTTTTAAACCGTTTTCAAATTTAACTTAATATTTGACTGTTTCTTAACTGACCTGTTTAGCTGATTAAGAAATGAATTGAAACGAGCATCACTAACGTTATATAACAGACAACAGAAAAAAAACAGTTTTTTTTCTAAGTAATAGAGGTATAATACATTTTTTAAAATTTTTTTTTAAATTATCCTACTTTTTATAAGAGGGAACATTATTTAAAGAATATGTATTTAATTGGAAAACTCTCTATTCGTCTAAAGGCTATAACAAGAAAGGTGAGCTTCCTGCTCAAAAATGAAATGACCAAAATAAATGGAGCATTTCTCTGCAATTACAAACTCTGTGTAAACAATCTTGGTTTCAAAATAAGGCTAATGCTGGTGAGATGTCATCACAGGTGTAAATATTACTGCAGATGTTACTATGTTAAAGTTTCACAACTGTCTTATGTTTATTTATGTAGGTAAGACCTACTTTTCACTTCTTTGCTTTGCTATATGTTCTTGAGTGTATTAGTTTGCCAGCAGCACGAACATGTACTAGTGTCAATAATAATCGTACGGTGGATTAGAAAACCTGCTCACAAGTTGAATAAACACCCAGGATTGTTGCAGAATTTTCATTCAAAACCAATATTTGAGTCAAAATGAGAAAGTTGTTTGTGCTGTCTGATGAAGAAGAAGCAAAATAAAGTGCAGTTTTGATGTAGATGATGTTGTATACAAACTAGAAGAGGAAGATAGTAGGATCTCTGTATCATGCTTTGTCACTTTGTACCATGTAATTCTTTCTATTTCCACCAGGGGGTGTTTTCAGAGGTGGTAGGTGGTAAAAGAAGAGGTCAGCAGGAAGATGGCGAAGAGCGACCAAAGACCAAGAAAAAGAGGCAGTCAGGCAAAGATGAAGAGTATTATATCCCTTACAGACCTAAAGACTTTGACTCTGAGAGAGGGTGAGGCATTAAACTGTTGCATCTGTTTCTTTAAAAAATGTGAATGGCTTTGTGTTTTATGCTGTTTTGTCCTGTGTTATGCGTCGACAGGTTGAGTCTCGGTGGAGAGGGCAGTGCTTTTGAACAGCAGGCCTCTTCAGCTGTCCTTGATCTCATGGGAGATGAAGGCGATCGCCTTAACCAGCAGAAGAAAATGATGAAATGGTACAAATTTCCCTATGTTTGACTCAGTATCCACCAAATGGTCATTTCAAACTATAATTTAAAGTCTTTTTTCCCCCTTCTTTTTTTAGGGACCGTAAGAGGAAGCGTTTTGTGAGAGAAACGGGAAAAGAAGACCAGAAGAAGAAGATCAAAACAGACAGCGGTCAGGTTATCAGTAACAAGAAGAACAGGAAGAACTTGTATCCTTCCAACAAAAAGCTTCTCTGTGTGCTGCTCTCAATGACTCTCTTCTCTACTCCTATGACAATATTAAGCTGTACTGTGAAGATGTTGTATCACTTGACAACATGTCAGTTATGAGGAGTGGAAGAAAAAATACAAGATTGATGATACAGGATCTGGATCAGATGGAGAAACAGGCGGAGGAGGCAGGAAGCCAGCAAGAGGTAGGAAGGCATCAAAATGAATAGCACAAACATGTTAAATATAGACCATCAGCCACCATGTTTTAACTCAACTCTAAAGGTAAATACTTCAAGTCCCTCTTCCAGCCTTGCGAGCTATAACCTCCAACCTCTTTGTTGTGTCGTGCCTCTCCCAGGTCGTGGCCGTGGCCGACGAGGTCCAAACGTACAGAGCTCCGGTGACCACAAAGCACGCTCGGAGCTGAAAACAAAGGATCAGATCATGAAGCAGCGCAAGAAAAAGCAGAAGCACCAGTTCCTGCAGGGCGGGGGGATGAGGAAGCTCCGCTCCAAGAACAAAAAGTGGCTCGGAGAAGTTAAAAAGTCAGGTTTTGGAAGGGGTGGCCATAAGAAAGGCAAGCTGAGGAAGAAACTGTGAGGAGGACAGAGGGTTGATGGTGTGGAGGACATCACGAGGAACTGGGTGATAAGCGTCAGAATCATCTGAGATCATCACCAAAGATTTTCCTGGCGCTTTGTGTGACTGTAGATTAAGGAGAAAATGATTTGTGCATCTTTACACTGCAGAAATGCACGTCACTTCTTCCTTGATGGCCTGCTGAACTCTGCGTTTGCCACAGAGTGATGTTTAATTATGATCCACTAACCTGGATTTACTACTTGTAAGCATGTTGGCAGTCTAATAAAAGTGTTTTGGAGTACTGAAATATGTCTTATCAAAATGGTAAAATACAGATATTAAATATTGTGTGCTTAATTTGCAGTTAGTTTCAAAAATCGTCTCACCCATCTTTTCTTAAAATAAGAGGTGCTCTATAAAAATGACACTAAATTCTGTAAACGTGCTCTATTTGCAATTATTTATCATTACTGTTGTCCAAGTGGTCTCATTTCAAAGTTGAAAGCGAGCATCGGAACGGGCAAGAAAGGCGACTTTTAATTGACTTTGAATGTGTTGTGGTTACTGATATCAGATGGGCTGGGTTGAGAAACTGGCTTAGAATTCCTCTTGCCTTCAGCATGGCCACGCCCCTCTGACTTCTGCAATCAACAAGGCATTTTTACCCAGGGAAATGTTTATTTCGCTTTTCAGTTTGGACTGTTCTCTGTAAATTCCTGAGAAAATTTGAGAAGATCAGGAGTGTCTGAAAAACGTAAAACAGTCCATCTGTCACCAACAGCAATGCTGCCTTCAAAGTCACTTAAATCAACTTTTTTTTTCTGGCATGTGATTGGCTGATTAGATATTTGCATTCAGAAGCAGCTGAATAGGTTAGTGGATAGTGGGTCTGTATTGTGTTATTGTATATTGTTTTTTCCAGTTATTGCTCTGGTATAGAAGTTTTTTTTCTTTAAGTAATTTAGTAATTCTAACATCTCCGCTTATGTGAAGTGTAGACCTAATAGTAAACATCATTTACATGTCCAGTTTTCAAATATTTTTAATCTTGTCTGGTAAAGTTTTCTTTTTTTTGTAATTCACTTACATTTAGGGAAGGAAAGTTTGAAGAAAGGAAATTTGACGTGTATGTTCTAAGATAACGGTGACATTGACGACCTTTATTATAACTGTATTGGGCATGTTCACTTAACCAACAAAAATAACAAACCAACAAAATAAGAAAGAGAATTAATGTTTTATAAAAAGAAACAATGACCAAGCCATCAGTTACTTTATATGCCTACAATATCCACATCCCGTTCCCAAAAAGTCAGTGGTCTCCTGTCTGAATGACTACTGTCCTGTTGCACTGACATCCGTCATCATGAAGTGCCTGGAGCGGCTGGTCAAAGGTCACATCTGCTCCTCCCTCCCTGACACACTGGACCCTCTTCAGTTTGCCTATCGGACAAACAGAGCCACAGAGGATGCCATCGCCCTGGCAACGCACACCACCCTCACTCACCTGGAGAAAGGGAATACATATGCAAGGATGCTCTTCATCGACTACAGCTCGGCATTTAACACCATCATCCCCTCAAAACTTGCCGCGGAGCTCGTCGACCTTGGGCTGGAAACACCTATCTGCAGATGGATTCTAAACTTCCTCACAAACAGGCCCCAGGTGGTGAAAGTTGGTAAGCACACCTCCTCACCACTCATCCTAAACACAGGTACGCCACAGGGTTGTGTGCTTAGCCCCCTCCTATATTCCCTGACTGTGTTGCTAAACACGAGTCCAACATCATCATCAAGTTTGCGGATGACACAACCATCATAAGCCTCATCACAGGCAATGATGAGACGGCCTATAGAGAGGAGGTGATGGCACTGTACGAGTGGTGTCTGGAAAATAACCTGACTCTCAACATCAGCAAAACTAGAGAAATGATAGTGGACTACCGGAAACGACCAGTCAGAGAACACCAGCCCAGCCACATCAACGGTGTCAAGGTCGAAAGGGTCAGCAGCTTCAAGTTCCTTGGAGTCAACATCACAGAGGACTTCTCCTGGACCCTTCACACAGACACTGCTATCAGGAAAGCTCGCCAGCGGCTTTATTTCCTGAGGAGGCTGAGGAAGTTTGGCATGAACGCCAACATCACCTCAAATTTTTACAGGTGTGCAATTGAGAGCTTGCTGACCAGCTGCATCACAGTTTGGTACAAAAGCTGCTCTGCCAGCAGCCGTAAATCACTACAGAGGGTGGTGAAGACAGCAGAGCACATCACTGGCACGAGGCTTCCTGCCATTCAGGACATTTATCTTCAGCGATGCCTCCGTAAAGCACACAGCATCATCAAGGACCACAGCCACCCAGCACATCAGCTGGCGTTACAGACGTTACAGGAGTCTGTCTGCTCGGACTACAAGACTACAAAACAGTTTTTACCACCAAGCCATACGACACCTCAACCACAACACTTAAACCCACACAACACAGTCCACAGGACGCACTCAGAAGCTACCCTACAGCTTCACAAGTACTCTGTTTAATCTGCACTGGTCACTCCACTTTATTGTTATTGATATTTATATTTAAAAGTGCAATACTGTGATTTTCTGCTGCTCATTCCTGTGCAATATCCCATCTGCCCTCCCGTCATATTTCTTTTCAAGATTTTCTTATTTAATCACTAGTGTACATATATTTATATTTATAGATACATATATATTTAGTCATCTTTTCTCTTTTACCATGTCTCTCTAATATTTTGCTCCTTACTATTTTTCTATTTTTTTTTATTATTTTATTATATTTTCTTATACTGTACCATGCTGCTGAGTGACTGCTGCTCGTCAAACACATTTCATTGCAATGTTGACCCTGTGCTAACTTGCATATGACAAATAAAACTGAAAACTGAACTAAAACGGATTTATTTTTATTAATAAAATTGGAAATGTAAGATATTACTAGATAAATTTACAAAAGAAATTTTAACAGTGTGGATTTTAGTATCTGCTTTTTCTCTATTATTTATTGTATATATATTTTTTTACATTAAGTCAATTGATTAAAAAAAGGTTTATTTTTTCAATTTCTCTATTGTCCCACAAGGGGAAATTAGTTTAGCAGCAGGATATAAATAAACAGAACAATACTATAAAATAATAATGACAATAATAGTGATAGAAAGTCCAAGGACAGTTATTTGCCATTGAGGAGACAAGATGCAGTGGGGATAAAAGAGACCTGGAGTCTTTTAGTCTTCCTCACAGGTACGCTAAAACGGCGGCCGGAAGGCAACAACTCAAACTCACTGTGAAGTGAATGGTTCAAACAATTAATAATAGAAAGCGCCTTTCTAAGCACATTTCTATTGTAAATGGCCAAAAGTCCATCTTGCCAGCGCCCTGAAATTTTGCTAACAGTTTTTACCAGAAGTCCCAACTGATTCTTATTCTTCACCGTCAGGTTACCAAACCAGGCAGCGATACAAAAAGACATCACAGATTCGATAAAACGTCTATAAAACAAAGACAACATCTCAGATGAGACATTAAAAGATCTCATTTTCCTTAAAAAGAACAATCTTTGTTGAACTTTTTTAGTAGTGGCATCAGCATGAGATTCAAAACACAGTTTATGGTCAAGTACCACACCTAGAAATTTATAACTCTCAACGATCCCAATATCAGCAGTTTTAATGATAGTGGGTGATGAGCTATAAAAGGACTTCCTAAAATCAGTAATCATGTCTTTAGTTTTTGACACATTAAGTGAAAGGAAGGACTCATCACACCAATTCACAAAATCATCTACAACCTGTCCATGGCCTGACTCGTCCCCCACTAGAAGGCTGACGATCACTGTGTCGTCAGCAAACTTCAGGATGTGTCTGTTCGTGAAATTGCTGCGACACTCATTCGTGTACAGAATGGACAGAAGGGGAGAGAGGCAGCAACCCTGGGGTGATCCAGTAGAGGAGGTGAGCACATCAGAAAATACATGATTCACCCTCACGCATTGTGACCTATGAGTCAGAAAGTCTGTCACCCAGCCGACCAGACTAGTGTCAAGCTTGAAATGATTGTAAAGCCTGTCAGCAAGTAAGAAGGGTTGAATTGTATTGAATGAAAGTCAGCAAATAATAATCTTGCATGGGTGTGGGGCAGTGGCGGCTGGCCCATAGGGGGCGCTCGGGCTCCGCCCCCCCAAATGTGGAGGAGTAAAAATATATATTTTTAAAAAATTCATCAATGATAGTTTTACTATGTGTGTGCCCATATACAGCCAGGCGTATTTTAACATTTTCACCAGCTGACTCATTAAAGTTCAACCAACAAACGGTGTTTTTCTTCTTCTGGGGCGCTCGTCAAAGCGCCCTTGATATGCAGCGAAATAGCCTATCATTAAATGGTTGCCAGGGGAAAATAATAAATATTTGACCTATCAGCGTCGCTGAATTAAATGGTTTGGGGGCGCTTAAAATTGCGCCCCTGCAGAAAACGTGAAAGCTCACGAGTTCATATGGACAACAGTGTAAAGCTAGCTGTGCTAGGGAAAACTAGCATAGCGGCGCAGCTAGATGATGGACATCGGATTGCTTTAAGAAGGCACAACGAAGAGGTAGATAAAAACCGTCATATTTTATCTAAAATCATCGATTGTATTAAGTTTTGTGGTGCTTTTGAGCTAGCAATGCGGGGACATGATGAAAGTGATTCCTCAGACAATCCAGGGATTTTTAGAGGTTTAGTCGACTTGATGGCATCAATTGATCACGACTTGAGGCAACACCTTGAAAATGCTACTGTATTTAAAGGCACCTCGAAAACAGTCCAGAACGAGATCCTGGATTGCATGTTGGCAGTTCTGAGAGAAAGGATCGTGGAAGAAGTAAAGGCAGCGAAGTTTTTAGCCATTCAAGCTGATGAAACCACTGACATTTCTACACACTGTCAGTTAGTCATGGTGCTAAGATACATTGACCAACGAAACCGTATTCAAGAGCGTTTTTTTTTAATTCATCAAGCTACCCAATGCTTGTGCAGATGCAATAGCCAGTGCCTTATCGGAGAGGCTGCGCTTCATCCTCCCCCAGGGACAAGAGAGAAAGTTGATCGCCCAGGCCTACGATGGGGCCGCTGTAATGAGGGGTACCACTGGAGGAGTGCAGCGTAAGATACAGGACATTTATGCTAACGCTCACTACGTACATTGTTATGCCCATCAGTTAAACCTGGTAATGCAACAAGCAACCTCCCACATCCCTCAAATCAGTCACTTTTTTTCCGACATAGCAGGATTCGCTTCTTTTTTTACTAAATCGAGCAAGAGGACTGCAGTGCTTGACGAGGTGGTGGCGCACCGACTTCCAAGTGCATCGGCAACCCGTTGGAACTTCAACAGTCGTGCTGTGAATACAGTGTATGAACATAAAGACGATCTGGTGAGGTGTTTTCAGACCATCCGTAACAGTGAAGGATTTGATGCCCCTACAAAGAGAGATGCCGGTGGTTTCGTGAGAATGCTGGAAGACGAAGCTTTCTGTTTTTTCCTGGCCTTGTTTCACAAGATAATGCCACATGTAGACATGCTGTATAACCACCTACAGAAGAGAAACATCGATTCTGTCACCATCGCAGGGATCACCCAGACATTCATCAGCCGCATGCAGGCTATCAGGTAGGCATAAAAGCATAAATATGTAACCTAGAATAAATGTTAATTATCTATGCATAGATTCTATCAAATTCTCTGCATATATTCTGTGTTCTGTGATTTAAATGTTTAATGGAATTCAGATAATTTTGATTTATATCAGCCTTTGAAGTAATTTTATGAAAAATATTTGATTAAGTATATTTGATGAAGTATATTCCCAGTAATGATTTGATGTAGCCTATACCATAGGCTATTTCCTGAAATTATGGCCAGGGCCTTTATTTACTTGCACTGGTTTTCCCCCAGCCATTAAACCAGGTCCGGTTATTAATTAAATCCGGTAATTCCCGGTAATTAGAACACAACCTTTGTTTGGTTTGTGTTTGGTTAATATATCCCTATTCAGTTTTCAGAAGCCATTAATGAAACTTATGTATTGGATCAGGGAGGCACTTCCTAATCTGGTTGTGGATGAGGAGTACAGGGGACCTGTTCAAGACCCACCCACAAAGAGACGGAGAACATTGGGGGAAGACAGGCAACACCATTTGGCACTGGAGGTAAGCACTAGCTGCTTGGTCTGATTTAAATCGGATCATCAGATAAAATCTAATGACGATGCTGTCAGATGTCATTTGATATAGTGGTCATGACTGTTTTGTTTTGTTATGGACAGATTTTTTTTTTCAGAATAATGATTAACATGAGACATGTGCCAAAGTCTTACCACTGAATCTAACTCTTACCAATTATATATTATTGGATAGGTGTGCGACACCATTATGAGCCATGCCAAGGAGAGGTTTTCTTTCACCAAGCACCTTGTCAGCGCCACTCTGTTGCAAGGAGACTTGTTCCAACAACACAGCAAAAATTTTCCAGATGCAGCACTACAAACCACAGTGGAAGCCTATCCCTCATTGGACAAAGCCAGACTTAAAACAGAACTGTCCCTGATCTACGACAACGAGGAGTTTCAGAGTTGTAGTGGTGCGCTGGCGCTCTATCAGGTTCTGATGGAAAACAACCTTCAAGACACATTCACCGAAACTGTAAGTCTTCTTAACATCCTCATCACCACACCAATGACAACATCAGAATCGGAGAGGTGTTTCTCTACTTTAAAGAGGATAAAAACTTTCCTGAGAAACAATATGGCTCAGGATCGGCTCAACGCTCTGGCTATGCTGTCCATAGAGAAAAAACTCACACAAGAACTTCCTGATTTCAACACCAGGGTCATCGAGAAATTTGCCACTCAGAAAGACAGACGAGCAAAGTTCTTGTACAAATAAGAACCCTTAACCATATTTACTCTCTTTCTCCATCCCTCTCTCTTTCTCTCTTTAGCCCACCCCCCCAATCAGTTTACAGTTGTTGTTTTCAATAGTTATTTTTCATTCATTCAAAAAAAAAAAAAAAAATCTGTTCATGTTCATTTTTACAAATCTATACAAATGGCCAGAATATGGTTGTTCATTTTAAATTTAAATTAAAATTGTGTTGTTTGATGTACTCATTAAATGGGTCATTTTAGTCGATATCATAAAAATTGCCCCCCCTGAGATTTTTTTCAGGAGCCGCCACTGCTAGAAATACACCATCACGTGATGCATACTTCTACGGTTATGAGCCGAGTTACGCCGTGTGGCAAGTTTTGTGGGGTGCTTTTTTGATATTTAATGGATCGATTACATTTTTTATTTCTCACCGATATCTGATCCAGTAATTTGGGTCAGTATCGGACTGATACCGATACGTAATATCGGATCGGTCCATCTCGGCTAGTGACACTCGGCTAGTGGACAAATTCAGCAAGCAGAGAGAAGACCGAGCTGCAGAAAGCAGGCTGCAGCAGCCAACCAACCCCACCACTACTGCTGACTGCGACATTACAGAAAAGGTTGAGAGTGATTTAAAAGTAAGCATGGGTGAAGTATTGCTTCTTTCTTTCTTCCCTGGATTGCTGTAGTTGCAGGTTTACATCAGTTTCATTAAGGATTAAGCACACATTGAACTCCAGGAAATCATAAATGAAAGTGTGGATATTACCTGTCCACAGATTCATGGTGACTAACTGCTCTTTTAACTGTTTGGTGACTTTGCTTTGTTTGGCGATTGTAGAAATGGTTTACATGAGCTTATAGCTGAGATTCAGAGGTTTCTACAGCTCTTATATTTCTGACCTCTTGTTATAACCGATTAAATGCGATCTCCTCCCTTTTGCCCCCATTTTTGGTGGTGTGGGTGCAAATGATCAGGCATGACATTCTCAAAATAAATCAGATAAGATACTGCAAATAATTATTTCTGCATTTGTGCGATTGAAATGAATTGAAAATGTGTATGCAATGATACAGTTTTAAAGATTTGGCCTAAATAATTTTTCGAGTGAATGAGCCTAAACATGATGACCTAACCAGTGACACCGTGTCACCGGTGACACACACACACACACACACACACACACACACACACACACACACACACACACACACACACACACACACACACACACACACACACACACGTATGACTTTGCCGGTCTCAGCTGAAACAATTTCAGTGTTTCAAACCATGTTCCAGGATTTTTCCTTCACCATTTATGAGGTTTCAAGAAGAAGATGATATGAATGTTTGAAAAAGTTATAGATGAAAAGATTCGATGAAAAATACTCAAAGGATAAATTCAATTGTTTATTGTTTTATGAATAAGTTGAAAAAGAAAAAGTTAAACAAGTAAATAAAGAAACAAGGTAAAATGAAGTAAGAACAAAACGTTAAGAAGTAAATAATGAAACAAGGTAAAATGAAGTAAGAACAAAACGTTAAGAAGTAAATAATGAAACAAGGTAAAATGAAGTAAGAACAAAACGTTAAGAAGTAAATAATGAAACAAGGTAAAATGAAGTAAGCACAAAACGTTAACAAGTAAATAATGAAACAAGGTAAAATGAAGTAAGAACAAAAAGTTAAGAAGTAAATAATGAAACAAGGTAAAATGAAGTAAGAACAAAACGTTAACAAGTAAATAATGAAACAAGGTAAAATGAAGTAAGAACAAAACGTTAAGTAAATAATGAAACAAGGTAGAGGAGAGAAAACCCCAACAATCCCCTCTGAGCACGCACTAGGCGACAGTGGGGAGGAAAAACTGCCTTTAAACGGGCAGAAACCTCCGGCAGAACCAGGCTCAGGAGGGGACAGTCAACTGCCGGGACTGGTTGGGGAGGTGAACAGAGGTGGAGCAAGACGAGGCTACACCTGCTGAGGAAGCAGTAGAGTTCCTCCTCCAGGGCCAGCGGAAGCGTTTGTTCTTCTTTTTCATGCAGTTTTCTACAAGAGCTTTTTTTTCCAGGATGAGGGTTCTCAACTCATCGATGGTTTCTACGTTTTGTTTCTCAAGCTTCTTGCATGTTTTCTCCACCTCTTCCAAGGTTGCTTGTTTTTCTTCAAGCTTTTCCCTGAGCTCTTCGGATGTTTCCTCCTGCATTATCTTGTCCTTGTGCATGTCTGCGTTTCTCTGTTGTACTTCTTTGTACATGTCTTGTAGCTCCTCATTTCTTTTGTGGATATCTTGGAGCGTACGCTGCAGGTCGTCATGTATGTTGTCTTGTTCTTGCTTTTGCGCCTGCATTTCAGTGTGTTTGCGCTTCAAGTTGTTGTATTCCAACAATATCCCCTTAGTGAGCTCGGAGTTGTTTCTCGCCATTTGCTCCATCCTTTTCTGCATGTGCGAGCATTGTTTGTCCAGTTTTTCTTTTTCCCCTTCTAGTTGCTTTTTCTCTTGAAGAAGGTCTTTGTTTTGGCGCAGAGTATCATCCACCTTCTCTTTCAGCATTCTGTATTTTTCCTCCGTGACTTTGAGTTTGTGCTCCATGTCTCTTTGCCTTTTCTCCTGTTCTTCCTTCTGTTGGAGGATTTCTTTATTTTTTTTCACAGCTTCATCGAAGTTTGTTTGGAGCAGCCGATTCATTTGGTCCATATATTGGAGATCCCATTCTGTCTTCTCAACCGTAGCTTTGCTGTCTCTAAGCTGGTTGGACATCTCCTTTAGTTCCACGCTCTTTTGCTTGTTTTCCTTAATTAGGAAGACAATCTGCTCTCGGGCTTGTCCAAACTTGATTCCCCAACCCTCATTAATAATATTTATGTCGGGCTGGCGTTTTTGTCTTTCTTCCAGGTTCTTATTTTGCGCTTCCATCTGTCTACACTTCTCCTCCAGTTGAAGTTTCTCTTCTTCAATCTGTTGAATTTTATTCTGGAGATGGTAGTTTTCCTTCCTACTGTCATGTAATGCCCTTTGGACGGCTAAGAGGTCACTTGGCTGGCCACGACAGGAAGGAGAAGCGGCGTAATCTTTTTGCCTTGGTTGGTGTCTTGTTGGATACATGTTGAAGGTTGTACACGACAACTCTGAAAAGGTTTCCAAAAGTTTCTGTGGTGAACGCGTGAAGGCTGCAAACACAAATGCTGCGAAGACACGAACTAAAAAACTGCTGTGTGTCACCCCTGTTTAAGGAAAAACTTCAAAGGATCGTGTAGTGACATCATAACTCCGTGAGCCAATGAGATTGTCATGTGACATTTTGGAATGGAGATATTTTTTTTTAAACCGTTTTCAAATTTAACTTAATATTTGACTGTTTCTTAACTGACCTGTTTAGCTGATTAAGAAATGAATTGAAACGAGCATCACTAACGTTATATAACAGACAACAGAAAAAAAACAGTTTTTTTCTAAGTAATAGAGGTATAATACATTTTTTTAAATTTTTTTTTAAATTATCCTACTTTTTATAAGAGGGAACATTATTTAAAGAATATGTATTTAATTGGAAAACTCTCTATTCGTCTAAAGGCTATAACAAGAAAGGTGAGCTTCCTGCTCAAAAATGAAATGACCAAAATAAATGGAGCATTTCTCTGCAATTACAAAGTCTGTGTAAACAATCTTGGTTTCAAAATAAGGCTAATGCTGGTGAGATGTCATCACAGGTGTAAATATTACTGCAGATGTTACTATGTCAAAGTTTCACAACTGTCTTATGTTTATTTATGTAGGCAAGACCTACTTTTCACTTCTTTCCTTTGCTATATGTTCTTGAGTGTATTAGTTTGCCAGCAGCACGAACATGTACTAGTGTCAATAATAATAGTACGGTGGATTAGAAAACCTGCTCACAAGTTGAATAAACACCCAGGATTGTTGCAGAATTTTCATTCAAAACCAATATTTGAGTCAAAATGAGAAAGTTGTTTGTGCTGTCTGATGAAGAAGAAGCAAAATAAAGTGCAGTTTTGATGTAGATGATGTTGTATACAAACTAGAAGAGGAAGATAGTAGGATCTCTGTATCATGCTGTGTCACTTTGTACCATGTAATTCTTTCTATTTCCACCAGGGGGTGTTTTCAGAAGTGGTAGGTGGTAAAAGAAGAGGTCAGCAGGAAGATGGCGAAGAGCGACCAAAGACCAAGAAAAAGAGGCAGTCAGGCAAAGATGAAGAGTATTATATCCCTTACAGACCTAAAGACTTTGACTCTGAGAGAGGGTGAGGCATTAAACTGTTGCATCTGTTTCTTTAAAAAATGTGAATGGCTTTGTGTTTTATGCTGTTTTGTCCCGTGTTATGCGTCGACAGGTTGAGTCTCGGTGGAGAGGGCAGTGCTTTTGAACAGCAGGCCTCTTCAGCTGTCCTTGATCTCATGGGAGATGAAGGCGATCGCCTTAACCAGCAGAAGAAAATGATGAAATGGTACAAATTTCCCTATGTTTGACTCAGTATCCACCAAATGGTCATTTCAAACTATAATTTAAAGTCTTTTTTCCCCCTTCTTTTTTTAGGGACCGTAAGAGGAAGCATTTTGTGAGAGAAACGGGAAAAGAAGACCAGAAGAAGAAGATCAAAACAGACAGCGGTCAGGTTATCAGTAACAAGAAGAACAGGAAGAACTTGTATCCTTCCAACAAAAAGCTTCTCTGTGTGCTGCTCTCAATGACCCTCTTCTCTACTCCTATGACAATATTAAGCTGTACTGTGAAGATGTTGTATCACTTGACAACATGTCAGTTATGAGGAGTGGAAGAAAAAATACAAGATTGATGATACAGGATCTGGATCAGATGGAGAAACAGGCGGAGGAGGCAGGAAGCCAGCAAGAGGTAGGAAGGCATCAAAATGAATAGCACAAACATGTTAAATATAGACCATCAGCCACCATGTTTTAACTCAACTCTAAAGGTAAATACTTCAAGTCCCTCTTCCAGCCTTGCGAGCTATAACCTCCAACCTCTTTGTTGTGTCGTGCCTCTCCCAGGTCGTGGCCGTGGCCGACGAGGTCCAAACGTACAGAGCTCCGGTGACCACAAAGCACGCTCGGAGCTGAAAACAAAGGATCAGATCATGAAGCAGCGCAAGAAAAAGCAGAAGCACCAGTTCCTGCAGGGCGGGGGGATGAGGAAGCTCCGCTCCAAGAACAAAAAGTGGCTCGGAGAAGTTAAAAAGTCAGGTTTTGGAAGGGGTGGCCATAAGAAAGGCAAGCTGAGGAAGAAACTGTGAGGAGGACAGAGGGTTGATGGTATGGAGGACATCACGAGGAACTGGGTGATAAGCGTCAGAATCATCTGAGATCATCACCAAAGATTTTCCTGGTGCTTTGTGTGACTGTAGATTAAGGAGAAAATGATTTGTGAATCTTTACACTGCAGAAATGCACGTCACTTCTTCCTTGATGGCCTGCTGAACTCTGCGTTTGCCACAGAGTGATGTTTAATTATGATCCACTAACCTGGATTTACTACTTGTAAGCATGTTGGCTGTCTAATAAAAGTGTTTTGGAGTACTGAAATATGTCTTATCAAAATGGTAAAATACAGATATTAAATATTGTGTGCTTAATTTGCAGTTAGTTTCAAAAATCGTCTCGCCCATCTTTTCTTAAAATAAGAGGTGCTCTATAAAAATGACATTAAATTCTGTAAACGTGCTCTATTTGCAATTATTTATCATTACTGTTGTCCAAGTGGTCTCATTTCAAAGTTGAAAGCGAGCATCGGAACGGGCAAGAAAGGCGACTTTTAATTGACTTTGAATGTGTTGTGGTTACTGATATCAGATGGGCTGGGTTGAGAAACTGGCTTAGAATTCCTCTTGCCTTCAGCATGGCCACGCCCCTCTGACTTCTGCAATCAACAAGGCATTTTTACCCAGGGAAATGTTTATTTCGCTTTTCAGTTTGGACTGTTCTCTGTAAATTCCTGAGAAAATTTGAGAAGATCAGGAGTGTCTGAAAAACGTAAAACAGTCCATCTGTCACCAACAGCAATGCTGCCTTCAAAGTCACTTAAATCAACTTTTTTTTTTTTGGCATGTGATTGGCTGATTAGATATTTGCATTCAGAAGCAGCTGAATAGGTTCGTGGATAGTGGGTCTGTATTGTGTTATTGTATATTGTTTTTTTCAGTTATTGCTCTGGTATAGAAGTTTTTTTTTCTTTAAGTAATTTAGTAATTCTAACATCTCCGCTTATGTGAAGTGTAGACCTAATAGTAAACATCATTTACATGTCCAGTTTTCAAATATTTTTAATCTTGTCTGGTAAAGTTTTCTTTTTTTTGTAATTCACTTACATTTAGGGAAGGAAAGTTTGAAGAAAGGAAATTTGACGTGTATGTTCTAAGATAACGGTGACATTGACGACCTTTATTATAACTGTATTGGGCATGTTCACTTAACCAACAAAAATAACAAACCAACAAAATAAGAAAGAGAATTAATGTTTTATAAAAAGAAACGATGACCAAGCCATCAGTTACTTTATATGCCTACAATATCCACATTTATTTTTATTAATAAAATTGGAAATGTAAGATATTACTAGATAAATTTACAAAAGAAATTTTAACTTAGTGTGGATTTTAGTATCTGCTTTTTCTCTAATATTTATTGTATTTTCTTTTACATTAAGTCAATTGATTAAAAAAAGGTTTATTTATTTGTTTTTAAAAAGCACTAATCTTCGGGGGTTATATTCATAACTAATAGTATGTAGCAGACTTTTTTCACTCATCAGTGATGCGCTCTTTCTGTCACATGTGAGTGTTTTTTTTTTTTACTGTATTTCAATACATCATGTAATTTATTTCCTGCAGAAGATCCAACAGTCAATCATCCGACCAAAGAGACTTCTGTCATTCCTTCAGCTGCTTGGCAGGTGCAAAATATGACCACATGCGCAGCACAAGAAAGAGCAACACAACACTATCGAAGAGCAGGAGTCCATCTGGATGTGATTATAATGCTCCTGTTGTTTCGGGATGATATGGATACATACCATAATAAGTTACCCATTTATTCATTGCTGCTGGCTCCTGACTCATGAAGACTTGAGGCTTTCAGTTGTCTGTGTGAAAGCAGCTGAAGATGAAGAACAATTGATTGGTACAAACACAACAGAGTAACCATGGAGATGGAGCACTGTCATAGTTCCCAGTAGTGGGCTCTTTATATCACACCCGTTTATAGATCTTTGTGTTTAATGCACTTTTTATAACAGAAGCCAAAACTGAACTTGGCACTCGTGTTGTGATTTAAATCCTGAATGCATTTAATTTGTTAGTAAAACTTTTAGGCTCAGTTACTTGAGAGAGAGAGAAAATAAGGCTGCATATAATTTACCAACTAAAGCAGTGCATACAATATAAAATCTAGCTAAACAATTAACTCAAATAAAATGCATTATATGTCTACATTGAATGTAGCATGTACAAACGTGATTATGCAATATGAAGAAAATATAAGCAATTGTCCATTAACCTTATTTTTACATGCACACACATCTACAAATATTTATTTTGGGCTTTGCAACATGATCATATTCTAGAAAATGTAGATGTATTTGCAGATATTATTATTCATTGTATGTGTATACTTACATGTATATGCACAATAACCATGTACACTGTGTGGAATTTATCTTGTCTATTCAACTCACAATCAGCACATCATAGATATAACGGGGCATAAAAGCCATTCATGCACTTACATACAAAAAGGGGACTTTTAGAATTAAATAAGATCTTTATATTTGTATTAAAAGAACGATTAAAATGAGGCTTACAAAAGTGTGTCACTGGGCAAACTTAATCAATGTGTTATTAAAATTTTGCAGTCCACTGTTTACAGACCAATATTAAGTACCGAATAAAATGTACAGGCAGACAAACTAAACAATGAAGCAATTTAGAAAAAAAAAGTCAAGCTAACTAATCTCCACTTGCTCATAACCAGGAATATGTCTTACTGCATGGAGAATAACATCCAGACAAGGAATTTGAACTGTCTGTCTCCAAAGTATCTGGACTGGAGGAGAGAATGTTGCCTATGATATCAGTTAATCCCCATGCACAGATACTGAACCACAGCCTACCTTTTCTTCATATCCGCATCCTCTGTGAAACCATCCCTCACCCACCTTGTCTATCTCAAGTCCCCACTCCCCGTCCTGGCACTCTCTAGTGCTACAGCGGCTCTCCAGTCATCAGGAACGGCAGCTTTATCTTTGTTTAGAGTTCCCAGGACTAACACAGCATCCACTTGAGATATGACAAGAGCTTGAGCATCAGAGTGCTGCAAGTCATATAACACTAGGATGCATATGTTACACAGTTATACATATATGTGTTTAATTATAGAATTTGACATGCTGCTTTATTAAGCGTAGTTGATTTAAAGCTGCAATTTCTTTTTTTACATTTGTAGTTAGCTCTGCAAACTTTGAAGCAGTGCTGCTTATTATTTTGGCACTCAATCTGTTGCGTTCTGTCCTTCTTGATACTGTAAAGGATAGTCTGACTATTGTATTGTATTGTATTGTATTGTATTGTATTGTATTGTATTGTATTGTATTGTAAACTGTTCTATTGTAAAATACCCTAATAATAAATAAACAAATAAATAAATAAATAAATAAATAAATAAATATTAATGTTAATAAATGCAGTCTATTTAATTTAATCTATTTTTAATTAATATCTTAATTATTATATACAATTATTTTTATGTTACTTTAGTAATACTTTAAATGCATAGATGATGTGCAAAAGTAAAATAAATAACATATACAGAAATAAATGAGGTTAGGGAAACAAAATAGGCTAAATAAATAGAAAAAATATATATATAACATTTTGTAAAGTAATACCTACCTTTATTTTGATTATATTATTTGTTGTATTTAATGGCATAATATTTTACACATTGACTAATTTGGTTAGTTCTTTACTTATTTGTGATCTTGGCAGTTTTGGTCCTCCATATTTGATATCAGAACAATATATTTAGATTTTCTTTCCCCCATAGTTATCTCATTAATCTTAATCTTTTATCAGTGTAATTATCTCTTTGCAGATGTGTGTGTGTTTCATTCCTTCCCAAGCAGCCTTCTTTGCATGCAGTCTGGCTCTCTTCTCTATGTGCTCTCTCCAGTGATAAGATTGCTGCCCTTTCTCAGGCTATCGCTTACAAGGCAAAAGGCCACTTGTGGAATGACAGGGCCAACAGGACTGACATTAACCGCTCTCAGTAATTTTATTTTTCTATGGGGGGAAAAATGCCAACAACTCGTTAAAAGTATAACAACATGAATACCTTCAATGGGGAATTTTCTGTGAGTGTGTGTGACTGTTGTTGTTGTGTTCTTGTTTTATACAGCTTTCAGGGTCTGGCCTGGCAGACTGGGTGGAGCTGAGATGTTGTTGGGTCAAATGCTGGTTAGCTTGGTTTATTGTCAAATTATAATTACAGTGCTGTGGCTTTGTTTTGGAAACAGGCAGCCTATGAAGATGTTTGGAACAACCTGCTATGCAGATGCTTAAAGGGAACCTAAAATTAGCTTGATCACAAGGGAAGGACTGCAGGCTGTCTCGAGCCAGAAATGTCCTAATTAAAATAGAAAGGTCTGTTGGGATTGTGTGCCTGTAAGCCTTTTACTAAGACAAATAGGAACCAGATTGGCATCAAACCAATCTGAATGTCAAAAATCTGAAAGGACTGTGATGAAGTGTTACAAGCTGAAGTTCAGAAATGCGCTGCAGCAGTACCTATTGCAAGCATATTGTGAAAGGAAATACACTTCTTCAGATGCTTCTAAAATCTGTTTACACTTGCATCATATCAAATTGTGTAACAACAAATAAATGAGTTAAACAGCTTAGAATCCTTCATTCCTGATAATGGAAAACGTCTGAGCCCAATCACACTCGTAGCCCGGCTACAAACTGCACGTGCACTGTCTGACATGTCCTCTGCTTATCTTCAGATTATTAATCGTTATTTGGAAATATTTGAATGAAATGTCAGGAAAACAATTTGTCATCACCGCAGCAATGATTACTTTAATATGTCAGTGACTTTGTGGATTTGAAACATTAAACATTAACTGATGTATGACATAAGCTGTCTAAGCTGAATCCCTTCTTAAATTGCCTCAGTATATGCTCTCTGGAAAGACATGCCGTCTAAAATTCACGATCTTCCAATTGTTATGTACAGAAAATCTGTCACTGCCACAGAGCTGTGTCTCTGCTATGATCTGTTACTGCTGACAAGCTGTAAATCTGGGTGCACCCTCTGCAAAAAGGAAAGAGGCTTTCCAGCTAGGACAATTACATCTACAGCAAGCTGCTAGATGGTGTTTCCACTGCTCGCCTGTGTGCTATTATAGTAAAATGCAGCCAGTATGCAAAGCCTTTTCCCTGATTTGGATTTCTTTTTTTTTTTTATTACCCTCAGCATCTTCCAACATTCTCTTTATTTTGTGTCACTTTGACCACAAACGCTGAATATAGAGGTTGTTGGGTTGGTTGTGCGTGTTCCAACGTTGAATAGTTAGTTAAATATACAGTTGTAGGCCTTTGGAAATTAACAACACACGTCTGCTGCGAACACATACGTTTAGTTTGTGCACAATTAAGAGCATCTGCATTTTGATTTTTAGACCACTGTGCTTTGGAGAGGGGAAACATGCTGGCACGGAGCCACAGCTCATCATCCCATTGGAGTAGGACTCAGAGAGGGTTATTTTTGGGGATGTTCAGGTGCCTGGGTCCCCGTCAGAAAGCCCTTATAAAGAGGTCCTCTCTGGGTGGGTGGAAAGTGAGTTATCAACTCCACTGTCGCTTCTAGATGGGGCCGACTCGTTTGCATCTAGTCAACACCTTCCACCCCTCTCTGGCACAGAACCCGGCTCCCTAAAGTGACCAATGGCCCTGCACCTTTTTCCTTGCATACAATATCCCTCCCCATACCATCATTCATCTGTGGGTAAGCATTAAAAAAACTGCTTACCTACATTAGTTCAGAAGAGCCATTGTGGATTTGATTTCTTTAACTGCAGACTGTCAGTTTGTGCATTTGTATCCCTTTCAACAGTTAACTTCACGTCTATGCATCCTGATCCAGGTCATAAAGCCTTTTGCATTTGACTTAACATGTTGAAGAATAGCATAACCACATCTTTCCATCCTTTCCTCCCCCCTCTACCCTCCTCTCCTTTCCTTGTCTAAGGAATGTTTTCCTAGACTCTCTTTTCACCCTCTGTGAGCTGTCTGTCTCTCTGTGGTTCCACACTTCATTTGTCTTCCACAGGATCAGAGAAACAGTGAAAATCAAAATAATCACTGGACATTGAAGCAGTAGGATGCTTAAAGCAAACCATGGATAACAAGATGACAAAGTTTGTTAAGACAGAGGCTCTCGAGAATCTGGACAGTCCAGACAGTTGTTGTATCTGTTATCCATATTTATCAAGTTCTCGGTTTCTTTGTAAACGCTGAGCACATTCTCTTATATTCACATCATGAATATCTTGTGGTTCATGTTGTAGAGCTTCAAAACATTTGACTTGTGTAATTGTGTTTAGAGTTTTTGCACATTTTATTAAGTGATGAACATGAATTTGATACACATTTAACTTTTTAAAAAATTGAACTTTTTCTACATTTGTCTCTCTAATATTGCATATTATGAACTATAAAAAAAAGATTTTCAAGAAGTTTCTTTATATATTATATATATATCTTGAGATATTTTTAACCCCACCTTATAATAATATGATGTAAGACTAAACTAATACACTCAAGCTCTAGTATATGTTTTTACTTTACATTACTTTTTTGTGGTTAATGTTTTACAGGAAAGGATATCCACACATGCACATACACTCCTGCTATTACCTTAGTCACCAAAAGATGGCGGTATTACCATTGATGGCAGGTCAGACTCAGATGACTGAAAGTCATTTCTGTGAACCCCCACCGTGGCACAAGTTCTGGTTGTTTGTGAGTGATTTTAAAATGAGCACACGTTCAGGCACTGTCCAGTGTGGAAAGGTTTGTGTGTGAGGCCATTCATCAGGGATCCCTGAGAGCTAACAATATTTTGAAAAGTGGCCCCCAACTGTTCATTTGCAGTATGCACTTTGGGGTGTTTGCAGGAGTCTCCTGAAGCCTAATATTTGTACAGCCAGGTGCAGAGTTAAAAGGTTATATTCTTTACATCTGGTGTGTTGAGTAATATAGATGTAAAAGACAGAATGACTTAAAATTACAGTTATGGTGCCTGGAGAGGGGATGAGGAGTGCTGTAACCTTTTCCATAAGTTGAACTAAGGATTGTGATTGGTTAAAGACTATTTTCACATCTCTCACTCCCCCTTGCTTCCTCCCCTCGCCGTCACACCAGACCCTGGATGGCATGCAAGGCCCTGACCACCGCTGCAGCTTGGCGCCAAGAGGGTACAGTGTATGTGTGTATGTGGGTGTGTATGTGTGTGTGCTTGCGCGCATGCGTTGTATGCATGAGTCAGTTTTGAGGGCCGAGACCCCGGATATGTTGTGGAAGTGTCCAGTGGACAGGGGCCAGACAGGACACGACCTCCTGGAGGAAGCTCAGCCGACCCTATAGGCCAAATAACTATCAATCAACCCAATTTGTCCCGCCCCCAGCTGACCACTTCAAACGCACGGCAGGATCACACCCGTGGTCAGCTTTTTTTAATCTCTTGTATAAATGACCTCATTTTGTTTAGATCACTTCGTCAAATTGGGCGCTAGTAGAGCTCTAAATATTTAAAAATGGGCAGATTACAGGCAGTTATGTGTTGATTCACCAGAATTCAAGCTTTCTATGTAAAAGCAGAGTATGACATACGTCTGTATCAGTCACCTGTAACTGTTGGACACGATTATTTATTATTATTTTGAACTCCACTGTAATTTAGCAGGGGAACTTTCATTACTCCCAATTCACAGCAACTGCAGATCAAAGATTCTCCTCCTCTGCAGGCTGTCCAGGGTTGAGCCTACGCTTCGGACAAATGACCACCAGGTCAGAAACTCAGTTCCGCTGAGGGTAGAGGCCACGGGCCTGTACTGACCCTGGACTGATGCCACTGTGCTATGAACTGCTTCTTATGGCTTTCATTTTCAAACAAAGCAGTTTGGGTTACTCTGGGTTACGTTTTTGTTCTGCGGTGGCTGCACTGCTATGACAGCTTGGTAAAAAGTCAGCTTTTTATTATTTTCCTTATGCCACAGTTTTTACCCAATACTTTATATTTTATATTAATTGATGTTAATTTTGACATAAAAGTTAAAATAAAAACTTTGCTGCAAGATGTGGCCCACAGGTTTAGCACTATTCCTTCATTCAGGTAATTACAGCAGTCATCTGGATTTTAATTTTCATTTGTAAGTGTTGCTGTGCATTTGTTATCTTCAAACTCAGATTTACTTGTTTGTGCAACACTTTTGTTGCCTGTAGGATGATGTTGCTTTGCTCCACATATACAACCTAAAACAAAGAAACAGGCTAAAGATGCAGAACGAGGACCAGAGTTAGCAGACATATGGATGTCTTACTGTTGTCTGTGTCTGGAGGGAAAGGGCTAAAGGTGCTAATTAACAGGGCTGTCAGTGGTTCCTTGAAGTGAAGTGAACTTGCCGATAACCAGAGTGGCTTGTGGAGGAAAACTGACGGGGCCCTCAAACCATCTGGATCTTGTTCTCCCAAAAACGCCAGGCTGTGGCACAAAATTGTGTATTAGCAATGAAATCTAAAGATGGATATAAAGGCTAATGGGACTTCACTGTGTTTTCTAAGGTAGAAAGTCAGTGTAAGGTAGCAGTGTTGACAGGTGCTGTAGATAAACAAGTAATAAGGTTTGTACAATATAAACTTGAGATTTTTGTCAATTTCATTTGCTTACAACACATTTCTGCCAAAACACAAAGCAAGAAACACAACCGTTACAGCATATGAAATGTGTGAGACCTTATATTCTTGCTGATATTCAAAAATAGCAACAAAAACAGCAAACCCCCCCCCAAATGGTTTGATTTTCCCCCTTTATGTTTCCTTGATGTCTTCAGCGATGGAGCTCGGCTGTGACAGCGTGCTATCCTGTGACTCTGGAGGGTCTGTGTAGCTCATCTCCTTGCAGGTAATCAACCATCATTCTTTCATGAGGCTCTGAGTGTTCAGGAGAGACTCTGGATCTCCCCTGCTGCTTCTGCCAGCAATACATCCTGCTACACGTTAGGAAACATGACAACTGCACTCCCTCCCAGTTCAATGCACCTGAACACACTCCTGTATCTCATGACATGATAGGTCAAGTCAGAGCTCTTTTTGCTGGAGTCCGCTTCAAGGGAGCTGAGAAAGGAGTGGTATAGATTAGGATCTTTACAAAAAACACGATTCTGTTTGGTGAAGCTGAACCGTACTGTAATTAAAATGTACTGTAGAAAAAAAAGGAAAAATAATCCTTAAAGTTTTGTTTTTTCTTTGTCACCTACTCCTCTTATTTATATCAGAAGGCAATAAAATGTACAGAATGAATGTCACTACTTTCAGATTTAGAGAGATCGCTGTAAATATAAGTGACTGGAACTTAAAGGCCTTACACAAAGTAGTGCTGGAGCAGCAGACTGCTCACAATCTAATTTCTGGTGTAAAGCATTTAGCCCATTACATTAACAGGCAGCAAATTCTACAGTGTTGGTTGTTTAAAGTTCAACACCAATGGCTAAAAATGGCTAACATGGTTGCACCATATTGAACACACATATAAATCTGGCTCATTAATGCATACTCATACTTAACTTCATTGTGAAAAATTAGCTTGACACAATGTGGGATTCAATATGCATCTTTAAACATTTTGAATGAGTTGACTTTAAATGTGCATTAAGGGATTTTAATAGAAGCAACTACACAATGCTTCATTTAATTTTACCATAAGCAGCACCTCTGTCTTTGCATTTAATGTAACAGTAATCTACTCTAATCTAATAAAACTATAAACCAGTTATAGGTGGCAAAATGTTACTGGAGATTTATTATTATTATTATTAACTAAGAAATTGTCACATTCAAAAATACATTCTCAAGTATATATATATATATATATATATATATGAATATGAAATATGATTGAACCGATAAGTTAGAGGGGTTAGAGAAATGAACAAACAGCATTTGCTATGTTCCTGCTGTTCACTGCTGCATACATAAAATGATTAAAGTAAAAATAAAGAAGTCTTATGTTAATGTGTCACCCTCACTCTCAGAAGCACTCCCCGTGGGTGCCTGTTTAGCTTACAGGGGGAGCAGGCAGCCATTTGCCCCAAGGCTGAATGCCGCAGGCCAGGTTTGACTCTGACTCCTTTGCTGCATGTGTTAATCCATTTCCCTGGCTACTTTTCACTACGCTATTTAATAAAGTCAAAAAGGCCAAAAAAAAAAACTATGTTAAAAAAAGCTCTGCCCTCTTCTTGCACCTTTTATGTTGTCACGAGTGATTATATTTCTGCAACTTTTCAGCATTTACAGGCTTTGTTGTGCCTTCACTTTGAGATTCTGCTTTTAAACGTGATCTCTGACTTTATAAACTGGTCTTTTTGGATAAACTGCAATTCTTGGATTTATTCAAAAGTCTGGTCTAGATGAACCAATTAAAGTGATCAGAAGATGAGACACATAAATCATCAGTTCAAGTTAGTATTCTGGAAAGTGCACACGCATAACAAAGCACACCTTACTTCTCTGATTGGCAAGTTATTGCTTTTGTTCCTCTTTATGCTGTCAGAAGCAAATTCATTGCATAAAGATTAATTTACATTTTTTCCCCCCTCAATGACTGACTTACAACTGACAACCAGCACACAGCACGTCCACTTTATTGGCTCTTCCATGAACCAAGAACTGTCCAGAATGGCAAATCTTTTTACAGGACGCCTGCTGTTTTCACGCTTGCTGTATGCTTGAAGACTTACTGCAGTCTCTTTTTCTTTTCTCTCAACTTATCTCATCGCTTCCATATATTTTTAGGATTAGGTGTGGGTATATTTTGCCTGTGTGTGTTTGCGTGCACACATCATTTGTGCGCCTTTGTTCGTGAGACATGGTTTTATCAGTGTAGCTCAGTGGTTAAACAAAAATGGTTGAAATGATATCCAGAGCTCAGACATCAAACACCAGAGGCCAGTTGAGTTATGGCGCATCGATCGACTGCAAGAACAAAGGGGGGGGGGTTAATGGGATGGAAATCGTGGAAGAAAGAGATAGATGAAGTAGACAGAAGACAAGCAGCCCAGTCTGCAGGCAGATTCTGTTTGGGGTCTGAGGCTCTGGGGTTTATGTCAGTCAGGATCTGGAGGAAAAGTTGCTCCCTTGAGAAAAAGAATGGAAAGAAAAAGAGAGAGAGGGATGCAAGCGGATGTGTGGGGCACTAAGAGTCTAGATGACAGGTGACATTAACCAGGTGCCCTCCTGGCCCAGCTGTCAATTCATCACTTTCCCTTCTTCTCCTCAACAATAAAACTTTAAGAATGTTTAAAAAAAAAAAAAACATGGGCCAAAGTCAGGTGCTGCATTCGAGCATGCACGGCTGCTGAGTTTCTGTCTGCCTGTGTCTGTTTTTCTAAGCTGTTACAGTCGGGTATGGGCACATGTCTGGATGTTGATGAATAACCAGACCCTCTTTAGTTATCTTCACTTCCTTTCAGAGTTTCAAGTGAGAGCCAGATGTAGCTATTTATCTTAATCTTACCTCTCATTCAGATGAAGTTTGATGCCATTTCTCTTTTCATTAAATTATCAAGCATTAGGACAAGTTGTTATTAGGTGAAAAAAAAAAATCGGGACGTTCTGAGTACATTTTCACCATATGTTTAAAATGCCAAAGCAAAAGACAAATGCCCGCAAAAAAAAAAAATTGCGGTAGACTTAAATAATCTGGACGCTGTATGACAAAAGATGTGTGACCCCAGGAAGCTGCTTCATGTACACATAAAGATTTAATTTACTGTAGTAATATTCAAGCTAATGCATTTAAGATGTACTTGAGAAAAACCTTTCGAGACAAAGACAGCCTGAGTGTTGAGTCAGAGGAGATGGGGCTCCTCACACCATTGTAAATAGACGACTGTATAATACATCATAAATCATTCAACACGCACCACATTTGACTAATTCATTGTCTGCCCTAGTCTTATGTGAGTTTTTAAATACAGATCTATAATAATACTTACAATAATACCAATACTACTATTAAAAATAATAATGGTAATACTAATGAACAGTGTTGGTACTGGGCAATTTTAGGAAGTAGAACGCAGTAAAAACACAGCAAACTTCAGTTCCTCCAAGA
Source organism: Aulonocara sp. 'chitande type north' Nkhata Bay (assembly GCF_057382095.1). Lineage (NCBI taxonomy): Eukaryota > Metazoa > Chordata > Actinopteri > Cichliformes > Cichlidae > Aulonocara > Aulonocara sp. 'chitande type north' Nkhata Bay. The sequence goes on from NC_141350.1 coordinate 45,991,748, forward strand.
CGTTATTAATTTGTCTCTAGCACCACATATTGACAGCGTGCACTCTTGTTGTGTGCAATTAACAGAGTTTACATGGTGTCATCCTCAGTGATGACAGACCACAGGCTATGAAAGCTCTCTGACAAGGAGCATGGCTCATATATGTGGATCGTTCAGGACGTGTGAGTGTTGCAAAAAGATGATCAAAACCACATTTTATTAAAAAAAATTGGTGAGGGAGTGTCAAAGACGCTCACGTGTCCGTGAGTCATCTCTCAGAGCAGGCTCTTCTCTCCCTTCCCTAGGGAGAGAAGGGAGAGAATGGGCCCATTAAAGAAAAACGATAAAAACATGGAAATGAACTAATGACACAGGCTTTTGTTATGTTTTTGTTATGTTGCTGCATGTTATATCTACTCCGTTTGATTTCATCTCTCTCTCCTTTAACTTAGAGGCTAAAATGTAAAAACATGACTTTGGAGTTTCAGCACCTTTATGAAATTATGTTGTTCATCACTTTTGTGGATGTTTCCTCTTCTTCATACACTAGTAATTAAAACCATGAGGTCTTGGATATTGTTCTTCACACGGTTGCGTCTCACAGCACATTAAACATTGAAGAACGCAGCTGAAAAGGTTTGTGGTGTGTTCAGACAGCGGTAATGACCTGGGCGAGTGAAGAAGAGAGGACTCCTGTGTGCACAAGTCTGTGCAGAAAGGCGCATGGCTAAAGCACATGTACGTGTGCTCACAAGGTGGCTGTATTGTGCTGCAGTAATTGATAATAAACAGGTCTCATAGAGGGGATTTTTATTACTTTTCCAGTCTTGTTAATTCAGAAAAGAAATGTTTGGTTCTTTCCTCCCTCTTTTTAACTGAGGTTCTTGTTGGCCAGCTCCATGAACGTACCTTTATTATGGGCACCGGTGGTCAGGCTGCTTTAACTGGCTCTGTCAATAACAGAGGCGGAAATCTGGTGGCTGCCATGTCAGGTCCAACACTGCACAGAGTGTTCAATAGGGAATAGTGCGCCTTAAATGAGAACTGTGCAGGAGTTTTTCTTTTCCGCCAGCTGTTGTTTATTTTACAAAATATACAGAAATAAAATAGAATTTTACTCTAATGACAAAGTAAGATAAGTTTGTGAGCCGGCTAGGATAGATAATAGATTTGCAGTCCAAAAAAACAAACATTACATAACTGAAGGTTTCTGTGAATTGTCCCATTTCATGCAAATGAACAACTGAGTTTTGTATTCTTTCAGTTAAGCATGTAACAACCATTATCATATAGTTTCCAGCTGAATGGGTTTGGCTGTATGCATGAATACATTAAAACAATTCACTGCAATCACACACATTTTCAAGTAGTATTTCTTACACCCACCATTATTCATGTTGTTTGTGTTGGCTGTGGGGGTGGAATTAAAAAAAAGTTTTTATAGTACTTTATAAATCAGCTATAGCCAGTCAACACTGGTGTTTGTTGTCAGTATTTTCTGTGAAATCAACCGTCCAGATTGCCGCCCTTTGTGTTGGGGATTGAGGTTGAACGGTGGGTGGGGGGTGGCAGGAAGAGCGGAGGGCTGGGAGCGAATTCTTGTCCAAACATTCTGCACGCGGATTTGTATTCATTGCACCCCTGCTGCTATTGATATCATTACGCAGGGTGCTCATGCTGCGAGGAGGGGCCTGGGACTGGCAACGGGGAGGTCATGGAGCTGCAGGCCCTAACGAGAAGTGACACTGGCTCCAGGTCGGCCAAGCATCTACCGGATTTCAATGGGAGCCGCACTTTCCCAGTCAGCGCATTAGATCAAAGATCATTACCTGCTAATCAAAACACATGAACATAAGGGGCTTCCCTTCTTCCAGCCTTTCTTTGGAGGAGATGTGCTGGTAAACGAAGGAGGAGACAGGAGCAGCTACTAGACTGGATGGAGCTCCATGGCCCCATGAAAATGGACACTGCACTGAGCCTATTACTTCCTGGACTCATTCAGGTGCCTTGGCTGACCAGCTTTAAACTAATGGTTTAAAGAAACATTGCCACAAAATCAGATTAGGTTACATTTCATTGCTATTAAAGCTTAAACAAAATTCACTGAGTTCTTTATGAATGAGATGCATCATCAGTAGCTTCCATCATACTTGAGACGGACTCACGTGGGATATATTGGGATGTGTGCGTCTGTTTGCATCTGTGTGGCTATTTTTAAACCTTTTGTCTCTGTACTTGCTTCATCACTATCATTACAGACTGCGTTCAGTGAGCTGCTCTTTGCCGTAAGACTTGATTGCAGCACTTGTCCCGATAGGAACAGACCTTTTTGCTTCTTTAGATAGCTTTGCAGCCAAAGAATGCCTTTGTTTCAAATCATAGAACCAACATCTGATTAAAGACAGTACAGAAAAAGTTAGGCAATATTTCTGTCTTACACTCTCCTTTAGTGCACGAGATCCCTCTGGGATGTTCACAATATTAAGTTGTGTTGTCCGCTTACATCGCTTGAAGTGTCTCAGCAGAACTGGAGTAAAGGGGTGGCAGAAAATACGTCGCTTCTGGGTAGAGGCCTGGGTTTTTAAATGTCAATCCCCCCTTGGTCAACATGGGACAGAACAAGAACAAGTGACTACAGAGAGGGGGAGCAGTGGAGGATATTTTGCTGCCGTACTAAAGGCTCCATGGCCCATTAATCGTTTGTTTGAGTTTCCGCCCCGGCGAGCATGTCATGTCTCTATTAGAGAGGGTTTGTTTCTTCTTCCTGTCCGTCTCTTGGCAGCAGGGGGCTCTCATACATCTCATTTGGCCACGTACTGCTGTCTGGTGCCAGGCAGGCTGCCCTGCATTGTGTACGTGTGTGCACAAATTTGTATATATGTGTGTATTTGTGTGTCCAAATGTACGCTGTGAATTTCATGTTTTTAGACTACTCATTCATTGAGGTGAACTTTAATGCTATTTGAGCTAGTAGGGTATGTTTCCAATGTGATCTGCTGCACACAGCAAATCCCTCCTAAATACTGTTGTCAGTTACTTAATCCTTCCGACTACTGCAATTCATGGATTACTCATAATTGGATTACTTTTGTTATTTTATTGCCTTTGTTTGCTCCGGTAATATGCAAAACAAATTATTATATATCCATATAAATTTTCTCTAACTTCAGCGTCCATGCTGCTAAATGTTGAAGTTGCAAAGGGCTTTTTGATAGTAATAGCTGAAAACACTTAAGCTGGGGCAATAAAAATGAAAGAACACTTATTCACTGAGCGTCATACTTTTAGACTTATTGTGAGCTATGGTGGACGTAATACTATGTTGAAAGTTGCAGTTAAAAATCCACAGTTTTAAACTTAAGGAGAGTGATGATTGAAGGACGACTTCATTAATTCAAGAACTGGATACAAAGTCAGTTATTGGCAATTGCTGTTGCTTAATTTGGCAGTTGTTTTACTTCTTAGATTACATGCTGTATGAATTTTCCTTGGAGCAACCAAAGTCACAGGAGCAAAAGCTCAGTATAATTTTTTTGAAATATGGTATTTCTTCTGCAGACATATTCTGGGTGGAATGCTGAGAAACAACATTCCAGTGAGTCTGCTGACTTCCTTACTGAGTCTTCAGTGCAGGAGCAAAGCGACTCTGCTGCTGCCTATCTTGATGTTAGTTTGACCGTTGACCTAAGACTATGCTGCAGACATCAGACTGGTGACCTGTCAAGCAGGCCCCTTTATTCCCGTGACCTGCGAAGCTTTCCCCTTTAAACTGAAATATGGCTGCCAAGCCTGCAGAAGCCGGCCAATTAGAAAGTGGAAAGAAATCAGAGTGGCACAATGAGCCGAGACTAATAGAGTCCTCTTTATCTGCCGCCTGCCCGTCTGAATGCCTCCCTGCTCTCTTAATGCCCTCAACACTCCTGCTGCCATTCTACTGATTGCCTCTGTGCACAATTGGAAAAATGTCAATAAGATCTGTTCATTGTGATTGATTATTCCTGCTTTTCTTTAAAACAATGCTCAGCAGCTCTATGTACAGTGCCACAAAAAAGCATTTGCCCCTTCCCGATTTATCTTTTTTTTCTTTTTGCATGTTTGTCAGACTTACATGTTTTAGAGCATCAGACAAAGTTTAATATTAGACACCAGTAAACCAAGTAAATACAGTAGAGTTTTAAAATTATTTCATTTATTAGGCTTAACATTTTTGGGAAACCCCCTTTTTTCACTTGTCACACTTGTTGATTCAAGAAATCACTAAAATTGAACCTGTCTGACAAAGTGGAGTAGGCTAAAAGATTTTAAAATGATAGACATGATGTCACAAGCCAAAGTCATTGACATATATTAGTCTGAAAAAGGTTACAAAGCCATTTCTAATCTTTTGCTATTGTCCACAATTGGACAAAACACAAATGGAATAGTGGCGATCCTTCCCCGGACTAACCACCCACAAAAATTTCTCCAAGAGCACATCAACAATTCATCCAGAGGGTCACAAAATAACCCACAACAATATCTAAAGAACATCAGACCTGAAGAACTCCAGGTCTCACTATTCTCAGTTAAGGTTCATGATTCAACAATAAGAAAGACACTGGGAAAAATGGCATCCATTGGAGAGATCCAAGGTGAAAACAGTCCTGACCACAAAAAAGGCAATGCCTTATTTTTTGCCAGAAAACACATCTTGATGATCCACAAGACCGCAAAATGAGTCAAAAGCTGAACATCTTGGAAGGTTTGAGCCCCGTTACATCCGGTGTAAAACTAACACAGCATTTTATAAAAAGAACATCACACCATTGCTCAAACATGGTGGTGGTAGTGTGATGGTCTGGGGCTCGTTTGCTGCTTCAGGACCTGCATGATTTGCTGTAATTGTTGGAACTATGAATTCTGCCCAGTTCACGCCCTGAAACTCAAGCTCCCTTTGGTTATGCAGCAGGACAATGATCTGAAATGCACCAGCAAGTCCAGCTCTGAATGGCTCAGAAACAAAATAAAGGTTTTGGAGTGGACTAGTCAAAATCCTGTTTGATTAAGATGCAGATCTTAAACAGGCCCTTCATGCTTGACAACCCAACAATGTGGCTGCATTAAAACAATTCTGCAAGGAAGAGTGAGCCAAAATTCCTCCACAGCAATGTTAAAGACTCATTACCAGTTATTGCAAACGCTTGATTGCAGTTCTTGCTGCCAAGGGTAACACAACCAGTTATTAGGTTTAGGGGCAATACATTTTTTCTTTCTTTCTTATATTTAGCAGGGACAACACATGTTAATGAGCATCAACATACCAAGCGTATAAAGTGTAAACATGCCAGATTATAGCAAAACTACTAATTTACATCTATAGTCCCAGGACAGGTCACATAAAACCTTTTCATATGCTGCAGTTCCTTTAATACATGAAGTCATCACTTAAAAACTGCACTTTTATATTCACTCAGGTTATCTTTGTCTAGTATATACAAACAATATTTGTTTGATGATCTGAAACATGTTCATGTTTCAGACTAACACTGTATATCACAAACATAGAGTAACACAGGTAGCAGAGATTGTCTAAATCATGGATAATGTCAAAGAGATTGGCCTGGGAATGTTAGAAACTGACAAATGCAATAACTTGTTGGCATCCAGTCAGGCAAACCGCGGAGGCAGCGGTTGAAATGATTATGTTCCTTTAGTATTCCCCTTCATTAAGTAACTTCATCATGATCATATGCTTGTCAGCCATCCAGTTGCCACAATATACTATACTGTGATGAAAAACACAAAACTGTATAACACAATAAAGCTCATTGAAAATAATATGAGGGTTTGTAATCTTGTTTTCATCTAGAAATCTGAGATAATCCAAAATGCATTTTTTATTGTTTCTATAATGGAGTACTTGAACAACCTCAATACCCACAACAATGCTGTATGACTCAGGATTTTGTTTTTAATGATTCAAATTCAAATATAAACTAAAACTGAGTGTGGTAATTCATTAACAACATCATATTTTTACATTTTTGTCTGTAAGTTTAAAAGCCTATCCAAATGTCTATTTTTTGTTTTGGAAAAAAGTCAAACCCCTTACAAAACTATGAAAGAATTTTTATTATTATTATTTTAATATTCACTATTTGAATAAACTCTGCATATATTAAGGGCATATTATTAATGATGGATTTAAACTTTCACTTGTTTTATAAATTATCTGTTCAAGCCACGAATTTATATGAATCGTTAAAAGTTTTTAAAACTGTGACACTCCTGCAGCTGAAATATCTTTTATTGCTGGAAGTTGTCTGTGTGGTCCTTGTTTTTCTGTTTGAGGTGGCCAGTCCCAGTTCCTCGTGTCTTTACTCTTCCTTGAATGTCACCGATTTTTCCTGATGCGTTAGCAAAGACAAACAAGGTCTACTTGCACATGCATTTTTATTTTCTCCCCTCTGATCTTATTTACTTCCAGGACTTTTCCTCTTTCTTTTTGCACTTAAAGCAAGTTTGCATCCTTAAGCAGCTTAGGGATGCTGCAGTCAGCAAGGACAATTGTCTCAGTTTAAAAACAAGGACACTCATCTCTGGAGGTGTTTTCCTGAATGACCTGGTACACATTTGAGTAACTTGTTCAGTGGCGGTGTCCTTTTATCACAATTCCCACAGGAGAATGAAAGAGTGCCACCAAAGGCAGCAGAGTGTCCAGAGCTTAGGAAAACTAGGGACAAAATCAATTGCTTACTAGAGTGGAAGTATTGTAGACTGTAAGCTGAAATTTCTCACCTTGTTCTGAAACCCAGCTAACCTTGCCCCCATCTCCACCATGTGCTGGATTGATATCTGTTGCGCTTGTAGATGTAGATGTTGTTTTTCGATTGCAAACCTAAATTAAGGAGTGTCTTGACTTTAAAGTTTCTGTCCCGGCTTGCCCATCATGCAAAACTGAAAAACACCAGCAAAAAGTTATAAATTTATTGAAAGGCCAAAGAAAAGTATCCATATTGTGTAACTGCATTTATTGTACTTATTACAGATTGCTATTGTGGTTGTAACAAGTATTACAAAAGCAAAGAGGCAAAAGAGCTATGTTAAACCTTGTAGGCCATAAATGTGCATTTAGACTGGGTGTTTCACAATTTATGGAGAGTGACTTGCTTCAGCCTAATGTGGCCATTCTCATTTCATCCTTAGTTAAATTTTTCTATGGATCCCACGCTCTGCCTGTGAGTACAGTATTATGCAAAAGTCTTGAGCCACACCTGATTTCATGAAATTTAGCTAGGAAAATGGCAGATAGGTACAATGATTTTTTGAAATGTGCAAACATGGCAATTAATTAAGCATATGAAGCTGTGCATAATGAACTCTCTTAGACAAACGTGTTTGTAATTTCTTTGAGTAGTCTTCAGGAATAGTTCTCCAGGCTTCTTTTACAGACATTCAAAACTCTTCTTTTGATGTTGGCCTCCTTTTTATTCATTCTCTGTGAAGATGATCCTCACTGCTTTAATAATGTTGAGGTCCAGGCGCTGGGGAGGCCAATCCATGGTCTATTCAGGTATGCTTTTATGGGGTTGACAATAAGTTTAAAATTGCCATTATTCTGAAAAATGAAGCCAATCAAACACTTTCCAGATGATATTGCATGGTGGATCAAAATCTGGTGGTATTTTTCTCTGTTTGTAATTTCATCAGTTTTGACTATGGCAGAGGATCCACCGTGTTTCACAGATGGCTGTAGACACCAGTAGCTGTATTTCTCTCCTGACCTCCTCCATATTAATTAATGACATTTTAAACCAAAACATTTTATTTCAGTTTAATCACTTCATAAAACCTGTTGCAATTCATTTCTCAGGTCTGGTCTTTGCTGGATTTTTATGTATATTTTAAAGACTGGTACAAGGACTGAAATCAGGATGAGTAAAAAAAAAAAGCAGCCAATATCCAAAGAAAGACTTTGAAAGACATTCAGGAAGTCTGAAGAACCATTGCTCAAGACTACTTAAAAAAATGACACCAGTCTGGCTCCTTTTAGAATATATAAAGAAATGCTTGGTGACTCAAGACTTTTGCACAGTACTGTATGTATACACACTTCTCCTGCTGAATGTATTTCACATGTCAGATAAGTGCATCACATTGATGGAAAGCAGGCTGGGGTATTTTTACCTCAGGATCCACTTCTGTCTGCTGACCAAGATAATAAAGATGGACTCAAGCAAAGATTACGAGCGAGCTCTCCCAGTTCACTCTTAGTTTTCATAGCATCCTCATTAACTTGAAGGCACTTTGTTAGCTACTTGTAAAGTGCTATTCTTTAAACACATATATATCACCTCGGTAATCACACAGCACTCGAAGGTTTTGTTGCCATGTTAATTTGCTCTATGTTGCACCTTTTTCATGCATTGAACTTAGTTTGTTCATCGCTGTTGGCGATCTAATTGAAGGACATAAAATCATTTGAATTTTGGTTCCCTGGATTTAAAACAATGTATAGTTAAGTTAGATCTCAAATAAACTAAGAGTATTATAATATATTGGGTTACAGTGAAGCTTGTCTGTTTCTTTTCTATTAAAAAAAAAAATTCACAGTCATTTACCTACATCACCTGAAATGATCTAATACAGGGGTGGGCAATTCCAGGCCTCGAGGGCCGGTGTCCCTGCAGGTTTTAGATGTGTCCTTGAACCAACACAGCTGATTTAAATGGATAAATTACCTTCTCAACATGTCTTGAAGTTCTCCAGAGGCCTGGTAATGAACTGATCATGTGATTCAGGTTTGTTGACCCAAGGTGAGATCTAAAACCTGCAGGACACTGGCCCTCGAGGCCTGGAATTGCCCACCCCTGATCTAATACCATACACCTTTGAGCATTAAACTGTTGCCATATTGTGGGTGCTCAAGTAGCCATTTATGCTCTAAGTTCATATTTGTGCTTGCTGTTCTTTGCAGTTGTTAGCAAGATCTGCACTCCAACTAACCAACTTCCTCTTAGCTATCAGGTTTGTAAAATCTTCAAGTGAAGGCTGCACTTTAACAGTGGAAATTGCTTTTGATAAATATATTTTACTACTAAAAAACCCCCAAAACTCTAAAACAGCTCCAAAAACGTTTGATTAATTTACTTCATACATTTCTTATCTTAATCTACCTAAAACCTAAATACACATGCATTTGTTTTAAAGGTCCATATTCTTCCATTTTTGTTCCATGTTTTAAATGATAAACCCCCTAACCCTTGTCAGAGTTTTTTTTTCCTCAAAACGTGAGAGCCAGCGATATCACTATTCTCTCACACCAGCACTCTACACATTGTCACTGTTTTTCTTTTGTCAAGGTGGCCCATGTTTCAGCACCCAATCTCCAGAGCAGATCCAACAACAAGAAGGAGGGTCAAGAGGGAAAGTGAGTCTTGAAAGAGTGCATCGCTTAACCTTGACATTGGGATTGCATTTCTCTAAATGTGTGTGTGCAACTACAGCTGCTCCGCTTGCCACTTCAGAGAGTGTTTACATTTTTGGAGAGGTCTTTATCTCCCCCAAGCCTGGGGTCGCTCTGGGTGAGTTTATACAGCAAGTACACACACGTGCACACACAGACGAGCACGCACACACACACACACACACACACATACACATTTTGTAGTTCATCGTGAGCCTCCCATAGAGTGACTAAAGGGAGAGTGCTGTCACACACTCATCCATCTCAGCTATATACTGGGCCAATGCCGGGTTTAGAAGTTCGCTCTCTGAGAGCCCAAACAGAGCAGAAGTAGGTTACCTACAGTCTGGATAATAGAGGGTAAAAAAAAAAGATTGTATAAACTACACTAGTAAGAGTATTCATAGACATAACAGGGAATTTCGACTTTCTACTTAGACTTTAATGATGGTAGCAGACCTCATAAATCACCAGATTTTCTAAAAAAAAAATAATCAGAAGCCCATCATTTTTCAGATTTCTTCCAAAAAAGCTTTCATTAGCTACTCTGGTCACTTATAGCACATGCATCACCAAGACCAAACAAGTATAATCTAAATGGCACGTAGAGATTAGCGTGTGTTTGCGTGCAGCATTTAAAGGCCTATTTATCATAAGTAGTGTCTGTCGGTTGTCCTATCAGTGAGTTTAGCCATTTATTGTCCTTTCAGAGCCATCTGTCTTGATAGGCTGCTTCTTTAAGATATGAAACCGTGGGGTGTCTTCCATACTGTTACTGTCAGCTGTCAAGTACCTAACCATCAACCAATGCTTTCAATATGCAAATGAAATTCTAGTAGTGGGTGCAAAGTTATTTAAGTAATAACTTCATGCTTGATCTGAGGAGTTACTAAAGAAATGAGTATTTACCAAGCATTTAGCCAACAGGCCAGCTTGTTAGCAAAGAACGGGAATAAAAAAGACCACCAACATGATATCAAAGAAGACTCTCTCTCTTTCTCTCTCTCTCTCTCTAGCTCGCCACACACACATACACACTCATACGTTAACAAATGTGTGACCTTTTCCACTTGCATAGATAATAAGCTGTTACAAAAACCAAACAACCTGTCAGTGATAAGATAAAAACAGAACAGCTGATTCACAGACACACAAAAGGCTTGGCAATCATTAGCGCTGTAACCTAGCCTTCAGTTTTACAGTGGTGTTAAATTACACCGCGAACCAAATCAGCAGCCCTGAGGAGCTCAGCTTTCTTTTTCAGAAGCTTTCAGATCGAGCAATCTCTCTTCTTAACTTTTTGTGCCATTCCTCTACTGCTCACTTTGAACCCACACTACTTTTTAACCCAGCACTCTTTTATCTGGTGAATGTTGCTGCTGACTAACTGAGAACCCTCAAGACTTGGCGTACAAAGCAGAAAAACAGACAAAAACAGAAACACAAACTGGTATGGATCCAAGGGAACCTACTGGTGAGATATTGAGTGTTTGTCTCCTCAAGGGCCCGCCTCTATCAAGGTGATTCATCGCAGAGGACCTGACTAACTGTGAGGGGTGCGATGAAAGTCCATCTCAGATGATGGTTTTATTGATGGCATCAAGTCACACGTCGGCCTCTGTGGAGGTGCTACGCTGGCTGCTTTGCCTGGCTGGTGGGAGAGGGAGACACAGAGTCAAAGCAAAGGCAAAAGGGGAAGGGTGTGCTTGGCGGTGCATGGCACACAGACGGGCCATATTGTCTCTCCAAGCGCAACATGCAGACACTTGCATTTAGGGAGATCAATACCTTGCCACAAGAAGCTAAGAGTGCCTCTGGAGGATAAAATGCATCGATTTGCAGCTGGTGTTAATAGAGAGGGGCGATGTATTTGGTATTCTCTGTTATCTTTTTGGTTTTTAAAGCAAAATTGACCCAGTCCCATAAGAGACTGGTCCATTCTTGCCACCTTGTAATGTAGTTACAATATTAAAAACGTAAAAGATAATACAATTATCTCGAAAGACTTTATAGTAGTTGTTTGTAACCATTTTAGAAAAAAACTCATCATAAATTAAATAAAACAGTGAATCTAAATATAAAATAAAACCCAGACTTCAGCAAACTATAAACATGAAAAGCCACAATATTTACATTTGTTTACAGATTTAACTTAATTTAAATGAACTACTTTCACAAGGATGTGGCACACTTGATAAACCAGCTTACCGTCCCAAACTGTGATGGCCCCATACTGCTTCCTCTAGACTTATTGACCTGCTTTGCTGGCACACTGTCTCTCAAGACATAGATGGGTCAGACAGTGTTGTTGCCTGAGTACCCTTAGGTTCAGTTACTCTGTGGGCACAGTATTGATCCCCCAGCAGTTACGGAGCTCCCTGTTGAGTATTTCTATAGATGAATGGCAGCAATCTTGTAGTGTCCCATAGTTAGCACAGAGTGCGGCAGGGTTTTCGTGCCAGGGTGTGGTACATTGTTGTCGCTGTAATGATTAATCGACAGATTTGTATGATCAAATTATTTATACTCAGTGTGTCCTGCTGCCTCTGCATTAGGTGTGACATGTTCACAATCCTTGCTTTAACATAGACCACCAGTCAATTTAACCCTTTAAGACCTACCATAGAACCAAGTCCGCCAGAGCTTATATTATATTTTTACATGCTGTAGTGTCATTTTTGGGAGCATTTCAAGTTGCTATACATCAATACAACCATTATAGCCCAAATTTTAATAATATGCATGCATTAAGTGCATAGAAATTACATAAATTGCAAGAAAGTGCAATAAACTACAAAAATTTTTTTAAATCATTTTTGTTTTTTTTAACATATATTTCTAGTTAGAGAAATTTAAGAGGCTTATCCCTCAAAACTGTAAATACAAAAAAGTTGCACAAAATAGTTTCCCATCACAGGAAATTTATTTTGAGTGTCTTCATAGTTTTATTTTTGAAATACACCAATTTTTATATACTGCAGGAAAAACGAAAATAAATACAGGGAGTGCAGAATTATTAGGCAAATGAATATTTTGTCCACATCATCCTCTTCATGCATGTTGTCTTACTCCAAGCTGTATAGGCTCGAAAGCCTACTACCAATTAAGCATATTAGGTGATGTGCATCTCTGTAATGAGAAGGGGTGTGGTCTAATGACATCAACACCCTATATCAGGTGTGCATAATTATTAGGCAACGTCCTTTCCTTTGGCAAAATGGGTCAAAAGAAGGACTTGACAGGCTCAGAAAAGTCAAAAATAGTGAGATATCTTGCAGAGGGATGCAGCAGTCTCAAAATTGCAAAGCTTCTGAAGCGTGATCATCGAACAATCAAGCGTTTCATTCAAAATAGTCAACAGGGTCGCAAGAAGCGTGTGGAAAAACCAAGGCGCAAAATAACTGCCCATGAACTGAGAAAAGTCAAGCGTGCAGCTGCCAAGATGCCACTTGCCACCAGTTTGGCCATATTTCAGAGCTGCAACATCACTGGAGTGCCCAAGAGCACAAGGTGTGCAATACTCAGAGACATGGCCAAGGTAAGAAAGGCTGAAAGACGACCACCACTGAACAAGACACACAAGCTGAAACGTCAAGACTGGGCCAAGAAATATCTCAAGACTGGTTTTTCTAAGGTTTTATGGACTGATGAAATGAGAGTGAGTCTTGATGGGCCAGATGGATGGGCCCGTGGCTGGATTGGTAAAGGGCAGAGAGCTCCAGGCCGACTCAGACGCCAGCAAGGTGGAGGTGGAGTACTGGTTTGGGCTGGTATCATCAAAGATGAAAAAAAAAAGCAGCATATGCATCAAAATAAACTGTTTCCAGCAGTGCAATTTTAATTCTAAGCATCCCAGAAATGACACAGAAAGTCATAAACTCAAACATAACTTTTAAAAACACCAGTATAGGCTCATGAGGCCCTGATGGTAAAAAACTACATTTCCGCGAAAACGACGTCACTTCCGGTTTTGGGCAGGTAATGGCGGACATGCGATAGTTCACGCTGACGTCTATTCTAACGTGTTATGATCAGCTGATCGGATCGGCAAAGCCTGTTTCTGGAATATTATGTTTTTGTTTCTGCAAGCGCTTTTTATGCAGTTTTTGCAAAGCTATATGTGGAAGGAAACTGTGACCTAGGACAAGCTGATGGCACAAGATGTAAGTACAACTCTTCCGGTTTCATATGCAAAAAAAATTCTTGCGCTAGCTTATGTGGTTGCAGTTCTACAAGGATTTAAAAGTAGTTGCGCAAAACGGAGCGTGCTGCTCTGACCGGTTTTAAAGGGTTAAACATTTACAGTGTGGCTGTTTTCTTCACTTGATTCTATTGGATAACTCAAAGCGACACAGTGTGCGGGAACCTTTGGTTCCTTCCTGTTTAGTTTTCATTTTTATTCTCATTTGATAGTTCTGTGGTAAATGCAACACTTTCTGGTTTTAAAAAGAAAACCACAACAGCAAACAACAGAAAAAACATGCTTGTATGGATGCCTAACAATGTCGGGGCGCGCTCCTAATAAGATGGTGAATCTCCTTCCAGATCTGGACCAAGGCATCACTGCGCTCCTGGAGAGTCTGGGTGGACCGAAACATAATGTCCCAGAGATTCAGATTCAGGACAAGTGAGCATATTGGCCAATGATATTTTGGAAGAAGGTCAATGATATAATATCCTTCATTCTCTAGGAACTGCTTTCATACTTTTACCACATGAGGCCACGCACTGTCATGCACCAGGAGGAACCCAAGGCCTATTTTACCAGTGCAGAGTCTGACGATGGGTCCAAGAATTTCATTCCAGCATGCCACCCTGACTAATGGCAGTCAGGGTGGCAGTGCCTAGCCTGTGGAGGTTTTTGCTTCCCTCCAGGGATATGTCTTCACAGACCCTCACTGTCCCACCACCAACCAGTCATGCTGAATGATATTACCGTACAGGGAGCAAAATTTTCTCACAGTCATCACATGTGCTCAGAGTGATCCTGCTGTCATTTGTGAAAAGCACAGAGCACAGAGTGCCAGTGGTGGAACTGCCAGTTCTAGTATTCTATGGCAAAAATGCAAGTCGGGCTCCACAGTGCTGGGAGTGAGCACAGGGCCCGCCATTGCTAACCTCATCAGGTCTGTTTCTAATTTTATGGTCAGAAAGATTCACACCATTGGCCTGTTGGAGGTATTTTGTAGGGATTTGGCTCTGGCAGTGCTAATCCTCTTCCTTCTTGAACAAAGTAAAAGATACTAGTCCGGTTGATGGATTAAGGACATTCTACGACCCTGTCCAGCTCTCCTAGAGTAATTTGCTGTCTCCTGAAATCTCCTCCATACTCTTGAGACTGTGTTGGAAAACCTTTTTGCCTTTGCACGCATTAATGCGCCACCTTGGAGGAATTCGACTAGCTGTGCAACCTCTATAGGGTCTAGGTATCGCCTTATGCCAGCAGTAGTGACACTAGTCAAATGCAAAATGATTGATAAAAGAGTCAGAAAAGATGAGGAGGGAACAAATGCCAGTAGCCTCTACCTGTAAAACCATTCCTGTTGCCTCATTGCGGTCCCTCTGGTACACTAGTTGTTAATTTCATTAATACCAACGCAGCTGATACTAGTCAACTGACCAGATCCAAATCCAGAAGCTTAATTGACTTGTTACTAATTCTGTACTATAAAAAGTCTTCATTTAATTTTTTTGAGCAATATATTGTTTTTGGTAAGTGGATCTAATCACTACCTGTCCAACATAGTGTATCACTGTAAATGCCTCACAGTACAGCAGTGGGGCATTTACAGGCAGCTTAGCCTGTTCTGTTAACTGTACCAGTCTGCATGGTCTTGATGCATGCTCAATCGTCCAGGTAAGTAAATCTCCAAAAGTTGATTCTGTTCATCTGGTCGTTTTGTTTTGTGGGAGAAACATTTCGTCGCTCATCCAAGTGACTTCTTCAGTCTCAGCTGACT
Organism: Aulonocara sp. 'chitande type north' Nkhata Bay; assembly: GCF_057382095.1. Classification (NCBI taxonomy): domain Eukaryota; kingdom Metazoa; phylum Chordata; class Actinopteri; order Cichliformes; family Cichlidae; genus Aulonocara; species Aulonocara sp. 'chitande type north' Nkhata Bay. The sequence continues at coordinate 46,007,132 of NC_141350.1, forward strand.
GCAGGTTTCCCCAATCTTATAAACAGACTTACAAACAGACTTACAAACTGTTTATAAGATTGGGGAGTGACTAAATGTTTCTCCCACAAAACGCTACGTCCAGATGAACAGAATCAACTTTTGGAAACCTGCATAGTATTTTCATGCAACCAAAACTCTAAAATAAATTATAAATTTAAACGTACAAGTTCATAAAACTGCACTTGAGAGAAGTCCTTACATTTACATTTGTCCTTGCATATTCTCTGATCTTCCTCTCGTTTCCTGTCTTTCTTAAATCCTTCTCTATCTCTCACTGTTCTTCCTTCCCTGGAAAATACAATCACAAACTGCACAGAAAGTTTGCCTGTTTGCTGATATATTGAAATGTTTAAAAAATTCAATCTGAAAATACCTGATTTTTTTTTAAAGTTACTCTTCATTTAAGCTTGCTCCTTTGCTTGCTAGACGCTGAGTACCACAACCACAACTTTATTTACATCTACACCATGAAGTCATAAAATAGATGAGAAGAAAAAAGGAATGTGTTGAGGGTGTAAGCAATCCTTAGGATGACATTACTTTCTTATTACTGACCAAGTACCAAGTATACCATGCCTGTGCAAGAAGAAAGGTTGCAGTACATATAAAAGTGACATTCAGTCAGTCCTGTTTACCTCAGCTGTCAATGCCGGGTGAGAAGCATCCACCTTTATTTACTCTGGAAGAGGCTGTAAAACTTTGTGAATGGAGTTAAATATAGGTCAGTGACTCAAAGACGCCCACTTCTGACTGATGACAGTAATAATGATGTAAGTTCCACAAACCTCAAACCTGCTCTGATGTATTTTTAATAGATTAATTCTAAGTTTATGAGAATGTAAAAATTGGTTGGAAGACATAATTAAACACAAACTGTCTAAATTTGCAAGTACAATATGCTTTTTGTCTATTAAATAACCTTAAAAAATGTACAGTCCAGAAGACTGTTTCTCAGAAGGCTACAGTAAGAATAAAAATGTTTGAAAGAAACAAAGCATGATTCCCAAGCTCTCAGAGACTGAGAGAGCTTGGGAATCCTAGTCTAAATGTGTTCCATATGGAGAAACTATGACCCAGGTGTGTGAGAAAATGGGTTGTTTTTTTCCAGTACTTAAAGCCTCTACCTGTAATCCCCATAGACTGAAAGAGGCATGCAGGGATCCTGGCCCTGGTGCCTTATCAGCTCTAATGATGAGACAGCTGGAGGCCATTTTTCAGTTGGACTCAGTTTTGACATTGAAACACTTATGATCTACCTGGTCTGGTCTCTCTGTGATGGGGATGGATGGGACTTCTGCAGTGTTATCAAATGATATGACGATGTTTCACTCAGTTGTTGCTTGCAACCAAGGAGGGATATGGTTGGTTGAATAAAAACAAAAAAACAAAAAACTGCTGTCATTGGAGGGGAGTAAATAGTTCTTGTTTGATGAAACATAATGGTAAAAGCAAATCCTGATTGATGCAGGCAATGATTAAAAAGAGTTGCCAAGATGTCACTGTGTAGTTTATGAACAGATGTGTGTTCTTTGTGCTAAACTGGATAGCATGACTGGTACAGCAATAATTCACTAATGTCCACAGGCTTTTGGGATTGGACTTGTTGCAAAGTCATATTTTACCTGGCATGAAAAGATCTCTGATCAGCTACTATAAATTGATTTGGCCCTAGATTCAGTAGGGGTTTCTCAATATTCTTTTACACAAAACAATTTTTCTCAAAAAAGTATTGCAATCTCCTTCTTGAAAGATCAAAGTCATCAAGATTATTCCCTCCTCTTGCCTTTCTGACTTTCTACATGTTGTTTTTAATATATTGGTCTCCAAACTATTGGAAACTAGTTCTTTCCATGTCTGACTTGTTTTTTTAAATCTAACTAATCCTGTCATCTGGTGTCATGTTAACGTCGAAAAGCCATGAAATATGTTGAAAATATTGACAGAACACATGAATGCTGATAGATATCAGAGACAGAGATGACCATTCAGTCTTTTTCAAATCTTTTTAACTCATAGCGGTAAATTACTTTAAGAATGAGCTGGCTTGAGTATAATAAGCAGCTTCTGGTTTAAATTTATTGGCCTCTACATAAGCATGAGACAGCTCCATTGTAAATAAATTGTAAATAGTAGAACAATGTTGCATGTGTAAACAAATTAATAACAGTCCTGCAATGTTTAGAAATAACTATTTGAAAGCATCTGAAAAAAGATTTATAGAGCATATATTGAAACCATAGATGTTTTTAGGCTATCTGGAGTTTGTTAAAATTACTGTTTATTTATTTTGTGATTGGACACAAAAACCCATGAAAAGGAAATGAAAAAAAGTGATGGTTTATCCTGCCTGCGCCAACAAGTTTGCCTATCTACATATTTTCATTAAATCATTTGATTATTGTGTCACCACTGCATTAAATAAGAAGCTGAGGGCTTTTTATTGATACCAACTAGACTCCGAGGCCGTGGCATCTACAACATAGGTCAGAACCAGCGGTTCTGAAATGAGAATAATCAGAATCAAATTTATGTACCAAACTAAGCACAGCAGTAAACCCTGAAACAAATCTTCCACAATGTGGTATTTTATGACGCATAAAACTAACATTTCTACGCTTTACAAAGAGTTATGACTTGACGGATGATTCTAGGACAGCTTAGATAGTTTTAGATTGTTTTCTGATGTGCAAAATAGCACGTAGGAAGTTCCACTCTAGTGCATGGACATAGCTTAACAGCTTTTGCACTGCTCTCTGGCTCCAAGTCACTCTCTGGTTCTCACCCTTTCAACACTGCAACATCCCTGTCTGCCTCTCTTGGAGGACGCTCCCAGCCCTCCCCATTTGCCTGTTGGCTCTCCCCAGGATTCTGGCCAGGAGTGGTGCTGAAAGACTGAATGGTGGGAGGTGGAAGGGTCTGTTCTCCCATGTCAGCACTTGGTTGCCAGGACTTGTCTTAGCTAACTGTTAAGGCAAAAACGGCTGTTGTGCACAGATGCACACTGCACATCTCGTTGATGCATATCTTTGTTGATACACTGAACATCTTTACATGAACCAGAAAATGTGTTATCTGATGGAGGACTCTACTCCATCCAGACTGACCACAACTGCTACCCCACCACAAACTTCAAGCTAGGCATAAATATCAGCTCTGGATATGTGCCAGGATATTTGTGCTAGACTTTGCTTGATTTGCCAGAAAGAACAATATTAGCATTTACTCCTTAAGTGGATGGTCCAGATGCTCTGTCGATTGAAGCCCACATGGGTTCATCTTTATTAGAACTGCACAGAGAGGCACAAAGTTCAAGCTAATTTCCTTGCCCCCTCCTCTTTTTGTTCATTTAGACTTCATTTAAATGTTGACTTCTACAGATTTCAAAAGTGGAGCTACACTGTTTTAAGAAAAAGACAAAGAGTTGCATCAGTATGACTTTTCAAACAGATGTTTGCAACTCCTGCAAGAGATGGATTTGATTCTCTGAAACCCCTCTTTGTGCGAGGTGCTCATCCATCTGTGGTTATCTGTGTTTCAGTACATCTTAATAAAGTAATCCCCCCCCTTCCATCCCTCGTTTTTCTGCTCCTAGGAATGCTCTTGTTCTTGCACTCTTCTCCTTTGTCATGCGTGGCACCCAGACTGTGATTTGTTTAGGTTTAAGTTTTAAGGTTGACTGAGGCCATGACTCATCATTACTCTGAGATGACTTGTTTTAATTTTCTCTCTCCAGAAGCAACAAAATGAATTAGGGTCAACTGAAAGATACTTAAATAGGAATTCAGTGATGTTTTAATGTACTTGCACTCATCTAAGCTTGACGGTATTATAATAAATACATCTCATCATGCATGCATCATCTTCATTTCATCATATTCAATCAGCATAAAAGTGTTGTTTCTTTTCATCCTACCAACCCCGTCGATCCCAGTATGGCAAAGATATACACTCATAATCGAAATAAACCAGTGATTTTCCAGCATGAAGTTTCATTTATTATCCAGGCTTTCCATTCATTAGACATTCATTTGTTTTCCTCCTGACATATCTCCAGACTTTCAACTGCTGACCATGATAACTGAAGCAGTGGCCAAAGGTTTCAAGTCCTCCCTTTGAAAAGCTGACCCGTTCTTTAAATGTTTAAAGAGCCTATTGCATCATCGGCCCTCGCCCACACATGCATGTTTGGGTGAATCTTGGGGGGATGTGTGGGGGTGGGTGTTGCGATACATCATGTGTTTAAGCGGTGGAGGAGAGGCCTGGGTTGTATGGGGTTAATGACTGGCCCTCTCCGTGGGCTGTGCCGGCTCTCTGAGAGGATAAGACTGGCGGTGTAGGGGCAACTGGAGTGCAGGGGTCACATCACTCACATCAAAGGAGGCTGGGAGTCTAGGTCAGTGTGTTTGGCCATGGGGTTGTGGAGAGAGTGGTGGCGTAGTTAGAGGGATTGGGAGCAGGATCAGAGGGAGTTAATGGAGATGAAGAAGCACAAGGATGGGCAGAGACAGAAACAAAGACAAATAGAGCAGCGATAGAACAGGATAAGGAGGGTAAAGTGATGGAACAAGGTTTGGTATTTTCTAGTTTCCTGTAAACATGTCATTTTCATAAGTGAGCTGTCTCATTTGTTCATGTTCACTTCCACATCCATGTTCACTTTCTCTTAATGTAAGCACCTCAGCTTTTCTTTTAGGTCTAAAATAGCAACGTTTCCAAATAGACCCTTCTCACAGCAAACGTTTTGACACATATGTAATTGTTAACATTAAAAATGACTGCATTCCATCTAGGTGAGCCCCTTTCGCAGTCCAGGGATTCTGCATCCTGGCCCACTGTCATGGCTTACTTGCGCACTTTTGTTAACAAACTATGTATCTACTGAGTATGAAAGATTTGGAAACATTGTTGGGTTGTGTCACATCAGTAATTAATTATGAGTGAGATCCATTCTCCTGTGATTCCCGTTAGCTGTGGCCTGCTAGTCTCCAGTTAGTACATCTCTAAGACTTATGATAAGATCCTGTTCTGTTCAGCTACTAAAATGGTCTGAATGTCAAAAAAGCAAAATGAACAAAAATAATGTGACACAAATCCTAATAAAGAACTACCATTCAAGGGCAAAATTTGATGAAATGGTAAAAATGTTTACCATTCGAGGGTAAAAGAAGAATAAGAATAAGGAACAATGAAGGCAGAAATGGTGCAGAACTGCATTACTGTGTGACAGAGTTGTGAGACAAGGATAGCTTCTTGCTATGGATGGAGATTGTGGCACAACAAAAGGACAGTGGATGGAGCTGGAGGTGGCAGACATGAAGATATTAAAATTTTTGTTGGGAGTAACAAAGAGGGACAGGATTAGAAGTAAGTCTATTGAGATCTAGCCTCTTAGGGGCCAATCCATGACTGATAGGGTTCCATTGTATGTTTTTCTATCCAGATTTGCCTTTACTATATTGGCAGTGTGTTTGGTATCTTTGTCACAGGGAAAAATGAAGCCACTCAGATGCTTTCCAGATGGTACTGCATGGTGGACCAAAATCTGATGGTACTTTTCTGCTTTCATAATTCCATCATTTTTGACAAGATCTAACACCACGGCTGAAATGCAGCCCCAAACCATGACAGAGCCATGTTTTGCAGATGGCTGCAGAAACTCGCTATTGCACGTCTCTCCTGACCTCCTCCATGCATATTGTTGATGATTTTAACCAAAAAATTATAAATTTGGATTCATCATTCCACTGATTTTCAGTCCAGTGTAATTTTGCATGCACCAGTCTTTTTCCCCGTTTCCCTTTCTTCAAAATGGCTTCTTGACCAACAACAACAACAACAACCTTTATTTATAGAGCACATTAAAAGCCTAGGCATACCAAAGTGCTTTACAGAAAAACAATAAAATAATACAGTTAAGAGCATTAATATCAAATATAATAACCAATATGACCAATATTATTCTGATGAGGCTCAAGTCTTGTGTGAGGTCTTTGCTAGATTTTTATCTTATTTCTTTGAGGACATGATTTTCAGAAACAGTCCATCAACTGTGTTGGATGTAGTGGTGTAAAACACAGAGCCACTGGACTCTAGAGCAGTGGAGACGTGTTTTTTGGAGCGACAAAATACGCTTCTATAGTAATCCAATGGATGAGTCTGGGTTTGGTGGTTGCCAGGAGAATGGTACTTGTCTGACTGCACTGTGCCAAATGTAAAGTTTGGTGGATGGGGGAGTGTGGTGTGGGATATTTTTTCAGGAGGAAAGGAACCGTTGATGCATACTGAAACATTTGGACATTTTCATGCTTCCTACTCTTTGGTAACAGTGCACAGTCATGTTGGAAGCAAGGTCCATAAAGGCATAAGTGGGTTTGGTGTGAGAGAACTTGATTGACTCAACCCAACAGAACACCTTTGGGATAAATCATCAATATCAATATTATGGATGGATGGTCAGAAATTCCCATAAACAAACTCCTAAACCTCATGGAAAACCTTCCCAGTTTTTATAGCTACAAAGTGTGGGCTAATGTTATAATAAACCCCTATGGATTAAAAATGGGATCTCACTAAAGTTCATGTCCGTGAAGGCAGACAAGCAAAAACTTTGGCAATATTTATTAAGCACAGACACTACACTGTTCATCCCTATTCGATTATTAAGTGATGACGTGACGAATCCTACTTCGGGGCCTAAAGTAGTCTGCATTTAATATGGCTTTTGTGTTGTTAACATGTTTAATGCTTTGTATTTTCTTCTATTTTATCTCAAAAAGCTCCTAAAAAAAGTCAGTGATCACCGTTGACCTCCCTCGGCTTTTATTACCACTAATCATTTATTTAAGCTCAGTTTTTAAAACCTTAGGATGTAACTACAGCCCAGCCCATGCAGCAGTATATGAATGACTAACCTCGTATTGTGGATGGATTATCTCAGTTGTTCTCCTGGCTGAAGTTTGGTCCTTTTACAGCATCCTGCCATACGATTACATTTGTTCCTGACCACTGAGAACACTCACGTTAACTTTTATCGAGTGAAAAAAAAGTTAGCTTGTTTATATTATGCTAACATAGCTGTGTCGCTAGTGGTCACGTAGCACATCATTATATACAAGCTCGCCAAACTTCAGTAACCCTACAAACATCACTGCTGTTTAGTTTTCTGTCTTCATTTATGTTGGAAGTGATAAGAAAGCTGTACGTTTTAATTTGTTTCCAAAACCCGCAGTCAGGACATGCTATATTGTATTTAGATGGAAGCTAGCGAGCTAACTTCCTGCTAACTTCTAACTCCGTTAAATGTCATAAATTCCGTTTTCATGGATGCCTGGATGTTAAACTCAGTTGTCACACCTGGTAGAGCAGAACGCTGATCATTTTATTAAAGATGAAAGACTTAAGACAGTGTTTTAACTCTCAGTAATGCCACAGTGATCATTTGATTTATGGACCAGCAGCAGAGTTTAGGCCCAGACACGGCTAGTGACGTCAGACTGAACAATCGGATAGTTAGATGCTATTTATGTTTGAATAACTCACAGGCCAATGTTAAGTAGTTCAACAGAGAAAAAAACATTTCTCTGAAAATGGTCAGGTAAAAGAACCGGACTGAAAATGAGTGAAAAAGCAGTTAATGTCCAAAAGAAAAACCTTTAAAGACCTTCAGAAACCCTGGCAAACTATTTCTCATGACTGGCTGCTTGGAAGGAAAATATAAGGAAAAAAAGAGTGGCTCAACTTTTGGGTAGTCCTGTACATCCTAACTGGCCACGCATCGCTGAAATAAAAATTACTTTCTATTTCTACAACTTAAGTGTCTGAAAATCCCCTGCTTTACTTGAAAGCAGAAATGTACAAATGTGTCTGTGTCGGAGTAGAAAAACCCTTTATTGTCACTGTACATGTACAATAAAAATGTGAGTGCTCCACACCAGCTGTGCAGGAAAAATAAATAGTAGGATAATAGGGAAAAATAAAAAACAAGAGAATGTATACAAAACAAGAGAGAGGGACACATTAAAAGGACAAGTTGCAAAATGCTTGAATTTGGTGCAAAGGACTTGGTCTGAATATAGAGTCTTTGTGTGAGTAGCCTGAGGGATGAGAGTTACTCAGACCATAGCTTAGATTTGTAGGCGGGGGTGGAGCAATGGCCCGTTAGAAGAAGCTGTGAAGAAGATGCAAATAAACGCAATCAAACAGCGATCAATTTCAGACTAAGCTCAGTCTAGCCAGCTAAAATGAATTCAGTCAGTTTGAGGTTTGGACTCAAAATGGCTCATTGCAACACCTTGATTCATTGTGCTGTAAATTTACTGTGCTGCTTGGGATCATTGTCTTGTTACAAGAGGGACTTGGGAATACTATGGTATACAGAGGAATTCATTGTTGGCTCAGTGCAAGGTACCCAGGTCCTGTGACTGTCCTTTTTTCTCTGCCAACCCTTCAAAACAAGCCAAACTTGTTCGCTCTTTTTCTACTTTAATCTTTAATTTGCTAACCGAGGTCTGTAGAAAGATTTTGCATGGTCTGATCTTGTGGTGAATTTTCTGGGAGGTCCACTCATGGGAAGATTGTGACATGGGGCACAAAAACAATGTTGCAGTCTGAAAGTGCCTTTTGACTTAAGTGAGTCCCTGACTTTAATCAGATATTTATGAAAAGTCTTTACAACTATTGGATGGATTTATAATGTAAAGACTGGTATGTCTGTGAAGGTTCTCAGTAGAGATGGACCGATCCGATATTACGTATCGGTATCGGTCCGATACTGACCTAAATGACTGGATCGGATATCGGAGAAAAATAAAAAATGTAATCCAATCCATTAAATATCACGAAAGCACCTCACAAAACTTGCAACACGCCATAACTCACCTCAGAACGTTAGCATGTCGGAGCAGTATGCATCACGTGATAGAGCGGCTGTGGCATGCGGGACCTGTGGTCTGGATAGCATTTGGAGCTTCGCTAGCAACCTGGCATTTCATCTCCGACAAAGTTATCCCCGAGAGAAGTAAAGCAAGTGTGTAAGTCCATCTCTGAATGTTTGTAAAGCATTCCTGCGTTAAGCTTAACGAGCGACTGCCTCTCGCTCTCCGGCTGCTGCTTAAATGATCAGCTGATCGGCTTTTCTGTCGCCAGTCCGTCTTTGTTTTTGGCCCACTTTGCACCAGAAAGAGGAAACCAGCGGCTGAACAACAGCAGCACGTTTAAGCTTGATAAGCTGTTGTTAGAATTTATTTAATATTACTTTCTACACCAGGATCTTTTTCTACGTAGCTGACGCTGGTAACTGTGCAGGGGCGGATCTAGCAAAGTTTAGCCAGGGGGGCCGATAGGGCATTAACTGGGAAAAGGGGGCACAAAGACATACTTTTCTTTCTTATTCTCATTTAAAATGTCTAGCTTTTAATAAATAATTATCTGACACACAAAGTTTTAATTTGATCTAAAATGAATAGAAGTCAATTACTGTATATAGTGACTATTAAGTCTAATATATATACCCTAGTAAGCTATAGTACTTTTTCCTTTGGGAAGGTACCATCTGTGCAGTCTGCAATTTTGTTGAAGAAAGATGTTGAATCTATTTAATATTTCTTGAAAAATAATTGATTTCTGTGCATTTTTTTTCACACTGCATCAAATTAAGGTTGATTACGTCGATTAAGCATCATGAGGTGGCGCGTGAGGGGTGGTTCCCTATTTTTTATTTATTTATTTTTGTTGTTGCTGGGAGTTGGAACCCTATTAGTTAGGTTGCTTAATATTTACGCTAAGTACTCTTTAAAATACCAGAATAGGGAGGATGGTGTAGGTCTAAGTTTATTAGATTGATCAGTATTGCTGAACTATGAAATATTTTTTTTGTATACAGGTATAACAGAATAGCTTTAGTGTAGTTGTTGTTTTAAACTTGAGTATGAACTTGCAGACTTGCAAAATGCAGCAAGATATTTTAAAAAACAGTTTTGTTGATTAAAAAACACTATATCGGATTCATATCGGTATCGGCAGATATCCAAATTTATGATATCGGTATCGGTATCGGACATAAAAAAGTGGTATCGTGCCATCTCTAGTTCTCAGTCATCCAGGTCATCGTAGTCAAAGGAGCTTGCAAAGAAAAGCATCTGGACTTCTTTAAGTTGCTTGAAGACGTTTCACCAGTAAAGACTGGTACAGTATATTCCATATAATGAATTCTAATTACATCAATCATCTTCTGACAGTTTTTCTGTAGCGTTATCAGAAGGTCTCAGAAATTCTTCCATTATTTGGTAAAGACAAGCAATGTTTTATGTTGATGGGTGACTTTATCTTTACTATCACTAAGAAGTTCACATTTCTGTTTTATCAGAATTATTTGCCATGCCATTTGCTTCAGGCATTCATGTTCCCCTCAGGATGTGATGCAATCAGCTGGGATGACCCTTTGACTTTTCTCTGTCAGGTTAATAAAAGTTCAATACTTTATGATGAAATTTGCAAAAGAAATTACCTTTCTTGAGGACTCAGTGATAACAAGTGTTTCCTGCTAATGATATAATTTTGGAAATGCTTTGCAAATTTGAAATAAAAGAACTGTTCTGTCTTTGTCAGGTAAATCAACCAATCTGCTTGTTTGATAGTAATCTCACCAGGACATGCAGTTTCTTCCCCCATTCTTTGTTTGGGATTTCTGTTTCATTTATTTTAAAGGCAGACAGAATAGGTAAGCCATGTATGTACTTCTTAGACCAATAAAGCATATGTTAATATACCCTTCTCTTTGGAGATTTACATGGATAGGTATGTGACTCTTTGCACATTTTTGTCACCAGCCAGAAGTCAACCACAATAAAATCACTATACATGGAAACTGCAGAAAATGTACATAGAGGAAACCTACACTTTGACTTACATTAAACATAACCGGTAAGTGAAAGAGCAAATCCCTAAAAAACTAACAACAAAATACCATTTGATTGGATAGTTTATATACCAAAATTTATGAAAATGGACTGACATTTATAAAGTGCTTTCCTAGTCATACTTACCAAGCAAAGTGCTCAAGTCACGTTTAACCAAACACTCGTACAGCATTTGATTCTATGAATCTTAAATGCTTAAACTACATTACATACTCAGTCAGGAGGCACAGGAAAGACCATGCAAAATCTTACACAAAAAGGCCATCCCCTTAATACGAACAGAGCATCATTTAAACATCTAATCTACCCACATAACTGCTTCCCGTAGGATATGGTGCCATGTCACAAAGCTCAAATCCTCTCAAACTGGGTTCTTGAACATGGCAGTGAGTTGACTGTACTCAAATGACCTCCACACTCATCAGATCTCTATCCAATAGAGCACCTTTAGGATGTGGTGGAACAGGCATCTATCCACAGCAACTGTGTGATGCTATCAAATCAATCTGGACCAAAATCCCAGAGGAATGTTTCTGGCACCTTGTTTAATCTGTGCCATGAAGGCAGAAAAGCTGTATAACCCAATACTAGCAAACTGTACCGAATAAAGTGGCCAGTGAATCCATACGGTGGCCCCTAAATCCACACCTGAAACAAAATGCAACCAAAAAATTTAAAAACAATCCAGCAAGTTTCTTTTTTTTTTTTTTTAAATTTATTGCAGGTATTCTGTTATGTACATGTTTATTTACAAAGATATCCACATTTTCATGTTTTCCATTCTTGTTTTGATACTTTTTGACAGCTGTATAGTAATCTCCTGTTTTCTATAGAAGCATGATTAGAAAATCCTATACAATCATAAAAAGCCGGCTATAAAAAGAAATTGAACCATCTATCTTTGATACATGCAGGAGCAAGCTGATTTCCATAGTTGTTAAATAAATACTATTGACAAATAACATTCTATCGACTACAAGCACTTAAAAATTAGCCTTTGTCCACATGTGAAACAGGCCGCTAACCCACGGTCATTTTTATGATGGAACTGACATTTGCTTCATAATGAAATCAAGTATATTTTATCTGCATTCTCAGATTTACATTCCATTTGATGTCTAACTGCTACTTTACCTGTCTCCTTGTCACACGTTAAGCGCTTACCAGATAATGGTGTTGACTGTGCATTAAAACACACAATCAAAATTTGACACCCCCCCCCCCCCCCCCCAAAAAAAAAAAAAAAAAGATTTGATGGTGTTGCAGTTACAAAAAGCTTTGTCAAATTATCTGATGTTGTAGTGCTTACTACAGTAAGTTTCAACATATTCAGATGATTGTGATGGATGTGAGTGAGGCACAACAGTTCACCATCAACCAAGAACCTTATTTTTTGTAGTGTAGCTTACGCCAAGTATAGGCTCCACAGTCCAAATAAATAATGAGCTCTTCCTCCATGAGTACGTAGACTGTGGCATGGGTTTGGCAGCATAACAAAGTGCTGTGGAATGAGCCATTCTTGACTGTCAGGTAACAAATGGGTAAAATATCAAACACTTGAGTGGAGAAAATGTTTACATTTTTTGATTTCTTGACAATGTAAATAAAAAATAGTATGATTTAACATATAGAGAACATACAAACACATTCAGTGGAGTGAGTTCCACTATAATATTGTGTGTCCGGAGCACTGGAAAGACATTTTGGACATTCTTTACTGATGGCAGAATGTTAGCCCTCTGCAACAGGGATTATAACTCATAATGATTTTCCTGAAAGTTGTAATAATGTAGTTATAATAGTGTGTAGGTCCAGAAGAACACTTTAATTGCATCAGTCATAATATTGCTGTTGTAATAATACATTTGGTGGAGAAAGAATGCTGTTTTTGTCTGAAGTTGTGAGTTTGCGTATTGTAGAGCTAACTACATCTCGATCTCCAACTGTTAAATAGCTGTAATCAAACATTTAACACATTCAACGATGCATTAATGAGGCTGAGGCAAGAAGAACTCCACAAAAAAGGCCACAAACACACAGCATGAATGAAAAATGATACTGTAGGGTTGTGTTTTGGCCATGTGATTACTCGGGGTCAAATTCTTTTAATTATATTATGTAACCTACTTTTATCATTAACAAAAATGTATATTTATTAGTGGATGCTGACACAGAATTTTGGATTTCTTATCATTGTTCTGTTTTTGCTAGTTTTTCGATCATGCCACGTGGGAAAAAGAGGATGATATGTTGATACATTTTCATTGTCTTTTGCGAGTGGAGTTTATAGTAGTGAGTACACGCCTGTGGGCAATGTGGGTGTAAAGATTTTTTAGGGCTTTTCCTGAATTCTCAACACTGGAGTGCTGTGCACATTGCAATGAAATTATACAAGTTCCTGATTAAATCTTGATTTAATTAGCTACCAAGGTCAATCACAATCATTACCAGAGTAAGTTCTGCGGTTCTGCTTCTCAACATGGTCAGTATCAGTTTTTCAGTACTGCTGCTTGGTTGTAACACCGTTGCATGTGGTGAGGGCAGTTTCTGCCTGAAACGTCTGGGCACGAATGAACAATTATTCTGTCACGTTTCACATCATTAAATTAATATAAGGTTTTTGAAGTGCATGTAAATATGCGAAAACGAAAAAACAAAGCAAAACAAAGCAAAAAACACAAAAAAAAAAAAAAAACCCTTTTGACAGATTTAAGAGTAAGCAAGAGCTACAACAAAGGCTCACACTTGCTTATTCATGGTTTAAGTTATAACAATTTTACAATGTAACTTGTTAACTATAAAAACTATTTTAAAAATGAGAACTTGGGCTAATATAACAGAAGACAAGTGTCCTTTTTTTGTTTTGTTTTTTTACACAAATTTGTTATATAGTCCAAAAAGAGCTTTGTACTTGTGGTTGCAAACACATTTAATGGTCTGACTAAAAATCCGGACATCCAAGAAAAAGCACCGCCACACGAGTTCGCAGTCGACCTGCGGACCACATGCTTCTGAAGCATTTCTGACCTTCGCTTTTGTGTCTGCGTGCTCTGCTCTTGAGCAGTCTTTGCTTCTGCTTTTGTCCAGCTCCTCTTTGTTTGTTTGTTTGTTTATAAGTGCACATGCTGTCACAACAAGGTAAGTGATAAGATGCCTTCTCTTCTAGTCAGCACCATCCTACTATGCACATCCACTGTGAACCAACACTGGTCTCTTTAGGATGAACAGCAAGACCTTTTAAAAAAATATAAATATAAATTCATCTACACACTGCCTTGTTTTGGTCCTTTGTTGTGTTTTTTTTTTGTACCGTATTTATAGAGTGGGGGGGGGGGGGGGAGGGGGGGGAGAGAAACAACTTCTTTAGCTGTTCTCACTCCACTCTGGCATGATGCTTACACTATGTACAGAGTGGTACTGGTGTGGTGATAGTGTACGTGGTATGCCATGTGTATACAGGTACTCATTTCCCTGCAGACTGGCTGCTGGTGATTGGATCCCAGCCCCGGGACTGCATTGGCGGCCCAGAGTCTGATGGGTCATAGAGCTCTGGTACATTGCAGCGTGGTGGCCATCACCCAGCTGTGGAGAGGCGTGGCCTCCCACCCCACCTAGTCTGGACACCAGAGACCCTGAGGTGAAGTGAGCGGAGAAGTGTTGGTAGGGCAGTCGATCCATGGGCTGCATGGTGGTGACAGAACAGCTACCATAGGGTGATACACTGGCCCAAGTGTTGCAGCTGATGTCTTCCAAACTGGGAACAGGCTCAGCGCTTTGCGAGGCACTGGCATACATACAGGCCTGCCGCTGGCTAGACTCGCTGCGGTAAGGCCCACCGGAGAGACTGAGGCTCTGAGCGTAGCCAACAGGGCGGTAGTAATGGTCCTCCTCACTCGATGAGCTCTCCAGATATGCTTTCTTGTAGCTGTGATCTCCTGAGTGACAGTCATCATCCACTGCAGGTGGAATTAGAAAGGTGAGCAATTGTGTTATTCAGGAGATGGAAAATACAAACTGTTATCAAACAGAATGCAATGATTTGCAGATCTCATAAACTGGTATTTAATTTACAGTAGAACACAGAAAACATATCAAATGATTAATTGAGAACATGTGCCACATTAAGAAAACTATTAAGAAAAGCTCATTTTGAATTTGATGGCAGCAACATGTTTCACAAAAGTTGGGACAGGGCTATGTTTACCACTGTGTAGCATCCCCTCTTCTTTAACGACAGTCTGTACATATGAGGGAATTCAGGAGATCAGCTGCTGAACAAGCCCGGTTGAGCAGCCGGACTCTTGTTCTATGAAGCCATACTGTTGCAATAGATACAGTTCGGGTTTAGCATTGTTGTGCTAAATATATTGGAGCATAATTGCTGTAAAACCTGTATCTACCTTTCAGTACTGATGGTGCCATTCCAGATGTGCAAGCTGCCAATTATAGGCAGTGATGCATGTCCATACGATGATAGATGAAGGCTTCTGAGATTTGTACCGTGCTTAACACCTAGGCTTTGCCTCTACAGCCACTCTCCACCTTCATTCACAGTATTTGACGTCCATGTTTTCCAAAAAGAATTTCAAATTTGGATTCAGCTGCCCACAGAACACTTTTCCATTTTGCCTGGGTCCATTTTAAATGAACCTTGGCTCAGAGAAGACAGCAATGCTTCTGGATCATGTTCACATATGGGTACTTCTTTCCATGATAGACCTTTAACTCTGGATGGTGCAATGAACTCTTTTCACAGAAAATGATTTCTAGAAGTGCAATTTTTTCCATGACTGAATCACGCCTGTTTTAATGCAGTGCTGCCTGATGGCCCGGAGATCACAGGCATCCAATTGATCTTCTGCCTTGTTGCTTGCACACAGAGATTTCTTCAGATTCTACGGATCTTTTGATTCAGTAGGGCTGTAGATGATGAGACTTTTAAAGTCTTTGTAGCCTTACATTCAGGAACACTATTCTGAAATTGCTCCTAATTTGTACATGCATTTTGTTGCTGATGTGGCTTCTCTGCCTCTCTTGGATGCTCTTTTATTTTTTTAATCTCCACTCATGTTACTGACCTCTGGCAATTAGCCTAATTAGGATCTTATGTAAAATTTTCCTCATTTTCCTTTCACGCTGTTTCTTTTTTGTAACACTTCCATTTCCAGCCTTTTGTTGTCCCATCCCAACTTTTTAGAGAGATGTTTCTGCCATCAAATTCATAATGAGCTTGTATTTTTCCATGAAATGTTGAAATGTCTCAGTTTAAACATCTGACATGTTTCCTATGTTCTACTGTGAAGAAAATGTAGCTTTATTAGACTTTCCAATAAAAGCATTTTGTGTTTATTTGCATGGCATTCCAGATTTTCTAGAACTGGGGTTGTACATGACATATAGCAATATTAAATAGCAGACACTATATTTTAAATTACTCTTTGTTTAACGTAACACATCTCACGTCATTTGTTTTAGTTTACAAATCTTCATGTACACACATGATGTGTTCAAGAATAAACATTTATTTAAAAAAAATATTATAAATAAAAGATTCACCTACCTTTCCTCTTGATACAGTGGTACTCTTGGCCATGCTCATGAGGCAGGGGGTAGGAACCCGACTGGGGCAGCATGTCCTGTGAACTGCTTGTGACACCATTTTCACACTGGGAGTACTGGGAGCTCAGGCTGTTTGGTGTGGCCAGGCCTTGGACCTCCCCGCTAAATGGACTCTGGCTGGAGCCCACTCTCTGCCGCACTGTACTGCGAGGCACTACTGGATACTCCTTGGTACTACGTGCACACACAAACGATCACAGTTGTTAGTTATTATCTTCAACTATAATTTGCTGTCAACAAAGCAGAACTATTTTAATCTTCCGCATTTCATCATAAGATCATTTGTCAAAGACAACCAACGAGGATCACCATCAGTGATTTACTTCCACTTAGGACACAGAGAAAAACGTCTGGGGGGTGGGGGGGATATTCAGTCCAAAATATTTTGCCCCTATAAATCCTCAGGATCCATCAATAGATCATTTTGCTACTTCTAGTTCTTTGATATCAGGGGTGGATTCAGTTGAAAACCTGACCTGGTTTTGCAATAAGCTCTCCCCTTGATATTGTAACCAAGAGCAGACGTGCATTGCTTACTGTCCTCTGCAGGATTGGACAAAGGCATGAAAGATTGATAGTGTGGTTTGGACTCTCACCAGCTTCTATAGATTTACAAGTTTTGATAGCTGAAATGCATTTCACTTGAAACGTTTCATTAGCTCGTGGAACGCACCTACTTAAAGAAATTTAACGTGCGTCTAGTACAATCAGGCATGCGGTTTTTTATAAAGCTACTTCTTTTTTTACTGCAACACGGATTGTGAGGTACTTGATCATTATTCTGTGCATCAGAGTAAAGGTTTTAGAGTGGATGCATTCTTCTAACACCTTATGGAAATGCCAAACAACCTTTCCTGTTTGGTCTGATTTGGGATTTTTTTTCCCTCCTCATTTGAATTCACATAGAGTCTGAACTGGCTGCCCAAAGGGGGTTGTTTTTTTTCAAAACCAGATTTTCTCCTTTGAAAAAGTGTTTTCCACGCAGTACGGACTCATACTCCATTCCTCATCTGGACTGAATAATAGAGCGAGGGAGGGGAGAGATCAATGTGGTCGTGTAGTGCCTTGGCTGCCTGACCAAGAGACACCACCAGTTCAGCACAAATGCGTGCCCCCCCCCCCCACACACACACACACACCACCAACACACACATATATACACTGCACACACACACACAGCACAGTCCACATAAGGAGTTGGAACATCCTGGTAGAAAGAGCTCTATGGAAGAGAGATGTTACATTTGTGTTTCAGAGGTTCTGCCAGATCAGCCATAAAAGTCTTCAGCATGAAAACTGGCTGACTATCAAGAACTACACTTACATCATTGAAAATAACACTCACTGAAAATAACACATACGACTGGTTTGCATTTGGGTGATTGAGGGATTAAAGTGGGGCTCGTTAAGTGACAGTGTGACCAGGATGTCAGTAATCCCTGCCTAATTGAGGTAACATTTATCTACTCATTTCACAACATTTAGTATGGGTCAGTATTTCCATATATCAGAAGCAGGATCTATGAAAAAAAGAAAAGAAAAGAAAAAGAAAAGCAAGCAAGAATAACGTGTATTTTGATTGTTTTTTTTCCCACATTTACCTTTGCATTCTGGACATCCGGTGTAATTCCATGTCATCGCTACCACGGAATCCTTTTGCAAATGGGTTGTTCTCGATCTTCAGCTGGGTTATCTGTAAGAGCAAACACACGAAGTGTCAGTAACATACACTGTTGCAGTAAGAGTCAATTGTTGTGCTGCTTATGTCATTTCATTGTCAGCTGCGTTTAAAAGCACCCAATTACAGCCAACCCACACATGCATTGAAATAGCAGCTATTTAAAAGCAGCATTTCGCCGTGTGCCAGACTGTCAGACAAGACAAGTCCTCTTCAACTCAGGGGCTTTATGATGACAATATTAAACATGTATTTTTGGAGAAAACCGGGGCTTTACAGGGTTTTTTTGGATGCATGTAAGTGTTCACAAGTTACCCAAGAGTGAAATAACAGATCATATTTCCAGAAACCTGAGATACTTTCTGAGCTGAGTTCCTGAGTGCAATAGTTCAATAAAAACATGTCTATATAAATCATCTTTCATTGCTTAATTTATGATGTTACATTAGATGATGTCTAGCTTAGGAGATAGCTGGCTCGTGCATGACAGATACAAATCATAAGACTTATTCTATGACTTAATGTTTTGGTAAAAAACGTCTCTATCAATACCAAACAAATAGAAGCAGAAATTACTTTCAGAGCCACCCATAAACAATAAGTTAATCCCAGAGTGGTTTAACCCAGTCCTGGGATATCCCTCTCGTGAGCAGTGGTTTCTGGCAGGTAATTAGCTGGCAGCTCTCGTGTGCTTCCAGCTTTTTGACAAGACTGGAAGTTTGTGTGCACGCTGGCTGACACTTTCAGCAAACTTTGTAAAATCTGTCATGTGACACTTCGCTAGCTTCTTGTTAATACGAGCTGTCTGTCAGATCATTTATACACTGTCTCATCATTTTAAAAGTTTGGCATTAAAAATTCAGAGTCTATTTCGCCCTTTTTATCCCCCTGCATGTCTTCCAAAAATACACCTAGACCAATAATTATCCAGTCCAACAATCTTATTCTCAGCTGAGTTTACAGAGAGAAAATTAAATATTTTACAAAAGATTTTGTTCTGACTAGAATTAGCAGATAGGAGGAAAAAAGGAAAAAATAATTTGAGAGTCGAAATTCAAAGGCTGTAGTTTGACTAGGCTGTGTCCAAACTGTTCTCATTAAAATAACTGAGGCTGACATAAACACATTTCCAGATGCAAAATGAAGTGAAGTAGTTCAAGTAAGATTTTTTTTTTTGTTTTTAAAAAGAAAAGAACAAAAATATGAGCTGGTCTTAATTCATCTTCCCAGTTTCACAAAAATCTTAAGAAAACATACCACTCCAGAAACCTCAGTTTCTGGAGAAAATGCTTTAATTACAGCTACGACAGGAAAGAGCTGAAACCAAAGACTTTGACCATTTCATTAGCTGAGAGTCTAACAGGTGAATTGGACAGATGCCTGCAGCTCGTAGCCCACTCCTTTTGGCAGGCTTAAAACTGTTTGATTAGACAAATGTGGCAAGAAAAAAAAGAGCCTCGAAACCCGAAATGCCCCTTTCTTTCCTGCAGGTCTGGAAAGCCCTAATAATTAGCCCGCAGTTACGATCTCAGCCCCTAGTAACAGGCTCAAAAATAATGAATGGTTTCTACAGAATGTTGGTCATTTGTGCTTCCTGTTCCCAGAAGCCCGGAGACCTGGATTGGCTGCGGGGACATTATGAGCTTTCGCCCCTTTCTCCCATATTCCCCAAACTAAAAACATATAGGCCTGCATGGTTAAAGGATGTTAAACAGATGCTGTTTGCAGATATTTGTATTCCCAAGATTTTTTTCCCCTCGCCCAGAAATGTGGACAGTGTAAATATTGAATTTTATTCCTGCTACTTTCACAAGTCTGAACACGCAATGGCGACTTAAAAAAAACAAAACAAAAAGAAAATACGAGGCTGTGCGGCTCAAGAAATCACATCTTTAACTCTAATCTGATGTTATAAGTTTCCAGATTCCAGATACGTGAAAAACAAGGGTGATTCCAAGGTTTTCTGTTTCCAATTAAACACGGTAAGAAACTTAATTTATAACTCAATAATGTTAATTAAAGCTCCGTCGTTAACCGAGAAAGAGAAGCTTAGAAAATAAATGGAAAAAGGCAAACATTTGAATAGCATATGTAAAATCTGGTTTCCCTTGTGCGGGTATATGTAATTAAATCTTCAAAGTTTTTAGACTGAGATCTGTTTTTTGCGCGTCTATATACGAGCAATGCGTAAGGAGAGCTTCGAAATAAAGCATGCAGTGATAGTCTCATCTACACTGAAATAGACTGAAAATCAAACACCAACAAATGAATTTAAAAAATAATTACTAGAACTGTTTCAAAGTAGGTAGTTATTTATCTCCAACAAAAGCCTTAATAATAAAATCATGCCACGGACTTGGGTCTGTGAAACGTGTTCTAGTCAGGAATCTGAAGTTTTCCTGCGAGCAGCTGAGTTTAATATCAACGATTTTTAGTGAAAAACTTTAAACTCTCAAAGAGCTATTATTTCCCCTCTCCTTTAATCCAACAGAAGACCAAGAGCTGCATAAAAAATTGACAAAAAAATTATTATTAAAAAATAATTTGTGCAAAAATTATAAACACATTTTAAAAAATAACTTCAATGTGAAATCGACCTTTGCGCAATCCTGCATTTGCACCGGGGGCATTTTTGAGAGTGCAACAGACTGCATGGTTCTGTTTGCACAACTGATTTTTTCCCTCTTTATATTTACCTCCGTTTGAAACACTGTGTAATTTTAACCACCCCATAAAATACGTAAACCTAAAGCTGCCCCTTTCGCGACAATAAATGAATAAAAATATCCAAAAATACCCCAAGGTTTTACCTTATGGTTCTGATAGGATGTCACCGCAATGAAAGATGTTTCCGGAAAGACGTGAGTGCAGAAGGCCGTGTTTTTGGAACCAAAGCCATTATTTTCATCCGCTTTCACGATGTGAATCCTTGGTTGATACTTGTGCATCGAATTGAGGATGATCTGCAATAAAGAGAAAGTGGCGTTACACACATATATTTGGCGTCATTTCTAAAAATAAAATTAAACAAAATGAGATACATTCTACCAGTCCTCAAATGTGGGGTTTTTTTTGAGTGCGCTTTTTTTTTAAAGATTAAAAATCTCCTTTTGTAAGAAAACACTTTACCATATATTTGTTATAATAAAAATAATAAAAATAATAAATGTTAGTAAGACATTAGCCATTTTTACGCATGAGCAACATGCTGACATGATAAGATTACAGTCTATTTTGCAAAAGGTCTATTTCAGTACTTTCACCAACGCACTGGTCTGCTTATACTTCTCAATAAAAAATTTTTGTCCCTGTAATTTTACGAATTCTGTCTACTTTGTAATGGAATCCACTTTTCCTCTCAAAACGTCTAAGCTGAGCTATAGTTTCTGAAAAACACTTGTTTGGCTAAAACACTTTCATTGAACAACAAATTGTAATGAAAGTTTTATTTTTACCTTTTTATAGATATTTAAAATAAAGTCGACCAATTTGCATTCTTCTTCTTGTTTTTTTTTTTTTTACAGCACAGTCATTTAAACATTCCTCGTGTTTTAAATAGAATAAAGATTTAAAATGTTCTAATTAAACCCTTTAAAATATAAATTGTCTCTCACTGTAATTATTACTGCAGTGACAGTGATTTACCGTGTTATTTATACAGCACTTCTCATGACAGTCACACAGATAAATGCAGGAGATAGACATATGCATGCCCTCTTCCTTTATATTCTGTTACCTTACTAAACCAGCCTATGAGAACTACAGTGAATAGAATGAACCTGTCTTTTGTTAGTCAATGCCATCAATCTTGAAGAAATATTATTTATTTATTTTATTTTAATTCCCATTAAATTCTTCTAATAAAAACGACGGCAATTGCTTTTTAATTGACTTATCCCTGCATTCGGTGCCATACCCATTCCTTCTATACTTTATCTGAAAGAGTGTTTTTGAACCTGCGTCTCAGTGCTAGCATGAGAAGAGCCGGGGGATTGCCCTGACCTCCAGTACCTATGGGGGCATCCTGCAGTATTACACAGACATAACCCAGAGTCTTTTCTCAGAGGCGAATGAACCATAGAGACCTACATAGATAATACAATAGTCATCCATTATTAATTCCCAGTTGAACTTGATCTCATTTCATGCTGGAATAGGTTTTTGTAATGGGCAGGAGAAAGTGTTTTTCAGCTGCCTGCCATGCACCTTGTAGATGCAAACTATTTAATGGAAGTAAGTGACAGAAAACATCAGTCAGGATTTGTTTAGTGGATCACTTCAGTTACATAAGCAGGCGCAGCTTTTTGTTTTTGTGGATTTTTGCAGTATTGCAGTTTTGTCATGGTGTATTTGAAAAACAAAAAATAAGCAAACAAAAAAACTTCTTTCACGTGTCTGTTAAGCAGCAGTCCCTATGTCTTAATATTTAGAATCATTAATGAGGCTTCAAAACACGACTCGAAACTATGTAAACTGTGCAAAGAAAAAGCAGGGTAAATGGCAGATTTTCTCATGCATTCATTGCCTGCTTATTTCTTAGTTTGCATATATGTCCAAGATTGGAACAAACCACAACAACTAGTCCACTGATGCAAACATGTCATACAGCACCCTGTATGGTTTAAGAGGCTAAAAATGTCTGTCATGAAGACATATTAGAAGTTGCATAGATGTCTAAATGCACATTTCACCATGGAAAATAGCATGGCCCACTAACCGTGGGTTCCTAAAGTCCAGTATTTGTGCTATTAGGATGGGATGTGGTAATGAGGAGGGGGTAGCTGTAGACCACCCACTGGGGACTCAGCATACACCTCAACTCCGTGGCCCAGTCACTGCCCTGCCTGGTTCCCTGTATCTCTGCCTCAACCCCCCCTAGCTTCTGGATGATCGCATGTAATGATAGTGAAGGATCACTTTGGGTCCCGGGCTGCTGCCCTTTTACTTTCAAGTTCCTCCACATCAGAGAGTTTCCCCAAGCTTCAGGATTAGCAGTCTTTGTACACCACCATCTATTGCTCATCACACACTGCCATTCAAATATAAACAGTGTGATCCTCACACTCCACCCTCATGCACAAAACATGTGTGGGAAGACTGGGAGACGAGTGCAGCAGCAAACTGATGGGTAAGACAAATAACACTGAGAAATATTCTGGGAGTTGAGACAGACATCAGAGCAAAAACTACAGATTGGTATGAAACAGAAACAAAAACAAACTATTCAGGAATTCAGATACAGAAAAAACACCACTTAATTCTGTAATTTTGTGACCAAACTAGTGCTGTTGTGGAGGTTTTGATATGTATCGACAGATATGAATAACAAGCAACAAAGCAAATACACTTTGTTAAAGCCAAAGTACAGAGGGATTAAATTTAAGATACTTGAATCACAAATAAAATTACTTACAACAAAATAGCACTTGTTACTAAATATGCTATATACAAAAATTATAATGTTGCAGATGGCAAAGTTTAACCTTTAACTAATAAGAATACAGAATTTTTACATTTTGGGGCAGTTTAATGTATAACTTTTTTTTTAAAGAAGATATTTATGTAAGTAGAATCTCATGGAAACTAAAAACCAAATAGCTAGCCAAAACTGTTACCCTGTAATATAACTAAAGTCAGTGAGTATATATACTTAGTTACTTCACAAAATTAGAACATTATGATTAATAATTGTATCTTTAAATAAATCTCTTTTAAGATACACACTTCTTTAAAATGCATTACCTAGCTTCGGTACAACTAAAACACATTACCATTGAAATAAACTGCTTAGTGAAACAGACCTCAGCCTCAACACTTTCATACGACGAATATGTAAAATATCAGAAAAATGACTTATGTGTGTGTAACCTATACATACTGTGTATAATTTAAAAATCCTGTTCCTTGCAAATATCCTTCTGCCCACTTCAAACCACTATTCTTCACTATATTTCTACACAAAACTTAATAAAATAGCATATCTACAAGATTTTCTCATAACATTTCCAAAGCTCCTTAAACTACCTTCTTTCATGATTCGCACTAAAATGTTTGTTATAACAAATTTGTTTTAAGAGTGAGGGTTACACTCCACGGTTATGCAATACAGTTCAATGGGTTATAAAACTGTCACAAACCAAAAACAGAACAATTAACCTTGCATTAAGACAAAGGCACCACATCCTCTGAGATTAATTCCTAAGCTGAGCTCAGTCCTGCCCGGCCCCCTGACGTGTATGTTTTACAGACATTTCTAGAAGAAAACCTCAGGCCAGTCCTGTATTGGTTTAATCGGCATCAGCAATATGTTTTAGTCTCATGTCTCACTGCTAGTAATTATAAATCATCTACAAGTTATTTCAACCAGCTGGACCAACAAGCTGATGGAGTATATTTCTGGACAGCCACCAGTGCTTCATTTATGAATCCCATGGAGCTCTCTCCCAGCACGAAAGAGGCCGAGCCAGGAACCACTGCAACCAATCAAACTTTACTTTAACCCAAAATTCACAGTGCTGCTCACATTCCGACTGAGACTCAGTTTCATCTCACCGGCTGTGCTTTGGCAAGGGAGCAGTTCCTTTAGGTGCCATGTGGACAGATAGTAGCTTGTGTGTGCTAGAATTCATATTAATTTTTCCGTGGGTAACTTTGAAAGCTGAAACCAGCTTCACTTTGATTCATTACCACACTGAAACCAACACCTTAAGTGGATGCAGAAGTATACATAAGAATATAGTATAATGGCAACAATAATATATAGTATAATAATTGGTGTGTGGTCATAATAATAATTGGTCATATGCAATGAGATCGTGTTTTTTGTGGACTATCGAGCATTGTGGAGTAATACATCTCTAAAAGCAAAACCAAACAAACACAGCTTGCGTTAAGGAATGTTTTCTCATGAAAGCAAACCAGCTGTTGAGGTAACCTTTGCCAAATTTATAATTGTATTTTCCTTTAATGGCTAAGCCTGTTAGTAAGAAAGTTTCTACAAAAAGACATCTAATTAGGCCTAAATGTACCCATCGAGATACCTTTCTTCATGAAAACCTGCTGCCAAAGGGCCCATTTGTTGATGAAGTAAGTGATGTTTGTACTTTCTGCTTTGGGTAAGACAGGAATCACAAAAGCCTGAGGCCAGATAGGGAGTTTAGAATAATGAGGAGTTAAAGCTAGGAAATAGGTACCATACAGCCTCTTACTGCTGAGAAGGGTGAAGGAGATGGTGGGTGGTGGTGCAATTGCCCTTTTCCTTTTTCCTAAAAAAGTTCCCAGTTGATCTCTTCTACTCATGCAAGCTGAATTCCAGGAGGTCCATGGCTAATGCACCTAGGGGGTGCTATAATAACACTGTGCTACAAAAGGTATGTTACTAACACCTTCATAGCAAACATATTACATATTAAAGAATAAGATGATGGCACGATAAGAAAGAAATATTTGTCTCAATCTGGAATATTTATCTAAAGATCACAGAGACTCTTCAAAACATTACCTTTACATCATTATGTTCAATAGTAAAAACAGAATATCACCAAACTTTTTTGTAATCTCAGGAGATTCCACTTTGGAAAAGTAAAGTAGAAAAAACCTTCATATGGCACAAAATTTCCTCTATATTTCTTTTTTTGTGTTTAAAGTATATCAGGCTTACTATTATTATTATTGCTATTATTATTATTATTATTATTATTGTTTTTGTTGTTGTTGTTATTATTATAGCAGTAGTATAGTAGTGGTAGAAGTATTTGCATCTAATTGAACACCACAACTATTTCACTATTTAAAATTAATTTTGTGACGTTTTCAACATCAGAATGCATTTCATTACTTACTATTTTCGTATTCATTTTAACACTGCAAGTTACATTTAACAAAAAATGGAAAAAAAGGACAAAACATAAAAAATATAAACGTATCTATATAATAAAACGTATACCCTCCACCAAAGCGATGGATGGATGGTTAGATGGAATTTATCAAACGATTTACTTTCACTAAAACACATCTTTACAGAAGCAACTTAATAAAGTTTGGGCTCCACAGGTGCAGTGAAAGAATGACTGAAAGATTATGTTTAAGTTTTAATGCACATTTAACAGATCAAATGCAAAGTTTTAAGCAAATAAATAAATCAATAAACTGGTTGCCTCTCTTTAAAAAATATGACCAGGCAGGAGCATTATCTTTAATCAATTTAAAATGTGTGTAAAATATTTAACCTCAAGAAAACAATAAAACGTACTTTTAATTAGCTGCGAGTAGCAACAACAACAACAACAACAACAACAACAACAACAATAATAATAATAATAATAATAATAATAATAATAATATGTTAGGGATTTTTATATAAATGGCGATGCAGAGACCTGCAGATAAGCATTTAGTGCCATCATGTAACACGTCGGGCCTTAACGGATTCTCGGGATTTGGGTCAGTGCAACACCAGGTTAGCAATCATGTGGTTAAATAGTATTGATGACAGGCAGGCACCTACGTGTCCGAACGGGTCCAGGTGGTTGTTGGTCAATTTCAGCTTCTGGAAGGAGACGAGCTGCCTCATCCAATGAGCCCCCGTGGCGGGAGAGTCCGGGTGAACGTAGAGTCTCCCGGGCATGGCAGGCTCTGCCTTCCCAGTCACAGACCTGATACACAGCAACACAGTCACACGCTTTGAAACTTGCTGGACTAACACTCACATGCTAGCCGCAACTGAGTCGGTCCTAACAAGTCGAAAGAAGCAGAAGATAATGACTGTGGATAAAATGTAATAATAAATTAAATTTTTATTATAAACGGAAAACTTAAATTAGTGGGGCACTGTTTCTAATTATTACGCACAAAATGGCGCAATATGGGACTTTCTGCACTTAAAGTTCTAAACTATGGGTGATTACGTCTTTTTCAAAACTTTGCTTTATTAACTTTAAACTTCAGTACATAAGGAAGCCTTCTGTATCGTGCCATTGTCGGATATTGATTGCTTCTAGTCACGTTAGACGTTAAAGGCACTGTTTTGCAACATATGTGGAACGAGGGGAGAATTAGTTTTAGGCCGTGCTTAATGCGTCTTCAGTGGCATCATTGGCATGTAGCTAGCAATATTAAAGGCTCTGACACAAAGAAGAAAGACCCGCTTGGAGAACGACTCTAGACAAACAGCCGTGTGAAAAAAATCTTTGATGCAGTGCAAGGAAAAGTTTATCTCGTTGCTTTCAGCGCAGAAAACTCAGCACTGACAGAAACATTTCTGCCTGCTGACTTCATTTCTTGGCAAATATTAGAAAAAACACAGTTAATAATTCTCCCGGAAATAATATATTCACTTCCGATTCCCGTCCATCACGACAATATAACGCTCCCCGCTGCAAATAACTCCAGAGAGAGCGAGAAAGAAAGAGACTAGCTGAGATCCCCCCCCCCCCCCCCCCAAAAAAAAACTAAATCAAAAACTAAAAAAACACACACACCAAAAAAAAAAAAACAAAAAAAAAACAATGACCCGGATTTTCATCGGTGCGTAAAAGTATATGTTGGCAAGGCAAATCCTTTTAGAGAAGCGTTGCTGTGTTATGTTTTTACGTACCATTTATTATCGGCGAATTTGTATCGATGGTCGTCAGCTGGAACAACGTCCATAAGTAGAATGTATTTCGTTTTAGGGTTTAATCCTGTGACCTTCACTTTGAAGCTGGGAAACATTCTCCTGTACAGGAAAATAAAGTGTTGTGGACACGCGAGAAAAAAACAAGTACATGACTACTCACACCTATTAACACACACACACACACACACACACACACACACACACACACACACACACACACACACACACACACACACACACACACACACACACACACACACATATATATATGTATGTATATATGAAATCAAATGCTTTCGTAATAAAGCCTGTGCCATTCACTCTTTAATAACCAAACCAAAAGTAAATAATATTTTGAAGCATAGAGAAAGGTTAAGTGGGAGGATTTAAAACATATAAATATCCGTCTTTGGTGTTTGGAGAGGAAAATCTTACTTTCAAGGCAGGGCGTTGGATCTGAGAAGAGCCATTATAAAAATGTTTTTTCAATATGTTCCAGACAACATCCCTCTAGTAAATCTTTTGGATATTTGGTAGCTGTCATATTGCAGAAAACACACACATACACGGAGAGAAACACTAAGCTCTCCCACGAGTGAAAGGGAAGGGCTAACGGACGAGGATGGATGCTGTGTAATATCATCTCTTGCCAAAAACAGGAGTGAAATGATTGACGGGAATATAATGGAGACTTTTTGCAGCTGTAAGAAAACAACTGCCTTCTGCCCGTGCTGGAGAGCACATCGAAATGCAGCAATATTCAACTGTAAATATTCCTCATTTGTAGGAGCCTGTGCAAGCGGTGCTCCGAAGCTATTTGACATAAAAAGTCATGGGCGCATATAAAAGTTCACACGCAGGCGACATGAGCTGTTTTGACTGGATACAGTCTGAGGGCGACCGTGGAGCTGACAGCAGGACACATTCACTCACGCGGTCCCTGCACAACATGCTGTTGCACACGTGTTGGATCACAAGAAGTGTCTGCACGCAGTTACACACACACACACACACACACACACACACACACACACACACACACACACACACACACACACACACACACACACACACACACACACACCTGCAGCGGATACAGAGAAAACGACGCAAAAGGCAGCCCTTATGCTCTTTAATGTCTTTATTTCAACGCAAAGAAACAATCGGTAACATTTTACACAAGGGGGCACGTTTTGCACGTTGGCTCTCTCGCTGTATCGCATTTCCCAACAAGGCCACCCAGACTAAAATATGGACCGGTAGTGCTGCAGAACACTAAAGCGTCCACCAGATGCTCTTGTGTTTTCTCTGTGGTTCTGTACGGTTCCAGATCCCCACGCAAGAAAATTCCAGTCTGGTTTATAGTTTATATTTAAGCTCGAAAATCGGCCAAGATAACTAAAAGCCTCATCAACAAGCAGACACGCAGTCAATGAACCCATTAGTTCTACTGAAATCTTTCTAATCGCGATAATAATAATAATGAAAATGTTTTAGATGCTCCTACCGTCCCGCTTTGGTGATGATCATCTCCGTCCCCACCTCGTGAAACTTCGTCCATAGTTCCCTTTCGTGCAGGTAGACCTTTATTCCCTCCATTCCCTTCAAAGTAAAACATTCTAGTGTGTATGGTTTTTCTAAAGTTGCATTATAGATAGAGGTGTCATGCACTAGTCTGCATGCATTTAAGGCCTTCTGAGTTCAGAGGTTGTAAAAAATCAAAACTGTAGGTCTAATATTTAGTGTTTGATTAAAACACTTTAAAAAATAAAATGCAAATACTTTGGACAACCGAGTTGTACGCTGAGGGCTAAGCTGTAAATAATGCAGAGGATAATAAGCTTATGAATTAACAGTTTAAACCAGCCATAATACCGTAGCCTTTAACTTGTTCAGCCTTTGCCGTGAGAACTGAAGCAGCAAACACGATTTTATAATAGTCAAAGCTAATGTGCAATGAACATAAACCCACACAGAATTGATCTGTATCCCCTATATGACTATAAACTATAACACACACAGTTACGCTATGAAGCTTAACAGAAACGAAAAATTTGCTGAGACTTTGCTGAAGTTGTTTCATTTCACAAATTAAAAAAAAAAATCACTAGTGGACTAAATATCAGATCCAATCACATTTCTATCTCCAAACAGCGTAAATATATACGCCGAAAGAACTAAAATTAGCAGAAATACTCCATTCACTGTGCGGATATTTGTTTTTAAGTCATGATTTATATTTTATATTTTTAACGCCAAGAACAACAGGGTATCTGCCTGCTTCTGACAAAAACGCCTAGGCTATTTTTTTCCTGCAAATGAGTGAAAGTGACCCCTAAATCCGCAGCTTCCAGCCTGAAGCAGTGAGTGTGAGGCCTGCAAGCCGGCACTGACCTGCTGGATGTAAGTTGTCTGTGATGACGGGGATTTGCTTGAGGTCCCGTTCTGTTTCTCTGATTTATTATCGCTCTGTAATTCTCTCGAATCCGAGCCACCTGGAGAGTTTTGGAGGACAAAAGTCTCCTCTTGGTCCGCCATGACCGGAGCTCCGAAAACTACACGTCGCTGCTGGGAGACGGAAACAGAGATGTCAGTGTGTGCAGCCCGACCTTCTTAACTAACCGGATAACTGAAGACAGACTTTCAGGACATTGTGTTAATATGAATTTAGAGACACACAAATAAGCTTCATTTGCACTGTGTAATCACATTTATTGTTCTTGCTGTTACTATTTTGTCAAGTGAAAATACTTTTTTGATAGCTCAGAAATGAAAGCATAAAATATGTAAATATAACACACATGATAGAAAGCCTTCATGTTAATGGCATGAGCTAAACGTTTAAACCCAAAGCATTTTAATACTCTTAATAATTGCTTAGTGCAATGTGTTTTTCACAAATACAGGTCATTTTATTCTGCATATGTTATTCTTAGGAGAATAACTTCAATATTCACAACATTACTAAACTATTAGGACTTTTATTGTGACACACTGAAGCAGGCCCTCGCCTTTTTCCCCCTGCATGCTCCCAGAACTAAACACATGAGCTGTATTGCCCTGCGAGGCGGCGATCGAAGCAAAAATAAATCGCAGAGGTGCCTCCTAAAGAAAAGAAAAAAAAATCATTTACACTCAGACGGTGTCACTTCAGCAGACAGCTGCGATTCCTGCAACGTGGAGTAGCATTTACTACGATGTGGGCGAGTTATGAAATGCAGTCACGGTGGGTACACGCAGTCGGTTCAGATCAGCATCAGCTTACCTAAAAACCAAAAACAGGTCGCAGGCTGCAGCTGGCCCAGCAGAGAAACGCAGTGTCGCCTTGAAACGTCCAAAAAATAAGAAATCAATCAAAAATCAGATAATCCAGGCGTTTTTCTCGAAGAAGCTGCACAAACTCCCCATGAATCCCCACTGTTTCTCCCCTCAGTTAGTTCCTACACAGCGGAGTCAAAACCACGCAGATCCTCGCGGAGCTCGCTGACAGCTACACGGCGCTGCTCTGTGCCTTATTGTTGCATTTTACAGCGGAGGTGCGTTTTGTGAGCCTACTCTGCCGATGGCACTTAGCAGTAAGCTGTAGCCTATTCCCAGCGGAGCAGGTCTGTCACCTCCTCCGTCCCTCCTCTCTCTCCCAGCCTCTGGTTTTTCAGGAGCTCCCTCTCCAACTCTCCGCTGCGAGTCGCTGACCAACCGTGCGAAGCGGAAACTGAGTCCGCTACGTAGAAGTGCCGGTGTGGGGCTATGAGGGAGGAGGATGGGGAGGTGGGGAGGTGTTGCCTTTGCAGGAAGAGCATTGGTTTATGTCCGCGGCAATAATTCCTTACTGGTACACACCCCAGTTCTTCTTATTTATCCACTCCAAACCTCTTCTTGATCCCAGTCTCCAGCCTCTAATTCATTTGATATTGACATATTCGTGCGCCGTTAAGCACCAGTCTCTTCTCCGTAGATCTACACACAATAGAATCAAGTTCATCAAGCGTGACGCTCAGTCATGCATGCATTAGTAGGCATAGGCCAACAGGTTGCCCTTCTTTATTATTACAACTGACTAATAAAAGGATCATAAGCTATGTTTTGTCTGTGCTTGCACTGATGTCTGGGCAATTAACAATATCAATTTACCGACCGAATTTTGTCTCTGGGTAGGGGAGACCGGGGATAGTTGTAACGTGGGTCAGTTGTAACACTTCCAATTTCTCCAATCAGGGCTAAGTTTCAAATGATGTGACTCATCCTGTGCATGCCCAATTCAGTTCTGCTATCACGTGTGAAAAATCAGCACATTTTGTCAAACACAGACAATTTAACACGAAAAAAAGTAATTTGTATGCCAAAAAGTAAGTTTTTCTACTTTATTTCAGTTTCTAATAGCATTATTTGCTTTTCAGTTAAACTCATCAAAATTAAATTGTGTTATTTGTATGTCTATGGGGATATATTCTGTGTAGGTCTTTAGTGCTAATGTTTTAGCCGTTGGCTGTAATGTTAGCTAGTTCATGGCTATAGGAGTCTGGGTCAGTTGTAACAGCAACAGTCTGGGTTAGTTGTAACAATAATGCAGATGTTACAACTTACCACACTATTACTTTAACTTATATTAAACAAGTTGGGGCAACGACATCAGCAGAGAGAGGTTCACTGGTCGCTTTTGTATATGTGGTTAATGCCATTGGCAACACAATTCCTCCACTGTTTGTGTTCCCACACATACATTATGCAGACCTCTGTGTCAGAGATGGACCAGTAGGAAGTACTGGTAGTGGAAATAAGTCAGGATGGATGCAAGAAACAGATTTCCTCATCTTTCTGAAGCACTTTGCAAACCACACCAAGGTAAGCCATGATAAAAAGTAATGGAATTGCGATGCTGGTGAACAACTACATTTTTTCAGCTTCATTGTTATGTTCAAAATTGGTGCAAGAGTTGTAGGCTATAATGCCCACTGAGCCAATGAGGCCAAACTCAAGGAAGACCAACCAAAATTAATTAAATATTCAGTTGCAGAAAATTCCATAATTTGTCTTTTTTGGGGGGTTGGAATATGTTCAAAAGCTAGATTTCTGCATTCTGTCACACATACACAGAGCTACATAAATGGATGTAAGTGCATTCATGTGTTGAATAAACAAAGATTACATGTTAATGTTTTGTTAGTACCCTTATTTCATTGTGTTACATTTTACCCCAGGATATGTTACAACTAACCCAGACTATGGGGTTAATTGTAACATTTCACTCTTCGTGTTTGAGACCATACCATGCAATGGGTAATTGTGCTGCAGAGAAAATAGCTGCACTATTTAATAGCCGAGACATGTAAATACTTTGCATTACATTTTGAATCCACTACCTTAAAAGAGCTCCAATTTACAGACAGAAATGTCAAAAATGTTACAACTATCCCCGGTCTCCCCTACTTTAAACCATTATTTTACTATTCAGTTAATTATTCAAGAAGAACAAGGAACCAAGCTGGGTTCATAGAACCGAGGAAAAAAATAAATACATTTGGGATATAGTTATCTCTCTTTCTCTCTCTCCCTCTGTGTGTGTGTGTGTGTGTGCGCATGTTGGGGGGCGAACATGAGGAAGTCTAGGCCTTTGGCTTCACACAGGTTTACCCCGCACACCACAGAGGGATTAGATGGTAAAAAAAACAGCATTTCCCCCCTATATTACATCAAATTGTATTGCACCATGTATACATAATACTGTACATCACCCTAATGCGTATCTATCTGACTTTATAATGGCTTTGCAAGTACACAACAAACTTACAGTGCCAAACTAGTAACTTTTAAGCGTGAATTTTGCAGATGAAATCCCTCTATTCTCATGTTCCTCCTGAAATAAGACCAAAGAAGAAGAAGAAGAAGCAGAAGAAGAAAAGAATAACGATTTAACTCGACCATTAAGGACAAAATTTAGTTCTGAAGAAACACGGGAGCAGTAATCTGCAACTTTCCAAACGCATCATTTTTTGCAGTGTGCCCACTTAAATGTCTCATTTGCATTTTAGGCTGTTATCTCATTACGTAGTCACCCCCAGGGTGACTTTCCTCACCAGTCAGTGTTGCACACGGACACCACTCGAGCTATGTGTTTGTTCCGTAGCGACTCGGCGATATTTGCACTACTTTAGCAGTGCTCACAGAGGCCTTTGAAAAAGCCATAAACATAATTAATTTGAATTTGTTCCTGATAAAAGCGAAGGTGGGCCTATGTGCTCACTTACCCCCATTTTTTTGACTGAAAAAAGTGCTAAATTTGGTTCGTCTTTGCCATATGATAAAATAATATACACATATTTTTGGGATGTAGTCTTATGCCATAGCCTTTGTGTAACAACATTTTCCCGCGGAGAAAAAACGAATCGTCTAAACTTTGTAATCATAATTTTCCAGTTTTCAAATGTATTTCTGTGAAGTTTTTGCAGATTTCGTGAAGCTGTTTATTTGTTTACATTTTAAAGACAAAACAACCCGGCAAAGAAATGTAAAATAAACAAAACATTTTGGGAAGCTGCCACACATTTTTTCGCCTCGAAGTTGAATTTTTTGCTTGGTCGAGTGGGTGCAGGTAACTTTTAACACAGCAGGTGTGCACACAAACAGCGAGCAGGCGAAACGAAGAGTTTGCAGAAGACCGGACAGCACTTTTAAATGACACGGACGCTGTTGTCAGTGCAGACATGACTATCAGGCAGCGTTACTGCATAACTGATAAATGATAAAGACGGAAATTTATTCAGGGATACTCCACGAGTTTACAAGCCACGTGTGAGAGTGAAAAAAAAAAAAAAATATATATATATATATATTTTTTTTTTTATTGGCCTCGTCCACAGAGAAGTCTGCGCGCTGATGCTGACAAATACAAGTAACTGAAATGCAGTCTAACAAAAATCCATTAAAACAGTCTTAGAATTAAAATGTCAGCAATGGGAATACAACCCAGCAGTGTGAGGTTGTGCATATCATTCTGCAAAGTGAAACGTTTTTTGGTTGTTTATTTACTTTTTAATGAGCACTTGAAACGATAGGTACTGATACAGGAGCTGCAGGTAGATGAAACCCAAATTTTAAAGCCTGTGTGAAAGAGAAAAAAAGCTATAATCTTACGTTCTTATGTTTTAGGCTATTTATGAAACGTAAAAACACTTCGAAGCTCGGTCCTGGAGAACCTGGAGTCCGCGGTAATCATTAGATAATTAATAAAGCAAACTAATCATGAATTTAAAGTTTAAAGGCAGCCATCTCAAACAACGCGGATAAAGACGTATTTTTTAAGCCTACAGAAATCAAAATTAGAACGAAAGCGTCTTTAAACAGTCTTTGATTTTTACTTTATTTTTAATTGTATTTTTTAGTAGCCCACTCAAGGAAAAAAACGTGTGTATTAACGAGTTTATCCTTAAAAAGTAAGCATCGCAGATGGGCTAAAGTTCCGCTTGTCTTGCCTTTGAGCACATATATAAATGATAGGCTGATACTTACATACATGCATTTAAAGGTTAAATGGTCTATGAAATATAAAAATAAAACTTTTATTTTGTAATTATTCCGTTTAAAATAACATAAAAACTGAACAGTGATATATTAAAATATTAGTATTTGTCATCATATTGGCAGAATTTCGAAAACAATACAGTCATTGCTTATCATAAGAATATCACTTTAAGTCACATTGGTTGGCTTGCCTCAAAATGCCTCAGTTTTAGATCACGTGGTAAAAGGTGAGTTTAGAGTTTCTTGTTAACCACTACAGAGCTAACTACAAAAATAACTGTAATGATTTTCTGCAATAATAATAATAATAATAATAATAATAATAATAATAATAATAATAATAATAATAATAATAATAATTATTATTATTATTATTCTTATTATTATTATTATAAAATTTATCGAGCACTCTGGGGAACAGAGACAGGACACGGAACAGAAACATACACAATTTTTCTTACATATTTACATTAAGGACAATGGTTACTTAAATAAAAATAATTACAGGTAAGAGGCAAACCAGGTTGTAGTGCGAATTGGTTAATTAACTAACTTATTGCAGTTACAGCATTGATGTAAACATCAATCAACATAAATGTGCTATAAAAATGAAATGTCCTTACTTACATTATAAGATGTGCAACATTTTCTTACAAACGTCCAAAATTTAGACAAACATTGCATATAAATGTAATTGTAACAAAATACATCCCATCAGCAACCGAAATTATTTAGAGAGACTAATCGTCACGTCTACATTAAAATAAAATTAAGAATTCAAAAATCGAAATTAATACAATGCATTTGAAATCCGAAATTGCATACACAGCGACGAGTACTTTGTTGAGCATGACAGAACACGTGAAAAGTCCGGGAAGATAAAGTTATTTTTCATCAAGAGAAACAGGAAATAATATTCATATAGCTGATGAAAATGCAAGACAGAGGACACTCTGAGCTTTTCACAGTATGTTAGTGTATTCTTTAAAGCACGAAAAAAAACTCTCCTCGCAGACAAACAAAAAACAAAACTAAAGTCTAAATAAGCTCGGTGACCATGTTGGATAATTAGTGTTTACTCTGCAACTTAAACTCTTAATACACCCCGAAAGAAATCCGAGCAACAATATACTGACCACCACCTCACTCCTCTCCTTATAGACTCAGAATGTGGAGTGTTTAGGGTCCACAAAGACCTTAATATTATGTATGAGAAAAAAATCCTGTTCAGAAACTACAAATCCCACTCATCCAGGTGCAAATGAAAAAGTGCCAAACAAATCAGAGCGACACACCCTACCTTCCTCCTGACTGTCCCAAGCTGCTTGAGTGTGTGAGCTGATGTTGCCACTTGTTTGGAGCCGTTTAAAGTCTGGTAAGACTTAAGCAGTCAGGCAGGTGAAAGCGCTGGTGTGGCTAACCACCAGTCCAACCAGGAACTCCTGGATCACGGAAAAGTGCTGCCCAGATGCTCAGCGCCAAAAACCGTCTGTGAGGTTTGTGGCTGAAAACCCATCCACAGTTTGGCTATCATGAGCTGAGCCAGGAGGAGAGGAGACAGAAGGAAAACAAAAGTTTTCATGTTTAAGGCGCAATCTTTTCCAAGATCTGAAGGACCAAACTAGCGGCGCTTTAAATGTGATTAAACGATGATGAATCTACACACACACACACACACACACACACACACACACGCACGCACGCGCGCGCGCGCTATTTCACCTTCATTTAGAATGTTAGTGCTTATGTTTACACACCTCTTCCCTATCTGCAGATTTAACGGGTCTCACAGAAGCATGGGATGGATTTTATGACTAATTTATGACCAAACACAAACAACTGAATATCATGACACCTTCTTATTAATCCTCCGCACTCAGCTGTTGGTTTATTCGGCAGAAATTTCACCATCACAGGAGAAAACTGTTACTTCATAATAAAAGAAGAGAGTATATTTTTTTTCTGACTGCTCCTTTAAAACCCAAACCCTTGAAAAACCTCGTTCGAAGCCAGGGAGCCAAGGCAGTATCAGTACCTAACCTTAAAGACTATAAGTACTAATTTGTGGCAGCATCGTGATGAAAAGCTTCATGAGAGCAAAATGTGTGTCAGAACTGCTGATTGCGTTGTTTGAGTGACCGGACTTAAGTTTCACCGACTGATGACTCATTTGCTGCTGAGTAACGTCCACATCCTCACTCAGCCACCACTAGCCTCCCATGTCTTTCAGTTTCTTGCATAAGGATGAAGAGTTACAAACTCTAGCCTAATCCACTATGGTTTCACCCTCCATAGCCACACATGGGCCTGTGGTCTGCCACCCGCTCTGAGTCTTTTTTGGCTGTCTTGTTATCCACTCCCCTCCTCACCGTCGACCTCGTGAATGAGTTTACCCTTGTTCCACTAGAAGAAACGAAGATAAGGTATCCGAGCCTCCATGGCAACGCTGGGCTGAGCGGTATATTGTGTATATATATATACGTGTGTGTGTGTGTGTGCGCGCGCGAAGGCATGCATGTTCATGTACAGGGCTCTACTTTTACAACCTGAGCGGAGCTGCGCGCACAGGAGTGCTGGTTGGTGGTGGTGTGATGGTGGCGGTGAGCTTGGGGCTGACACATTTCTGCTAACAATCACATCACACACAAGGACCCACATTCCAACTTCCTGATCAACAGTCGTCGTCCTCCTCCCCCCACAGGCACAGCGCTGGGGGCAGCAGTGCAGCAGACTGTATTCAGATCTAGGAGAGCTAAGATTTTATGTTTTTTTTTATGAGGATGTTTACTCAAAACCATACTGACTATGAGTTTTACTTTTGGAAACCTCTCTTAAATTGAACACATATATTAAAGCAGGTAAGGATTGACAGTTAGATCGAATATTGGAATAATTTAGATTAACGTGACTGGAAATAAATCGATTGCAGCACATCTGGATCTAGTTCATCTTCACGTGTAGCTGGGCTGTAATCTTATGTGCGCCTCTGTAGCGGCTATACTTCATGTCGTGTATTCTACTGCCCCCTAGTGATCCTTTTATGAGTTCACCATAATAGGTTTTGATGCTGAAATTTATTACAGTTTTTCTCAAATGCTAAAACACATGTCACAAACGTTACCACCAGGTCCCCCAATGTCCAAACACAACACCCTTCTCTAAAGCTACATAAACACAACCACACCTTCCCACTGCAAAACTCAAACTCCCACACCAAGAGAGCAGCTCGAAGCTGTCATAACTGTAAACACTATACACAGCATTACACACTACAGCAAAACAATTGAAAACACAATGCTCAATTTGTGAGAAGGTTCTTTGTTTCATAACTGCCAATGCATATTTTAGAAACTATACAGTAACGGATCGTCGTAGATCTCTGCAGAGGATTAGGCATTTAGATTTGTGAGTTTCATATGAGTAGTATAAATCTATAGAAAATCCTGCATGTACGTACACTACTGTAACACAACTCAATGCAAAAACAGAATCTATTGCACACAACAGTAATCTTGAAAACATGAACAGGGTGTGAAGTTTTTTTATTTACGTTATTCACACCACACACACACCACAATCACTGTGCGGCATCATGTCGCTGAGCTGTTGCTCGCATCTCGTCCGTAATGATGGTGCGAGGTTGTCTTGCTCTCCCTCCTGGACCTTCTCCTCTCCCATGTTGGCCTTCTCCTCTTCCTCGTTGGTCGCTCCTCTTCCTCCTCTCATTTGAACTCCTCTTCCTCATTGGCCTGCTCCTCTTCTTCCAGGGCCAGCTCTTCTCCCTCCTCTGCATCAAATTCCTCTTCCCCTGACTCTGCCTTCATCCATTGTGTTTGTTTGGAATCTTCAGCATACTGTGCACTCTGAACTTGCTTTTACATTTGGTACAGCATTAGCAACAAGTGTCTTCAATTTTGAGTCATTGTGTGTAGTGAATGACGCCAGGTGTGTTCCCTGTGTTCAAAGATTGGTGACTGTGGCAAGCATTTTGCATCACATGGGCTTTCATTTGAGAATATGAGCAGAGTTGTTTTGCAACATGTGTTTTAGCAAGGAAAAATGTGTTTAGATTTATGAGTACAGAGGGTTGTGTTTTGTGAATTGTGTCTTCATGTGACATGTGTTTATGGTACTGGAATATGGTGGCTACATTTAGTAAATGTGTTTAGACTACTGGTCATTTGGGTTACAGGATTGGCTTTTGTGTTTTAACATTTGGGAAAAACTGTAACTCACGAAGATTGTTCTGAAAAGGAGAAAATTATTTGATGAGCAACAGTTCTGTGGGCAGAAGTATCTTGTTGACATTAGAGGTCAGATGAGAATGGCTAGACAACCAAAATATGCAGAAGAGCATCTCTGATTGCACAACACTGAAATCTGCAGCAGCGGAAGATCACATCTGCTGTCAGCTAAAAACAGGAAACGTAGTTTTTATCAATTCATGAAATTGAATATTAGACAATTTAAAAAAAAAAACGTTGCATGATCTGATGGATCTCAATTTCTGCTGTGACATTTGGATATTTGGACCATAATTTGGCATCAGCAACATGAAAGTGTGGATCCTGCTTTGTATTAGATGTTCAGGCTCCTGCTTGTGGTGACCTTAATAGCATTTGGCCCATGTTTAAACATGGATTTCTGAATACTGTTGCTGACCATGTCCATACTTTTATGACCAGATGTACCCATCTTCATATGAGTGTTTCCAGCAGAATGATACACCATGTCACAAACCTCAGCTCTTCTCAGACTGGTGTGTTTGAACATGATAATGAATTCCCTGTACTCAAACAACCTCCACAGTCTCCAGATCTCGATCCAGTAGATCTCCTTTGGGATGTGGTGGAACCAGAGATTTGTATCATGGGTCGTGCAGCCAAAATTTTTTTAAAAAGTGTGTGATGCTGTTATGTCATTAATCTCTGAGGAGAGTGTGTTCACCACCTTGTTGAATACACTAGTAAGGTGGGCATTGACCTGAATGTAAAGTTTAAGTACAGAAAATACTGAATGTATTCAGTTTCATAATTTAATTGATGATTTAATTTAGCAGCAATAGTTAGCAATAGGCCACACAATGTGTTAGGAAGTGAATAAAATGAAGCACGCACATAGGAAACTCATATTTTTAATTAAATATGTACGTATCCATGTAGTTAGTATAAAAATATTCTGAATAGTTATACAAATTACATTTAAAGTGTTGCATCAAAACATAGTGAAGACTGTTGATAGGCTGTGTGATCTTGTGAACTTACAAATTAATAATAATAATAATGGATTGCATTTATATAGCACTTTTTGGGACCCTCAAAGTGCTTTACAATTCCACTATTCATTCACACACTGGTGGAGGCAAGCTACAATTGTAGCCACAGCTGCCCAGGGGCAGACTGACAGAAGCGAGGCTGCCGTATCGCACCATCAGCCCCTCTGGCAATCACCAGTAGGCGGTAGGTGAAGTGTCTTGCCCAAGGACACAACGACCGAGACTGTTCAAACCAGCAACCTTCCGATTACAAGACAAACTGCCAGCTCTTGAGCCACGATCGGCAAATTAAAGAAAAGGGCAATAAAGAAAAGCTTTAAGGTTTTATAGCAACAAAGCAAATATGCACAGTGCAACTTCAGATTAACTTGTGATTAAAGTTACATCCTTAAACCTGGTGTGCATTATACTGCTTTGAATCTGAGTTGTCAAGATATTTGTCACACACACACACACACACACACACACACACACACACACACACACACACACACACACACACACACACACACACACACACACATGTATATATTCAAATACGGACCAGACACAGTCATCTGACTGCCTACAAATCTGCGGTAATGAGAATAGGAGTCGTGTAGGGTGGTCTGCTCCAACATGGGCGCATTGACAAACCTGGAGGTCTGTTGGCCATCACGTCTCACTTCGGTGAGGTCAAAGCACCTTCAATTCTGACACGTTCAAATGCACAAATTATGACTGTCAAATCCACAAGTTGTGCATTAGGTACTTCCTTTGGCCTGTCTGAACCCTTGGTATGTCCAAGAATGGTCTGAAATACTGGTAAGTTATTTTCAAGCCCACAAGAGGGATAAAATATACCATTGAAAAAAAAAACAAAACCCCGAAACACTGCTGCATATTAAATGCATGTGTTGTGTTTAAGGTTTCTTACTCTGAGTGTGACTGGGCTGACAATTGCACCAAATCTATCCCCATAGGATGTCCATTTCACACTTTGCCTCTCCAAAACATGAAATGGACACGTATGCAGAAGTTGCATTACTCCATGCAGTAAACTGCAGTAACAGCAGGGTGGAGATAATATATTTAAAGCAATGAAGTTGGTAGTAAGCAAAAAATGTATGTAATACATTCCAGGGTCCTTAATCATCAGAAACCATTAAGCTAGGTGGCAAATGTGCATATACATGTAAATGTGTTACAGTTTTTTACAGACGCTAGGACACATTTCTCAATACTTAGGTCACGTTTGCAAAACTCCTCACACAGTGAGCACAACAGAAGTCTATGTGGGCTAAACTGAGGACCAGTTATCATTGTTTTGGCACAAAATGCATTCAATGACTACACCTCTCAAATTTCATGAATTATCTTCTCACTCAGACACAACAACTGCCAAAAATCTTTGTACGGACAGGACATTTTGCATGTGCTTACATACTGTTTTCAAAACTGTTAAACTTATGGCCAAAACAATAACACAATGCAAAACTTGAAAAGACAGCAAAATTCAACAACAATATTTTATTGAAACATATTTTAAATCTAAAAATGCAGTTTAACCAGCCACAGCTGATTCTCATTGTAGATGAACATCTACACAGGTGTTACTCCTTCAATTTTTCAGCTCCTTCAATTCTGGCAGCCAGAAGATTCGTTCCTAGGTGTGTTGCCCTAGATGACATAAGATGTGATGTGGATGAGAACCTGTGGCCAAATGGAGAAGACCGAGTAGATTAGCATTACTATTGTATGTGTATCAGTGGATGGTGTGTATACAAATTCTTGTATTTTGGGATTACTTAGTGCAAAAAAATAAAAAATTACATAAACAAATATTAACGAATTCTGCATGATGTCTGATTCATTCCAGTAACATATATTGAAATTATAAACAGAGATGTGTCCTTGTTTTACACAAGAAAACACTGTGTAATGCTACATGTTGTTAGTGTTTTTTAGGTCATTGTTTTGTGGGTGACAAAGTGTGTTTGTCGGCTGTCAACCTTTGCTAGTGTTCTGGAAGAATGAGGTTATTTGAGACCTGAATGAAGTGTTTTGGTAGTTGTAGTGCATTTTGAATGTGAAATGAACTGCTTTGCCAAGCTGACGGTCAGTTAGGAGGATTGTGTGAAGAGTTTTGCAAAAGTGACCTAAGTATTGAGAAATGTGTCCTAGCGTCTGTAAAAAACTGTAAAAGTGTCGGTTTAAATGCTTCCCTGTGTTTATTTTCATGTTGGTTTAAAAAATATATCTCCCTCTGCTGTTACTGCAACTTACTGCAACTTTTTCATGCATGTCCATTTCACGTTTTTTAGAGGCAAAGTGTGAAATGGACACGGTGGACCGGCATGTCTATTATATGCCTTGCTGTGATATTGGGTTGCTCATTCATACAACATCAAAGTAATAGATGAGCATTCAAACAACAGAAAAGTTTCACCTTTTTCAGTAGAAATTTCTTCATTTTTTATTTTTATTTATTTATTTTTACAGCTGGTCCATATAGTTTAAAAAACAAAAAACAAAAAAGGAAGAAAATAATTAAAAAAAAGGAAAAGCTAAGCAAAAACTTTCTTTTATTATTAGAGCACAGTGAGCTACTTTTTCACACTTTTACACATTTCTTACCTACAATTTAGTCCCAAAGAGTCGTGCTGTCAGACTTCTTCTTCTTCATCATATAGAAAAACTGAGACGAGCTGCTGAAATAGAACCTTTTTCTTATATGAAGATAATTAAGGGATTTAATGTGTAGTTAAACTTCTTTACACTGGCAGAAAGGGGCATTTCACTGGTCTGGCCCACTTAAGGTCAAAGTGAGCTGTATGTGGCCCATGATGTAAAATGAGTTTGACATCCCTGGTGTAGAGTCTTTATATGCCAGTATAAAGTACACTGAGATGACTATTGTGAACGTGCTATATAAATGAGATACATATCAAAGTTTAATCTGAGATAATCTACAAGGAGAA
This sequence comes from Aulonocara sp. 'chitande type north' Nkhata Bay, assembly GCF_057382095.1. Classification (NCBI taxonomy): domain Eukaryota; kingdom Metazoa; phylum Chordata; class Actinopteri; order Cichliformes; family Cichlidae; genus Aulonocara; species Aulonocara sp. 'chitande type north' Nkhata Bay. Next base: position 46,050,735 of record NC_141350.1, read on the forward strand.
TCTGACGATTTTACAAGCACTCCAGTTATTCACAGCACATACAGTATGCACATAGATAATAGAAACACTCTGTATGCAGCACAAAGACAGGTCGCAGAGTCAAAGCAACAGAAAGCAGAACAAGTAAGAAAATGTTGCAAGTTAAAAACAACGTTGGTGTTAAGGGGTCATATAGCACAGGGCACTTTTTAAAAAATAATATATATATATTTTTAAAATAATCAAAGGTAATTTGGAAAATAATACAGTAATCATTCTTTCCACGAGGGGGTGGTAAAGACACCTAAATGCTGTGAAGAAGAAAAAGAAGAAGAAGAAGAAGAACTGATGATACTGGTGGGAGAAGAAGTGTGGGATACAAGAGCATGAGTTTGAACTCTGCAGGGAGCACAAAGTCAACTTGTTTCTTCTTTTGGAAGACTCTTGTTTACTTTGAATCTAATACTAGAATCACAAGACATTTTTATGCTATGTTGATTCATCATAGGGTACTTTTTTCATATTAACAGTTATTGTGAAATTGCAGATAAATAAGTATCAGTATCAGATTATGTTCTAACTCTTTCCCTCTGGTACGGGCCACAAGCACAGTTTCTATCCATAGGTCGTCACCCTGATGAACACTTAGGACACTCACATTTGCTGTATATTCTGCTTGCATATATATATATATATATATATATATATATATATATATATTAGGGGTGCAACGATACACAAAATTCACGGTTCGGTTCGGTTCGATACTTTGGTGTCACGGTTCGATATTTTTTCGATACAAAAAAATGTTCATGCATTTTTAATTTGTCATTTATTAAAATTATAAATATATATTTTAACTCAAAAGTACAGTTTTTTAATTTAACCCTAACCCTTGTGCGTGTTTTTTATTTTGACAGCGAATGCGCACCTGCGGACCACTTATGTGCAGCCCTGGTTATTTAGCTCATCATATCGCAGCCACAGAAATTCTTTTGTCCATGAAACCATAAAGCTGCACTTTCTTTTTGCCTTATAGTCTGATTTGTCATAACTTCTCCGTTTTGTGGTAAGCTTTTCTTTGGCTGTCACTTCTTCACCCTGACCTGTCTTATTTGGCTCAGCAGAACTGAAATGCTTTTACACACGCACTCACATAAGCTCAGCGATTCTCTGCGCGATCAACCTCTCACATGTGTAAGCTGCGGGAGATTTCACTTGTCATGTTTGCATAGTAAGCTAACGATTAATAAGACGATGTCAGAGGAATTGGTGCACAAATTATCATCACTCACAGATCAGTGCTGTCGCTCTCTATACACAGTTCGCACGATTGCAAAGTGAAAGCAAAAAAACAAGCGCAAATTCAAACGCGACTTCAATATGTCACATATTGACAGTGGCTCACCGATGCCAATGACATAATTACCCAGCTACATTTCTGAAAGAATGCAAAAGCATTGACATATATTTTTCCTACAATAGCCCGACGGGCAGGGAAGAGAAAGATTTTGGTAGCCCGACTGAAAAAATCGCTAGCTCCGGGACGTCGGGCTAGCGATTTTGCGAGCCCTGTATCTGATTAAGGAATCACTCATCTTTGGAAAAGAGAGTTTATTACAGAGAAATGGCTCTTTCCAAAATAAAAGCTATACTATCCGCTTCTTCTGATTTTATCTGTTTTGATTTTATATACTGTTGTTTGTTTGTTTGTTTGTTAATTAGTTAGTTAGTTTATTTGCTTGTTTTATTCAATTTTAAATCATGCTTTTTATTTGTTCTTGTTTCTAATGTCTCTGTAAAGCACTTTGAATCACCTTGTTGTTGAATTGTGCTATACAAATAAACTTGCCTTGCCTTGCCTTCTTCTGGGCTATATTCTCAGCAGCATAAGGAGAATCATGTGCTAACAGCTGTCTAAATGACTCGGCTAAAGTTAGTAGCATGCTTGTTGTTTTTGTCTTTGCACTAGGATGATGTTGGCGTAAATGTGCAGTCATATTCGTTGTGTTCCCACTAGTGCTTTCAGGTTAATCTCGTTGAAATGACCTTAACGCCACAACACGGCAAATCTCCGTTAACGAGCTACCGCCGATCACTCCGTGCATGGGGCTAGACAGCCGACACGTTAACGAGCTAACTGCGCTAACACACTAGTTCACACCAATGTAATTGAGCATTGCATGGCACATCCAACATACTGTTTTACTTTAGTCCATGACTCGCTTACCTTCAGGGTCATACGTCACATGAAAACCAAAATAATTCCAAACGCCAGATCTGAATGAGGTTCAATTTGCCTGTTGCAAGTAGAGCTTAACTTCTGTCTCGCTAGCTTGCCCTGCGCTCTTCCTTCTGACTATGCTGTCTGTGTTGAGCGCTCAGTGCATCTGCGCTCGACAGTGCAGCCTAGGCGGAGTAGTCGAACACAGATTCACTGAGCGCTCAACACAGACAGCATCGTCAGAAGGAAAATTGATAAAATAAATTACAAATGTTGTATTGTTCGATACATATGCGTACCGAACCGAAAGCACTGTATCGAACGGTTCAATATCGATACGAATATCGTTGCACCCCTAATATATATATATACATATACATATATATATGTATATATATATATATATATATATACATATATATATATACTGTACATATATATATATATATATATATAAAAACACCCAGCACGCCCCTGCGGGCGGTTTATCCTTCAAGCTCGGGTCCTCTACCAGAGGCCTGGGAGCTTGAGGGTCCTGCGCAGTATCTTAGCTGTTCCCAGGACTGCGCTCTTCTGGACAGAGATCTCCGATGTTTTTCCCGGGATCTGCTGGAGCCACTCGCCTAGCTTGGGAGTCACCGCACCTAGTGCTCCGATTACCACGGGGACCACCGTTACCTTCACCCTCCACATCCTCTCGAGCTCTTCTCTGAGCCCTTGGTATTTCTCCAGCTTCTCGTGTTCCTTCTTCCTGATATTGCTGTCATTCGGAACCGCTACATCGATCACTACGGCCGTCTTCTTCTGTTTGTCTACCACCACTATGTCCGGTTGGTTAGCCACCACCATTTTGTCCGTCTGTATCTGGAAGTCCCACAGGATCTTAGCTCGGTCATTCTCCACCACCCTTGGGGGCATCTCCCATTTTGACCTCGGGACTTCTAGGTTATACTCGGCACAGATGTTCCTGTACACTATGCCGGCCACTTGGTTATGGCGTTCCATGTATGCCTTGCCTGCTAGCATCTTGCACCCTGCTGTTATGTGCTGGATAGTCTCTGGGGCATCTTTACACAGCCTGCACCTGGGGTCTTGCCTGGTGTGATAGACCCCAGCCTCTATGGATCTTGTACTCAGAGCTTGTTCTTGTGCTGCCATGATTAGTGCCTCTGTGCTGTCTTTCAGTCCAGCTTTGTCCAGCCACTGGTAGGATTTCTGGATATCAGCCACCTCCTCTATCTGCCGGTGGTACATACCGTGCAGGGGCCTGTCCTTCCATGATGGTTCCTCGTCTCCCTCCTCTTTCTTGGGTTTCTGCTGCCTGAGGTATTCACTGAGCACTCGGTCAGTTGGGGCCATCTTCCCAATGTATTCTTGGATGTTCCTTGTCTCATCCTGGACTGTGGTGCTGACACTCACCAGTCCCCGGCCCCCTTCCTTCCGCTTAGCGTACAGCCTCAGGGTGCTGGACTTGGGGTGAAACCCTCCATGCATGGTCAGAAGCTTTCTTGTCTTTATGTCAGTGGCTTCTATCTCCTCCTTTGGCCAGCTTATTACCCCAGCAGGGTACCTGATCACGGGCAGGGCGTATGTGTTGATGGCCCGGATCTTGTTCTTACCATTCAGCTGACTCCTCAGGACTTGCCTGACCCTCTGCAGGTACTTGGTGGTTGCAGCCTTTCTAGCGGCCTCTTCATGGTTCCCATTTGCCTGCGGGATCCCCAGGTACTTGTAACTGTCCTCTATGTCTGCAATGTTGCCTTCTGGTAGTTCAATCCCCTCAGTTCTGACTACCTTCCCTCTCTTTGTTACCATCCGACTACACTTCTCCAGTCCGAACGACATTCCAATGTCATTGCTGTATAGCCTGGTAGTGTGGATCAGTGAATCGATGTCTCGTTCACTCTTGGCATACAGCTTGATGTCATCCATGTACAGGAGGTGGCTGACAACTGCTCCGTTCCGTAGTCGGTATCCGTAGCCAGTCTTGTTAATGATCTCACTGAGGGGGTTCAGGCCTATGCAGAACAGCAGTGGGGACAGAGCATCTCCTTGGTAGATCCCGCACTTGATGGTAACTTGTGCTATGGGCTTGGAGTTGGCCTCTAGTGTTGTACGCCACATCCCCATTGAGTTCCTGATGAAGGCTCTTAGGGTCCCATTGATCTTGTACAATTCTAGGCATTCCAGTATCCAGCTGTGGGGCATTGAGTCATAGGCCTTCTTGTAATCAATCCAGGCAGTGCACAGGTTGGTCAGTCTGGTCTTGCAGTCTCGGCTGATTGTTCTGTCTACCAGTAGCTGGTGTTTTGCACCTCTGGTATTCTTGCCAATTCCTTTCTGTGTCCCGCTCATGTATTGACCCATGTGCCTGTTCATCTTAGCCGATATGATGCCTGACAGGAGCTTCCATGTAGTACTGAGGCAGGTTATTGGTCGGTAGTTGGAGGGGACCGGTCCCTTCTTGGGGTCCTTGGGGATCAGGACCGTCCGGCCTTCAGTTAGCCATTCCGGGTGTCTTTCGTTAACTAGCAGCTGGTTCATTTGTGCTGCCAGACGCTCGTGGAGTGCAGTCAGCTTCTTCAGCCAGTAGGCGTGAACCATGTCGGGCCCTGGTGCTGTCCAACTCTTCATACTGGAGACCCTTTCTTGGATATCTGCCACTGTGATGGTTACTGGACCCTGTTCAGGGAGGTCGCTGTGGTCTGCCCTCAGATCCTCTAGCCACTGAGCATTGCCGTTATGGGTTGCATCCTTCTCCCATATGCTCTTCCAGTATTGCTCCGTCTCCAGCCTTGGTGGTGCTGTTCTCTTATTGTTCCCTTGCCACTGAGAGTACACCTTTGCTGGTTCTGTGGAGAACAGCTGGTTTATTCTCCTGCCTTCTATCTCTCTGGTGTACCTCCTCAAGCGGCTGGCCAAGGCTGTGAGTCTTTGCTTGGCAGTTTCCAAGGCCTCAGGTATGGACAACTTGCTGTATTTCTTAGGCACCTTCTTTGTCGCACCTTTCTGCAACTCCGTTAGTTGGCTAACCTCCCTCCGTGCTACTTTGATCTTGCCCTCTAGCCTCCTTCTCCATGGAGGGTACTGCCCCTTGTGGCTGTTCAACTTGTAGCCAAGCATCTCACTGATCACTGCTGCCGTATTGTAGATCAGCTTGTTAGTGTCGGTAATCGTGGTTGTAGGTATTGCCCGTAGTGCTGCATTAACATCATCTAGCAGACCTTCTGAGGGTACTTCACGTAATCTTGGTAACTGGCTACGGGGGATCCAGGTTTCAAGCTTGGCCATGATCCTATTTTTCAGGTCAGTTCCTCTCGCACTCAACGATCCTTCTCCTATCGCACTTGGGGCTATGTACCCAATCTCGGGTGGGGGTGATGATATCTCCCCCCTGACCTGGCGTCCTGACTCCTCCTTGCCGTAGCATTTGTGTTGTACCTCGTCAATCTCTAGCTGTGAGAGCAGTCCCTTCTTTCGAATGTTGGAACACTGAGCTACTAGTTGTTTCGCCGTCATTGTGGATGTTGGGTATCGAAGAATCCATAGGTCCCTCATCCTATTCATGTAGCCCCTTCCGCCGGGGTTACTTGCGTAGTAGCATTCCAACAACGCCCTGTTTTCGTCCCTTGCCCACCGATGCCTTCTTGTATATATATATATATATATATATATATATATATATATATATATATATATATATATATATATATATATATATATATATATATATATATATATATGTATATATATATATATATATATACATGTACAGTGTACAGGAACATCTGTGCCGAGTATAACCTAGAAGTCCCGAGGTCAAAATGGGAGATGCCCCCAAGGGTGGTGGAGAATGACCGAGCTAAGATCCTGTGGGACTTCCAGATACAGACGGACAAAATGGTGGTGGCTAACCAACCGGACATAGTGGTGGTAGACAAACAGAAGAAGACGGCCGTAGTGATCGATGTAGCGGTTCCCAATGACAGCAATATCAGGAAGAAGGAACACGAGAAGCTGGAGAAATACCAAGGGCTCAGAGAAGAGCTCGAGAGGATGTGGAGGGTGAAGGTAACGGTGGTCCCCGTGGTAATCGGAGCACTAGGTGCGGTGACTCCCAAGCTAGGCGAGTGGCTCCAGCAGATCCCGGGAAAAACATCGGAGATCTCTGTCCAGAAGAGCGCAGTCCTGGGAACAGCTAAGATACTGCGCAGGACCCTCAAGCTCCCAGGCCTCTGGTAGAGGACCCGAGCTTGAAGGATAAACCGCCCGCAGGGGCGTGCTGGGTGTTTTTTTTATATATATATATATATATATATATATATTTGCTGACAGGACTATTGTAGTCAACAGGGCAAGTAATGGCCACTATCGATGTTTGACCGATATACTTTTGCATCATTATGTTCCTTCATTACAAAAATGTCTATAGGGCTAAATATTGAAAACACTGTAACAAAAATGATTAGAGGAAGCTAAGCAAATATAATAATAAATTATCATGCCATATTTGACCTCTGACCTCTGCTTCATGGTCAGTAGATTGATATGAATGTCAAATAGCTATATAGAGATAATTAAAATGACAATAAGGTTTCAGACTGACAAGAACATGTTTGCATGAGCAGAGTGAAGCTGACCCCCCACCCACTTGAAACGTAAAGGCAAATAGGCAGAGCGGTTAGTGCTACGTTTGTGCAGATTTGTGCAGGTAAAATTAGCGTTTGTGCTGCTACGGTTTCCGAGATATTAAACTTTATTTTATAGGTCATTCAAAGGTCACCATCCCCCCAGACTGCTCCAAAACGGGCCAAAATGGTCTACTTTTTTAGTGCTACGTTTGTGCTGGTTTGTGCTGCTAAAATTTTCGTTTGTGCTGCTTCTGTTTTAAAGATATTAATGAAAATGTAAAGGTCAAAAGGTCAACCAGCCCCCCCACATTACCCAAATCCAACAAAAGTGGTATCAAACGTTTGTGCTACGTTTGTGCTGGTTTGTGCTGCAGAAATTTTTGTTTGTGCCGTTATTATTTTAAAGATATTAACAAAAATTTCTAGAGGTCAACCAGCCCCCCCATATTAATGGAATCAAACAAAATGGATGTCAAACGTTTGTGCTGGTTTGTGCTGCAAAAATGTTTGTTTGTGCTGCTAACATTTTAAAATGTTTAATAAAATAACGTCTTGATGCGTGCTTAATCATCCAGGTAAGTAAATCCCAAAAGGTTGATTCTGTTCATCTGGACATTTTCAGTTGGAGAAACGTTTCGTCACTCATCCAAGTGACTTCTTCAGTCTCAGCTGACTGCAGGTTTCCCCAACCTTATAAACACCCGTGAGTGAAGTTGCACCCCCTACCTTCTTCAAATCGAACAAAATTGATGTCAAACATTTGTCCTGCAAATTATTTTGTTTGTGCAGGTTATGTTTCCCTAATTTTATAAACAGTACATGTACAGTGAGAGAGAGATGTTACATCTGTCTTCACTTGCATCCCAGTCATAGAAGCGTTGGAGGTCGTTCATAAGAGATTACAGGATCATCCCAACCTCAGCAACAGGACCACTCTCAGCACTGATCAGTTGTGTTTGCTTTTGGAACTGTCTTAATTCCACCTATTTTGCATAAGGGTCAGTACAGGCAGAAATCTAGGTGTGCCATGGGTTCCCACAGGCCCCTGGTCAAAGTCACCAAACCAGTTCGTAAGCAGGTACAGGTGTGGCCAGAAGGGTCCTCAGAGGCACTGCTTTTCCACCACAGGCCGCCACACACGACAACACCACAGACTTTCAGGAATATACAGAAACTGTCACTGCCTACATCCCAAAATGCATCGATGATGTCACAGAGACCAGGACTATCACTGTCTGGGCCGATCAGAAACCATGGCTCACAGGTCAGGTTTAAATGCTCCTAAAGTTGAAAAATGCAAGCCTTCAGAGCCGGGAATTAGGTGAGTCTAAGAACAGCAAGGGCAAACCTGTCACGTGGCATCAGCTACAGCAAAGCTTCAGCGACAGCAGAGATACTTGGAGGCAGTGGCAAGGAATACAAACCATCACAGACTACAAGCCCACTCTACAGACCGTGGTGACACAATCCCCAGACAGTGTGTGGAGATCCCTCCACCATCATTACTGAACCCAAGAAGTCATCTATCTCCTGCTTTAAGGACTACCGTCCTGTCAAACTCACCTCCATCATTATTAAGTTAAGTGCTTTGAACGGTTAGTCATGCATCAAATCAAATTATTGCTTTCCCCCAACCTGGATCCATTTCAGTTCGCATACCGGTCAAAACGCTCAACCGATGATGGAATTTCAACTGCCCCTCACTCAGCCCTCACACATCTGAACACTAGAGACTCATATGTCAGAGTGCTGTTCATAGACTTCAGTTCAGCATTCAACACCATCATTCCCCAGCAACTCATTCACAAACTGGATCTGCTGGGGATCAGCACCTTGCTGTATAACGGGCTGCTAGATTTCTTGACAGGAAGACAGCAGACAGTACGGGTCAACAGCAACACCTCCAGCCCAAGAACACGGAATACGGGAACACGGGGCTACCCAAGGATGTGTGTTGAGCTCCCTTCTCTTCACTCTGCTGACCCACGACGAGATCTACTACAGGGGTGAAGTTAACCATCTGCCAGAGTGGTACAGCAACAACAACCTGTCCCTGAATGTGGAGAAGACCAACAGTGACTCTACTTCCTCTGCAAACTGAGAAGCACAAGAGATTCAACCCCCATTATGAGCACCTTTTACAGAGGCACAGTTGAGAGTATCCTCACCAGCTGCATCACTGGTGTGGTATGACTCCTGCATTGGGTTCTGCAGGAAAAAATGACAACGGGTAGTGAGAGCAGCCGAGAGCATTGTGGGGACCTCTCTTGCCTCCCTCCCCAGGAGATCTACTGCACCTGCCTCATCTGGAAGGTCGTCTCCATTACAGGTGACTCCACTCATCCCTTCAACAGCGTCTTCAGTTTGCTGCCATCAGGAAGGATACTGAAGAGCCTCCGGGGCAGAACCAGCAGACTGAGAGACAGCTTCGTCCATCGGGCTGTCAGGATGCTGACCATCTCTGGATCGAGAAGGGGGGCCCAAGGGTACATCTTTCGCCATCCTACAATGCTGTGATTGTAGCCATTCCCCACTTTCTGTGAATGGTACTCATGGCCATTGATCAATAGGCTTTGATTAGTTGTCATTGATCAATGGTCATAAGAATTTGCATACTAACAATCATGGAATTAACCCCCCGGCACATTGTTCATTCAGTGGCGCTAGTTTCCTTCACTATGCAAATGTACTGTTTATATGGTTGGGGAAACCTACAGTCAGCTGAGACTGAAGAAGTCACTTGGATGAGTGACGAAACGTTTCTCCAACTGAAAATGTCCAGATGAACAGAATCAACCTTTTGGGATTTACTTACCTGGATGATTAAGCACGCATCAAGACGTTATTTTATTAAACATTTTAAAATGTTAGCAGCACAAACAAACATTTTTGCAGCACAAACCAGCACAAACGTTTGACATCCATTTTGTTTGATTCCATTAATATGGGGGGGCTGGTTGACCTCTAGAAATTTTTGTTAATATCTTTAAAATAATAACGGCACAAACAAAAATTTCTGCAGCACAAACCAGCACAAACGTAGCACAAACGTTTGATACCACTTTTGTTGGATTTGGGTAATGTGGGGGGGCTGGTTGACCTTTTGACCTTTACATTTTCATTAATATCTTTAAAACAGAAGCAGCACAAACAAAAATTTTAGCAGCACAAACCAGCACAAACGTAGCACAGTTGATTGACACCCATTTTGTTTGATTTAATTAATGTGGGGGGGCTGGTTGACCTCTGATGACCTCTAGAAATTGTTATTAATATCTTTAAAATGATAGCAGCACAAACGAAAATCTTTGCAGCACAAACCAGCACAAACGTAGCACAAACGTTTGATACCACTTTTGTTGGATTTGGGTAATGTGGGGGGGCTGGTTGACCTTTACATTTTCATTAATATCTTTAAAACAGAAGCAGCACAAACGCTAATTTTACCTGCACAAACCAGCACAAACGTAGCACTAAAAAAGTAGACCATTTTGGCCCGTTTTGGAGCAGTCTGGGGGGATGGTGACCTTTGAATGACCTATAAAATAAAGTTTAATATCTCGGAAACCGTAGCAGCACAAACGCTAATTTTACCTGCACAAATCTGCACAAACGTAGCACTAACCGCTCCGCCTATTTGCCTTTACGTTTCAAGTGGGTGGGGGGTCAGCTTCACTCTGCTGTGAAAGCACTCCCAAAGGACAGACTGCCAGCACTAAGTAATGCCTTTAGACATCCGAGGAAGAACATTCAGTAAAAAAAAGCCTGAATTGCTCAGTGCACAAAACCTCCATCATAAAAACTTGCTCTTTCACAGTATGTTGAAAACATGCAAGTTTCTTTTGTTCCTCCAACATAATGGTGGCTCCTACCAACTTTATTTTGCAGTTTTGGGTCCAGGCAACTTCATCTTCTTCATTAAAGGGAAATTCAAGTTGAAGAATTGCTATTTTAACATGTGAAAGAAATTGAACATGCATTGCAAATGCTTACAAAACAGAACTTCCAGGGAATGTTCCAAGTGTGGGAGGAGCACTGGGAGCTGTGTATTTGTGCAAAGAGGGAGACTACATCAAATGAGCGGCCGAATTTAATTCCACTGTGGTTTTTGCTTTTTATGTGTGCAGGCACATAGATTTTAAAATATTACCAAAAATAAAGAACAGTGCCACTATAGGTGTGGTGTCTCAGTCTTGTAAAAGATGACATGCATCCTGGCAAAAAGAAAATACAAATGAACCCATGTGTCAAAAAATACTGATACTGAAATGCTGATATGACAGAAACACATTTAAAAAAAAAAAAACTAGGATAAAATGATAAATAAAAAAAAGAAATTAATCTTTTAAATTAAGGAAAAAATGACTTTGGAAACACTCATACAGCGCACATAAACACTGAACTCTGCAAATGATAAGAAGTGGGAATAGCTATAAAAGATCAGCTATTAAATAAAAGCTTGCAATTGTTTGCAGCAGTTCAGTCTGCAAACACCCTCAGAATGATGGTTGTGGGAATGTGACAGTGCACTCTAGTGGCTTAGTACCTGAAATACAAGCAGAGGGCAAAGTGGAATGAAGGTGATACAGTGCCACGAATGTGACAACAAGAAATTTGGGTTACAGTTTTTTCTGAATGCTTAAACCCTAACTGTGATTCCTGTAGCACAATCTCTAAAACTATTCAGACTTATAGCAAAACCACTCACTGAGTTTGCAAAACTAAAAGCACAAAAACTGCTTTGCACTCAGTTTGCAATTTTGTAACACACACTTTGCAAAACTGTAGGCACAATTCACTGCACAACACTCAATTACCAAATTTCCAACACACTCCTAGCAAAAGTATACACATGTATAGCTATCATTAACACTAATTTGCCAACTGTCTGGCACACTTTCACATGTGAAAACTTTTTTAGATAATTAGTTCACTTTGCAATCAGCCTAAGCACTATAATACAGGTAAGCTGTGTGTGCGGAGTACAATGGAGGGAGCAGAAAGAGTGAGAAGAAGAGGAGGCCGAGGAAGAGGACGTGGAGGTGAAGAAGTAGGATGAAGAGGACGACAAGGACAAGGAGGAGCAAGAGGAAGATGAGGAGGGGGGAGAGGAAAATGAGGAGGGGGGAGAGGAAGGGTAGGAAGAGTAAGAAATAGAATTACTGATGACATCAGAGCTACAATAGTGGACCATGTAATCAACCGTGGAGTGACCCTGAGGGTAGCTGGCCAACGGGTCCAGCCTAACTCGAGCCGCTACACTGTAGCAAGCACCATAAGGACATCTTGAAATGAGAATCGGTTAGTTGTGTGCTTAGTAGATGATGGCTTGTGTGTACTGTTTGATACGGAAACACCACTTTTACGAAGGTGTGAAGAGTTAATCTAGCTGTGTTTGCTTTTGCAAGAGAACTACAATGTTTTGATGATTGGGTGACAGGTTTTCTTATTTGTGTGAAGAGTTTTGCAAAATTAGCCAATAGTTACAAAAAATGTGCTTAAGCAATCAGAAAAAACTGTAATGAATGGGACTGATAAAATATTCATTATTAATATTGCATTTACAACTGTAATCGTGACAGCCGGTGTCATCTAACCCCAACGAAGCAGAGATCCGATTTTAACTTCTGATTTTAAGCCAGAGTTGTTTGATGCCAGACCCTAATTAAACATTCACCACAGTATTGTCACACACTGAAAGTGTGTGTGATTTATGTCTAGTTTACCTGTGACACATTTCTGGCTACCAGTATGTTCAGATTATGCCATGATCAGTTTCTAATGAGGAATATGTGTTTACAATCAAGAATCATTGCAGGGAGTTGTCCTGGGTGTTCCTGTTTTTTGTTTAGTGTGCGGGCCCTCAGACAGCATTGAGGAAATATTTTTCTGTGATGTGGGTTTCAGTGATACGCCCTGAGGCAACTGCGCAGGCAAAAAAAATACGGAATGAGGCAACTGTGGGTTAGACTATCACTTCATTTCAAAGTGCTACAAGATCATACAATAAAATATACAGACCAGCCCAGCACACTAGTCACGCATGTTTTTCTTTCAGCCTTTGCACACTCAATAAGAAATAAAATACCAAGTCTCACCTTTAATTAGAGTCAGCCTAAATCAGGGGTGTCAAACTCACGTTAGAGATGTGGTCCAAGTCAATAAAACAGTTGCTCAATAACCTAAAGGAAACTTCTTTGGGTTTAATGAAACCACTCATTTACGAAACAGGTGATGAACAGCTCGTGATCACTTAAGAAATTGGAATGCGCTTTAAACAGTGCACATGTATATTACAATTTTCACATCACAGCAAAGCTGCAAAAGCCAAAAGAGAAAGAAAAAGAAAAGAAAAGAGAAAGACAGAATAAAAGTACAAGTACTTGCGATTCAAACAACTCTTCAAGATCTAAAAATGCTGACCTTTAGATACATTTCCACCCCTGTGTAGTAACACTGGAGTCCTCAAACGAGGAATGGGAGTCTATTTTATTGAAAAATTTAATATTACGGACTTCTCTGTTAATATGACAATTTGAAAAACCACCCAGAGAGCTGGACTGGACCTTTGAGTTGGCCCACATGCCATATGTTTGACAACATCCTTTTTAGGTGTGTGTGGGTTATAACTCTCTTAGGGAAATGTCAATAGTTGCTGACTGGCCAAAAATTGGGTTTATTTAAAGAAAAACTAGAAACTGACAAATGAGGTAGTCCTGTACATGATCAAAAAATCCATCAAAGATAACTGTGGTTTATTTATAGCTTGGGTATATATGGATTCAAATAGAACTGACACACTGCTGTTTACTGATGTTGGGAACAAACGGAATGAATGGAGAGATGTATGGGAGGCAGCCTGTGTGTTCAAATTAGCTACATTCATCAAAGCCTGACAGAGACAAAACCAAACATGTTCGTAGAGTGAAGACGGGGAACATCCCAAGATCCTAAAAAAAGAAAGAAGAACAGATGAAACAGTAAAGTGCAGAAAATGAATCTTTGGGTATGTGTAGCTGTAAAGCACTTCACCTTGTTTCCAGAGTAAAGAGAGTTGGGTGGTTTCAGCAGCGTTCAGATGCAAACGATCACTGGTGTTACTACTCAGAATCAATGTGGCTGCTTTAAGAAGATGTGCACGTCTTCTCTGTCACAGCCTTCATCTTATAGATAGATGATGGGTAAGAATATGAAAGAGCCACAAATCTCCAAAAAGGAGAACCTGGAAATGTGATATCAATTTACAAAGATGGAGTGAAAAAAGCTGCTGTCACGCAGCCACCAACATTCAACACAAATGAAGTGCATGTGTGTTTGTGTGTATGTTTCCGTGTGGGTGGATAGCTGCGTTACTCACAAGAAGGTCATCACATGTAAAATCACATGCAAATGTGTATTTGTTTAAATGCTATACTCTGTATATTTACTCTGTATACGTGGGATTCAGGCTTGTGCATATACTGTGACTCCACTCCTGTATTTACTAGTGTGTGTGTGTGTGTGTGTGTGTGTGTGTGTGTGTGTGTGTGTGTGTGTGTGTGTGTGTGTCTGTGCATGTGGTGAACCTTCTTTTTAATCTGCCAGCCAGTGGTTGTGTATGAAGTGCTGCTGACGGTGGAGACTATTAGGTCTGTGAAAGGAGAGTTTTCTGTCTTCTCCTGTTCCCCACAGCTCATTTAAACTTCCATCTCACGGTGGAGATTAAACGTCTTCTCTTAGAAGGAGGGATTCTGTGGCGAGATTTCGGCTCCATTTAAGAAACTCGAATGAGTGAAAAGCATGTAAAGAACCCATTTAGTAAAAGACAAGAGAGCGGCAGTGGGTTTGCATGTGCAAACAATGTATCATGCCTCACACGACATACAGTACCACACATATGGCCTGGTTTTCCTATTGATTTGGAAATCCACTTTTAGGGTTTGCAGATGCCATGTACACATACCACAGGGTAAAAAAAGTTTGTCTTATATGTTATTAATTAAAAGAAAAAAAGTTTGTAATTTTTCATATTTCTACATAAAACATAATAGGAAAAGACCGGGTAAAACCAGTTAAAGAAATCAAACTATTTAGCAATTTACTTATGAACACTAAGTTCATTTGAAGGTAGAAATAATTGTCCTTTAATGCATGACATTAATATCAGACATGAGTGAGTGCTCTAAAGAACAGAAATCTTGTTAAAAGTCTAAACTTCACAACACACTGAGCGAGTCTGGTATTTATTTCTATTGGAAAGGTTTACAAACCTTTTCCTGCATCTGTAAATCTTGTAATGCTCAACAATTAATTTATGTTCATTAGAAACATTCAGTTGATAAAAAATAATTTTCTGGATTTTCCAAACTTAAAATTAGGAAATTAAGCCAGAATAAAGAATGGTGTAGTTTCTTCTTAATTTAATAACATGCACACATTATACTCTGGAATGTTTATATGCATCCTTACATTTATCTTTAAGAAATCAGCTTTAAAATGATACACAAATACAGCAGATCGAAATACAATGTATTAATGTTAAGTTGAATACTTTAAAACAATTAAGTCACTAAGACATTTCGAATCACTTAGAATCCAACGGGAGGAACCATTATTATGATTAATATTTAGTTATTTAGTCCTTTGCATGAACACTACATTTGAATGTGATGATAACATGAGCATAATTGTTAACTCATATTCCATGATAAGTTGTTCACTTCAAATGTTGACTTAATCAAAGTATTATGTTGCGTTAAGGCAAGCATTATATACTTGTAATGTGACAAATGAGGATTTGCCTACAACTGGTTTAATCTATTTTCTATACTTACTTACAGGCTTGTATTTCAGTAATTGAACATTTCTGACAATTTGATGGCTTATGTAAAACCTTTTTGCTACTTTAAGTAAACAAAAACTGAATAACTATTTCATAGAAAGTTTTTAAAAAATTGTTTATAGCTTCACAAAATCCCACAAAAGCCAGGAAAATCTTATCTATGTGCCTTTATAGTGAAAGGTAAACTTACTGAATCTCAGTGACATGGCATACCTACTGGTATTATCCGAGAAAAGGAAGTTGCCTTGCACATTGTGTAATATGATCTGACCAGATTCAACTGCAGATTCTTGCACTATCATGTTCTTGAGCGAGCCATGACACACCTCCACAGCCCCGGGGTAACACATTGTGATGGAGTAGACAGCAATAGACATGGAGAATTTCACTGACTGACAGGTAGGCAAATTTAGAAAGCTGCAAAAGTCTCAGATCAATGCAACTTGATCCTCAGAGGTGAGATTATGAGCAACATCTTCTCACAACAAAAGTCCAGTGCACTCCTCCCGGGCTTGTTCCTTTAAAAACAAGCAATCACGCAGCTAGGTCTCAGTCTTTCATCCCACAACCGCTCTGGAACGTTTCAGTATCGTCTTCTTTTCAATATTTGTTTAAGCCTGACACGCAGTGTTATTATTTTTTCCTTCAGGCAACAACTTACATAACAACACAAAGATCATCTAGAATACTTTCTATTCATCAGTTATACCAAATGTAGTTGTCCACATTTTCAGTGACACCATAAATTGCATGCATCTACAGATTTAGTTGCCCGTAAGACAGAAAATAGACTATGGGTGTGACGTGCAAGGCCAAACCCTTCAAGAGTCAAACCACTGAAGGTATTTTCCTTCCCTGCATCTAACCACTTTGCCACTAGATTGCCCACAATGGTTTTTGCACTTTCTTTCCATCTATTTTAAAATAATGTGTCCAATCTCAGTTGCCCCTTTGTCTTAAGCTGTCTATAGAAATAAATTTTTTGTACCTCTCTCTGTAAACCAATACAGTGAACACAGGAGAAATATAATTCTATTCCTCGAGAACAAGATTGTGAGCAAAAGATGTTTAAGTGAAATTCACACTCCAGGTCTGTTTTGCATGTTTTGCCAGAAATCAAGCAGGAGACTGCAGGTTGAGAATAGTGTGTCACTGTATTTGATAACTTAAAATACTAAAGTGCTACAAGTAATTCTTGAAAAACGGCATTATCTGAAATTAAAAGAAAAAAGAAACACCATTTAATAATTTTGTTTGTATCAAAACTGTAACTGCAGTAACGTTCCTTGGACACTAGAGTGCAGTGCCACCACATGAAAAAAAAGGGAAGTGGACATGAAAAATCAACTTATTTAGGAAAATTTAAAAGAAAAAATATACGTTTTTGTTTATTTTTACATGAGAGGAACACACAGATCTTTCCTTTTCGTGGCAATGCAAGTTACTAAGTTTAAACATTTTTCCCAATTCACTCATACCATTTGAGGTGCTTCAAGAATGACACGGAGGAGGGTGTAGATCCACTAACATCATGTTCATTAATGTTGATGTGACGAACAACCAAAGTGTATCAAATGTAACTGAGTTGTATAGTACATCAAATATATGTACTATTTTGGGATTCAAACTACAATAATACTCTTCAGTGTTTGCAAAAATAAATAGAAAGGAAGCTTCTGTCCACCATTGATTTTTTTCCCCATGTCATTCATAAGTCAAACCTTTGGGTTATTATCTCAAATTTTTGACTTAATAACTCAAAATTTCAAGTTATTTTCTGAGAAGTGTATTTTTTGTGGTGTTTCCATAGAAGCACATTTGTGAACACGATTTTTATCATTTCAAAAATTAGTATTTGCGCAAAATATTCAGGTGGTACTAGACTGCACCAACTTGCAATTAGATTAGTTGTGATGTTTCTTTTTCTTTTTACAATTTCCCTTTGCATGTATACTCAAAGTCATACACATATTACACATATACTCATAAATCATCACAGACCCCTCACACCCTGCACACAGACTTTTTGATCTGCTGCCCTCTGGCAGACGGTACAGAAGCCTGCAGACCAGGACCACCCGACACAGGAACAGTTTCTTTCCCCTCGTCATCTCCCCCCTCTTAACAGTTGACCTGTCACACTGCTCCCACTGCCAGACTGCAACTGCACCTTATGTACATTTTGTAGTATTCATTCCACCTCATTCATTTCTGTATTTTATGTATATAAGTTAGATTCGTTATTTATAGTTGGTTTACACAGCTTTGTGTACGCATGTGTAATGTGTATATATAGACACGTGTGCGTGTGTGTGTGTGTGTGTGTGTGTGTGTGTGTGTGTGTGTGTGTGTGTGTGTGTGTGTGTGTGTGTGTGTTTTACATTGCTGTGCTTGAGAGCCACCATCTACCGGAACCAAATTCCCTGTATGTGTCTGCACATATACTTGGCCAATAAACACGATTCTGATTCTGATTCTGATTCTGAAATACATGTAGAACTGTGAAACGGCAAGAATCTAGTCTCGAGAGAAAGGTGTAACTCAAAGCAAGCCACTATTTCTCTGTTTCTCTCTGGGTGTGTGTGTGTGGAGAACAATGCGTTATTAACAGACTCCTGGGCTTTTAAAAGAAGACCAAAATTACAACAGCAGATATAAAACCTTTATGATGCAAATAACATCAACAACGAAAGATTTAAAAGCTAGTTTTTCTTGTTTAACTCCACGTAGGCCACAAGTTAGACTATAGTGTGACTGGACTACTTACTGCTGAAAAAATATATGCAGATTTAAAGATTCAGTTTGCAGTTTGCTCTTCCATAAGTGTGGATTATGTGCAGTCATAAACCTTTACAGTCAAAATGTATATTAATATACTGGTTATAGTGCTAATTATTACAAATGATTACAGTGATATTGTGAATACTGAGTCCTTGGACATGATGTGAAAGATTTGATCAACTGTACTATATGATAAAAAAAAATATTTTTCATGAAATGTTATACAAAAAAGCAAAGAGTTTAGCATTAATTTCTAATTGTATACACAAACATATCTATTCTGCAAATTCAAAGATCAAGCTGAAATTCATTCTCTGAATTATTATTGTTGTAATTCAACTTAAGCATGTTTTTTCGTTTAAGTGTGGTTCAAAAATTTCTTTGGCAGTGGACACTGAAGGTTTTCAAGTGACTCGTGACTTCCTGCCACTAGATGGCATAACTGGCTCGTACATAAAAGCGACCTGTTGAGCCTCTTCACTAAAGGCAACTCTAGGAAACTTCTAATACTTCTAATACCGTCTTGTAATACCAAACTGTTATAAGTTCAGGCTATAATATAGGCATTTGAGCAAACCGGTACAAACTAAATAAATACATAAAAATAAGGGAACATTTAAATCATACATCATATCGCGATGAATGAAATGTTAGAAATAAGTTCTATTAACAGCCAAATTCAGTAATAACAAAATGACTTTACAAAGGTTAATGTAAACGAAAAGCATCATTCCAGAAAGAGATGCATAAATAGAGTGCTCCCTAAATATTTTTTATTTCTGCACTTTATTAAAAGAAAAACTTCTGTCTGTCGGTCTGTCTGTCTCTCTCTTATATATATATATATATATATATATAGTAGTTTACATGCGGTACTTTTGTTACTGTCACTGTTTATTGTTCATCATCATGCACCGTTATATTGTTATATTGTTATATGTCCCTTACAGTATCTGTGGTCGTTCACGTGGGATGGGGCTATCAAGCGCACAGCTTTTATTTCAGTGTGTTTGTGTGCTACTTTTGTTGTATTAAACAAAGTCATTACACACTCCTTTATTAGCTATTAAATGTCACAAATTATTGAAATTACAGTAGCTGTATGTTCAAGTCAAACAATCGTTATCACTTTATCACTGGCCCCTCAGAGAGCTCTCACCCAAGATTTGTCATTTGGCCTAGTGTGCAGTTAATAAACCTGCGCTGTAGCCGCTTGGGGGCGTCGTATCTCGGTACTATTACAGACACATTGTCGCCTTCCGTGCAATAAAATGGCAGATATGCCCATCGAAGGCGCCAGGTGAGCAATAAGACAGGCCAATTGAGACAGTTTGTATGATGTCTACACCTATTCACTAGCGCCAGGTTTGCTACATATTAACCAGACAATATACGACTCTTCGTGTCGCTGATAAATTCACGACACGAAGAGCAATATAGAGGGTAATCAAGGGATGTCGTAGTCTTAGTCTCTGTCCGAAAGTAACACACCTTCACCACGCTGCCTCATCAGCAGTGTCAGTTTCATGTGGCTCCTCTGACGCTGTCCTTTTCCTTTTCTTTTCTTTTACTAAACCGAAACTAAATTGCGGACCTGTTTGGCCAAAAAGGAACTTTTTCAAGATGCGATATTAAATCCAAAAATTGCTGGCCTGAAAACCCCCAAATTCTCATAGCTTGTAAAATTATTTCAAGATTTTCTTTTAAACTGCACCACCTTTCTTTCAGATTTCCACAAAAAGATTAATTCATAGTATATTTGTAAAACTCTAGCTTGCATTAGACGTCAAGTGAGACCCATAAAAACGGCGCTGAATTACACCGTGAGGCCTCTTATCCAGGTAGCCATCCCAGGTTCTGACTTATCTTAATTTGACTTTTTGAACACAGCCTAGAGAGACTTCACTCACCTTCACAAAGTAATCAAAAACATGGTGGCAGAATTTTTTGGGACTGTATCGCACAATCCCAGCCTTCTACAGGCCGGTATGCGAATTTAATTGCGAATTGTAGTTTAAAATAGTTCTCCGCTGTATTGGATAAAACGAGAAAAAAAGAAGAAAGAAAAGAAAAGAAAAGAAAGGCATTTCGACATTTTATTGAAACTTTCAAGAACACGATGTCGATGTTGTAAACTAGACATAACTCCAATACAACATAACCCACTGACAACTTAAGAAACACAAAAAGAAACCTTCATTTTTTCGAGTATGCGGCACTTTTAAGATCAGACTCGCAAAGTATGTTAATAACAGAAAGATTGTCCACTTTTTTCACACTTCAACAGCACTTTTTTTCTTTTAAAAACCCTTCTCCAAAAATAATATATACGTTTTTTCAAGCCATTGGTGCAGTGCGTTGTCGTTTTTTCATTCGTCTTAAACAGTAGGACTTCACACACGAGGACAGGTGAAAATACAATGGCACATGAGTGTGAATAACTAGCTCAGTGGATATTTGGGAAGGGGGTAAATTCCATATTTTAAATGGGGTATAAATGCAGATGGCAACAAAAAAGGATAATAGTCCACAAACTATCTTTACACAGGTATATCGACAATAAATTAAGAACAGATCCCTAAAAACAAACTACTCAGTTGTATTTACAAGCAATAACAATATGAAATAATTACATAAATATTTTATATATTCCTATTTACAGCGATGATCAATACCACCTTTCATTTTCATTTCTTTTTTCTTTTATATTTACTTTAAATTCCTGCTTCCCTTTGCCTGCATGCCTGGGTCACACACTTGTCTCGGAGCACCAGTCATTTTAGAATCGGCCTAATCTCATTAAAAAAACGCATGAAGAAAAACAAATTTCTTTCTTTCTTTCTTTCTTTCTTTCTTTCTTTCTTTCTTTCTTTCTTTCTTTACAGTTCATAACCTAATTGAAAAGAAAATTAAATGAATACCTGATAATTATATTCAAATGGAATATCTTCCCACAATTTTTCGTTTAACTTTTTTTAGTGTTGAAACGACATTCGGTTTCTTTTAGAGGGCATGCAACGTTTTCAATGAATTAAGAGCTACAACAAAATACAGCAGTCTTTCAAAGGTAGGTCAAACGGTAGTGAATGCAGATAAGTCAAATCAAATCAGAGTGCATATTGAAAAAAAAAACACTTCACCCCCCGTGTGTACAATAACGTTAGGAGACAGGACACAGCAGCAACTTCTCCTAAATCTGTAAGTCACACCCATGCCAGCGATTCAGTTTCAATACTTGTACGGTATTCATATGACAGGATACGAGTGATGTTTAATTTAACAAAAAAAAGAAGAGCAAGAGAAAGAAATATACAGATCAGATGATTATTAAACAAAGTGCATTTCAGAAACGAAAAAGGTCCAACAGTTCACGGTTTGAGCTTTTCTTTAAAAAAACAACAACCCTGCATTAGTCTACGAGGGTCAGTGATGTCATCACCTTCAATGTGTCGATGTGTTTCTCTTTTCAAGACAACAAAACACCCCATAAGAAGCAGATTTGAAAACAAACAAAAAAAAATCCTAGGGGGACCCGCTCCGTGGCCTGTCTTGGTTTGAGTCGAGTCCACTGACCAGGCGCTGAATGCTCTGAAGCTCGTTGGCCGCGTCTTTCTCCGTGCAAGTCTTTGGGGACATGGAGACCGATCCGGAGGATATTGTGGACGAATGACTGGTAACTTCCGACGTGGAATCCAGGGTGACAGCGGACACTGGGCTCGCTGGTACGATGCCTTCCCCTTTCAGCTCGGCCCCGCCGCTGGCCATGGAGGGCATGGCAGTGGTGAGCAGCGTGCTGTCCGGTACCGTCATCGGGAGAGAGTAGGGGCTGTACCTGAGTCGGGGACGGACTGCGTTCAGGAAAGGGTGTCGGTGCACTGTGGAGGAGGCAGCAGACGAGGCTGCCGCGGCTGCTGCCATGTACGTGTACGGATAAGGGAATAAATTGCCAAAGGGAGACATGGCAATGCCCTGCGGGTAAATGGGAGAAACTGAGAGTGAGCCACATATCACACCGCTGATCACACCATTCAAACACTTCTAACAGAGTAAAACAACATGTGAGCCTCCCAAAAAAGAAGGGGAAAGGCAAGAGAAATGCATTTGAGTTATGATTTTCCCAAAATTTAAAAGCTTCATTTTATCACACTTCATCGAATCTGCTTGGAGATTTTACGTTCACTGATCCAGAACGAGGATTTGACTTGTAAAGATCGTAGTAACTTCCATGCATTACAAAATATTCAGCCGGAAAGCTTTATGATCCACTCTAAAAACACATTTTGCACTTGTTTAAGAATTAAGAAATCGGGTTCCCTGATACTTCCGCTAAAGAAACCATAAGGCTTGCTTTGATAATAAATAGGGGGAAATAGACACTTTGTTGTCTATTAAAACATAATGAGCTTTCCTTATTTGAGTCATACGGTTTTTTATTACTCACCATTGTGGCTCTAAAATACTAAAATTATAATAATAATGACCTTTTATGAAAACAAAACTAGCAGAAGAAACGATAAAAAGCTTTTTGTAAGGTTGCCTCAAATCCAGCCTTTTTTTAACCAGACATAGTTACTCCAGAATTAACAACAAGAGTCCAAAGTGAAATCTAGTAAAACCATGCCCACGACACCGTGCTCAGTCAAAATACAGCTGCATGACTTCACTTCGAATATTAGCCCATTTGGCCTTAAAACAAAATAAACAAACCCCCGCAAGAACAATACAGCCGCACACGCACAACCACACGCACACTTTCTCAAATCGTGTTCACGCTAACTTGTGAGCATTAAATGCATAGAATTATCTCACACGATATTAAATCTGGGCCTAGTCGGCTGTGTTGAAATGCCAATCACATGTTTGCGCAAAGCTGGCGGTAGGCCCACAGGCCAGAGAAAACGGGTTTTACCTGTGATGCCAAGACGTGTTGCTGCAGATGAAAGGGCAGACCTGGCGCCCCCGTCAAGCTTTGCGGAGGTGATGCCATACTAGCTGTGTCCATGGTGCTCACCCCTCCCGTGGACACGGCTGTCAATAGTGGTCCCATGCCTGCGGCCATGTTTGAGAATGCGCCCCCCATGTTGAACTGACTGGGGTGCAAGAGAAACGGATGCGCGCTCCCTAGGTGATTAAAAAACTGTTGTCCTGTTAGGCCTGTAGGAAATCCAAAATGATGCAGGTGGCTGTGACCTATGTGTGCGCTGTCAGTCTGAACGGTCAAAGGCATGAAACTGTCCTTGCTTATTGACCTACATTCGTCCGTTTTGGGATGGTCCTGGTTCGGGCTCTTGAGTTCTTCTCCAGAGCGGGTGGTACTGGAGATAACAGTGATGGGGCTCTGCCGTGAGTCTGCCTGGCTTTTCTCAGTCCTGGGACCGCTTTCGCGGGTCCTACTAGTAGAGTCACTGCTACTGAACGGATGCCCTTTAGCTGGACTCGCTTCGTGATCCTTCCCGTCCTCTGTGGTGGTGGAAATCTTGCTGGAGTCCGGACCATCTTTATTGTGTCCATCTTTGCTCTCGTCGTCGCTATCCTCATCGCTGTCGCAGAAGTCTGTAAGTAGGAGGAGTAGAATATCAGTTTCCCTTTCACACATGGGTGAATCATGGCAATAATAATAATAACTCCTACTATCTGAGGTAGCCCGCTACAGCTGACCCTCAGAGGTCGAATAGAAAACAAACACGCAGGACATTTATTGCACAATAGGAATCCACACCGATGAGGTTTATTTGCATTGCTTCCAATAATAGATGGCGGTGTGTTACACATTCTCACATGGCCTTTTTTGAGTATTTTAATGTATTTTTGCAAATTGCTCCAAAACAGCTGTAGCAGACACAACAGCACCAACTATACTGAGGCTAATCCTTGTTTAATTGTTTATTGTTAATCTGAACGAGACGGTAATTGTAGAGACTTTCCCTATCAATTTTCCTCATGTAAATGATCAACTATTCATTCATAGCTTGGCTTCGCAGATTTAATTGAACACATTACGTTCAGCTACCCTGAAAAAGTCTTGGCATAGTGGAAATTTTACGAGTTGACACATAACTTGTGATCAGAGCTGTGACTAGTGGTGGGGTCTGTCAGCCTACCTTTCAGGTGTGGGGGGCCCACTGTAGACACGGCAGGGGACGAGGCCTGGCCGAAACACTTAAAAGAAGGCTGCTCTCCAGAGGAGTCGTCTGAAGCCCCGTTTTCCTTTTTCTGATGCTCCTCGTAGGAACGCATGGATTGCAGGGCCAGCTGTTTCCTGCGCGCAAGTAGCTAGGTTATTATAGGTGGTAGCCACAGTTCAGGTTAAAAAACATAACAAATAATGCAGAAGCTTAGTAAGATTATTTTTATTCAAAAGATTTATGACTTTAGAATTAGCCTATAGATTTAGAGTAATCTTGTGAAGAGTCGGACCCCCTGCGGTTAATGTGGAAGCTTAGACGTAGTTTTAATCCAGCAAGATCACTGTCTGTCTACATGTAGCCTAAATGCAGTAAGTCTTTTCGCCCTTTATTTTCACGTATATTCCCGTTTTTCCCTCTAGCTTACCTCTTTTCCCTTCTCCCATTGCCCGTGTCACGGAATCCTTTAGCAAATGGATTATGGTCGATTTTCAGCTGCGTTATCTGAAATAATTGAAACTGTGTGTAAATAACAGTAAATAGGAAAGGAAACATCCCTAAAAGTCATTCAGTGCCGCTTTAAGCCAGTTATTGTTCCAACTTTACAAGACACAATGATCACTGGTCCCAAAGGCCAAAGTTTTGTGGAACTTCTCTTTGGGGGTTTTAGAGGTAAAACACGCGATAAACAAAAAGACGCATGAACACAAAGGAAGCAGCAGTCCTACTATTGGCACGTTTCTCCACGAGTGTGAAGTATGCAGCGTTGTTTGTGATTTTTGCAAAACTTTATTCACTCACCACTTCCCCTCCAACTGGCAGTGATAGAACTGCAGATGGGAGGGCAGATGTGGTGCCAAGGGGTTTCCAGCTCTTCCAAAGAGCCACTGAGACGATTTTTATTTTTATTTTAATTTATTCTTTTTCTTACAAAAAATAAAACGCTACCATGCACTACAGTCTGAAGCAATTTCCCTCTTTCCCCCCTTTACGTTTCTTCGCCCCCCTGTACACACACTGTAGCTGTACACACACACACACACACACACACACACACACACACACACACACACACACACACACACACACACACACACAGCCTGCAATCACAAATGCAAAGACAGGGAGAACGAGAGCGGGTCTGGGTCTGAGCCAAATCCCTTCCACGTGATTAAATAAAAGAAAGATAACCTGCACAACATTCCTCTGAATTATGACTTTCCTACCACAGACTGGTGAATGTGGCACTTAGTCGCAACCCCCCACCCCTCACTCGCCAAACCCTGACCCACGCTATGATACTACAAGCTCCCAGCCTCAAACAAATATGACGTCTTTCATATTTTATGACAACAAAAAGGTGCAGAGCAGAAAGGAAAGCGCGTCTGGCACGGCTAGGGAGGCTACATTTGAGAAAAAAAAAATTCAGAATATAAGTTTAGCAGACCTCTGGGCAATAATTGCGCTTACCTTGTCATTTTGATAAGCGGTCACAGCAATGAAATCCGTTTCAGGAAAAACATAAGTCCTGAAGGTACTGTACGGGAGTTTGAGAATATCGTTGGCCCTCACAATGTGAAACCGGGGCTGATATTTGTGCATCGAGTTAAGAATGGTCTGCAACACACACACAGTCACAAACATGAGCAATTATAAAAGGCTCACAATACAAAGAGATTTGTTTATTCTGTGTTACTTTTTAGGATCGCTAGTTTGTTAAAACATAAGCTCTCTTCGTATTAAAATAGACAAATCGAGCCATATCTGCACTAAAACAAGTTTAAATGTCAAGCTTAATATTTGCAATAAATAAAAAAATAACTCTTACAAAATATCTCAACATGACCACGTTTGACATTTTTATTTTTGTAAACGGGTCTTTTAGGTGTTCATTTAAAAAAACAAACAAACTGTACTAAAATAAAACAATCAATTTTAAATCATGACGACATGTGTTTACTAAAGCGGTAAGTTGATAAATAGGGAAATTGACATACATTAGTTGAACTTACAAATCCATGCTTGTCAGAGATGTTATTTGTCAGCTTGAGTTTGTGAAAATTGACGACTTTTGACATCCACTGTTCACCAGTAGCCGGACTGTCCGGGTGAATGTACATCCTCTTTGGCATTTCGGGGTCGGCCTTTCCTGCCACCATCCAGCGGGAGTTATGAAATTTGTACCTGCAGTCGTCGGCTGCAACTATATCCATCAAGAGTATGTACTTTGCCTTCTTGTCCAGACCAGTGCACCTCACTTTGAACGGAGGGAACATCCGCCTGTGAAAGAACAAAAATATATTATGAACACGAATGCGTTACAAAATAAATCACGGGGTAAAATTTCCAACGATATTTTAAAAAACACAATGTTTTTTAGGTGCACGTAAATAAACTAAGGTCTAGATTTTAAGAAGTGTATTACACCGCTATAATCTCAGTGTGGCAGCCTGCTATTAATTAATGTAAGTATGTGTTGGTAAACAAATATATTATGAGTATGTACTCTCCAATAAATAAATGATGTCTTGATTCTTAATGTCACGAAAGGCCTACACACACACACACACACACACACACACACACACACACACACACACACACACACACACACACACACACACACACACACACACACACACACAATAAGATTACCGTGATGATAAAATTAATTTAGTCAGAGCTCTATGAGCCACTTTAATAGAGTATTCTGACAACAGAAAATTTAGATAAAAAGGGCAGTGGGTAAAAAAAATATTATCAAGCTGTATTTTATATCATAAGCTGTGTATAGATCTTTCAAGTGAAAACTAATGAAAGACAAGGTTTAATATTAATAATTCATGAGTTGCATGCATAATCCCTTTTATTTTATGCGAGTGTATGCTGTTTTCCACCAATAAACACGTCCTAGGAAAGTGTCTTTGCAGGCTGTGTGAACACGAAAATTTACACTGTAACTACAGATGGTCTCTTTATTTTCCGAGCGAGAAATAGATATCAGAAATGGCCGATCTTTGCTGTTTTACTCTATAACTAAAAAATGCAGTTTCAGCGTTATATTTGTGGCATATTTAGACTGAAATGTCAACGTAACCAGTTGAACTTAGAGGAATGTAAAGGCTTTTTTATTTAATTTAATAACTGTACAGTACTCTCTGTATATAGTAACCATTGTCCTTAATGTAAATATGTAAGAAAAATTGTGTATGTTTCTGTTCTGTGTCCTGTGTACTGTTTGCTTGTATATGTGTCTTTTTGGCTGCTGTTACAACCAAATTTCCCCTTGTGGGACAATTAAAGGATTATTCTATACTTGTTCTTCTAAAGCAATTGTAGTAATTGTAATCTATCTGTATGTGTGCAGGCTATGACATAACATCCCACATTTTGATCACACACAACAGGATTCTGCGTTGTTGTTGTTTTTTAAATTATTTGAATAAACACAAAAACATGTTTCACCTTCCGGATTTTGTGATCACCATCTCAGTGCCCTTCTTGTGGAAGAGTTCCCAAAGCTCCTTGGCTTCCAAGTGAACTTTTGGGTCGTCCTCCACCTCTTCCTCAGGCTCCAAAGTCTTCAGAGGCCTGAGGTGGGCGGCAGCAGCCTGATGTCCCAGCGAGGAGAAGTGGAGGCCGGTCTCCGCGGCTCCCATCAGCTGGTCCATGATCGGCTTTCCAAGGGCGCCCGGCAAAGAGAGGGAGCCGCTGGGAGGGAGAGCCAGGGCCGGGAAGAAGGGAGGCTGGTGACCCAGCATCGCACTCATGGCAAATTCCGGACCCCGGTGAGGTATAAACGGATGATATGCCATACTTGATCCTTGTATGACTGGATCTCTCATCAGGAAGTTCATCCAAGAGCAGGCAACAAACGTAGACGACTGGCTGGATTGAAAGCAATACTTCTTAGAACACTAAGGCTCGCGTATGACAGAGCCAAATGATGGCAAAATAAGAAGCAAAAATCAAAACAAATCTGGAGTTGGAAAGCTTTTTGGAAATTCCTCCTTGAACTCGACGGGAACAAGCATCCACTATTTTTTCCCAAGTTGCCGGGAAATCTCTGCAGTCATTTGCCGAATCGTTGGTCAAAAGTCTGCAAAGTGAAATGTATAAGTGCTCTCCATTAATCTTCAAGAGTGCTGCCAGGCAGATTTTCTTCGGAGGTTAACGCGCATCGGACAACTTTCTGCGTCTTTCGGACATTAGTCGAATTAAACCGAGTGAGGTGAGTCACTTAATTGACTGCGGTGCATTCCTTCTCTTCTGCTGCTGTTTACAATATCGGCATTCCTGTTAAAATGGGTTCCCTCTTATTGGCTTCAGTCCTGCAGCGAAAGCGACGTGTTGAAATATTTCGATAGCGCCGAATAATCCCCCTGCCTTTACTCGCTCCGGACATGTACCCTCACACGCGCGCACACACTTTATTCCTCCTCTCCCTTTCACGCACACACACATTTCAGGGAAAGACGTGTGCAAAAGAAAGGAGTCCGCTGACGGCCAGCGAGAGAGAGAGAGAGAAAGAGAGGTGGTAAGGTCCCAGCTCCGTGATTTTCCTAGCGCCTCTGTGGCCCATAGGGCTTCATACTGTATGGATGTGTATGCAACAGAGAGTAGCAGCGCTCGGTTTGATTGGCTCTTTGACGCTTTCGGACCAATTGTGTGGCTGCGTGGGCGTGGTTTTAACAGGTCGGGTGGAGGGGACAGACTTCAGACTTATAAAAAGGTGTTTGGAAACTAAAAAGGGCTTTGCCGTGAAACACCACCCTGCCTCAGCCAGTGTTGTGTGAATATGTCAACATCGTTATAGAACTTGCGCTATTGGTCGGTGTGTGAGACCCAGCGAAAGGGAGAGAGCAGACAAGCCAAGCCGGGAGACCGGCTCGCTTTGTCGGCCGGTTGTTGTGTTGCGCTGCTGAATTCCTTCTCTGTCCCATTCCCCACCGTATCACCGTGTTTTCTTTTTTCTTTTTGGTTTGAATACCACGAAGACTGTCCTGCTGGGTTATAATCAGATTTATGTCATAATTTAATATAACAATTAAATTTTTTCACTTCGCAGTTTACAGAGTCTGCGAGCACAGATTTATCAGCACCGGAAAACAGAGGAACATTTCCAGTAACGACCTCCTTTGAAATCAAAGTTCAGGAAAATATGACCGGGTTACGGATGAAGCGCTCTATGATAAGCTCCTGACAGTAATGTAACGTTAGGCGAATATTATGACACCTTTGAGGCTTTCGCTAACAGTTATTTTAACTTGAATTAGTTTATTAGGCTATTTATTTTATTTTGATTTTTAAAAATTTGAAAGCTCACGGGTGTAAGGTGTGTTCATTTTTTTTTTTCATTTATTATCTTCCTAGATTATACTCCCTACAGTGAGGTCTTCACTTCCACTTTTCCTCTTCAAGCCATGTTTGGATTTGACTCGGTGTGAGAGAAGCGTGCTGTACATATGATGTGGAAATACATTATTTTGATGAGCCAGTGAATATAAATATTTTCATTTCGACTTGAAATGGGTTTTATTTAACAGCCAAGTTCATCTTTGCTGAGGCTCATCCCGTATCACAAGTTTGCGCACAAATACCCAGAGGAGCACAGGAGGATGTGCTCACTTGTGCTACTGCATTATCACTTCCCCAACAAAACGTCTATGTTTTGAATCATAGCCTACCAATCAATTCTCTTGTTAAATATAGCACACTTTCCCGGCACAACTGTCTCTGGGAAACAATTCCGTTATAGCCTGCCTCTGCAAAATGACAGTTGCTCACGCTGGATAACCAACTAGGTGTTATTGATAATGCACGGGTATTTTTTTAAGCTATCTGAGCCAGTGTTGTTCCTGTTACACCCGTACAAGCTGTCATAACCTATTTTCCATAACCGCTATAGCCTAAGGTCCACAGTGCACTTCCATAACGGTAACATGCAGTATGCGCCTATTAACAATGCTGATATACTTATAAGATGCTTAAAAACGCCAATTAGAAGCAGCTCATTAGTCGGTGCAGTGACAGTTTTTTCTGCACAGCGTCGAAGTGAACCCAAGACAAAGCCACGCTAGTGCTCTCCAAAATGCAATTTAACCACTAATTCACAAGTAAACTAGAGTGCAGTGGCCAGTCAGCAGCCTTGGGCAAACATTGACCATCAATTCTCAGTCATTTGTCTGTCTCCATGGATCCAGGCGGGGACCGCGTGGATCTGAGAGTCCTTGAGGGAATGAGCAAATTCTTACAAAAATCAACAGGGATGTAGTGAATTATGATGATTCTGCATGCAGCATTCTGAATAGTTTGACAACGTGGAAATGTGGCCTGTTTGTCGCACACTGGTTGTTAGAATTTGTAAAAGCTTGCACTGAATTGAAAACAAAAGCGCTCGTGCTCGCAAGTATCAGTGTGAGACCACCGCGCGCATGTTGTGCAGGTTTTTGTTTATTGTCGGTCGGATGTCCTCTTCATCATAATTATTGTTAGGCGCTGTCTTAGAAACCTGCCCCTCTTGCCTGTGTAGATACTGTATACAAGTACGTAAACTGGAGTGCATGCATATATACCACCAGGAGATGTACTCGGATGTGGCGTATTTTCTCTGTTATTGATTTGCTATAGAAAACAAATGCGCCACTATTGATAAGCTCCAGCAACTTCTGACTGAATGGAGATCTTACAGAACACCTGGAGCTAAGTAGCTAAACAGTGCGTGCAATGTCCAGCATTAAGGTGCTGTTTTCTATATGAGAGCTTGCAGTCATCTCTTTGTGTAAGAGAGGTCAGGTCTGTGTCAGTTACTGGGGCTTATTCTTCTTTAAACACTTGCCCCCATTAGCGGCACATTTCAATTTAGCGCAGGGTGTCATCAAATAGGAAGCAGTGTTGACACTGTGGCAGCCTTCCAGGCTATGTGGCCAAGCTGCCTTCATTAGCTAAGCAAGTAGGGAATGGTCAATACTTATAAACTTTTACAGGGTTAGGGCTCTCAGGGACTTCAGGAGGCTATAAAAAGGACTGAGCTGACACAACTGATTGATGAAGCCAACTTTGTCAGCGCTTCCCTTTTGTACAGAGATCATGCATATCAAAATCAGAAGGGGTAGTATATTTGACTGGACAGCCTCTAAAATTTCTCACTCCACGTGTATGGGTGGGTGTGTGGTTTGCGTGATTTTGGGCAGCTTCGGGGATGGCTTGTGTTTTAAAGCTGCCATGGTGTACTGTCCACACAGTTTACGGAAATGATCCTTGAACGATGTGACTTAAGATTCTTGGAAAAAAGGTAGAGAAGAAGAAGAGAAAACTACAACCACTCTGTGTTTTTATTACTTTATTTTATTTTTGTTTATATTCCTTTGCAAGCCTTAAAATATTATCAGGGATGAAAAAACCTGCACTGATGTCATGGGTTATGAAGCTTTCATTGCTTAACTACACAGAGCAGCTACACTGTGTAGGTTCATTAAGCAAAGCTTCAAAGACATTCCTGGAATTGATCATGGAGCTGCAAGTGATGTAATGTATGCTGTCCTGTTTATTTGCAGATTGTTAATGATAAGCAAGGACAGACTTGGTGGCACCACTCCTGGATAGAGGAGATTGTCTGGTGAGAATCATCAGCCTTAACAGAACATGATAGGAAAAGGAAACATCACAAGATTGGTGTATCCAAGAAGTATAATGACCCCAAACTTCATTATGTGCACCCCAACAACAAGCAGAGGGGGGGGGGGGGGGGGGGGGGGGGGGGGGTCAATTAACAGCATAATGACTCTCTGAATACAAACCATTTACCTCAGACATTTAGGTGGGGCTAAAATTGATTAACCAAGACCATATTGCCTCCCAAAAAGAGTGCAGACTCTAAATTGCATAGCCAGAATAACACAAATGTTTTAGTCAATTGGCTGGAAGATTGATAAGCTCTTTACCTGTTGATGAAATGTCCATGTCAATCATTTTTTGTCAAGTCAACCCTTGCTCTCATCAATTCTTCCAATGGCCAGTTATGGGTATTGATTGAATACTATTTTAGTTAATTAGAAGATGTACCTATTGATAGCAAAGCATTTACTACAGGCTGACTAAGGAAAATGTTATTTTTGAAATTTTATCTTAGGGAGATATTTGCTGTTTTTGGTTAAGGTTGTTAATCAGCAGTGATGCAGGCTCATAACATTTACCTTATTGCCACACAGTTAACGATGAAGCAGCTGGAAGATTGGGGTGGGGGGGCATAAAGCTTTATATTCATAAGTTAAACAGGGCATGCTTTTTTTCTTTTGCACCTCTGGGGTGCAAAGAAAAAATAAAGCAAAAAACCCAAACAAATCTGACACAAGGTATAAAAACCAAACGGATTAATTTATACATTTATTGATTACGTGAAAGGAATGAAATCAGTGTCGCCAGTTTAGATATTGAGAAACTTTACATGCAAACATTTCAGTATAATCGTGTTTAGATCAAGAAATCACAGGAGTTTGTGTTTTGTTTAAAATGGCTTGTGTTTTCCAAAGGAGCCCACAAAAAAAGTTTGTGAAATGTTTCCTATTTACATAAACCAGGCCATGCCTATTATTCCTGTTGCTGCAGAAAAGAGTAAGAACTGACAGCTGCGTTTTGAAAGTGCAATGTACACAACGCTATTAGAACAAAACCAGTCCAGTGGCATGCATCACCTGTAGAGTATAATGCGGGGGATTTGTCTGTTCAACCCCATAAACAGCCGTCAGGCTTTCTCTGTAGCTACACGCTGTGTGATCAAGACACTCATGGCAAATGCCTCAGATGTGGACCATGTGTCAAAAGTCTTCAGCTTGCTTTACGTGCCACCACTCGCCAACGTGGGAGATAAGCATCTTTCCCACTGTATCCTGAGCAATGGGAATTCTACTGGAACTAGTTTTGCATGCTAAAAAGCAAACAATAGTAAATGGGGAACAGAAAATTCCTCAGGTTATTTGTCATCAAGTTAGCACAGTATAAATATGCTCCTGCTATGTTCATGAGATGTAACTGTTAGGGACTATTTTGGGTTTAAATCAAAAAGTATTTGGTTTTGGGCAGAATGGTGGCCAGGGAAGGCCCCAATGTTGGTATCTGCTGTCCATTTAGCTTCCTCACCATTGGCATCCACTCTATGCTGCTTTGGGTTTATGGTCTCACAAAGTTAGAAGGTTTTGCCATTGAGTGCAACCTCGAGACATGGTGCTTTTAAGAGCAGAGTGGTATAAAGCAGTGCATTCCTCAACCAAGGGAATCTTGGACTAAGGGGTTAGGGTGGCTTCTCTCTAGAGGTTAAGTGGGATAAGTGTGTGGCTCATGTCAACCCCACTACCCCCCAATAGTTTCTGGAAAATTTGCAATGGGGTCAGATTGGATTACTGTGTTTTTGTATTTACATGGAGACACAGGGCTTTGAAATGGAAAACCATAGGCGGAAAAGCAAGTGCCATGCAGTCTGGAAAGCTTGGTAAAAGAAACCAGCACTGATTTCCACTGACGGGATGGTTGAATACATGTCTTTTATGTCTTTCTGTCCCACAATCAGATATTTGCTTACCAAAAATGGTGATTGAGGTAACTGGATCAAGTGTAATACCAATCTTTAAAGTAAATCCATGGTAAGTACTGTGATAGACATTCAATAAGAAATAAGGAGGCTTCAGGCTCAGAGACAGACCACATCAAGGCTGTGAGTATGACTTAAAGGGAGCTGCTTAAATGCAGTAAAAAATTTGCAGCCCAGTTATGCTACATAAACAGCAGTGCACCCCATCCCTAAATGACCTTATAAAACTATCTTAGGTGCCAGTACCCTCAAGGTAAGCCAGGTCTTCCTGGATTTGTGCCTCAGGTGGTCTGTCATATTTCCTGTTGAACCTCGCTGCAACCTGCTGGGATAAGTTTTGTGAGTTATTTTGAGAAGGTTTCTCCAGCCACTCCCTACAGGTGCTGTGTGTAGGCCTGAGCCTATAATCCACTCTTTTCACTGCGGATTTCACTGCAGCTCATCCCATTAGTTTTTTGTTTTACTCAACAGAAGAGAGGCACTAGCAAACAGAAATAAAGCAGCACAGGCTTGTGTAACACGTATAGATTTTTCTTTCTCACATAGGATAGCAGTAAAATGTCGAGCTTTAATGAGATACATAATGATATCACTCAGGAAATGACGAGATCCAAATAAAAAAGATGCCTCTGACCCCAAGCTTTGTTTTAAATACAGCGAATCCAGTGTTTAAGTCTTAAATAATTATGACAAAAACTGCTCCAAAACGAACTGAAAATGTCCAGATTTGTTGTCAGATCGTTCACAGGATTCACAGAATTTATTCATATTTATATACCCTTCTTCTTAAACACACCTGCTAAATTTGAGCTGAGTGAACTCACTCTTGACTTCACATTTTTCAAACATATAGATAGAAGCAACAAGTGTCATAATAACGCTCGACGGATAATTTTAGGAAAGCCCAGGGCATACTGGAGCTCTTTGTACACAGAAACCTTTGCGGTCTTACACAAATGTTCCTGTGAGCTGTCGCCCATCTTTTTTTCTGCTTTTGCTGAAACTTGACCTCCCGTTTCTGGGTGAATTAACGGTTTTGTCAGTAGCGGGAACAAAAATTTGAAGTGTATGCTGCAAGCTCAAACGGCGGCAAAGTTGAGTGCGGTCAATTGAATCTCCTACATGCTTCTCCGTGCTTTGGATGCATCCCTGCAGTAACTTCTGAAACTATAATACCTTGTAAATGTTTGCGGAAACCTCCTCTGGGTATTTGGAGCCTTGCATTAAGTTGCTTGCAGTTGAAACGTTTTCTCTTCTGAGAAATCAACAACAGACAGCAACATATGTTCATATTCTCTATGTTTATTAAGATCCCGAAAATCTTTATATTGTTTAGAAGCAGAATAGAGTTTTATTATTATTATTATTATTATTATTATTATTATTATTTTATGTTGTAAAGTTATGGCAAGTGCAGCGCTTAAAAACGGTGCGGATGTGTGGATAATCCATAATAAGTATTTACATTTCTCAGATGGGTTACAATCATAAATTAACTGGGTCATTTAAAGGACTTTAAAATTATCTATGTGCTCATATTAAAAACTAACTAAACGACTTCTGTGGCAACTGAATGTGAAGCTTCATCTGGCTGGGCAAAGTTATGAACTGAAACATCAACTTTATGAACAATTCTCTCTCTCCCTCTCTATACATATATAGGAAGGAAGGAACTTTAAAAAAATTTTTTTTTCAA
This sequence comes from Aulonocara sp. 'chitande type north' Nkhata Bay, assembly GCF_057382095.1. Lineage (NCBI taxonomy): Eukaryota > Metazoa > Chordata > Actinopteri > Cichliformes > Cichlidae > Aulonocara > Aulonocara sp. 'chitande type north' Nkhata Bay. The sequence goes on from NC_141350.1 coordinate 46,086,578, forward strand.
ATACATCTGTTCAAAAGTAAATGCGAATGTAATAGGTTTCAGAGCCACCTTTTCCCTTTTTCTTTTTACTAGCTGTCTGCCGTTGCTGCTTTTTCATGTTCAAATTGCAAGTCGTCAGAGAATTGTGACATTTGAAATATGAGACTGGCCGTATTTACTGAGTTAGACAATACACGAAAACCACATGAAAATCTAAAAGAAGTAGGATGCGGTTTGGAGCCGTGCTTTCATTTATTGTACTCCCCCACAGATGTTTTGTATAAAGACATTTTTTGGGGTAATGAGGGGGAGTATTTTGAACGTAAGCTAAACCTGCTTGGCTTAACTTATAGAAGTCTAGAGTGACCTCTAATAAGCGCAGGCTAGGCTCAGTACGCGCAACTGCTGCAAAAAATAGCACATTTGCCGGGGCAAAAATAAATAAATAAATGTAACTGTGCCCCCTTCGTGGATCTATGTGCTGGACTGATGGTCATTGTGGTCACGTCCGCCTTTATAGCTATATGTTAGGATATTGGATCTCACTGTGAAGTAGACAGAGAGGGGGGTTTAAATTAAAGTATCAGTGCTCTGTGCAGAAACAGTTATAACTGCGTCACTTTCAGTACAGATTCTGTTTACACCTGTTGATTTCAGCCCTGTATATAAAACCTCGGGTTTCTCTTCAATTAAATAAAAATAATTCTGATTGTAAATTAAAATTATAATTTCATCTAATACATCAAGGTCACGATTTCATATGTTTGCGGATCGGCGCAGAAATACAAACTCATCCCACTGCGAACACTGAGAGGACACGAATCAGCCACTCAACCAAGCAATTAAAATCCGATTAGGAAACATCTTAGTTTTCCAGCGACGACAGTGAAAAAGCCTCTAACCTTTCCTCGCTGGGGTCATTCACCTAATAAGATCCATAGCCTATTGTGACGCCGCAGACCTTCACAAATGTTCCTGGCGACCGACTGTGGCCCCAGAGACCTTTGGCAAACACGGCTGTTTAATTGGTCACTGTATTTAAGAATAAGGTGGGAGTCCAGTTAATTAGTGGAGAAGGGAATACGATTGAACATTATATGATTTGCTCCCGGTCCTTGGTTTGTTAGTGCGGATTTGGGGCGGATCAGCTTTTGTGCTCGACAAATGAGAAGTGAGTAGCGTGGTGCCGAAGCACAGTGTCGTTTTGTGGACTGGCGACAGTCTCGTTTCATGGGAAAAACTTAAAGGAGGCCCGCGTTATCACAGGACCTCATTATCTCATGTCTGCAACCATCTTTTGGGAACAATCCCTAATCAAGAATGGCACAGACCTACTTTGCAGAACTTTGGTATAATAGTTCCCCTCTCTCTCTTTTGGTCTCTCTCTCTCTCTTGCTCTGTCTCAACACACACACACACACACACACACACACACACACACACACACACACACACACACACACACACACACACACACACACACACACACACACTACGGGTGCCAATGACAGCATAGCAAAGCGATCCAGGGACACTGAGATTGAGTATCAATCCATTTAAAATAACGGTGTCTAAAAGTATTCACACACACAGTCAAACGAATCCGCCAGTAAATATAGTGCTGCCCCATAAGCGAAATAGAGCTATCTATGCGCATATTTTCTGAAAATATTTTAGCCAACAGTAATTGATTTTTCTGCGTTATATTTGTATCAAGTTTACATGACCACTACTCAGCTTTGGATACTTCTGATTGGATTAAAAAGCAGCTATTTAGAAACATTCTGTAAACTGAACTTTATTTCTTCATTTTCTTTAAAAAAAAAAAAAAGCTTAATAAAGATGTCTTATGGCAAAATTATGAATAAATGCCGTCTTTCCCGTCCCGATAGATACACAAATCGATATATTAATATTTCCCTCCCTACGTATCTACCACACACTGTCCATTTTCCTTTTTCGGTTCAATTGATGACAATGACATCTGAGGCTGTTCTTCTTTTTTCGGTGCACAAGCCCACAAAGCAGGAGAGGTGGTTCATTTACTTGGCCATAAACCATTTATTTACCTTCAGGTGAGTGAGGCGCAGAGTGCAGAGTAAAGATCGCAGGAGAGATTTACACCTGTCTCTCGGCTCAAATAGAGAAGCCTATAGGCTACAGAGATGGCCACTGGAGCCAGTTTGTCTGGGGCTCTGCTACACAGCCCACCCTTTACTCCACTGTGGATTAAACAACATCATAAAAAATGGCCATCAACGCACACATTGTAAACAGATTATTCTCCTCGGCGCCTGGCGCACAAACTAACTCCACGCTGAAGGCAAGACGCGTCCGGCCAAGCAGCGCTTGGTCATCATTTTTCAGTCGTTTCCAAACACATTTCTCGGGACATTTCCTGGTCATGTAAATACTGATGATCGTTTGATGTCATGTCTCCAGGTTTGCTCCACAGTGGGGACTACTGATGGATATTAGTAAGAAACAAAATTGCAACATATCCTGATATAAAGAACTGAATATGTTTTAAAACTATTTTTTGAAGACAATATGGTTTGATAATAAAAAAAAAATCAGATCAGTATCACAGCAATGGATTTCAAAATGACCACTAAAATTGACAATGTCCATTTTTAATAATACATAGGCTACACCCAGTTTATTTATTTTTATTTATTTGCTATTTTTCTACTTCTGTTTTACCTGCTATTTTACTCCTGTATTAGGTTTGGAGGTTTTGATACAGTGACTATTGTTGCAACATGTTAAAGTAGCTTAAGATACTCCGTTCTCTAAAGGTTCACACACAGAAGCACATTAGAAACTGATTCACACCTTGATTTTCATTTCTTTCTCTAGCATTCAGTGCAGTCCTTTTAAGCCCTTTACAAGACTGAAGACATGCTCACATTTTCTGCTTCATATCATCCCTCCCACCACACCACATCACCTGGTGTCTGATTGCAGGCTGGCACAAACAGTGTGATAAGGATTACTCTGAAAATATACTCTGTGTGTGTGTGCGTGTGTGTCAGAACTTGAGTGTTTTGATTCAGGTGTGAAAAATGGAGGTCATTTGTGGATTAATATTCAACCTTGTGACAAGGACAAGGTAGAAGTCACACAATACAAAACTCCACGCTGTTTGACATTCTTAGGCAGAGGGTTAAAACTCCTCAAAAACATCCCTCGATCGCAAAAGCACATACACACACACACACACACACACACACACACACACACACACACACACACACACACACACACACACACACACACACCGGTGCATAAAGTCAGCGGTTATTTTGTGTCCAGTGGTGATGCCAGTGAATTGATAAATGATAATATTTTTCCTTCAGTGTGAGACTGGCAGCTTGGAGGCTATGCCTGACTCTTTATTTATTTATTTTCAGATTAAAACCTTAACATTCGGGTCATTCTAAAGCAGGCCTGCAGTTGCTCAAAACATCATCACACTGTCAGCATGCACATGTTCAGCAGTTCCATTGGTAGCTTAGATTTTATGTAGTTATATGTAGTTATCACGCTTGCACTGTTGTTATTTTTTTAAATAGTTGGGGCGAGGAACATTTTCCTTTTCTGTTTTTTTTCTCTCTGTTGTTTTCTTTTTTCTTTCAGTGAAGATGATGCTGGGGCTCACTGGTGTTTATTCTTGAAATATGGGCCAAGACTCAAAATGGGTCATGGATCCCTTTTAGTGGCTCTTTGTGAGACTGCTTGGATGTCCCTGGGTCATAGGGCTAGGCTAATTTTATTCAGATTGGATCTGAAGTTTACAAATGTCACATTGACTAGAATTATATACTAAATTTTACTTGATTTAGGACTAAAAGGTGCCTCTGTGTAAACCGTCCTAGTATCTTCATGTGAATTTTCAATTAGTGCTTAATCAGCTTTATATAGTTATCCTGTTGTCAACTGAACTGCCAGGATTTTTCCTTTTTTTTGCTTGCAAGATTGACTCATTCAGTCATTTTATATGTGCCTGTTTCTCTAAGAAAGAAGGGGATTGGCGGTGTACGTGTATCTTGGAAATCATAAAGGGAAGCCTTCCATCTAGTGTGCCATAAGGAAATAGAGAGCGGGAGGCAGCAGGAACAAAAAGAGAAGGGTGATTTCCAAAATGGCTCAGCCATTGAATGACAATTGCCAGACCCCTCTGCCCTTTTTCTTTCACTGCTCAGACTACTAGAACTAGCATAATAAAGGGGCAGAGAAAAGGACCAAAATGTGATTTAGTCTTATTTGAACAAATCATTTGTGATTTAAATTTGTCAGGAAAGATGTCAATAGTAACAGACTTTCTCCTCACACAAAGACCTGTGTCTATCCTTTGCTTCCATTTTATTAGATAAACTGAAATAGTAGTCGGGGTTCCACCGAGTTGATATTTTGCAAGCACTGCTTCTCTCCTGTGGAATTCTTGATGCTCTTGTCAGTGGAAGCAGACAGCACATGCTGCTGTTGATCACACTTATTCTGTTTCTTTTTGTTTTAAATATGCATCATTCAAACATTTTAATGAGGCACTGAAAGGCTGACAGCTTTTTGGGAGTTTTGAAATAAAGAGCTGAAACAAAAAAGCACAAAAACAACATGTAAAAAATTAAAAAACCTTTAATCACTTAAATTAGAAATGTTAATTTATATAGTAGTGAAATTCAGTTATCAAATACACATTTTAAATCTCCTTTGAAAAAATAGACATCCCGCAAGCAGTGTACTGTGGCAAATTTATTACCAGATCATCTGTTTGCAATTTTATTACTGCAGTTATTGTCCTCTAAATAAATATTCTCACACCTTTTTTTCTCCCCAAACTCAGCATCAGTGTATAGTTTTTAACAATGTTTTCATCCTGCTTGTTAATACAAGGCAGAGTCAGTGAGCAGTCCTACATATTCCCTCATCCATCAAGGAAAGGAAGATTTTTTGCAATAAATAATTCACCACTGATAGCCAGCCCTAATGCCTACATGAACAAATCTCTCAGTTACAGCCATCTTGGGAGTGAGCCAGTCCAGTAGAATACTTAATAAACAAATACAGAGCATGACAAGCTCTGGTTTCATTGATGTCTTTCTGAGAGGAAAGTACTTGAAGACAGTTGGTGAAACAACATCCTTTCCATGCACGAAGGTTTAGGGGTCAGGTGTGGGTTATTGCTCTAAGAGTGTGTTTGCATTGTTACTGCTGAGAGTCCTGATAGATTTACGGTCTGCTTTACACAGCATGTAATTTAAGTTTTTCTTTAGCGATGAGACATTCGTGTTAGGATCTTACACAATTCAGACAGAATTAAGCAGACAAGTGAATCAAATGCGCTCATGCACTCACACGCAGGCATATCTGTTAAATCTATATCACAGGCTTTTTAAGGAGGTTGTCTTTTGTGTCCACTTTTAAGAACCAGGGCGGAGTCACTATCTGAGCCTTATATCAGCCACATGTTTGCTGGGACTAGAAACATAATCCAGACATGATTCCCCTAACTCGGCCCTTTGGGTGAAGGGGCCATGTGTGTTTGCGTGTCTCTGCGTCTGGGCATCATCTTCTCAGAGTGATCTTTCTGAGCTGTGCAATAAATTTCCTTTCACCGGAATCTATTAATGCAGTCAATGTGTTTTTTCTTCTTTCAGTAGGGCTTTGTCTTCTGATGTCCAAGCCTTTTTGTAGTTCATGAAGGATTAAAAACACCATATTTATGTTCATGTTCATGTTTTTTTTTTTTTGGTTGAGATTACACAACCTGATGTATGTTTGTGATGGGATGGGGTTGTTGTTATTTAGCCTATTCGTGTATCTGTTGCAAGACTCCATGAAATATTCAAAGTCCAGTGAAAATTGATCTGGTGATCTGAAGTCTCTCTCTCTCGCTCTCTTTCTCACTCAACCCCCACCTCTCTCTCTCTCTCTCTCCCTCTGACCAGATCCCTGTGGAGCTTCCTCGAAGAAGGATCCTAATATCACATATCAGTTAGATGACCAATTTAGGGCCTACATGACTGCTGCAGCTCAGCGCTGGAGCTCAGATCAATGGAATACTGTTGGGGATACAACGGACCACACCCACATACTGATTAGACCCTCTGATTGGATGTCACGTGGATGTCTTGACCACTACCATGGCTTTCATGCAAATTGAACAAGGTAATTTTAGCCCCTCAAGTGAAACTTGAGTTGTTAAGACCTCTTATAGTTGTTCATAATCTAAAATGGCTTTGACTAATAGAAATATTATCAAGTGAAGCAATTTAATATGCTATATCATCTCCCACTAAATTAGTGGTACTCTAGTGTGTCATCTAAGATTACTGCTGCTCTAGTAATGATATCTAAAATAGAGCTTTATAAGATTATAGAGTCAAAGACAGTTGAATGGACTCTTACGATAATCGCTCATAAGGCTATGAGGTTATTATCTACTACAAAGCCCTTCAGCCTGTAGGTCATTTTCATACAGAGAAAACCTCATGGTTAAAGTAGCACATATGTCCAGATACTCAAACACACGCACACAGACACATAGAAGCTAAAATGCTATCAGCAAAGCAGTTGTGCTATACTATTGTATCCACCTACCCAGACTGTAGCTGTTACGTGCTCCCCTAAATGTCTGTGACACTCCACCTCACCTCTTCAGAGCAGCACGGCGCTGCAGCCTGACTAAATGAAAAACAATTTGAGGAAACAGGGAACAATCTGAGGCAGGCTCCAGCAGGCTGCCATAAAAAGAGGGACAGCCTCTCCAGCCTTTCCCTCCTGCCTTCAACTTTAACTCTATGGGCTGATGAAAGATCAATGGGCCGGCTGGGCAGCCGCTCCTGTGCCTGCTGTCTCCCAGTGCACCAGGAAGTGAGCCAATTAGAAAACACCAAGAAAAAAAGAGAAAAAAAAAGAAGAATGACAAACCCCTCAATCCTCATGGATAAAACTGAGTGATTAGTGAAATGGTTTTGTATGTGTCTCCATGTGAATGTGTGTGCTTGTTTTCTTTTCTTTCTTTCTTACAGGCAGCTGCAGCTTGACTTACTTTAAAAATGCTGAATGCTTCCATTATGTGACTTTTCAAACCCCTGTGCATCTCTAGCCGTTCTTACCTCAGCCTCTTTAACACCCCTTTAACCCTCCACATCCAGCCTCTGGCGGCCTCGCTTCTGATCTGCACTAGCTAACCAGCCCTCTGGATCTCTGACAGGAGTAATGGAGGTTGGTGCTAGGGCTTGGTGCAAACACACAGCAGCAGACAAACAAATCATGTTAAGTCTCTGCTGCCAGCCAAGGCAGCACACTCAAAGGGGAGCCGGTGCCCTGCCAGGGAGGAGGGTACACCCATTTTCCCAGGGAGGGGGTGAGGACTAGGGTGAACACGAGGGAGGGTAGCGTGGAGGCGAGGTCTGGTCCTTATCGAGGCCGGATCACAGACACCTCCGCCCCTCTTGGCAGGAATGCATACAACCCCTGTGGGAGGAGAAAGGGCAGAAGAAAGAAGGAGGAGGAGGAGGAAACAAGCAGACATAAAGAGGGGAAGTAGAAAGGGAAAGAAAAGAGCGAGTGAGGGAAAGTGAGTTACTGAATGAAGCTGGGAGACAGACACATGAAGAGGGAGAAAAAGGCCTGCCCAGATTAAGAGAGGGAGTGTCTCCGAACATGTACACAGACAAAAACACACCAATCATGACACTCTTGCTGGGTTGAGAGCACCTCTGAGAGAACACATAGGAAAACAAACAGGACATTAGGCTTCTTAAATACCATCGTAACCATGCAACTGTGGTTATCATTACCACAGTTCAGTCCCAGTCTAATGTGATGTGTCACTGAGAGCAGCTGATGAGAGATCAAAAAACCAGCAATGTAGTTACACGCCACAACGCTGTCAAACTTGTAGCTGTTTCGACAGTGTGGATGTTTTGCTGAGGTAATTGTAACCAAGATTTTAATCAGTAGTTATATTTTTTTCTTTACATTTTTTTCTTTACAAATATCTATCTATATCTATCTATTTATATATATATATATATATATATATATATATATATATATATATATATATATATATATATATATAAATCACATCTAATCTCAAACTGTCAGTACACATCACAACCTAAAGTTAAAGTACTGAGCAAAGATCTTTTACCTGGGAAGGAAATATATATGTTTAAAGCCTATAAACATCTCGACCTAGCATTCCTGCATGATGGCTGTAAGCGCTTTGCGGTCATGTGTAACGACGAAGAATAGATTTTGTTGGCGTTTAGGGGTTCACGTACAGTTTAATTTAAGTGTTCCAAGCAGTCTTTACATTTTCATTCACCCTCTGCTCTCCCTCACTCTTTTCCTCCCTCCTTCTCCTTTCGTGTAGCACTTTCTGCAGTCTTTTTGTGAATGCTAATATATTCAAACTGTTATTTTTTTACTGTAAAAAACGCCTTACAGTTAAAATTGTGGAGATCTTTGGCATACTGTATGTTATGCATGCTCTGCTGAATGCCCTGGAGGGATACCGCTGCGACAGAGACGTGAGTCACACTACAGTGTACATACTGTCTTCTGTACACATATGCCTAATTACTCTGCGTACCTTTGAAGTGCACTAGTATCTTTGATGGTATGATCAAATCATAGACGAAAAACAAGTCTTGTAGCAATACCAGTGCAGCTCTACTTTCAAACTCCTTTCTGAAATCTCTCTGCTGTTTTAAAGGTGTAGAAAAGGAAACACCCAAGAGTCTCCTACACAGAGATACATGAGTCTAGGTCTTCCTTATAAGACTTTCATTAATGTAGGTAATATTGCAGAATTTTGCAACTAATGATAATAATAACAATTAAAGTCACAAAGCAATTTGCAGCCATATATGTACTGATTTACTGTTCTCCATACTGACACCGGCCCATTTATGCTAAAACGAAACATCTCTTTTTCTAATTATCAGATACATTTAGTTTTAAATTAGCAAAATTAATATAGATGAAAATAACATTACAACTTAAAAGACAGACATAGTAAATTAAGTTGGATATTAACCTTGATCTACATCATTATTTTATTCCACCAGAATAAAAAACACAAAATAGCTGTGAGCATTGTGGTAATGATACTTAATGGCACACACTAAATGTATGTTTGAATTATATTAGGATAAATTATTCGCAGCACTTTAAAATTATTGTGTTTTATCACCAAAGTTTTTATAACTAAAAGAGACATTTTTGTTTTTAAACTTGCCACAAAAAAAGCTTTTATACAATACAATGTTCTGTGCTAAGTACTAGTTTTGCTTTCATTGAATGTATCATTGTCCAGATAAAAACTAATAGACACTATGGTTTATTTTTCCCATTTAAAAGCTATTATTATTATTATTACTATAAAAAGTGGCACTGCATCACTTGAAAAGACTGTTTTAGGGCCCAGTATGTAAGTTTAATATATTTGTGCTAAATATAAATCAGCTCCTTTACTTACAGATTACACAATGTATGCTGCATTTCAGCAGTGTATGCTCTTTCTCCCATATGCTTTTATTTCTCATCTCTGTGAAAAAACTCAGACAAATCTCACCCGTATCCCATCTGTTTGATTGAACAGAGTGGCAGCAAGTCTAACTTATTGCTAGCACATGTGACCAGGTGAGTGAGTGTATGCGCAATGGCCTATCACACGGCATCCTGTTGCCTATCAGCACCCTTAGATGAATCTCTGCCTTCATTAATGCAGGTCCACAGCAAGCGTGGTTTTCCACATCTGGCTTACTTTGAGTGTTGTGAGTCCCCTTTCGCCCCTTTAACCTTCTCCTGCTCTTTTTCGATTGCCTAAATGTTGCGACTCACATTTTTGTACTTTTCAAGAAAAGGAAGTGGAGCTGGTGTTGTTGTGGTGAGGGACATCAAAGAGGTTTGGACGTCACTCACGAGCAAGCAGAGGGCAGAACCTGGTCAATAGCAAGGATTTGTCATCTAATAGCCCCTCTGGGGCGACTTTAGGTTTAATTTCAGAGGTGCTGAAAGTAAGGTTTTATGGAGTATGCCATGTCCAAAAGTCCCTTTGTTTCACATATTCTTTTCATTACACAGATGCTAATTTCACAGATAATGGTGAAGCAAATGCTAGTTAGTTTTTTCATTTTTCCAAACAATCTGATTTTCCAGTGCTTCAGTGGATTCAGCCGCATCAAATCATATTCTTACCTTTTTAATTTATACTTAAGTAGAGTATAGTAAGTACAGTAAAACCGAAGAATCTTAAAATCTTGACTATATTCATTAAAAGTTTATTTAGATGTTTTATCCTTGACTTGCTTTTTCTATTAACCGATTTCTGATTTTGAATTTTGAATTCACTGCTTACTTTTTAGTTTTTATCTGACCTGGTCATGATGTCACCAGGGATAGCCTGTCATGTAACACAGGCGGCAGTAACTCCAATTCCCTTTAATATTGATGTTTCTCTCCCCTTGTCTCTCCATCAGCAATATATTTAATGGTCACATTCTGTGCCTATTCAGCACAAGAAAAACGAGACCAAAGTAAACATGCCAACTTGAGAGCAAAAGGCATTAGTCTTGAAATAACTGGATTGCATTTAATGAGACATGCGTAAATTGAGAGGGAAGGCATTTGTTTTGCTCCTGACTACATGTGGCGAATTAACTGACAAACAGTGAACTTCTCAGACTTTCGGTCTGCGCAGTTGCATCAGCCATCAATACAAGCTAATGATCTGTAGGCAGTGTCAGTCTGAGGGTTGTTTAGAAAAAAAAAGATGCAAATTTAATGGCTTTATCCATTATGATTGGAGTGGTTAACTGATGATTGGTTGTAAATTTCTGTCTCATGGCTGTCACTGTCTCTCCTCCCCTTCTTTCATCGTTCCTTCTGTTTATCCCTCGTTGACTCTTCGTTTTACTGAGCCCCGTGCTCTTCCTGTTTTGTGACTTGCATCTGTGTTTCTTCTGTTCCCTTAATCTGTCACTTTACTTACAGATTGGAAATGCATGGCACTTTTTAAAAAAAATATTCACAGCTGAAATCCATCTAATTGTCCAGTTGAAATCCATCTCATAAAATTATTCGCAGTTGTGCAGTGGAAACTGTTTGCGTTGGCTGACAACCAACGGCAAGCTCAACAAACGCCAAAATTCAAGTTTCTGGGGGGATGCTAGGGTGCTGCTTCTGCTGCTGTTGCTTCTGCTGCTGCTGGAACAGATGTGCTGCCTAATTGCAGAATCCAGCATGCGGAAACTATTCTTCTCAACCATTTCAAACCATCCGCAATAGGTGTCACTGCAAGGTTAAACCAACTTCAAAATGCAAGCCGTGTTTCCATTCCTCAATTGATTGTGTGGTGCTGTGCCCTTAGAAAAGAGGGGGAGAGAAGGGTGGGTGGAATAGTGAAAGAAGGGGATTTGGTTATGCTTTATATTACTTTGAAAGTGTCTGCCAGTTGTGCACAGTGTGCTTTTAACATTAAAGTGATGGAAAGTTTTCAGTGTTTACACGGAAAATATGTTTTCCCCATGCATCTCAAACATTTGAACCGGTGCTTTGAGAACAGGAAAGTTTTAATTTTGACTATGGGACTAAATGTAAGACATTTTATTTTCACATGCTCTCAAAAATATTCCCAGTGTAGCTACAGAATATAGCTTATTAAAAAAAGAGCAGAATGCTTTAAATACTTTCTTGAAAGATACTAATTTAGTTAATCAGTAAATTGGAGCAGTTACCCGATAATTATTGTTGATAATAATTGAAACCCATAAAACAAAGCATAAGACTTCATATTATTGTGCCAAATATCACAGAAACAAAATAGAAGGAAATTAACACATACTTGGTGATGTCAAATGTTTGATGGAACAACTTCTGCACTATCAGTGTGTATCGGGACACTGATAGTGCACCTTTTCTGTTCTTGAAAGCGTATCAGCAGGTTTTTAAGCTGAAATCTTGAGATGATGACATCATGGTAAAACATATGCAGGAATAAATGGTTGACAGATGAATAAAATACATAGAGGACATATCACTAGACTGATAGATCAAAGGCAGAAAACAATGATTGAAAACTTATAGATTCTAGTGTATCAGTAGAAGCGCCTGATATGACATTGTGAAGGAGTTCCAGATAAATTAATCTTTGCACAGCTGCTTAATATCTTGCTCACGCGGACATAGTTGAACTTGTTGTGAACTTGTGTTTTGTCTCTTTTATTTTCTCATGAGTAATTTTGCAGATTTTAGCAAAACATCTGCAATTACTGTCAGTTCTCTTATGTTATTTCTGTGCTCAATTTTTAGAGGACTAGAAAAGAGAGTAAAAGACAGCTGGCGACTTCATACATGTGAAGATGCATTTGTGCGCCCCTATGTGTATCCGAGTGTCTCGTCCTATGTCTGGCCAGCCGATGCCACATCTGTTTGTCATGTTAGCACTTAAGCGCCTGCAGGAGCCATGATGCTAAGTGGAGACAGAGTCCTCTCTCCCACTCTCTCCATCCACCCTTTCTCCTAATTACATTTGTTCATTAATCCATTTTCTGCCCACTTCTCTTTCTTGTTTATGTTCTTGCATCAGTGGGCTTTTGCCTCCTCCGACCAGCAGACAGTGACCTTTAAGGAGATGCCAGAAGACTCTGTAAGACAATGTTACCCCTTCACCCTCTCGCTAAATGCACACACACACACACACACACACACACACACACACACACACACACACACACACACACACACACACACACACACACACACACACACACCCAGTCCCATCCTTGGCCCCTCAGTATCCCCTCAGGCCATCTCCAAGAGGCTAATGGAGTTAGCCTAATGTCTGCGCAGCGCCAGTCATAAAACTGATTTGAGGCTAAAGGCTTGGTGCCGAGACCACCACTCTGCCTACAAAAAAAAAGAGAGATGTGAGAGAGATGTTAAAAGAGCGCGAGTGTATGTTTAGAGGGAAAGATGTTGGGGTGGCGGCAATGGTGTGTGGGGCAGGCTAGCGTAACTACGGCAACTGCAGACAATCTAATTGGTATTGACATCCTTGTCTCGGAGGAAATTTGACATCTAAGGGCAAATCATTCTATTTAGTCGCCTGAATAGTCTCCAAGGCGGGGCCTGAGGAGCACAATCACGTTGTAGCGTTGTTCTGGTCCTTCTGTCTGGGCAAGCTCTGCTACGCAGCAATCGATCCTAATCTGATCGGGGGTGGGGAGGAGGATAAGCGGCATGTGGAGAAAAAAAATGAAAATAAAATCAAAAGCTCTGTTGGGGTAATACTTAACAAGAGGGAGTACAATTGGGTCCTGCTGGGGCGGCTGTCTGTAATGCACTTGTGCTGCTGTAGCATGGTTAATGTATAGAAAAACCTGGGAGTAATGGCTCTTCAGCCATGGTGGCCAGGCTTCAAAGAAATCTGCTTGCTTTAGCTAAAAGACTGCCAGGATGGGCCGCCAAAGACCTTCATTTTGTTAGAGCATCAAATATTGCCCCCTCTCAGGACACACAGACACTCTGATTTTATTATCCTCACTCCCCTGAGAAACTCATCTCATCCCTCTTTTTGTTTGTTTGACTGACCATCATTGTGAAAGACTGAAGTAAGGCTGTCTATCAAATGGCACACACACCCCTGTTTCTTAGGTCAAAGAGGAGTAAAAGCGCTTGGTGGTGTCTCAATAAGCTGACACAAGTGACAGCAGTGGTTTAGGTGGGGCTTTATTAACTGGATGCAACAGATTTACAGCACAGTTCATAGTACAGCTTAAGGAGCACTTCAGTTTGCGAAAAGTGCATTTTTGAGATCGAATGTGCTGTTTTGCAGTGTCTACAACAACCAGTCACTCACAAATGAAATGCAACGGTCAAAAAAGAGAGAAGTAAGTCCAGTCTAAATGATTATTTAAGCAACACAACTACTTTTCCTGTGTGCACATACAGAGAGGGGCCAATTAAACATGTATTGAAGGTTTTAGACTGATATGTTAGACTGACAGTCTCCATCCCAATCATTAAAACATTATTATTATTATTACTGACAATAAAGTCCTTCTCCCCATAATACTCATCAATGAATCCTTTTATGCTAGCTTTGGTTCTCTCTTTTTCAAATGCTACAGATTCAGAGTTCTATCATATTGTGCATCTGAAAATCTCATTAAACTCACAACCTTGGTGATGTATGTCACACATATACATTGTAGTTGTTGGTATAGTCAGTAATTTCAGTTTCCCCAACGATGTGGCATTACAAACTGGTTAGTCATAATAAGATAAACAAACAAAATCAATATTAGGATTTTTCTATTTAAAATCTCTGTTGTAGTTTGGCAAGGTTTGCAAGTTTTCAGCATTCAAACATTCGAAAAAACATCGGCATGTTTCGAGGCTAAAATTAAGGTTAGGCAAGTAATACTTATGGTTAAAGTTAGACTAAATTTCTAGAAAATTAATATTAGTCAAAGAAATGTCCTTTGAAGTTGTGTGTGTGTGTTTATCTGTTGGAAAGACAGAGAGCGTCTCACTATCTGTCTAAGTATGTGATGAGGGTGTATAGCACTGATTGCAGTAGATATCAGCCCCAGATACTTAAGTCATAAAAGTGTGTCTCGGAGCCCTGTGGCTGTGCAGGCCCCGGTGCCTGATGTTATCAGAGTTAAACAGTGGCCACTCTATCATGACAGAAGTGGACAGAGACATTCCTGTATTACTAGCTTGAGTCAGGCCTGCTGCTGTAACTGGGGGGGCTGGAACGGTGGCTTACAGAGTACTGCAGGAGTGCAACAGACAGTTTGGGAGTGGTGTGGGAGGTAGCCACATTACTGGACTGGCTCCTAGATTATTTACAGCAGGGTGTTGTTAGGGCTTTGCTGTACTTTCTTGTCAGTTGCGTAACTAGACTAACAGGACAACAAAAGGAAACGGAAATGCCCAAATGGAGTTTTGTCTTTTATTATAGCCTCATCCATCTTCCTGAACTATAACAAAGGCACGATTAACTTCTTACCTATTTCATTTTTGTTAATAACTGTGAGTACTTTGGATTATTCACACGCTCATGCCCAGTATTTAGGAAGGCAACACCTGCAGAAAGCAGGATCATATATTATGTTGTCAATGCTTGATGTATGATTTCAGATTGTTCGCATTAAGTTCTCTTGTGTGTGTGTGTGTGTGTGGGAGGGGGGGGGGGGGGGGGGGTTGCGGGTGTCTGTGTGGTACGCCTAATTCCCTCCAATTTATTCCTGACTTTAATGAACCTGTTAATATATATAACAGTAAAAGTATTGTAAATGCTTACTTATTTTTATAATCAAAGGAAATGTCAACTAAATTTAGCCAAGTATTGAAAATACTCAGAGTGCTGAGTAGAGTGATCTTTTTTTGTAGTAAAAAGAAGCATCATCATTTTGGCTGTATATACATGCAAACATAGAATTAACAATGTAGCTGTTTCATGTGGATGTCATTTTTAAAGATTTTTGGTTTGTTTATATCAACCAGTCATATTTTAGAAGCTTATTTTTTTCCCTCCTTCTAAAATAATTTAAAGCAGCTAATTAATCTCGTTCTACAAATGCTAAAAAAACCCCCTTAAAGTAGTGTAAAATGCAGAATCTAATTCGTACACCTGAAAAGTAGAGGTGTAGTGGTATTTGTTAATATAAAGTGCAAATGAAAGAGGGGTAAAATTAGCTTTATAGTCCTTCAGCTTTGTAACTTTCATTGTACCTGTGACAACTGGAGAGAAGGGATGTTTAAAGAAGCAAATGGTCTCTCCATGACTAAGGATGGCTTGACAGGTTATATCTTAATCGTCCACTTTCCTTCATGTCCTCACTCATTCCTCTTGTCTCTTTGTCTCTGACCAGTAGCACAGAGCAGGGCTTCAGAAGTCAGAAGTCACAGGTCCCATAACAGAGACGGCATATCATCAGATAGGGGTATCACCACCTCTAGGGCCTCTGTGTGCCAGCAATTGTCTCTGGTCTGGATTAGTTTTTGTATCTAGTTACAGACTTTTATTCCCGTGGAGTCAAGTTCAGCATGGCAATGAGGGCCAGCAGTGCTGCTGAGAGCCCAGTGATTTATGTGTTGCTGAGTGAGAGCAGCAGGTTCAAGTCAGAGGTCTCTGGGCAGGATAGCTGCCATATATGTTTGTGTATGTGTGTGTGTGTGTGTGTGTGTGTGTGTTAGGATGTGTGAGAGAGAAAGTGTGTACTTTTCACAGCCTCACGCTATAAACTTGAATGTGTGTGTATGTGTGAGACGCTGCATGAGGGCCAGTCCAAAGTTCTCGGCAGGGTGCCCTAGTCTATTTGACTTGGAGTGGCTCCATTTGTTTGACTGTGGGCATGCTTGGAAGGCTTTTGGTGCTGTAAAAATAATGACTAGCTCTCAGAGGTGGAGTCATCTGTGTATGAGCTGTGCTGATTGGTTGACGTGAGACACTGAATGAGGAGTTTTGATGGCAGAGAAATTTGGAGAAAAATTATGCATGAATTTGTTCTGGCAGCTTTAAAATCACCCTTCAATGTCCTTACAACATTAATCATGTGGCTTTGGAAATCATGTGACATATTCTTGCAAAAGTGGAAGAATGCATATGTCCTCCAAGGCCCTGTGATTTAATTACTTAGACACACAAGTGAGGTCACCACCTTGTGTTAAGGTTTCTGCGTTTTTTCTCTCTGAACATTTAGTGATTGTTTATTGAAAACAGCAGCAACCTTGTCTGCGTTTTGATTTTAATCAGAGCTGAAAAATATTTAAAATTTTCTCACTGTGTGATGATACTGTAAACATCTATAGGTGGGATTTTTTTTTGGTTTCATTTTTGGTTTAATCCTGGGACAAATCAAGAAAAGTACTGAAGATATTTAACACATCTGATTTGTGTTTTTTTTTAAATGAGATCCCAAATTTCCAATTTCTCCCACCTTTCTTTCATGTTCTTTCTTCCATGTTTCCCCTCCAAACATTAAATGTAAGAAAACTTACAAAATTTAAACACATAGTGAATAGAGCAACCTGTTGCAGTCATACCAAGATTCGGCAAAGATCTAGTTAACGCAGTTTGAGTGCAGGCGATCTCCATCCACCCATATCCATATTCCTTTGAAATATGATGTCCTAAAAATGCAGCCATATTTATTCTCGATGGTACGTTTTGGATCCCTAAGATATTTTAAAATGGGGCATCTGTCCTCTGGCCTGGTTAGCCATCTGGATAAGATGGGACAGGGAGAAGATGTTAATGCACTTCATGATGAGAAAGGAGGACGACACCTTTGACCTTCCCTAGCCTTTGACCTCTGCAGCCAATACGAAGCCACTGATGCTATGGGTTTCCTATATCCAGCATATGCTGGCCAAGCCGATTCCCGATAAAGAAATTCTTCATTTGCCACACGTGGTTTATATAGCCACTCTCCCCTGTTGTAAACAGCCAGGCAGTAAGAAAATAGATATTTACTTCACAGGCTTTCTATTTGATTGGAGAGAGAAAAATTGACATGCATATTGGATATGTTGCTTTTGTATTTCCACAAATGCTAATGCAGAACTGGTTGTAGAGACCAAAACAATTCATACATATAACACAGATGTTGAGATGGGATATGTCTGTGTATCCTACAGTAGTTTCTGTTACCATTCCCTTACATGTGTAGAGGTGCATGAACAAGCAGCAAAGATTGAGCGTGCACATTTTGCCAACCGACCACAGTTTCAGTTTCCTGTCACAGAAGCTCACATCCACTGCTATGTAAGAGGATCTGTCCCTAAATCACAGCTGCACTTCCAGGAACCACCACTAGAGTGACAGGAAGAAAATCTCCTGTGCTTCCCCCTTTATGGCTGTGACGGTTACAGTAGTCAGTACATTGACATTTATATAGTGTTTCCTTTGGGGTGCAGCCCAGGATCACAAGGTGTCCAGAGATGGTGGCTGGGTGAAGTATGAAGGTGGAGGGCTGATACCTTCATGTGCAATGCTGTGTTATTTGAGACCTTGTCAATAATAACCTACAGGCAATGACAAATATCTAACTATCTATCTATCTATAACTGATGTCCTTCCTTTTGTGTGACCTTCTGGTCTTGAACCTAGGAGCCTTGGGTGGGCAAAGGTGACAACTACTACACTATAGTGCCTCACTTAATAAATTTTGTACACTGATTTAAGAAGTGCTGTATAAATGTAATTTTCAGTTGTTGATTAGAATAGAAAAAGTACAGTATTAAACTCACATGATAGTTTGACAGAAATGAAAGAAACGTTAGCTGTCATTCAACAACAAGTGTGTCCTCATTTTCTTCACACATCCAGTCATACGTGTGATAGGTGGCTGTTCAGGATGCATTTCCAGTCATCTGGCCAGTCCTGTGTGCTAAACATTGACCTTGTGACCTCTGCTCATGACCCCTGACCTGTGATGTTGACCCCTTGTACAGGGGGATGGGTTTCTTATATTTCTCGACTGGTCGTCTCCATTGACTACCTGCCAGGCACCTGCTCTGAGAAATGAAGCCAAGGCGAATGCCTCTCTTGGGAGTCTTTTGGGCTCACCCGACAACAAGGCCTGGCTTCAGCCCTGCATTTGAAAAGGCTTTGAGTGGCCCTGGTAAACCAATCTCCCTAATTATCTATTGAAAGAACATTCCTTTTCCTTGCCCAGTCATTACCTTGATTTCAATTGCTGAAAAGTAACGTGGAGGAGCTAAAAAGAAAAGAGGAGAAGGATAGAATGTGGAAAAACATACATGCATGCGTGTGTACATACACAGAGACATATAGAAATGAAAGAAAAGATCATACATCTTGCTGATTTAATTAAGGTTGATTGTAGGTCAGAGGGAGCAGATTTGGGATATAAATCCAGGATACCGTGCAGGTCAAGGCAATGAAGAGAAACTAAACATGAAAATATTGCCTTTAGCTCGATTGTGCAGCAACAGTAATTGCTATTAGGGCAGGGAGCTAGGGCATGTGGCCACAAATCATTACTAGTGTGAAACTATAATATTTTTTACTGTCAGTGATAATTGCAAGAATGTAGTGATGGCTAACCATCAGTCATAAAAAGCTAAATAAGGCCTTTATTTCATAGACAGAAACAACTCAGTCTTCCAAAGGCAGGGGGGAAAACATATTCTAATAAAAAGTGAAATTTACAAGAACACAACGAATACATTGTAGAGGAAATACAGTCCAATTTTTATAACTAGGTGTATCAGAAAGTTTACAATCCCTTTCAATAACAGGCTTGGGGTATCATACATGGTTCTTGCATATTGCATCATGTGATACACTGATGATGCGAACCTGGATATAATTGGCAGTTTTGCATTAAGAGTTATGCACCCCTGAAATGACATAGTGGGATCATGTCTCTCGGAGGTGCTAAAACAGATGCACCCTTTTAGTGTCTACTTATCAGACCCTGGTTCTGTACATTTTGCTAATTAGTTCCTGTAGTTTTTTTTAAACAGTGCTGTTTATTATGCTTCACAATTTAATTAAAAAACTTTTTAAAAGAAACAATCATCCAAATATCCGCAGATCCCATAACAACCCACTTTAAAACCAGAACAGAGCATGAGCCTGTTAGTTAAGAAGGAATTTTAACAAAATGGATGTTGTTGCTGTGCATTAGGTGCCTTTGTTAGGGGTATCTACACGTTGTACGGCTGGGTCAAGAGCTTGGAGACACTCACTCAAGAGCAGGCTCTCGGGGCTCTAGGGCTGTTCTCAGGAAGCACTAAAGGCTTGCATGCAGTTACCATGTAGTGGATGAGATAAGGGGGCACAGAGTTGCACTTTGAAACTAAATATAGGTTATGACAAGCAGTATTTTGTCCTTCATTCTCATAATGCCGCAGTCTCAGACTTATTATTTTTCTAATGTTGTGCAGTTAAGTTGGTACTCTAGTAAGCATAAGTGCTTTGACATCTCTTACTGAAAATAAAGAGTTAAAGAGGTCCAGTAACACGGGTTTGCATTGTTCCCGTGGGTTTACATATACATACAGAAAGCTCAGTCTTGGGTGCTAAAATTTTCTCAACAAACAAGAAAAATGAATATAAAACGGTTAACGATGTATAAGCAAATTTGCTTCTGTATCTTTAAGGTGATGTGGTGGTTAGTGCTGGAGACAGGCTTTCTTTAACACCCCCCCCCCCCCCCCCCACACACACACACACACACACACAAGCACTCACACACACACAAAAGTCCAGCCTTTGAACTGCCCTGAACGACTGTCTGCCTTAAGTTCTTTAATCTCCAGCGGCCTGTCTCTTCAACATCAGCACCTCTAAATGTCTTCCTACTTTCAGACATCTTAACTGTCTTAACCCTCTGATCTCAGAACACATGCGCGCGCGCACACACACACACACACACACACACACACACACACACACACACACACACACACACACACACACACACACCATTTTATTTTTCTGCTTTTCCTTAGACATCACACCACGTTCTGTTTTTTTCTTTACACTTTTAAAATTTGTGCATTTCAAGCATTCAAAATAAAAGTCTTTACTACATGCTATGAATTTCTTTTTGCCACATTATTATTAAAATTTTCACTCTTACTTGCAAGTGAACAACAGCAATTATCCTCTTCTGTGAAGATTAAGTCATTATCAAATTTTACGACTCATGCTTTGGTAAAACCCAACAAACAGTTATTTTAGGATTCTATATTTGGTTTAGTGGATTTTGAGTCATTTCATAGCGAGTTTAAGTGCATAAGCACATTGTTTTGTGTGAAGTCAGTCTGCTCTGTAAAACACATACAATGTCCAGTTTTTCTGAATAAACAATTATCTTACAAAATACTCTGTCTCTATAAATTCTTTTCACAATACCTCAAAGTATGATAAATATTTGAATGTTTTTCTAAATCACTGAATTACCTCAAAAATACCAAGAAATGCTGAGATTTACCTGAAAGACTGATTTCATGGAAATAAAAAAATACGACCTGTATCTTTGGGATCCTCTTGTTTTTTTGTCCTCTTGTTTTTTATTGAAAGATACTAATCATTGTGCTGACTGTTACTTCTGGTGCCTCTTCTATAGCTGACATAATTTGGCATGTAGCATTCATATAGCTGTAATCATAGGATCGTAAAGGACTTATTTTTCAGAACAGTGAGGATGTTTTCTTAAATGAAAGGTTTCCTTGCAATTCTGATAAGACTGTCCCGATGATTAAACAAAAACAAGTATTTTTTTCCTGAGGGGAAGGTTTTCATATTTTCCCAATGGCAGTATCTCTCCAGAATTCCACAATGTTTTCATATTTGTAAACCCATCTTGTTAAAGATGGGAAATACTTTCGATTTCTATTGAGATTTTAATGGACATCTCTCTTTTTCCCCCCACAAGGTGGTCTCTAACCCTTGCTTCTTTTACAATGAACACACGTCTCCCAAGTGTAACAGTTCCCATATTCACATGCCCAGAATTTCTTTTATGGATGCCTACGGTCACAGTTGATCCCTGTTACCTCTGACATTCCCTTATGACCTCTGACCCTGACCAGAACAAGGCCGCCAGGCGTCACCATACAGTTACAGTGGTCAAAATAACAGACCAATATAGTGATGTGGTTTTATTCTCAGCAGCTGTGACTATGCTCACAGCCTCAGTGTGGTTCCTGTCAGGAGCAATAAGCGCTGTGACTTTCAGTTGTTTCGCCTTACAGTTATCTCTTATGGAGCCTCTAGGCTCCTGTCCTCTGCACCAGCACCAGAATACACAACTCTGTCACTGACATCACACAGCTAAGACTTTACAAACCACGCGTGCATTATATACACATTTGTGCATTTGTAAAATTTCACATGTACACATATTTGAACACATGGGAGCAGTCCTCATGAGATTAGACCCATTACATCAGCCTTCAGAGGTACTCCAATAAGCTCTGTGTAGACAACGGTTCCTCAGTCACATCATTTATCATCCAGGCCAGGACCACTTCAAGGCCCTGAGAGGTGCATGGTGCTGAGGTCAGTGGTGGGGGTGGATCTCTCTAAAGAGTTAGCAACATGAGTGAGGGATGAGCTAACAGTGTTAAAGTTACCATAGGTGTTATATGTAATCATTGGAGGGTTTCAAAATTCAAGTTTGATGGCTTAAAAAAAAGGAAAAAAGATTGAGTGCCACAAAAATCTGGTGGTTAAAGGTACACGTGCTAATCAGTTCATTAAACGCTTTGATTGGCTCAGAAGTTCAGAAAACCTATTTCCTCAGTTCGGGTAAGTTTTTCTCAGGTCCTCTCTGTGTTTTTAACACTAAAAACTGTGCACGGTTCATGCATTGCAGTAGTGTACATGCACTGGTTCTTCATTTCCTCTTGGTGTTCGGATCAGTGACAAGAATGCAAGTGTCTGATTCACTTGGATCCTTTCATTCAAAAACGGATCCAGCGGGTGTTCGGTTCAGTGAAGTAAATCCTTCATTCATGAGCTAGATTTCTCCCTTTCAAGCCAGACAGCGTCCCCCCTAAGGAATAGAAATGGCTTTAACTTTTCCATGCTTTGTCAGAGCTGTAATGAAATCCATTCTACCTCGGCAATGCTTCAAACTGATCCACCAGCAAAAAAAAAAAAAGACAAAAAACCTACAACTGTAGATTAAGATTAACTTTCATGAAGCAATAAGTCAGTACTTAGTAGCTAAACACTTCCATGTACATCCCATTCCTCCAGCTGGCTTACGATAAATGCATTACAGTAGCACCTTAAGGCACCGTCAGTGTCATCTTGTATTTCATTTGTTTATGTTTTTGAATTGATTTGATTGATTAATTTGAAGGATTAGATTGTCAGAAGATTTTTTTTTCAAATATCAGACTTCCACGCTCAATATATTCTCATACAATTCAGTTTTCCTCAGAAGAGGATGATTTAGCAGTGGCATCACATCAGTCACTACTGCTCCTCGCTTACCCCTTAGCTTTATGGATGGCTGAGAGGACTGTGAAACTTCTCTTACCTCTTTGTGAGTGTGTGTGTGTTTGTGTGTGTGTCTGTGCGCATGTGTACTGTGTGTGTATGAATTGGAGGTGGAGCTGTGGGGTGAGTGATGACACCGGTGGTGTAATCCCACCAACATCTGCTTCTAATCTGCAACATGAAAAAGACACTCGTATGACCCCGTACGTGCCCCCAACCATCTTCTACCCCCACCCCGCTCCTTCTGCCTGATGTTGCTCTTTCTCATTTCAGCCCAAATCAAACAGTGTATCGAGTTACGAAAGATTTTGACCACAACTTGCAATCAGACATACAAAACAGGGAGTATACATTTGTTTTATGTGCATTCTTCCGTTCCCCCGCGCTGTAGTTCGGGAATTCCACTCAGTCTGCTGCTTACTGCACGTTTTGTTTGAGCTGCTTTTTTTCCTTCTCTTTTGAGACGAAGCGCAACAAAAGGAAGCCGAAAGTGTCATTTTTTTCCCCATAAAGCAAACCTGTTAGTTTTCAACATTTAATTTTTCACAACAGTGACAAAACAAAAGTAAACAACATCAAAAGCGACGACAGCTTCTACGAGCAAAGCCCTTCCCTTTTTGAAACCCCTCCAGGTCCAAATCTGTGATAACATAGGAAGAGGAAAAAAGGGAGCAGTACTCGGAGCTGGAGATTGTGGGTGTATGTACAGCATGCGGGGACTTTCCAGTGGATGAAGATTGCCTCACTAGAGGAAAGTATTTATTTAGGAGTAATTGAGAGAGAAATACCTCTGCAGCCAAACGCACAGCTAAAGCAGATGAGCAAGAAAGGGATGTGGGTGATTGAAACACGGCTGCAATTTGTTTTAACTGGCTGTAGAAGCAAGCATGGCAGAGCTCTTAGGGCTTGGTAGTTGTAAATCTGGAGCCTTTCAGGAGAGTTGTCGGTTCATAACCTTTCTTTTTCTCTGTCCCTCCCTTACGCCTCCCAGGGGTACATTTAGCTGAGGAAATGGAGCTTTTCTTCCCTTTATTTGGCTTCCTTGTCACAGGCAAACTCTCTTTCCCTCTCCCTCTCTTTCTCTCCCTCTTTTTCTCTTTTTATTTCTTTTGGCGTCTGACAAACACACACACACACACACACACACACACACACACACACACACACACACACACACACACACACACACACACACACTTGCCATGACCCACGTTTTTGCAGGATCCCCTAACTGTTTCTGTCCAAACCAGCTAAGCCAGGACAAGGACACAACACAGATATACATTAGAGAAAAGCACTTCCCCCTTTCAACAGCAGCGGCTCTGGGATGTTGTGTAATTCTTCCGTGATCTGCGTTGTCTCCTTTTTCTTTTTTTTTTAAAGTGTGTGTGTCCATTTGTACGTTAATTTCTATCTGAAAGACACGTGTGTTGCTTTCTTACATTTAGATGGAAGTGATAGAAATGCATGCAATGTTCAAAGGGTGTTTAAAACAAATGGCAAAACAACAGAAAATAATGAAAAGCACCTTACCTATGTGTAGTTTTACTTCAGGTAAGTTGTTTAGAGATGTCTTTATTTAATTTTATTTATTTTTTTGGCCAACTACAAGTAAATAAAATGTAATTAATGTCAGTAATGACGGTGTCCTGTGGTCATTTTCACCATCAGCATGTATTTGCTGTCCAGTTAAAATCATACATGTCCAAAATAAGTGATTTTGATGTTTTATAAATAGAAACTGTCTAAAAGGCTGAATAAGGGATTTATTTTGGATGAAAACTTCTGAAAACAGGGACTTTTGTGTTAACCAGAGATATTATTACATGGCTTCCACAAAGATATTTTAACTTCCAACATTTTCTGCTTGCTCATCTCTAACAAGTGCTCCTTTGTCATTGAATGAATCAGTATTAGTCTTTGTAAAACCTTTATATGTAAAAAGAAATGTATTCAATGCGATTTCAGTATTCCTTTGTTCATTCTGCTAAATGAAGTGCTTTAAATGCCTTAAAATAAAGAAAAAAAGGAAAAAATATATATATTTTTAAGTGGGAGCCAGAATCAGGAGTAACATGAGATTATAACTCTGAAAGCACAGAGGTTGTCATCAACCCAGCAACCCTACAATAAAAGTAAACAAAACAACAACCTGAGCAGCTGAGCTGTACACATAACCACAATGACACCAACAGAAAACATGTCATCATCACAGAATATGCACACATTTTACCGAACATCCTGAAGCTCTGCTAAACCAAACCATCAACTTCTCCCACACTCTCACTCGGGAAGCTGGTATTGAGTGGCAGCTGCAGACTGCAACAGAAAAATCTATGAAGATATTATTTGTTATCTGGGTAATAAAGGGGAAAAAAGGTACACGTTGCCTTTGCCATTGTTAATATTACCAATCCAACACTGTGACACCTACCCGTGCATATTTCTTTTCAACATGCTATAATGGTAAATGGTAAATGGCCTGTATTTATATAGCACTTTACTAGTCCCTAAGGACCCCAAAGCGCTTTACATATCCAGTCATCCACCCATTCACATACACATTCACACACTGGTGATGGCAAGCTACATTGTAGCCACAGCCACCCTGGGGCGCACTGACAGATGCTAAATAAAATAAAATAAATAAAATAAAATAAAGATTGTTTGTATGTGAGAATTTATTTGATTTTTATTGTGATTTAACTCATCTGTAACCTGCAACCGTTGGTGGGAACGTGTGAGCGGATCTCCCTGTTCACACCTCAGGTTCAAGGCCTCTGCCTTTGCCAACCTATTGGCCTGTTTTGTCATCTCCTGCCTCAGAACACACACGTCCACAAACGCACACACACTTTTTCTCCTTCACCCCCAATATTGCCTTTCCTGATTCCTTCCTTCCTACAGACCACTGACTGAAAAAAGTGCAAGTCTCTGTGGTGGTAGCAGCATTTGTGAGTGAGTGAGAAGCGCACAGCTCTTTGGGATGCAGCAGTGTGTAACCCTTAGACCTGTGCGCTTCTCACTCACCGCTGCGGGTCAGCACTCAGAGTTTACACAGGGGGCAAAGGTGTTAATGCTACATGCTTTAAAGAAGTACAAGATGTCTTCACTTCAGCTCTAACAGGCACTGTGGGTAAAAGCTGGAACTAATCTGAGGTGTGTGTGTGTGTGTGTGTGTGTGTGTGTGTGTGTGTGTATGCGTATGTGTAAAAGAGAGCATAAGAAAGCAGTGAAGTAGGTAAAGTTTAGAGGTGGTCTCGCAGTGTAACTGTACGCCAACATTGTTTCTTCAGCACAAATAGGAAAAGGGCTTTCGCCTCTGCTGCATTTTGATTTTGTGCCTGTTTAGAACAAAGAAGGCCAGTTATTGTGCAGTGTGAGCACACACTGAAATAGCCTGTCGCTGGCAATTAAAGCAAAATGGGGAAAGCAGCTAATACGTAAAGATTGTCTACATTATCAGAAAATACAGTGTTTATGAGAAAACATGTACATATGTCTCCTTTTGATTCAGTGCATCCTTTTGACTTAAACTTAGGTCATTTTGGGGTTTTTTTTTACATTTTGCTCGTTACCTTATTTTGCTTTGCTCTTCATCTGCTTCGGTGATCTTCATTACATCGCATGAGCAGAACAGGCTCATTATTTGTTTCATGCATACTAAGTAATCTTTTAAAGTCTAATTGATTATGTGCACATGATCCACTCCAGAGAAAGCAGATTAAAAGGAAATGGAAAACAGAGCGAAAGGAAAAGTAGCCATTTTTTTTTATCAATTTCATAACTTTAACTTTGCCCTGAATTGATTATGTTTTTGCTTTTTTTAGCAATAAAATAGCCACCCAGAAGAAGCTGCATGCACGTTTGGTTCAGCAAAACTAGACTTAGGTCATAGCACTGGTAATGAATGAAAACACATTTGCGAGCAAATCAATTTTTATAACCTTTGCGTGTTTATTAGATATTCTGAGGCAAATGCAATAAAGTGGCCAAAGCCAATATTGTATGCCGTGAAGGCTGGTGGAACAATTCCAAACGGTAATGTCACCTCCAAGGACCGAGCACAAATATTACACATTGACTTAAGGTTCAAATCAAAGTGGTGCGTTTTTACGACCATATATGCTTCCTTAAACCCACACGAGAGCGCAAATGACAAAATGCTTATTTTTGTGCGATGATGTTTTTTTTTTGTTTGTTTGTTTTTTCAGGGTTGGACGCAGACGCAGACAAACACCTTCTAGTCCAAACATACGTGCACACAAACACAGTCACACGCACGTTGTCCCCCTTCCACAGCCAAGGGAAGTAATGAAAACAAATGGCAGAGTTCTATTCCCACTGGGACCTGAGGAGGAACTTAGTCATCAAGCTAATTTTATTCTTGTCTGGCTCAGAGACTCCATTTCCTCTGGGTGTTTTTACAAACGCTGGGCTGCACCACGCCATCGGCCAGTGATGGATATGAGGGCCTGATGGCCGGATGGCAGATGCTGGCCCTGTAACTCAAGCTCCAAACACTTGCTGATGACCCCCCTTGCACCCTTAGCATTCCTCGCTCAATGCAGAGTAGCTGCTTGTGTGTGTGTGTGTGTGTGTGTGTGTGTGTGTGTGTGTGTGTGTGCAAACTTGTACTTTCCAAACAAACTGTACTTCTATTTACTAAGCTTAAAAATATCATAGCCACACAGTTAGAAGATGGAAATTACTGTTTGCATATTAATGCTCCAGTACAAAACCATACAGTGAGTTTGTGCGGTGATTGCCTTTCTCAAGCAAGTAATTTTTATACATATTTAACCTTATCTCACTGTTATCATCATCATTTTAACTATTTAATGAATTTAGGCCAATATTTTTTTTTTAAAACATGGTCAGTAAAATTAATCAAGTTGATTCAGTGAAGTAGGACCTAAAATCTCAAGGATGTTGTTGAATACTAATATTAAATAGAGTAAATCTACCAATCTTGCAGTTTAGTTAAGACCTCTATAACTCTAAGTGCATCCGATTACTCCATCTTTGCTTCCCCTATATGCTATGAATAAGAATCATGTTACCAGCAGTGGCAGGCTGTAGTTTAGCAGCTTAAGCAGTGAGAGCTCTGGTTTCTGCTGCAGGCTACTGTGTTGAGAGGCTGGTTAAGCTTGCAACAAATTCAGATTATTATGTAATTTGTTGTTGGACTTTTAGTCTCCATAATTTCCCAAATATTTGTTGGAGTTGCTGTTTTTGTAAAAAAACAACAAAAAAACAAAAAACAGTGACTAAAATCAGGAATAAACAATAAAACCTAATGAGTGGCTGTAAATCTTTCTGTATGTGGCCACAATGCATATTTTTCAAAAAATGAAACTTTACTTTACTTTTTTAGCTGCAACATCTGTGTTTTAAAATGTTTTAGCACACAACCAAAATCCTGTGGTGTGTTTTCTTGAGATTCAAGCATAATGGATTGTTACGCTTCATCTAAAAAGCTACGTGAAACGTTCCTTATTATGTGCTGATTAAAAATGAATGCTAAAAACTCTAATTTTGCCTGAAGTTACGGCTAAAGATGGATGAAGCATGTCACAATGCTTCGTTGGGTGAGCTGGATTAGCTGGATCAGCATTACATCTTCCCATCCTCGCTCGCACCACAGTCCCATTCTGTGACATGCACACAGCTGGGAGCGGAGGACACTTGGGACAAAGCAGAAAAAAAGCCAAATGGCCTCCTGTTAGAACTCCTCTGTTACCAGCTTAAAGCCTTCATTCCAATGCATCCTGCATGGATTATTCAGTGACTCTATACCCTTTTAGTCTTGGCTATGGCCTGCAACAGAAAAAAGAACCTTATTGTTGTTGATTTGTCAGAATGTGGCAACTTTCAGGAGAGAAGGGAAACATTAAAAAGCAATTAATATACTGGTGTGCAAAGAAAAAAGCGGAGTCGCCTCGGCCTCCGGAGGGACTTGGTGTATCCGCAGCCAGACCTAAAAATGCAAAAAACATGCAAAAGATGGCTTTTAGTGTGACTTCTGCAGATGGATGACTGACGGCAGGCGGCGAGGGACAAACAAAGGCAGTTTACGATCAGCATAATCAATGTGACATCAGCACAATAACATAATGTGCGGGGGTGGGAGTGGAGTTGGATGGGAGCACAAGATGCCCTTTTTTAATAAAACTGCAACTTGTTCCTTACGATTACACCTTCCCGATCTTTGCCCGAAAGAAGTTTTTCTCAGGCTTTTACCACCCCACAAAGAAGACTTAACATCGTGACAGGATATCAGTGACACCACTTTAAAAGCAATCAAGTATGCATCTAAATCTCGAGCTGACAGGTCCTTCTGTGCTTCACTGTAAGGAAGGACCCGGTCGTTCTGTTATTACAGGTCGCTCTGTGCGATCCACATTTCATTATAAAGTGGGAAAACCTAGCTTGAAATTAAACTAATCTCGTATTACTTGAAACTGTAAATAACATTATTATGCTTTGTGTAAAAAGCACGAAAGCGGTTTCAGTTGTGTTTCAACCTAGACTGTGCAGCTCTCAGCTACACAAGCTGATAGCTGTGTGGTGAGCTTAGCAGCTTTCAACACATACACATAGGTGGGTGTTGTGCATTATTATGCGCTTAGCTAAGTTTTCTAAAGTAATTGTCACCACAGTTCAAGTGCAGTTTTACACTGTTTTTATACTTTTCTTACTGTAATGATGATTTTTTTCCACCCAAGATTTCCACCACCACGTCCACATACATTGAGGTGTTAATGAAACAAGTATTTTTTGTTGGTTCCTCTCACTCCCTTACCTTTCATTCAGTCCAAGGCTAAGGAGAGTGGAAAGCACTGCATCTAGCAATAACCCCTCAAATCCTGCATGCTACTGCCATTACAATAAGGGAAGAGGAAATCAATTTTGTCTGTGTTTTGGCATTCGAGAATAACCAAGGTAAACGTGCTGCACAACAATGTAACACTGAAAAAATACACACACAGGGAAACTGGAAGTGGCTAACCTTGGTCTGAACACCATGGAAACCGGGCACACAGAGATGATCTGGGAGCAAAATACCTGGAAACTGACGATTTGAAAGCTGGTAATTGAATTAGATGAAAATCTGTTAAAAGCACTACAAAAATTTGTTCTTATTGGATACAAAGTACCTGTATTTGAAACACAAATCCCACTACTAAATCCTGACAATTTACTACTGGAGCAACACTGACACAAGCTCTACAGTACAGGCCTGCACCAGAAGTTCAGTCCGAGCTCAGGAATGACTCATGTCTTTTTTCCTCCCCTTTCCTCTCTTTGCTACGTGATGTGACATGTGCTCCAAAGCCCAGGTGTCATGCTAGCTACATGATGGCTTTTTCCTGCTACAAAACTCGTTTATCATCTAAGGGGGCCTGTTGGGTTTTAACTTACTTTGAAGCACTTGATCCTCCATCTTGTCTGCCATTTGGGGCTCACTGTGTCATGGACGGGGTCACAGGTAGGGCAGCATCGGCGCACACTCCCCCTCGTCCTCCAATCCAGTCAGCGCTTTGACTTCCCATCCTTTGCAGTACAGATAGATAGGGAAATAGGAAGGTTGAAAGAAAAAGGGGAACTAGCTATTGGGGAGTGGGGAGGGCAGCCAGACAGCGTCGGGCAGAGCCGAATCAATTAAGGCACATCAAATCAAGAATTCATGCACACCGAAAGTGACAAATATTGGCTGAGGCGGTCAAAGCTGTCGGGGTCTTGACACAGGTTACCCCACCCCAATCATCATCAGGATTGTCATCATCATCTCTCTTTGTCTCTTTATATCTCTGCCCTCCACATCCCCTATCTTACCTGTGACATCTGTCTTGTTTTCTTCACAAATATAATTTCCACATATGCAAAGTGTACATACAACCATATATCTACAAATATCTACAATTTATACTTGTGGAGAAATACTGTGAAAAGCTTGGTGAGCACAGCATAAAACAGACACCTGAAATGTGGCTGTAACCCTAACCCTTTAAAATCTTATTCAAGCTGGTGCTGAACCTAACATATGACCTGAAATTATATTTTTGCATTAGTTTTATTGATTAATACCCTGCCTTGCTAATGCAACCTGCTAGCTATGCCATATCTTAGTCGGTAACTGCATATTTACCTGCAAGTGACAACAGCTTTGGATTCAGACAATTACGAAAGAATGAGGCCTGATTGGCTTTTAAGCCAAAATTTGATTTGTGTTCATTTTCAGAAATAATATAGCAGTATTATGAGTTTTAAAACATAACACAAGTGCAATTTGTTGAAATGGGACTTCTGTATATATTTTTTTAACATTAATTTACATATTTATGGTAATGACGTTCCAGCATGTCAGGCTCTCGTTCCTAATAAAAGCTGGTTTTACAGCAGGTCCATTAAAAGCCTTCCTTACCTCTTGCCGGACCGTTCCAGCACTGAATCAAAAAGCACGTAAAAGGAAAATTCTGTGTAAAAAAGGTAGGATACAATAAATCAGTTCAGGCACTCAGATCCGAGCAAACCGCTGAGCTCAAAGTATCAGCCATTACAACATTTGTGGGAGTTATCGGCCCATTTGTGCCCCCTATCTCCCCTTACTCCTCCAGGTCATCCTGGTGTCATCAGCTGGCGTGAGCATATGTCTGACATCGTGGTCTCTATGTCTGTCTGCTTTTCTTTCCCTTTCCCTCCTCCCCTGCCCTCCAATACCCAAAGATCATGTCACCGTCCCTGTCACTTCTGTCGGCCGTGGCCTGGGTAAGGATGTAGCGACCACTTGATATGTTTATATGAGGATTTCGGGGGCGAACATTACCGTGTTTTGAGAGCGGAACATCTGGTGAGGGGAAAAGGTTACAGTATAGGGATACCACTAGAGCCACAGCTCTGCACAGAATTCCTTCCATCAGATAAATCAAGCCAGCAAGTCACTGAGAAACAGGAGGGGCAGTGGAGGGATAAGAGGGTGAAAGGGAGGAAAGGGGCATTACTCAATCTTGCTTTGTACAAGATGGGCTTCTATAAAAATGGGAATCCTGTATTTATTGTGGTGGATTCACTCGGCCTCCTTCTCTCTCTCACTCTCACTGATTCCTTTCTGTAAAAGGTCCGTTTACCTAAATTACAAAAACAATGAGCTTGGTGTGATTTTTCAGATCTCCACCCTGATTTAAACTCTAGTGTCATGTTTTAATCCAGCACTCAAAGGGTTAAAGATTTTGACTATTGTTGCTAGGCAATATTGAGTCAGTACAGATTGTCATCTTAAAATTTTCATTCACTCCAGACTTGATGAGTGATTTAAATGTTTTATATTTTTTTTTAGCATTACATATGTTCACTGATTATGACTCCTATATGTTGCAGCTTCAGCAGATCAAAGAAAAGCTATGTACATCTTGCTAGTTACCATTTAGAATGATGAGCATGTTTACATGTCATAAATTTGGTGAGCTGACATAAATTCTTTTTGAAATGCAACACTATATCATTCTGCTATGCAATCTGACATTCCTCTTTATGTTTTTATATAAATATGTTATATAAACAGACCCCATGTTGATCATTTTTGGCACATTAGCCGCTCCCAAAAATGTTTTAAATTTAAGTTCATTCTGCCAACTATGCCCTAACTGTACTGTGCCTGGTGTATTATTGGTTAGTTATGTCTCCCACCTGTCAGTATACTTGTATTTGTATCTGTTATTGCTTTTAATTGGTTCTGTGAAGTACTTTGGCATACCTTTGGTTTTTAAATGTCCTATATAAATAAAATTGTATTGTATTGTATTGTAAACTATGTTAACAATGTGCTCTAGCTCCATTTTAATGGCTTTATTTTGTGAAAGCTTTCCCAAGTTCCAAAACATTACCACACCTTAAAAAAATACACATTAGAATATTTAACATAAAGAACTAATCTTAAACATTTTCGCAATTTCAAATGGCAGTTTGTCAGCCTCTCTGTAGGTGAACAGTTTGTCTTCACCAATTCCTTTCTTTGATTTTTGATACCAACCTCCACCGCAATATCCTTCCACCCATCTCTAACTCTCCCTCCTACTATCCATTCTTTCCCGTCACGTTGAGGAAACAGAGAATCGAGGCAGGAATGACTAAAGCACATGTCAGAAGACGTAAGGGCTTCTGTGGTGGCCTACGAGATGAAGCTGTCAGAGGAAATGCTGTCAGTGCGACACCCAAGTATCAAGGGCATCTTTGTGTCTTCTCCTCTTCTGTGCCTGTCCTCTGTTGCCTTGCTTAATTACACTGCATGTATGCTAGTACTGCTATTGTCAGGGGCTTGACATAGCTACACTGTTGGCATGCACAGAGCCAAGTTTTGACACAGTGCCCCGGAGACTGCGCTGTGTTGTTGTGATGTGTTGTTGAAGGGTTGTCTGCAGAGGCAAGCGAGTTGAGATCAAGAAAAAGAGGTCATGTGGTAACTTTGTAATTTAAAATACTTAAGAAAATAAAAAAAAAACATGGATGGGTGTATCCTTTGCAAATCTTTTTAAATGCTTTGTAGAAACTGCCCGTTGTATTTGCATATACACAAAGTATTTTCCTGCCTGTGTACGACTCTTAATCTGCACAAGTGGTACATTATGGCTGGCAGTGGACGCATACCTCACACCTCAGATTGACCAGGAAGTAGTTGACAGCTCTCAGTGCCCTGGCCTGCCGCTAATTTCTCCACTTCCTTCCTGCTAGCCTAACTTAGCATCAATCACCTCTCTCCACTTGCACCGCTAGTGCAGACCAATTTCCTTAATGCTGATTGCACTGTAAACCAACTCTCCTCACTCGCTCCGGCTCATGTTCCGTTTTGCTCGTTCATTCTTCCTTTCTTCCCTTTCACAGCTTCCTCTTAACTTGACAAAGTAATGATTCAACTTTTAAAAGCTTGCTTAGCTGAAATAGATGAATGATGTTTGTATACATTTGCTCAGATTGAGTCTGGGTCGTGTTATGTTCAGCTATAAACTATAAACCCAATCTGTCAATCATTAAACTAGAAACACAGCTTAGTTTGCCTCCTCTTACTTGACAAAAATAGCATAGCATAGCCTACACGGCTGGTAAATCTGATTCACATTTAGAGGCTTCCACATAAAATTCAGAGAACTCAGTGAAGGGGTGAGCTGAGATCCCTGTTTCCTGCTCACCCATGAGAAATTCCCTACAAGTTTTAGAATCATCACCAAGACAAAAACAGGTTTGCTATGTCTCACCTTCCCTGAATCTGTGCACCCAGCCCACATCTGAAGCCAGGAACTGTGCCAGATTGTGTGCCTTTACATACGCCCATGTGTGCTCATGCTTCCTTTTAACTCTGTCTACAAGCCCAAGAGATCCCAACAGGATTCTACCTGCTATAGAAATTCTCACCACTGATAAGAACAAAACCAGACGACAATTTCAGTTGGTCGTAAGTCTTTTTAATTTGTTCCATTAGTGTTATGTGCTAACACAACTGGGATTTTGCCAGTGCCGCAAGCAGTCAAATATACATCTTACCGTGAGAAGAGTTAGACCTAAATACAGCATTCATCAGCTGTCATCTCATCAGTGTCATTCCGACCAATTATGGCATCCAGTTCCAGAATCCCAGTCCAACACACCTTCCATGCAATACATGTACTCCTACGGACTGTGGAAGAATTAGCATAGCATGTTGAAAGTCAAAAATGTAAAATATTCAATTTCAACACAAAGCTGCTTAAAATGACCAAAAAGCTTTCAAAAAATCGAACAAAACATCCCCCCGTTTATACATTTAAAAGTACATGGAAGCTTAAGAGAAGATAAAAGCATAAACATTGTGATAAAATTTGAATTTAGTTTCAGTTCTATCAAGTGACCTGGGAATAAATGGTTATAAGATGCCATGCTGATAGTTTTTGCTCAAAATAACCACTGAATAAAAAGCCTTTCTTTAAATATTACCAAATACAAACATCCTTATTGTTTGCTAGATGTTCAAAACCTAAATCATGTCCCTGAGATTCTGCCCTTTTAAAAGTTTTTTTTTTTTTTTTGGATTTACCTGCTTTTGCTTTATCTTTGTGTGAACTGCATCATGTATGTAAAAGTCTTGAGATCCAGTGGCAGGCTTTTCCCATTGGAGAGATTGATGAAGTGCAGTGGCCAGAGGGCCAAGGGAGCAGTAGTCCCCTGCTGGGACTTCACTCTGACCCACTGAGCACACCACAGTCACACAGGATACATCATTCAATCTGCTGCTACGGCATGCACTCATGCACGCACGCACGCACACACACATACACACACAGGCCTTGCAGTGGACAACATAAGGGCTGTATGGGTAGGAAGAAATCGTAGCTGCTTTAACTCTTGTCCTAATGGCTGGTACAGAGTGGCTCAAGTTTCACTCTTGCTCCAGGGCCCACCACTGACATGCTGCTACATTATGTTAGCCTGTGTTTTATTTGGCTCTGTTTGGTATAGCGTAGTGGGATAGGAAGTGAGGGAGGGGGTGCGGGGAGTACTACTGAAGGCCCAGCAGGAGGGCTAGTCCAACACAAACAGTAGGAGGCTGATGCTTGGTGTTCTTTTTCTTCTTTTTTTTGGGGTTGTATGGAAGCCCCAAACGCAATTTCATTGTTCTTGACAATGACAATAAATAAATAAATACTAAATACTAAATACTTTGCTACACACAAACTGCGGTGTTTCATGCAGTCCAAGCCACAGATGGAGCAATTCTGTCACCATGTTTGTGTGTTTTGTGTGTGTGGTGGGATTTGCAGAGTAAATGTCGACAGGTTCGGTTTACAAAATCATCTGGGGTATGTAGTCCTCACTGTATGCCCTATGTGGAAGAAGCATAAAAGTGTCCAAGGGAGGAGGCACAAATGCTGCACAGTTTTGAGTGGCACGCATGTCACTTCTTGCTTGATGTATGGCTCTGATTGCCATGGTCAGGTTGCCCCAGTTTCAACATATCGCTCCTAGAATGATCACTGCTTATTCAGCCATTGACACTGACTTGTCTGGGACTGCCTGGACTGGCGACACAGTCTGGGAGATTCCTAGAGAAAGCCTCTGGTGCATACACATGCCTGTCTGCTGACACACACAAGCATGAAAAGTGGGGGTTAGGTCGCCCTGACAAATTACCTACATCCCCGGCGCTCTGGTGGCTCAGCATGGGGGAAACTCGATGGCCCAGTAGGAGGTGGGAGGATAAGTGGAAGGTCAGGGAATTGAGTGGGGACAGCACCCAAAGCCAGTGCTTTCTCCAGACTTGGAGGTGGACGTTTATTTTAAGTCCCTTTATCCAATCTTTCAGCACAACCTGTGTTTGAATGTACAAGGGGCACAGCGATTCAAAGCAGAGTGAGAGTTGTAGACATTTATGTGTGTGCGGGCATGCATGTGTAGAGCAGCGAAGGCCAGCGTTCCAGACTGCAGGGAAAGGATTAGGAGACTGGAATGCAAGACACTCCTTGACCTCGGTGCGACCTTTGAGACTAAATCCCTTGCCCATATCTGTCCCTCATGGGTCATGATCCAATTGGTTACCCCTTTAGAATGCTGACCTCTTATCCACCTCGTCTCTGCCTGCTTGAAACATCTCCATTCACTGATGTTGGGGCCTATAAGCAAGCTCGCTCAGAGGACAACTGCACCATGTTAGCTGTAGACTAGATTTTCAGGGTGCCTGAATAACAACTCAATGCTGAAATTCAAAAACATATTTGTTAATGCAAGCCAACGTTAGGGCGGAATATCACTCTTGTTCTGCCTTTCAAGTGTCTATGTACACCTAAAACATAAATGAAGCGTTTCTCTTTACTCTGTTTTGAAAGTCTATACGCTTTTCCATTTGCAAGCGCGTCGACCAAGAGTGATGGTAATGGAGGTGGAGAGGAACGAACACATCAGAACTGCGAGTGAGTGGCAGTGACACTGAACAGCAGCAAAGAGCTGGGTGGCAGACAATCAGAGAGGCTCTCTTTCTCTTTCACTTAGGTCCCACATGACATGGCTGACTGGCGAGATGAGAGACAGATGGGTGCCTCGCTTGGCACTGAGGGCCCCTGAATAAAATATCACACTTCTGATTAATTCATATTTCGTCTGCAATGGGGGAAAAAAAGCATTATTGTTTTTAGATGCTGTTCAGATGTCGTCTATTGTTGATGCAGAGCCATTCATTAAATTTTTTTTTCTTAAGCTTATTAAATTAGTGATGATTGACGTAATAATTGGCTGGTACTGTTAAGCTGCTGAATTCCAATCACCATATAAATACCTTTAGAATAAACATTATGATTAAAAGAGTGGTAATATTTAAAGTTTTCTAGTGTAGAAATGAAAACATTTTTTTTAAAGCAGTGTAAAATCAATGTGTGCATTTCTGATTGGCAGTTCGGTCTGACGAGTCAAACATTTAAAGCATGTTACAGGTCAGGGGGAAAAAATTCCACAAATTTTCACCCAACACAAGCACTTTAATGTTTCTTAAACCTTTTAAAACACAATTATCTACACAAATCAAATGAACACTTCAAGACAAGACCAACTGGGGCAAGTGGCCTCTACTAACAGAATTTAACTTTACTGTTTCAGCAGCCCTTGAAGTCGCCATCCTCAGTCAAAAGCTAGCTAATGAGTTAGTGGCTGTATTTCTTCTTCAAGACAAGGATGCCTGCACTGTGACGACGTGTGAATGTGTGAATGATGCTGAACTGTCCAATCAAATTCTTAAAGAAGGCAGTTAATCCATATCGACTAGTCAGGGATGCACAAAATTACACCCTGAGGGGCAAATTCCAAGCTGCAATTGAAACTGAGCCTCAGAACCTTGGATTGACTGAAAAACTGTTGGACTGTCCATAGTCTCGTCCATACAATGCATCTGTACAACAAGGTCGATACATAACTATATCATTCGCAAGAATTTAACACATGATCCTAAAACCCTCGATTGACAAGCCACCACTGATAGCACCAAATCACAACAACATTCACCTCGAGGTGCTTTATATTATAAGGTAAAGACCCTACAATAATACAGGGAAATACACAACGATAGATGAGCAAGCGCTTGGCAACAGTGGGAAAGAAAAAACCCTTTTAACAGGAAGAAACCATCTGAAGAACCAGGCTCAGGGAGGGGCAGCTATCCACCGGTTTGGTGTAAGGGAAGGAAGACGGGACAAAAGACACATCTAGATGCTGTAAAACTGATACCCACGACGTGGTGCTTTGATATGGCATATGTGGGATATGTTATTACAGGTCAGCAAAAGCAATGGCACAATTTAGTGAGAGGAAATACTAATTTCCATACAACATAATAGTCATATCAGGGTCATCCGCTGGCTCCACATTAGTTGGTTCATTAGAAAGCAGTCAAAAAGTGCTTAATGTTAGGGTTATCTGGAGGTAAATGAAAATAAAATGTAATTAGAATGGGTGTAGAACGAGGGGGAAATGGAGATTTAAAAAGGAAGTAGAGGGTGACATGCTAAGTAAGCTGTTATGAATGCACCTGTTATCAACTTGTGAGAGTAACAGGGGAAATAAGGAGCAGTAAAGGAAATACAGGCGTGGTAGAATCCAATCAGCAGTCAATCACTGATTTTGAGGTTAATTATCTATAATGGGTATGCTAAAAGGTCACACAGTTATGTCTTCATGCAAGCAAAAGTTTTGATAAACTGCTATGTTAAGAAATAAACGCTTTAGCTTTCTGTATTGTTGTGTGTTGTGTTTTCTTATTCTGTTTAATCTTGGCATTATGACACTCTGAGTGTGAGCATATTTGCGCAAATGAACACACATGATTGCGTTGTCCCCGGTGTAAGGGTGCTTCTCTGTGCATCTGTCTGACAGGGGCAAAGAGAAGCAGCTGTGAGGAGCCTGCAAGCTTCCCCAAAGGTGCCCCTCACCTGTGTCACCTCTGCCTGCCAGCGCCATCAAGGTGCGTCAGTCTTACTGCTCTGGCACCTTTTCACCTGTGGCACTATTCCTCGCTGGCTAGCACACCGCTATCCTCACCCACTGCTCCCCTCCTTGTTTCTCAAGGCGTCTGTCACTCACCTGTCATTTCTTTCATCAACTCCTGGTTTCCACCTTCTTGCAACAGCCCCAACGAAGGCGGAAAAGGAACCATCGGAGCGAAAATGGTGACCACTTTGTCCCAGTTCTAGGCTTTGCTGCTTCAAAGAGTGACACATCACGGAGGTGGTGACTGACAGCCACTTCACACTACAGCATATTTCTCCGCGGAAGCACTGGAGCCTGGAAAATTGACAAGTTAAAGATTTGACATTCTTGAAGATATATATGTATATTGGAATGGTTACATGTAGTAGGAGAGAATGATGAGGTAAAGAGCAAACAGTTTACATTTCAGTCCTGAACTGAACTTACCCTGACACTATTAAAGTTAAACAGACATATGTTGGTACATTGACTGAGCTTGTGCTTCTACTATTCACAAAACAAACAAAAAATTAATTTTAAAAAATAGAAAAAAGAAACACTACTGAATAAAACATCTGGAAAAACAACAATTTTTTTCCTGACAAGAGTAATCATTCTTGCTGCACGTCTTTGGTGTTTGTTCTTTCAAAATAAGTACAAAATAAAAAAGAAGATAGTGAAGGCCTTTTGTTGGAAAACATATTATGGCGGCAATATTTCCCTGATTTAGTTTATATCTTGTTTGTTGTTTGAAAAGAAAAAAAGTTTAGTAATGTTTAATGTTAAAAAAAAAAAAATCTATACTTAAAATCTAATAAATACTTAATCTCCCTAATACTTTCACACATGCATTTCTTATACCCCTTCTGGCTGTGAGCAGGAGCCTTACTTTCTGTAACTTCGTAGGTAGCTGGAGGGTTTCTGACCTGCCTTTCTGCTCTGAGGATAATGATTGACGCGAGGCTACCCCAAAGGTCAAAAACACCACCAGTAACAAATTTGCCTTCACCAAGCATACCACACACTGACAGTGTTGCTCAAATTCCAGTCCCAGTGCTGTGTGTAGAAAAACCTCATAGGTTACTTCTTGATTGAGAGGCTGAAGACTAACATCCCTCCAGGCAAGGAAAGGAAGGAGGGGATAATGACAATAAGATATCTTATTTTTCTTCTTGCGGAGTTTCCTCTGCAAGGCAGCTCTCACACGCGCAAGGAAGAGGCTCTTGCAGTGGTATTATTGGAATAGTGCTAAAAAAAAAAAAATCAGTTTTTGAAACTATTTGCCACGAAATCCAACCTTGTTACGGCCATACAGTGATGTTTTTTTATTTCACATTTTTGCCCAAGATTCAAGCACATGCAAGAAAGAACAAAATAAAATTTTTTAAAGAGCCCTTGGCCGTGGCCAGAACTCTGACCATATCAGTTGGGCTTTGCTGCCACGTGGCATATGGCACAAGACAAACTGTCAGGCTTTTTCCCTCCTGTCTGTGCTTGCTTAGAGATGACAGGAGCAAGAGGACGTTTGTGTCCAAGCAGCAGGCATCATGCAGGCTTAGCGGTGATTTGGGGGGAAAAGGGGAGAAAAGCAGAGCATCTTGCTGTGGTGAGCAGTGATGTGTCTGCATGGCTGAGTGTGTGTGTCGGGAGGGGGGGCTACACAGTAGCTGCGGGGGACAGCACGGTGCCTGCGATTGTGAGGAAACTGCAAATTGATCAAATTGTGGAGGCAAGACTTTGGGCCTATTATCTGGGTCATGTCAATGTCTCTCTGGTCTCCAGTTGGTTCACAGGGCCAAGTGAGTGTGTATGTTTGTGTGTAAAGAGCCGAAGCTTGAAGAGCCAAAAATTGAGCTTTTGTATGTGTGTGTCTAGTCAAACCTCCGTGTGCATGCTGTTTGCACAATGACTCTCCACCAAATAGATTTAACAAACACCAAACACAGTGTCCATTAGCACTCGAGTGATATTTCTGAAACGTTTTGTGGGTGAATTTGAGGTCAAATCCTGCATTTGCAGAAGTTTAACCCTTGTTAAGGTTGCACCTTACACTGCTCCAGAATTTGGGCCCTAAAATGGAAACTTTTGGAAAAGCCCTAAACCAGTTTTAAAAGGATGGAGCTGTGTTTTCGTCCAGACGGTCAGAAACAGACACATTTAGATACGATGGTGCAGACGATATGCTGGTCGGGTGTTAACAGTCACAAAAATTAAACATTAAACAATTAAACATTATAGCCAAGTTAGTACATAACTGGAAACTCCTGACCCATTGCCACAGTGACAGATTACACTTGCATTTTTCTGCTATTTTCAGTAACAGCTCAACATTTTCATCAGTCCCACCAACAAAATCTCTGGACTTAGTTGCTATTCTTAGTCTGCAGTATTTTATACAAGTAATACAGACACATGTGC
This sequence comes from Aulonocara sp. 'chitande type north' Nkhata Bay, assembly GCF_057382095.1. NCBI lineage: Eukaryota > Metazoa > Chordata > Actinopteri > Cichliformes > Cichlidae > Aulonocara > Aulonocara sp. 'chitande type north' Nkhata Bay. The sequence goes on from NC_141350.1 coordinate 46,127,970, forward strand.
AGTGCAAGTAAATATGTATTTGTCTTTCTAGACGTTGCTTCTGAACTGCATTAAAACATCTTTCTGGACCAATTTCTTTGTGTTGCAAAAACAAAATGTATTAGTATAGCCAGAAGCAACTGCTGATTCTTTCTAAACTCAGGAGTTTCTTCAACATTTGTTTTCTGGTTTTCATTGCCAAATTCAGACACTTTTCGAGGGACGAGTTGCCATTTTCTTATATCCAATCCGACATGCACGAGTCACATTGTTTGCCTATCAACAGTGATCACAGGTCAACCCTTTATCAGAGCTGACTTGAACAGAGCATATCATGGCTATTAGCTTAGCATGGTGCGTGATCTCCCTCTTTCTTGTTGCTGAGGGTGCTGTCCTATGCAGTTTAGGGACACATGCATGAGGGAGGGCGTCATCATCACTTGTCATCATGCTTCTGTCATAGTCCCTGGAGTTTCAGTGGCTCCCTGCGGTCCCTTGCCACTCTGCCTGGCTGCAGACAGCTGGTTACCAGAGCTATTGCCTTGCTGCCACATGTTTGGGTGTATCTTATATGCTGGTATGAAGTCCAGTCCTGGGAAAATGTATGCAACATTGTTTTTGTATAAGTCATTGTATGTGTTTGTACATTATGGGTGTTCTATGTTCACACCAGCTAATATCAAACAGGTGTGATGGAAGCAGCTCCAAGCACAGAGACTGAACAACTCAATTCCTTGTAAATCAGCAGTGCTGATATTAGCTGTTGAAGGCTAAATGGCCATTATGAATCCTCAACACCCTGACACGTTATGACCTGCCTGCTCTAGTGAGGTATGTTGCACTGTGTGTGGGAAACACATGCACACATATGAATGCATAGAGCCTCGCTGCTCTGTGTGTGGGCCATGTTTGCCACCACTTAGTGACAGGTCAGACTCCTATAGTGTGATCAAACAGCAGCCACAAGTCTCTAGAATTCCCACAACACTCTGCCTGGTGGAGAGTGGACAATAAAAACAAGAGTGGCGGGCTTTCATCACAGGCTTTACCAAAGCCTATCCTATTTTTGTTCCCTCATGTGGAATAACTTTTTGAAGATTAGCTAAATAAATATGAGCAGTGGCTCAAAATTGCACACATGTAGTCTGTGCATGTTTTACACTCCCTGAATGTTGATAAATGCAATAAAAGCAACAATTTGACTTTCAAAATAGGTCACAGGTTTTGCTATAATTTCCATTCTTTATTATATTCACCAATGTGGCTGCTGAGATGTGAGATGTGATGTTTGAAAGTCAGGGCAAGAAACACAAAACACTCAAATGATCAAAACACATGTAAATACCGCAACACTTTTGCCAGATAATCTAACACAGTGCACAGGGAGGTAAAACTAAAAGTAAGGGCATACAGTATTCTCACTGTGATACAGAGACGAGCCTGCAAGAACATCATATTATTGCAGCAGCTGTGGTGATCCCACAATTGACACAAAGGGAAGTCGCGACCACGGACCATACTCTTGACCATATGAAGGCCGCGTGCTCTATGGCCTAAATCAGCACTGACAATTTGCCAGTGTGGGTTTTTTTTCTTGTCTGTGTTGGCACTTTAGGGGGATCTTTTCACAGTGGGAACAAATCAGCATAAAATGGCATAGAAAAAGCTTGAAATCTTCTTAAATGGTGCATGTTTTGTGTGACGATTATAAAGAGACACAACTGCCTTGCAGCAGCACATCGGCTGCCCCCATAAAGAGATGGTGCCGATGTCTTTCAGTGGCCCCTTAGCCCCCTCATTTCCGGTGCCCTTGAGAGCGAGGTACTTAGAGCCCGTTGACGTTACATCGTTGTATGTCAAGCACTCAAGTGTGAGGGGCAGATGTATTCTGATTTAGGCAACCGCTGCTGATTAGTGCTATAAAACTTGAGGCTAAACAGGAAAACGGCCAGTCAGCCAAGAGGTATTGTAGTAAGGAAGGGGCCCTATCTGTAGCGCTATCAGCCACAGCCCCTGTCTTACACTAATGGAATTGTCCTCCACCCCAGGCTGTGTATTACCATAGATCTATGGGATAGTCTCAATCCAACAGGAGAGCTCGTGATTTAATTAGGGGCCCCTTTCTGACTCACTTACAACACAACAACATCAAGACAGGGAAGTTCAGACACATGGCAAATAAATAAACTAGGGGCTCCTTCACATCAGTGTGTGTGTGTGTGTGTGTGTGCATGTGTGTGTGTGTGTTGCGGTATATGACCAGGCTGATTATTCAAATAAGACATGCCTTTCAATACACACACTAAAATGTAGTTGATGGTAGCCCTGTCGGTCCTTAGTCTGTACTGGATATCTTTTATTTGGACCCATTTAAGGCATTACATATAATATAGTTTGAAATTTAAATTGAGTTTTAGTTTCACTTATTGTTACTAAGCTAATTTGAATTTAGTTGTTTGGCCCTGAATGGACTGAAAAAAATGGAGAGCTTATAAATGGGAGGAAAACATTTTCAAGTCTCCGTATGATCTACTGATCTAGTATGTAAGTGACCCTGTGACTTTTATAAATACGCCGCTGTTATAAAACAAGTCTTTCTTCTTTTCTGGCATTGTTTCCAGCTGGCAGATCACCAAGGGTGAGTGACAACTTCCAAAACAATAGCCTACAGACAATGACATAATGTAATTTAATCCTTTCCACTTGGAATCGATTGTTACACCTTAGGGTGCAACATTTTAAGATTATGTTGTTTTATCCAGGAGTTTAATATATTATTTTTGAAGAAGCAGCACATTTTTGCTCATTCTCTCATTGACTGCAACAAAGCAGTAACCACAACCTAGCTGTCAGCAGAATTTGGACCGCATTTGGACCAGCTTTATTACATCATGGGTGTGAAAAGATATGGATTTGTGAAGACTTTAAAAATCAATGGCTTTTTTCTGTCATTTGCTCTTAGCTTTTATTCACATTTCACGACAGACTTATAGAGAGAATCGACTTGTGTAATTTCTGTGTTGTTCAAAAAATGTGAGTTTTTTCAACTTTCAAGTAGCAGTATCATATTAGGTTATATAGGCTCCTCACTAAATGATACTTCTGCTCATATAGCCAAAGATTAGGCAGAGAAATACCATTGGTGTATCTGTGTGGGCCGGCGGGTAGCCGATGGGCCTCTGGCTCTATGTTATGAGCTCCTGGACTACGGTGCTATTACCTGCACCTAATGAAGTTATAGCAGGGTAGGGGCTACAGGGCAACGACTCCCTGTAGATTGCTGGGTCTGGGTCTGTCATGGCCCACACACACAGAAACACATTCCCACATAGGTGGGAACACACACACACACACACCTAGACACTTACACAAACACACAAACACACACTTCTTCAATGCATAGTTATGGTGCATGCCTGAAACTAACAATCAAAAGGCCCCTCCCCTTCTTTCATCCTTCCTGTCCTTCTTTCTTAAAATTGGAGACATGGTGCAGATTGATGTGGTATCTGTGCTTTTGGTGTAGACGTAGAACCTGACTGTCTCTATGTCATGGTAAGCACACATTAACTCCTCTTGGCCACCCTGGAGTCCTCGTTGGCTAACTCTTAAAAAGCCCAGGCAACACAATTATCTTTTATGACCTGCCAGAAAACACTGGCTGTGGGGAGGCTGTGGAGGTCTACATTTCGGCCTTACGGAGGGAGAGACACAAGTTGTCACCTGATTCCATCTGTCCTTCTGGAGCAGCCCACCAGTGGTGACTTTTGGACTCAAGAGGCCAGATTTACTGACGTGCTGCACCAGTACAGACAGACTTTGTGGATAAGAGGTGGGAAGTTTTTGGGAGTTCCAAGGAGCAAAATATAGGGACAAGAATAAGCATGCGATTTACTGTCAACTATGTCGCTATTTAGCACACACACACACACACAAAAAAACGTATTCTTTTTTTGCATTTGACATTGAAATGAACTGACTGTGCCTGTGTTTAGAAAACAGCACCACTTTTGTAAATCACTCATAAAACTAATCAAACCAAAGAGGGCTATTTGGGGATTGAGCTCAGATGCTATTTCGCCCTGTTAAGAAAATCTGACCGTAGTGATGAACTTGCTCCACTTAGCTCAGTAGAAATTTCAGTTATAGTCTATTTATTGTCAAATTTTAGTTTTTTAATGCTACATTTCTTAAAATTTTAGAAGCAGAGGAAGATATTTATGGAGGACTAAATTCTCAGTAATTTCATACAACTATTAAAATTCCCTCCTAAAAAACATCTATGTTATCCCTGTTCCAGACATCCACATATCATGATGAATCCTCAACACACATTTACTTTTCAGCACTAGTTTACGTTCAGGGTCAAGTCATGTTGGTTTTTAATTGAAAATAAATAGTTCATTTTCCTATTACCGGTAAGTTCTGCATCTATCCGTATCCATCTGTCATCATACATATAGTACACTACATAAAGTCTAATGAAGGGATTAACAACATGTCCCTGGTATAGAGTGGACCTATGTTTCTCAATTGAGACAATTGTCTCTGCTATCAGGGCATGCTAAGGGTCAACACTGTAAATCAGTGTACTGGGATTGATCATTATATATATGGGCTTTATCACCCCTAACTAGTGTACAGAGGCAGGAGCAGGAGGCAACCTACAAGAATGACAGCCATCAATTCTTGAAGCCCTCCTCCTTGCTCATCTCATTAAAGGGTAGTACATCAGAAAGAAGGCTGTCAGGAAGCTGTAGAAATAAAACTGGACCGTTTAAAAAGCCCACTAAAGGGGCATGATGGGGAAAAAAATAGATTTAAGACTTGATGGTGATTACTTTTCCGGTCATGTTTTTTTTATTCATTCTTCATTCTTTCAGCTTCATTTTACAATTCTTTCTCAACCCCTTTCCTACATTCCCTTTCTTTTACCTCCATATGAATCACATGTTCATTGTGCTTTCTCACTCTTTGTACCTTGACCTCAGTGATTCAGGTCCTATCTAATTAAAGACAACACGGTTAGGTCGCGACAACCCCAACCTGAGGCTGCAGAGCTTCTGTTAAAAACTCTGAATTATGGCAAGAATTCATCTCTCCACCAGAGAGCTAAATGTGATTAGATTGCTCATGTCACAGAATGACAGCTAATTCATGCTGAGGCAAGCCTTCTGACTATGTGTTCAAAACTTAATAAAGGATGATTCAGTTTACATTCAGTTTGTAAATCATGAATGCTAGCAATCATTATTTCATGTTTATAGGATGCGACAATTGACTCTGTTATTAATTTGTGCCGGATATTATACTTATTATAGTGAGTTCTCAAAAAACGAAGCACAATCTGCACGTTGATTGCAGAATGCTGAATGTAGCCTGTATTTACCGCTCATTTACAGGGGTATTGGAATAGTCCTGACATAAACTCCTTTAAATACTTAACCACATATTTACTTTTAATAGGTTGCAGCTCTCAGTCCACAAATGCTGCTCTCTGATCATATTGTGTTTATCATGGTCATGATCAGTGAATGCTGCTATGACCTTTTGTTGTTATCCACTGGCGACAATCTTTTCAGATAATATCCCTGAAATCAGGAAAGCTGGGGCCTTCACTGAAGGACCCTTATTGTAGTGATGTGTGCATATGGAGGCCGTAGGACTGCAGGGTAAGAGCCAGTTGCCTGCGTTGGTGTATCTTATGGGACAGGCGGTGTCACACCAGGACCTTAACAGGCCTACTGATCGTCCCTGTAGAGAATAAGGATAAAAGGAAAGTCTGACTCCGACGTGTCCCCAGGCCCCCTGTACAACTGGGGAGCCTGCCTGCAGAAGCTGGTGTGCCTGTTTACCATCTTACCAGGGGTCCCCACAGTCGACGGCAACGCCTCGCCTGCACGGACTAGAAATGTCTTGTGAGTATGGGCAAACGCGCTGTGAAGACAAGAATATGGAAGCTGACAGAAATAAACGCGGGTTGGGGGAGAGGCGAGAGGCAGAAAGGGAAAGGGAGATGCAGCGAGCGGCAGGGGTCCCGAAGTGCTGAAGAGATTGTGATGGCATGGTGGCCAGAGGCCTTTCAGCTGAGTGGGCACTACTACATTTCCCTTCTACGGTTCAGGAGCCGCATGCTGGTGTGTCTGACACACAGAGAAACACCGCCTGCTCACCCTCTCTGGCTAGTGTCTGTTGTTTTTTGGTGTTAGCATGGACGTGCATTTACGTATTTAGCTTTCTTGCTTATGTGTACATTAATTGCTACTCGTGATTAGTCTTTAAATCTTCTTGAAAGCAAACCACACACGACACACAGCAAGATCAGTGAATGCTTCTCTGACCTTCTGCTACAATCAATTGGCACTTTTCTTTTTTTTCTTTTTTTAAAGATAATATCCCTATAATCAGGAAAGCTGTGGGCTTCACTTTACAAACTTTTAAATTGATTTCTGGGTGGACATGTAAGACTAGAAGAGATCCATTTTCTTTGCTTTTTAAGATGTTTTCAATTATAGGTGGAAATGGAAGTGCTTCAAGCCAGAGAAATGTCAACACATCCTAGATTAACAAGTTTTTTTTCCCAATCCGCTTGGGAATCCATTCCAGTAGCATGCCTCATTTTTAAAGCATTAAGGAAGTTTGCTGCACATCTTGACAGTTCTGTTTTCCTCCCTCGTGCTTTCTTTATTCTTGCACTTTATCTTGTTCTCATCTCTCCCCAGTAACATTTTTTATTCATTCTCTCTCCAAAAACAAACTCTGCTGACGGAGAAATGAAAAATACCAGAACCTAGTGGTAAATACGATTGCACACATATACTCATTCTTTAATCCCTTTTCTTCAATCTTCACGCTTCTTTTTTATTTAATACTAATATTCAACTTGTTTTCCTTCTCTATAGTACATGTTTTGTTTGTTTCTCTTGCCCCCCTACCTTTCCAGATTTTTCTCTGTACTTCTCACCCACGGTTTGAGAAGGTAGCAGAGGGCAGAGGGTTGGCGCCGGGGTTAGGGAGAGCGTAGCGGCGCTGGGGTGCTGCCGATGCGGTAAAACGATTCTGATTTGTGCCCACAGCGATCAGTGTCACTCTGCTCAGCTTGTCAGTCTCTACGAGCATCAAAACATACTGTCTGGGACTGCTGTCACTAACAGTAATAGATATCATTTCAAAATCATCAGTCCTCCCTATTGTGTCTGGCTCAAACCTATAGTTGGGGCCCGCGTTGACCATGGTTGGATGGGCCCACTCCAAATGCTGCACACAGAAGCCCCGGTGCTGGGCTAAAACTGTTTGGGTCATGGTCTGATATGTAGATCTTCATGGATGGTTAACGCAACAAATGTGTTGATATGGCAAGAGAGCATGGGCACGTGAGGTAGATTTCCAAAGTTTGGGGTAAATGCACAGATACGATTCGTGTCTGCCTTGGTTGGGTCACTGTTTCAGCTATCACACGAAGGTGTCAGTGATGCGCGCACATACTTGCACACAAACACACACATTGGGTCAAACTGTCTTCCTACACCAATCAGAGTGTCTGCACAGCCTCTAATAGCCATTAACTACCCAGCCGGTAGTGCAAAGAATCTGACATCACAAATGTCACTCTGCATTAGGCCAACGTTATGTCAAGATTCCCTCCAAGATAACTAGGCTATCTGGCAATGTGTGTGTGTGTGTGTGTGTGTGTGTGTGTGTGTGTGTGTGTGTGTGTGTGTGTGTGTGTGTGTGTGTGTGTGTGTGTGTGTGCGTGTGTGTGAGAGAGAGAGAGAGAGTACCTACATGCTTATTTATGTGGTGCCAGTACATGAGGACATTGAGGGGGCATATTTGTCTGCATGTGCATTTTTTGGGTTTTCTTAGTGCATTGTTCTGCCTTGCACGTGTAGCTAGTGCAAACAAATATATGCAGACAGTGATCTAAAAAAGTAGGTACAGTCAATTCTTAGGATTTATGTATCATAATAAAAATCATCACATTAGCATGTTTTAAAATTAGGTAATTACAACCTTTCATCTATCAATCTATCTAGGTCATGATCTTGTGACAAGTCTGTTGGGGTCATTTATTTCTGGCCTTAATAGTTCACTATTATGTTTTTTTTTTATCATCCTCCAAACTATTTCTTCAGCACAGCTACAGTGACGACTAGGACAAAAAGCAGTGCATCCAACACATGGCTATTTGCTTTCAGATTCTCGAAGCGGCAATACGCTACAAACAAATAACAACGTTATTCACTGTGCTAGCCAACTTTACATTGAGTGGAGCACTGAAATTAAAGACAGTTTTAAGTGATACTAATCCTTTTTGGACCAGAATAAATTTAACACAAATTTTCTTATTTGGTGGTTATAACTGTACTGGTTCATTAAAAATGCTACCATTAATTTCCCCAGATTTATTCTAAAGTTGAACTCACAGTCTTCACACCATGACTAAAACTATAAATTAGGAATACCTGGAGGTATGTTATGATAAAGCATTGAGCATCTCATGAAATACAGGGCACTGGTTTCAGTAAATGAGGTCAGGTGAAGGGGAGAGAAAAGAAACAGACATAGAAATAGACGGATGGATGAGCGACAGCGAGAACAGAGATCAACAGTAAGTTGACAGAAAGTGCTTACGACGCACTGCCACTTCGCCTCAGCCCCCACGCCTCCCCCTCCTCCCCCTGTCCTCTTACATGCTCTCGTCAGCTAATTATCCGGAATTAGAATCTTCTTTCACACCAGTGGTGTCAGGGTGCCTTAGCTTGATCTGTCATGGCCCCTCATGACTGGGTGCTAAACTCACGACAGTTGATGAGTGCGAAGCCCGTCACAGCTAATTGTTAGTGAAAAGCTGGACAGGACTGACAGTGCAGAAAGAAAAGAGAGAGGGAGGGCTCTTTGTTCGGGGACAGATGAAGGAAGGAGGTTTTGTTTGTGTTTTGTAGGTGGCAACACGGTGGCATCGTAAGCTGGTGCCCACATTTGATGGGTGGAATGAAGGGTGGGGGATGGAGGGGGATTTTGAGGGTCCTGCGGCACTGAAATATGTGCTCAGCAAGGTGAAAGAAAAATGGAAAGAGGGCTGAAGAGTGAAAGAAGCCAAGTGTAAAAGAAGATGTAGGTGTGATGAAGGAGGACAACAAATCCTTTCTTTCAGGGCATGTCGGCCAAGATCTTGCTCATCAGTCCTCACGGCCTGTGACCACCATCAGCTTGACAACACAGGGCTAGTGTGTGTTTGTGCTTGTACATAGTTACACATTTGCAAGTTTATTTGTTTTTTGCTTAACTTATTTGTTGTGTAAGTAGCAAATGTTTGTATGGGTGTGCACATGACTATGTAGTTTGTACAGAAGTAAAGACATAATTTGCTATTTTATTGTGTGCATGGGTGTGTGCCAGAACCTGTATGAATCAGACTGTTGGAAGACAAATAGGACATTTTACTCAAGTACAGTTTGTTCTGTTTTGTCTCTAGTGCTCACATGATAGCACGTGGTATAAAGTCTAAAGTCTGTGTCTTTGTGTTGCTTAATTTATGGTACTGTGATTATGCAAATTCTGATTGGTTGACAAGTGGTCCAGGGGAGGAAAAGGAGCGACAGGGGAGTTCAGCAGTAATGGCAGAAGCATAAAAAAAAGACCAATCAACCAATTAAAGATAAAAATTACAGCACAGTATGTAATTTACAGACAGTGACTGCACTAGACAATTTTCATTGTCTAACCCTTTGTTTCATTTCAACTCTTTATGTGTTGTAACTTTGCTCTCTGCAGGTAGTCCGTAGCTGCTAACAGGCTGCCAACGCACTACCGCTGCTGTACCATAATGTCCCCTTATGCCAGTTAGCCTTCAATGTCAGCTATTGTAATCTTAGGTTAAATGCTTACTGTACTTGCCAGGCCAAATTAAATGTGTTACTAACACAAAGAGGGAACGACGTGACTTGATGGGAGGCTGTCACCTGTCTCCCCAGGGCAATTCAACGTCTGAGGAAGCGCCGTGCGTGTGCTCTCATTGTACAGTCAGTCAATAAGCAAATAGACTCACGGCATTTTTCAACACAGTTTTTTCTATGGTATTAATACAAACACACACACAAAAAATATTTTAAATCGTGATTGTTTTGCAAAATGTTTCTTTTACCTTTCATCCATATAAAAAAAGTATATATTTAATCTGAATATTCTTATTTCTTGTGTCGTATGTTAGACATTTTTAGGTATGAGGTTTAGATCCATAATGAAGGGCAAATTATCAAACAACTGCCAGTTTATGCACCCTTCTCATACTGAAATTCAACCCTTTCTGAGAAAATTTTGTCTCCACTTTGTCACAAGACACTAGGGCGGAACATCAGCATGCTTACTCACATTACCAAATTACACTGGTGAACTTACGATTTGTTAACTTTTAACTCTGTGCCTTTGTGGTCCATCATTAAAAAGTAATATGCTGGAAAGGTGCACCATTTTTCTCTTTTGTGATCTTTTCTTTATTATTTATACTGAGATTTTTAGCTTTGTTGTGACAGATTGGAAGACTGTTGTTTGGCTTTCTTTTTTAACCCTCAACACAGGAACTGTGTTAATGTTCTGCGTAATTCATTGTTGCGTTAATGATTGTACCCATTATCTTATAAATCCAGAGGAGCTGTTGACCTTCCATTTATGTGTTTGCTTGAAAGCCAAACAGGCACCCACCAGGATTCAGCAGTCAGCCAGCAGCCTCCACTCCAGTAGTACTTTCACCCACTTGAAGACTGGAAACAGCTTTTCTCGAGCTAGTGCAGATTTGTGTGGATTAGGCCTCTGCTCTACAGGCGAGGGCTTGGAGAGATTCTATGCAGAAAAGGCCAGGAAGTTGTTTGGAATTGGATGTTGTTCATCCCCTCTCATCATTACCCTCAAACTCTCACAAAGGGCCCAAATTTTCCAGTGCCTTTGAACCTGTGTTTCAAAATGAAAGACATGTCCAATAGAGGGTCTTTTCTTATTCCTCTTCATACTGAAAGGAGAGAATAGAAAGGGAGAAATAGAGGGGAAAGGGGAGCTTTAGAGCTTCATTTTCCCTCCCATTCTACTGCCTTCATTTTCTTCCGGCCTTGAGCCACTTGTTGGGGGAAAAGCAAATTTTTGGAGAAATTCCTAGAGGGTTATTCGCCTGATCACCCAGTGCCTCCTACATTTTGGCAGAGAAGCAGAGTGCAAAAGGACGATGGGGTGGGGTGAGGTGGAGGGGAGCTCTGGGACACATGGTTAAAAGCAAGCACAATAAATAGGGGACTCTGGAAACAGCTGTTGGAGAGGTTAGTTAGAGATTTCCAGCCATTAGCTTCAGTCCTAACCAGTTTGCACACTTGAAGCAGACAAGAGCCAAGGCAGGCCAGAGCCCCAATATGAAAAGGGACGGGACCCAGCTTGATCTTGTAGGGAAATTGTTTACAAGTGGGACCCTTAGTTCCACAATAGAGCACAGTGCAAGGAAGAGGGAAACAAGAGGAACGGGAAGAAAAGATGGATGAATGAAGAAAATAGTTTTTTGAAAGAGTGAAATAAATCTGAAAAGCACAGGAGCAAAAGTGAAAGAGCGTGGAGTGTGAGTGAGGGTGATTAAGGATGGACCAATGAGGGATGTAGACAGATGCTGTTGGTGGGGAGTGGAGGGGAGCGGGGACTGTGACACAATAAGTGGAGGACTTGTGGGGGTGGAGGGCAGGGGGTCTTTCTTTCTATTTTCAAAGGCAGGATAAACAAGGAAATGAGTCTGTAATCATTTCCAGAAATTGCCTTCCTCTTTGCCTCTCCTCTCCCCAGGCTGTCTACCCGCCTCCGTTCATTAGCAGGCCATGGCCTGATTAAAGACTTTCATTGTCCCAAAGAGAGACACAGAGAGAGGATCTTCAATCCACGACTGTCTGTGTCAGTGATACATCAGGAGTGGTTTGTACTTTTTACCGTTATCCTGGACCTGCTGCTTTATTTTTATTTCACGTAACAAGTGTTTAACCACTTAAGTACGTGAAATCTAACCACAATCAGTTAGACCCACTGCACTGCATCAGCAACAAATATTTATACAAGAAATAATTTCCTGAAGAAAAATGACACAAGCTGACATAACCTTAATTTCATCTAGCTGTAGAACATTTATTCAGGTTAAGTTTGATCCAACAAGCTATTGTGAATGTCAGTGAGCATATCATAAAATAGTCCACATTATATGTTTTTAAGGTTGCATCGTGCCGTTTCTTGTACTTTTCTGGTTTGAAAAATGAATGCAGTACCAGGTACATATCTGAACCTTTTGCACAGTCTGGTATGTGATGCTGCAAATTTTGGCATGGAGGTAAATACAGGGCCACACCAATATTGGTATCGATACCAATATGGATACCGATAACTTTAACCTATAATGGCAGTTTATGTAGAGGAGAGCAGTGAGTCATGATTTATGAGATGAATCATCATCAATTTTTAAATTATGGACACATTTTAATGACCACTAAATCACTGTGATTTTGACACTGGAGACCTGGAATGTAAATGTGCCCGTCTCTAAAGAACAGTGAGTCAACTTCTGTAAATGAGCTATAGGCTATAAATAAAACAGACGTGACAGTCAACGCAAAAAACCCCAAAAACGTTTAAGACATTTTTCATAGTGCATGTTTGGGTTAGAAAGAAAGTATCAATCCTAGTGGTTGCTAGTATTGACCTGAAACCGATATCAGTACTATTGATCTTGATCGATCTGCCCACCTCAAACAGTCAGATTTGTATGATATACCATAATAACATTTAAATGTAATGCTACAAAACAGAATTTATGAAACTCGAGTAATATGAAATCAAATCAAATCAAATCACTTTTATTGTCACATCACATGTGCAGGTACATTGGTACAGCACATGTGAGTGAAATTCTTGTGTGCGAGCTTCACAAGCAACAGAGTTGTGCAAAATACAATAATGTAAACAAGCAAAATACAAGAATGGCTACATCTGAAACTAATAAATATATGTACAATATATAATAGTATATAATAGTTATTATGGAAATTATTATGGAGTCATATACAACAAAAACCATGTTCCACAAGGAACAGACCTCTGATCTCAAAATGTTTGATATAATTTCATCATTCAAGAATAATTTAGGAATATTTATGTAACTTTGAAGAGCTACAAGCGTAATGACATCATTGTGATCTATTTTTATCCTTAACTGTCATCAGAAGTGCCCTAACTAACTATGGCTTACTTAATGTTATTATTGCAGTTGAACTTCACGCAGTTACATGATTTCTGTTTGCAGACAAGGGCAGCAACGCTGGAATAGTGCACTATGTGCCTTTGCATGTCTGCATGTGTTATGGAAAGTTGTGATAGGTGAGTATCCAGGATCACTGCTTTGTGTTATATCTTGCATGTCTTCCAATTCTTCATTCATATCATCTTTGTTGCTATAACCGAGATCAGCTACCTTTCTGCATATATTTTTGTAGATTCAATGTGTCTGGACAACAAATGGATTATCCAGTCTGTAAGAGAGTTAGTTTTATCTAATCACCACTACTTCTCACCTTAATCCTCTCAAACATCCTTTTCCTGACACAAATCTACAGTAGCCTCCTTTGCTTGTCTGCAAAGAGTTCACAGGGACAGAAGGAAAGTGCAATGCAGCATTTGAAGGGCATGGGAAAATTTAGAAAAGATATAAACTGTTTCTTGGTACTAAAATGCTGAGAACTGAGAGAAAACAGGGCAGTTGGTAGAAAGGCTGAGAGTTGTGGCAGGTTCTGAGGCTTTTCTTTGCTGGGAAGGAAGTATATGTTTTTTATTGGTTTCATATGACACGACAGAAACTTTTTAAGATGTTGTAGACGCGCTGGTAAAAAAGCTGTCTGCCCACCCCTGTATAAAGTGCCCTTGTGATCTTGGACATATTTATAGGTACTGTCTTGTGTCACATGGCTTACATTTCTTCCCTTGTTGGGACCCCCTGCGGCTGCTTTTACAAGCGCAGGTATAAAGGGGTCAAAAGTACCCTCATCAAGAACATGGTCAGACAGGCGACTAGAGAGAGAAAAATACATTTCTGTGTTTCTTTTATTTAAAATAATACTTTTTTTCAGTTTTTCTTAATGTTTTAACAAACGAGAAATGACAACAGGAAGTGCTGAGAATTTTTCTTTTCATTTAACCTAAGCATCAGTCAACACTTCACTCAGGTTTTTACCATTGCACATGATGTATTATGGAAACTTCTGTCCTCGTGTCTGTTTTCCCTAGGTGATGATCATTGAGATGATCCCCAGTAAACGACCCCTATCGCACAATGAAATAGCTGGAAAATTTAGAAAGCCAACATGAAGCCAGAAGCCAGAGCCATATCTTCTCAAAAAAAAAAAAAAAAAGAAATCAGAGAGAGCCACTACATAAAAACAGCTTGAGTGATACCAATGAATCCCATTGCAACAGCACAATGTTTTAGGTGTATGTGTGTTTGCAACATATACAAGAACCTGCAAGACCTGAAGTTCTACAAGGCCCAGATGAAGTGTGTCATAGCTGTCATCTGTGGTGAGATACAGGATGATTTTGTCCTATTGTTGAGTCAAGAGGCTCAACACTTACAATGAAAAGACGTAGCTGCAGTTTGACAAAGATGATTTCATTAAAGCAACAGTCAAAGATAAAGCCAGTGCAGACAATGACTGCCATCGTCATGAGTGGTTGAGAGGTTTTTGCTGAAGAAGAAAGCTCCACAAAGCATGAACACCACCGGCAGTAAATTAGAGGATCTCCATCAGCTCATGTAGACACTGAAGACCATGAGACAGCTGCACATAGTGGTGATAGAAGAAAGGAAGGGACCAGCCATGGAAAAGGGTTAGTCTGCAGACGACCGAGATGTCTAGCAAGGAAAGGCTCAGATGGGTTCCCCATCTGATCAAGGAAACACAAGGGGGACCTTGTGGTGATTGTGCCATACCCCTTAAGCTAGCAGATGTACCACATCACAGGTAAGTACAGGGACTTCTGTGACAACCAACATAAAAGGTTTCACTTGAGTTCTCAGTAGGGACAAGGGTAATACACATCCTTACAAAGTCCACTGTCTGTCAGCAGCCTTATATGACCTTTATGAACTCCCTCATCTGGCCAGCTCCGAAGATGTCAGGATACTATAACTTCAAGGTGGGCGGGGGGATTAGGAAAAATGAGCTATGGCTGGCACAGCGATACCTGTACACAAGAAGGAGCTTGATCAACCCTGACTGACTGCATCCCTTGGTAAGGTTGTATGATGCTAAAAAATAAAACCTGTTAAAACTCTGAAGAGGACAATGCAGCCCTTTCCTCTAAATGTTGTTTCAAACTAGAGTGCTAGTTCTGCTAATATTATTGACTGCAATATAATATTACAAAGAAAGCATTTTCCAACTGAAAAGTAAAACAAACATTTTTACTTTCCTGAAGCAGTTTTTAATAAAAGGTTCTTTTCAACTTTTCTTGGAAGAAAGTTGACTTGTGTTTAGCAGTTCAAACTGGTTTTAGCTGACTGGCTGGATGGCAGATGTTTTGGTTTTGTAACCGAGTTAGAAAACAAATGACTAATGTTTTCTATCTTCTGTTCACTATGCTGCGACTCTGTTGGTGAGTTATAATAAAAAACCATCACAGAGCAAAGTTTACAGTTTATACATGCTGGAAATGATAGAGTATCTGAGTCATAAATAATATAATATAATAAATGTATTAATAGCAGTTATCTTCATATCAATTGTGCCATCATTAAGTCAGTTATGTAACAGAATAGTTATGTCACTAAAGTTCACTTTCGTTGCTGTGCAGAAATTTAAAGGTCACTGGTATTGTTACATTGACAACCAAGAAATGTTAACAGAAGACTGTTTTTAACTATTTGTATGTTAGATTTTCTGAAAAGCTTTGTGCAGTGCTTTTTAGCTAACTCAGCAACTTCCACGTATGTGTTAAAAACATTGTTCTGGTTCAAATTAGGAAGGACAAAAAGCCTTTGTTTGCCACCCACTTCACACAACACCAAACTCTAGTGCTTATCCGTGCATGTGGTGGGTCCACATAGATCCATGCAATTTTTCCAGTTGTCCTGGCCAAGCCTGATGACTTAGGTTTGACCACAAGACACTTACCAGTAAGCTCTTCTCCCAGGCCAGGCTCCAGGAGGGAGCCCCAGTTTCCTGTTTCCAAGTGAGGTGGTGAGGTGGATATTTAACCATTTCTCAAGATCTGTGAATCAATCAGCCCGCCCCTTCCTTGACATCAAGAAACAGCCCCCAATATTGCCCCAAAACAAAAGCCCGTCCACCTTGATAACCTTTTTGGGGTGGTTATTCAAGTGCATGTGCTCTCAATGTCCCGTGTAACCCCCCCCCCCCGAAAAAAGAAAAACGTCAAATATAATCAGACTACCTATCAACAGCATCAACAGCAAAGTAGTTTGGAAAAAACAAAGACAGAGAGAAACCATCCGGTTGTTCAGTCTGACGTCACTAGCCGTGTCTGGGCCTAAACTCCGCTGCAGGTCCATATATCAAACGATCACTATGGCATTACTGAGAGTTGAAAAACTGTCTAAAGTCTGTCATCTTTAATAAAATGATCAGCGTTCTGCTCTACCAGGTGTAACAATTGAGTTTAACATCCAGGCATCCATGAAAACGGAATTTATGACATTTAACAGAGTTAGAAGTTAACAGGAAGTTAGCTCGCTAGCTTCTATCTAAATACAATATGTCCTGAATGCGGGGTTTTGGAAACAAATTAAAATGTGCAGCTCTGTTATCACTTCATATACACAATTCATATACTGCTGCATGGGCTGGGCTGTAGTTACATCCTAAGGTTTTAAAAACTGAGCTTAAATAAATGATTAGCGGTAATAAAAGCTGAGAGAGGCCAACAGTGATCACTGACTGTTTTAGGAGCTTATTGAGATTAAATAGAAGAAAATACATAACATTAAACAGTTTAACAACACAAAAGCCATATTAAACACAGACTACTTTAGGCCCAGAAGTAGGATTCGTCATCATCACTTAACGACCGGATGGTCATTCTATAGTGTTGCTGTGTAGTAAATTCAAATTAAATTTGTTTTTTAACACCGCAGAAAGCACAAAGCATTCCAATATCTCACTGCACACTTAAAAAATACCTGTCATCACAGTGTTTGCTTTGTCCAGTCATCAATATCACCTCCAAATTAATTAGAATAAATTTAAAAAGCCAAGAATTTCAACTCTGTTTAATACGCAATATAATTTATACAAGTCTTACACAGTGTCTTGTGAACTCTTTTTTGACATTTTCAATATCAAAGTCTTAAGTGTTATTTTTTATGGTTATCAAGTGTTAATAATTTCTCGAGTAAAGTAAAAATACAAACAAACCAGAATTTGCTTGCAGTTTTGGTTGAAGCCCTCTGTGCCTCCTAGGGGAAACCCAACTTTTAATACATTAAGAGACACACAGTAAAACAAACCTTTCTACGTTTTGAAATAGAAGTTAGCTATACAGCATTTGTCATGGTGATTTATTTATTACTCTTCACATTTTTGCAACTACCAGTCTTCTATGTTTTAGACTTTGTGTTGTGCTTTTATGTCTAACTGTTATATGTTTGCCTGTAAACCTTCTCTGTGGGGTGTAAATCGGTAATGATTACCAGTGTTGGGACTAACGTGTTATTAAGTAACGCGTTACAGTAACTACGTTATTATTGTGGTAACGAGCACGGTAACTAGTTATTATGCCAAAACCGGGAACGCGTTACTCGTTACTGGGATTTAGATAGGCTCGTTATTCGTTACTTCGTGTGGTGGCTATCACGGAGCTTCCACAGATTCAATAACATTAGCAAGTGGTGGAGGCCAGCAGGTGGATGAAGGAAAAGGGAGGCAAGAGGAGAGACCCGAAGCGGCCGCTGGTCCGAGAGTGTCAGGTGAACTGAACTTCAGGTAAGAAGTTATAACCTGCAGTCCATCTGGGTCAGATATGAACCAAGTTTAGGTGGAGTTTATTTTATGCTGACTTTTTCGTACTGCGTGCTAGCTAGCATGACGGAGTTTCTATACAGCTGGGTGGGTGCTATGAAGTTAATGATGTTGAACTTTATTTTGTTCATAAGGTTAATTATTAGAGCTGCCAACCCTCCCGTAAAAAACGGAATCGTCTGGTATTCAGAGAAAATATTACGCGTTTCGTGTTGAGGTGAAAAGGAACAGTTTGTCCCGGACTTCAGCTACAATGAAAAAGACACAAAGCTGGAGTTATTCTGTGTTTACGCTGCACAGCTGCCTCTTCTTCTCTCATCCTCTCACCCTCCCTCTCCTGTTTCTACTTCAATCATGAAACTGATCAATGATCAGCTGATCAGCTTTTCTCTCTTGTTTGTTTATCGCCCACTTTGCGCCAGAAAGAGGAAACCAGCGGATGTTGCGGTAAACAACAGCAGCACGTTTAAGCTTGATCAGCTGTTGTTAGAATTTATTTAATATTAATTTCTAGTATCAGCTGATGTTTGCTGGAGCCACAGCTGTAAACCTGCTGGTCATGATATGGTTTGGTTATGTGATGAGAGGGAAACATGAAGATGAAACCAGGAGATGTCCTTACTGGATCATCAGAGCTGTGATGGAGAAACAGGTTTACCTTTTAGGTGACATGAATGAGTTGAAGAGAAGTTATGAACTGTTTCTGAGAGACAAATAACACCAGGATCCTTTTTTAGGTAGCTGACAGCTGGTAACTGTGCAGGGGCGGGTCTAGCAAAGTGTTGCCAGGGGTCCATGTAGGGCATTAAAAGGGAAAGGGGGGCACAAGGAAATAATTTCTTATTCTCATTTAAAATGTCTCACTTTTAAAAAAATAATTATCTGAGTCTTGCAACAAACAATTGATAGATTGATGCATATATACCATCAGAACAGTGTACATCACTGTCACAACAGTGTTTGTTTTCATTCAAAGGCTTTATGATTTTTCCTATAATGGTGAGCCGGTCTCTAGTCAAAATGCCCGGGACGATTTTTTTGTCCCAGTCGAGCTCTGTATGCAGCTCATCTGCAGTCTGGTGTTATCTACATCTTCCTATTCAGAAGGCAGAATTTCCGAGTTCTGAGTACAATCGAAAGCACCACGACTGCAGTTTTTGTGTTGGATGTAAAAAGCAGGCTAGGATAGAATCAGGCGTGGGATTTCTCTCGTGGAAATGTGCACATTATTTTTTCCTTTCTATTGGTAGGTGGCACAGTGCACTTATGGCAAGTAAGCAAGCTAGAAGACTGGCAATCTTGCTGGGTATCCAGTTACGGAAGCAACACATTAACAAGAGAATTCTGAGTAAAACCAAAGTTACTTTCCCTAGTAACTAGTTACTCTGAAAGTAACGAGTAACTTGAAGTAACTGAGTTACTTTTGATAGAAGTAACTAGTAATGTAACTAAGTTACTAATTTAAAGTAACTTACCCAACACTGATGATTACTGCTAACAAACAAGCTAGCTAGCCAGGTTTGGTTGAAATTGGAGAAACTAGTTGCATTCTTAATCTGCATCGATAAGAGTGGACACTGCTGTCCAGATGATCTTCACTTACATATGGTTTACGCAACAGTGGTCTAGCTGCAAGAGTGAGGGTCCTGCCCCTCACTGTGGTATGCTAGTTTAGCAGAGTTAGACACAAGTTAACCAAAGAAAAACTATTGTCCTTGTTTTCTGCTGGTTCTTAGATAAAGTCCAGACCTTTTGTCAAGAAAAAGTCTGTGTTACTCTGAAAAGTAACAAAATCCCTTCTTTTCTCCTTCTTTCTCTCCTGCCTTTCTCTCACACTGTAGGATGCTCCGTCTTTCCTTCTTGGCCATGTGGTGCGGTGTGTTGGTTTTAGGAGGCACTAAAAACACACCGTTAAACACAGTTTTAAAAGTTCCTAAAAGCATTTTTCCTCTCCGGGATTGGCACTTTAATCTACTCTCAGGTTTCACATGTTGCCTAGGCACACCTGGGGAGAGGAATGAAATAAGCTGGATCTTACTAACCCACTAGCTCCCACACATCATAGAATCCTTGTAAAAGTGAAGAAGGAAAAGCTAATCAGATTTATTGTTTTAATCATTGAGAGGGGTGTCTTTTTTCTCTTTGTGAGGATGACTTTATGACTCTCCTGGCAAGAATCCATTGCAGCTTAGATCTGAGAAGAAATTAAATCCTTAGCTATGTCAGATGTGAACTACATTTTTCATTCTTTTATGATAGAAAATGGCTAAGAAGGAAATTGGCAAATAAAAAAAGGTCTGTAGCATAGACTATCGGGAAAGGAATGAGTTTTTTAAAGTCACATCAACAAATCAGATATCTAAAAAAGCTTGTCTCTTTGTAATAGATCATGGGTGACTGTGGTTTGCACGCTGATGTGTTCTTGGGCAAGATAAATAAAGGGGGATTCACTGTGTTCAAGCCCAAATATTACAACACTCACAAATACAGGGTTTTTTCTGGCAATTTTTCCAGCATCTCATAAAAATTATTTTTACTTTAACTTCTTTTGCTTTTGCAGTCCTCTCTGTGTGTGCAGGCAAGTATTTAAAAGTGGGAGGAAGTAGTAAAAGAAGCTCTATCTCTTTATCTTCAAGGGATAGGGCATGGTGATTCCAAGAGTAAGGGGCTGTCACTGGGTTAAAGAGAGTGCAGAATTTCTGAAAAGCCAAAGGTCACGTTCAAAAAGGTGAGTTGTTGACAATTTTAAGAACCTCTTTTTAATGTGAAACAGAGATACTGGTGAAGTTTTAGAAAGTAGTGCAGCTATTTTAAATGAATTCTTAGATGATAAAGTCAGAAAACTTATCAACATTCAAGGAATATTTGATAACACTTATAATATTTTTGACAAAGCATTTAGAAACCTTTAATTAATGATTAATTAATCTTTTACAAATCATTAATATATATTTGAAAGTCAGTAAGCCCTGTTAACAACTTACAAGTGTGTTGCAAGTCATATATAAACTTTTGTTAAGTTATGAACAAAATCATTTGCAAATGATTAATAAATAATAGCCTGAAAGATTTATTTGACATAGTTGAACATAATTCCAGCACAGAGACTGAAACTCTGCTTCACAGAGAATTTGTTGTACTTACTAATTTCCTTCACAAATGATCTGCTTTCTGCATCCCATTAATCTGAAGTGTTACCCATTCTTCATATGTAAGTGTTTTACATATCACGTGTAGATATTCCACACATGTTAAAAATTATGTGCAACAGCTTAGCAGATTGCTGTGGTCAACCATACTTTTCAAGGAACTGCCTTTTCTGTAAACACTTCCCAACTACTCTTCAAGAAGTAGGAAGACTGTGAAGAGTGATAGAAACTTGAATTCAAGGTAAAAGTTGTGCCTTTTGGCATGTCTTAACTGTAGCTATGAGGCACAACTTCTAGTTTGAAAGTCAATGTTCTCCATTTCCAGTTTGCATTGCACTTATTCAAGTTTTATCCGGTCTTTAAGTGATGAGTATGAACCCTAATTCTCAGTCCAAACTACTCTTCGTTTATTAAGGCTGTTGTGTGTTGGACCTGGAAACGACTAATGACATCAGACTTAAAGACGGGGTTGCTGCTCATCTAGTAATATGCTTGTGTTAGCAGACAAGCTGGAATCCTCCATGCAAACTACAGATGACTTTGGCAATCTGCTAGCAACCAAAGCAATCACTAGGAGGTTTTTTGTGTATACGTGGTTAGTATAAATGAAAAAAAATTTAAACCAGTTTTTCAAATTTTGTTAGAAAGTACCTAATGCTCCTGTTAGACATACCCTTCCCCTTTCTACTACGTTGATGAGATCTGAGCTTGTCATTTTCTTCTTTGAATAGACACGTTTCCATAAAAAACATGGGATAAACCTGATAATCTTGCATCTATCAAAAATGTATAAGCTAAGAAAACTTGTCTGTTTATTTAATCACATAATTTTTTAGCAGCCAAAGAAGCCCAACAAATGACATAAAAAACTTTTACACTTGATAAACTATTAGATTAGGACATGGGAAAAGTTGGAAAAAGTGATTTACAGTATTCCCTCGAAATGTGAAAATTTGCAAAGCAGAAACCATGTGTTTATATTATTATTTTTATATATATTAAGTCATAAAACCCCTCCTCACACTCCAATAAACTCTGTTGTAACCCTGTTATTGTTTTTCAGGCCAGAAAATGTTTATTTTACAGCAAAAATAATTCAAATGTAAAGAAATAAAAATACCTATATGCTGCAGAAACATGCAATATAAATTTACAGATAAATAAGTGATACAGCAAATCCATGGAAGGTATACCGTACACTCAAAATACATGTCTGCATCTCAAAAAAACACCTAAATAAAAATAACAATAAAAAAAAACATTGCAGTAGAAAGTACTCAATGTTCGCCACTTTAGTTGAGCCTGTACTCTATCCACTCATATGGATAATAGACAAATTGTTTGATTATAGACCAAAATTTTGACCTGAGGATGGATAAAATGTTAAGAGTTCACTACAATGCACTCTAAGGGAAATGTCTGTATGAATGTCTGTATTCAGTGTCAGGGTAACCTTAAATATCTGACATAATACTTACAGCCATAAATCGGTACTAAATTGGTACTGAAGAAGAAGCTAAGGATCACCAAAATTGCTGCACTTCACTCAGTGAAAAGACACATATTCTTATAGTTGTTTACAAGTTGTTTAGTTCTTTACAAAAACACAAAATTGTGAGCCTTATATTAGTGAAAAAAATTATTTACTTAACCAGATCATTAACAGTAATGCCCTGCCACACTGCAAATTCTTAAATTGATCCAGTACCAAGCACATACAGGGCAAGTATCGCTGACACCAACACTTTTAACTTACAAAAGCAGCTTATGTGAGAGAGCAGTGTGTCATGATTTGTGACACGAATCATCATCAATTTGTAAATTCTGAACACATTTAATGACCACTAAATCATTTTCAATGTATTTCACAATAATTAGTTAACAAAATATGTCTTTCAGCTTTTCATGTATTTTGAAACTAGGTTTATTTAAGAGCAGGAGTATAACAGGGCCTGTCTCCAAAGCACTTTGAGTCAGCTTCTGTTGTTTAAATGTGCTACAGTCTATACATAAAATAGATCTGACAGTCAATGCATAATGGTTCAAATATTCTTCAGAGTGCATGTTTGAGGTACCTTTTTTATATTTAAAAGAGTAATAATTTGTTTAACACAATTCAGTGTACTACATATTGTCTTAGAGGCAAGAAATAAAGTATCGATCAGATCCCAATACCAGCATTGGTATCGACACTATTGATGTTTGGATTGCCCACATCTAATTGACAGACGTTACCAGCCTCAGGCTGATATATTCACCAAAGGTTTAGCACTGGATATGGATAAATTATAAAAATCCAAAATATAGAACATCCGCAAGGCAAAAATCACTGACCGTTTTAATTTGGGCCAACCAAAGACAGACTTGAATGGATTATACAGTAGGTATACCTTGCCTGTCTTGTAAAAGCCTCTTAGAGCGCTATACAAACAAGGGTTTTATTTACTGTTTTGGGAATTGCAATCAAGAACAAGCCTGGTTTTATATCAGATGTTGATCACTTGTGGTCAAGAGTGGCTGCATCTATCTAATGAATATTATGTTTGTTAAGCCTTTATGATTGGATATGAGAATCAAAAACTATGGTCCACTTTACCAGTGGCCAAATGAATGAAAAAGGTGGATTAGTGCAAAGAAGGCTGAAAATTATTATTATTATTATTTTTAGACCCAAAGAAGTTTGCAAGACAACAGTGCAACGGGCAGTGATATGACACAGATGGTGTGATAAATTTAAAATTAACATTTAAGTTCACTGTAAATTAAGATATGGTCTAAAAAAGGTTATACCATGCACTTAAAATTCAAAATGTCCATTTTTAAGTTATGACTGAACTAGAATCAAATTTTTTTTTTTAAAAACTGAACCTCCTCAGCCATCTAAGGCAGTGTTGTGGGGTCGAAGCGTTAGCATGGCTGGATGTGTAAGAAGGTGATCCCTGTCAGTAATCACTATATATGGGGTTAGATTAGGCTAGATCAGATTAGGGATTGTATGGAAATAAACATTCCCTGTGGCTCTGAAAAACTAATCCCAGCTCAACAGCCATAGGTGGGATTATGAGAGAAGCAGTGCCAAGAGGTTATTGTGTTCTCTCCCTCAGTATATACTACATTTTTCAGTACTTAGTATTTTAGGTATGTCAAGATTTTCAACCACTGGGTGCTATGTACCTTTCATGCTACAGAGTTCAAGGCTCAATGAAAAAATGTTTTAAAAAATAGGTCCAGACTCAGTGTTATAAACTACGATAACCGTGTTGATGTTATTTATGTATTGTTTTAAGACTACAAAACTCCTGTACATGTATTGTGCACATATTAATTAAATCACAAACAAATTTAAAAAAAAAATACATTTTGACAAGTGTTTCATTCAATATGCAAAAGAAATAAAAGGCATAATTGTGTAACTTCACAAAAGTACAACAGCACTTCAAGGTCTTCAGGCAGAAGGAATCAGGAATCAGTCGGCTGATAAGAAATACAGACACTACTGTTTGTCTCTGCTAAGTGAACAGATAATGAACCACAAAGCCCCCAAGCACCAAGATCTCTCTTCGAAATTCTTGAGCGAGACATGGTTTTTCCACACAAATGATTTTTTGTTGCCCACCAAAAACATTTTTGACTACATGAAAGTATCAGAAAAATAATGCGAAGAATTATAAAAAGAATCAAATCTCTGCGAAGGAAACTTACTCTCTGGACAGAACTTACTTATGAGGCATAGTTTTAAAGATAAAATACTTTTTTTTTTTTATAAATGTTTTATGAAAGTTAGACCTTTTTTGATCTTGAAGAATAGGTCAGAGGTCAAAAGTAACATGACAATTAGAATCCCCATTAACATTGACAATACACACCACGCTTGTAAGAATTATAGTTATAAGCTATAAGACTTTTTGAGAATGCCATTGTGACATTTTTTAAGAATTTAAAGTTGCTAAGCTAATTGATTTGGTTGCAATTCTACCAGGATTTAAAAATGGATATACAAATGGGATCCCTGGCACTCCCGTTGGCTTTTAAGTGTTAAGTTGACCTTGAGGACCTTGGCAAATATAATCCAAATTTTAATGGATTGCTAACATGGCCCCTCTCTACGTTCTTACAAAACTTACAAGCACAATGCTCAGCAAATTTTCACGTCTAGACTCAAGCTGCAGTAGACCATTCTGGTCGTTTTGATAGTTTTATTTCATTTCATTTTACTATTCAAAGTAATGTTGTCAGCATCCCTGACTGAGTAGCTGTTTTTGCCTCATTCTTATGCACGTTTTCCAATAATCTTCTAGGAGGTACCTGGAAATTTGCAACATTGAGGCCCACAGAGCACAGAGTCAAACTCTGATTTTTTTAACTGATTTTTGTTATAGCAATAACAAAAATTTTGCTGGGTTTGTAAAACTCAGAAAAATGTAATCATCATTACACCAGCACCTTTTCCAATAATCTCCTTTGGGAACATTGGTTTTTGGCTCACATCTATCATGTGATAGATGAGTGTGATAAGGTTTAGAACGAGGTTTGACTTCCTATGCTAAAATCGCCACATAGGCAACTGCCGTACGAAAAAAAAAGAAGAAAAAAACCCCCACTACAATGGTGCAGAAATAGTCTATTGCAAAAGCAAACCCTGTAAAAAAAATAAATGTAAGTAATTTTACAGTTTTCGTTCAGAGCACAGTCATCTCTTTTATATCCACAAAACCTCAGGCATGCATGATACAAATTGCTTTTTTTTCTCTTTTTGCTTTTTTGCATGTCATTTTAGTTTCACCACAGTAACATCTCATTTATATCCAAAAAGGCTGAATTACACATGACATATTATAATCATCATGCTGCTTAGCAACCATCTACACAGCAAATTCAAAAGTGTTAAATGTTTTGGTGTTAATAGTCTCCTTGCAAAAGTAGAGTTAATTTTACTCTAAGTAGAGTCACATTCTTTTAATGTAACTCTGAGGTGTAAAATGACAGTAGTTAAAATCGAGTGTTAAAAATGAGTGTTTCTCTGTCAAATCTGGAGGTGTTACAATGGAAACATTAACTCTTGACCTCTTAACTCTGAACTCCTAGAGGGGCTATGACACCAACAGAGTAAATTCACAGACTCCGCCCCCAGCACGGCTCCAATCGAAGCTGAAGTGAAGCTGTTTCAGAACATTTTGCTCTACATATTTGAGTTGTTTGCCATGCTTGGTAAGTCATTTTTTCAAAGATTGTTTCAATTATTATTAGCTTTTACTTCTGTGGCTCTTTGGAGTTGAGACAAAGCTGTGTGAAAGGCATTAGCCATGTTGCTCGCTGATAGCATAATATTCTGTTTTAGCTAGCTGAAAGGTATTGTTTGCGGGCAAATACCACAGCCTTGAAAAAAAGCTTGCATGTGAATTTTCAGTCAAACTTTTGGTCAAATACACCTAAAACAATGTCTAGAATGTAAATGTTGGTATAATGGTGCTACTTGAAGCCTGAAAACGATCGCCCATAAAAAAAACAAAAAAACGAGCAAACAGCAGTAGCAGGCGTCCTGACTGGATTCTAAGTTAGCATCGATCCCTCCAGAGTTTTGTGCACACGGTTTAGGTAAAAATTAAAAAGGTTGAGGTTTTACATTTAGTTCAGTATTACCTGTTGCCTGTGTCCTTGTCTTTTGGGAAAATACTTTACACAAGTAATGGCTCAAAGAGGATTCCTTTTTTTTTTTTTACTGTGCTGCAATTGTTTACTGGATTATTTGTGCCATTAATTAGTGTCAACTAATTTTTATTCGATCTCCGCACAGGATATGCTTGTGAAGATGGAATATGGGGGAGAGCAGAAGTGCGTTGAAGTTCCACAAAGTGATGAATGAAGGACATGCATATTGTATTGAAGAAATAAGTGTTGAGAATGCTGTTATTTGCATTTACCATGTCAGACCTTTTGATAAACAAAATTCTAATGGAAGTGAGAACATGTACACTGTTACATCTTTCAGAAAATGTTTTGAAATTGTGGTGCACAGTTCAGAATAAATGTTTTTCAAAAACCATTGCATCTTTTTAGTAAATGTTTATTTCCAAAAGAAATTTCTAGAAGTTCAGAACAGTAAAATTCCCGCTTTTTAGAATGAATTAGAAGATAACTCTTACGTAGTTAAACTAAAATACTCTTTGAGAGTTAATATATAAACTCTTAACACCAAGTGTTAAATTATCAACTCCAGACAGATTTGGTGTTTAACACTAAATCAGAGTTAACGTACCAACTCTCCAAAAAGAGTTAAATTAACACTCTCTGGTGTGGACCCATATATACACTTTAATAGTGTTGAAATCAAATCCGACAGTGTTAATTTGGACATGCTGGATTTGCTGTGTAGCAATGGCCTAAAATGACCCTGTTTTTAACATCTATGCAGCTACAACACCCTATGAAAATACAGTATAAATTTAATTTCATGGCCAATAGCTTGAATAGGCCAACGATTACAGGAGCATGGGCATGTGCTACTTAAGTAAGCACAGCATGCATCAGAAATAATCATCTTATTTCAAAGTGCTTTAATTCCACAGCCATTCACCGGTGATGAACATGTACGGTTAGACAGAGGGGATTCATGAGTTTCATGTGGTTACTGGTAGGTAGCTTAACAACAGCAGTGGGTGCAGCGACTCTGGACATGCTTATAAAGTATAACACTGTTTGACTATCACATGAACATATGCCCTCTGTACAGAGGGGGACAATTGTCAACATTGTAAATTTTGTATATAAAACTTTATACTCAGCAGTTTATTTTAAAATTATATTTCCATTACTAAAAAAGCCTTTTGAAATCAGATGATTATTTTTGATTAATCTTTATCATTAAAAGTGACAAGACTTTTGATGGCATTAAATCCTGAATGGCATAAAATAGTTACATTTTGGGGATGGTGATAAAATTGGTTAGTTTTATCTACTTTGTGCAGTGAAGTATCTTGTTCCAATGGTTCCCAACCCAACGAAATGACTAATGGTGGGTAAAGGAAAATTAAATTCATAATTCTTGAATGATTATAAATTTTGTGGTGGGGTCTTTTACTGGAAGACTTTATAGTATCTAATCTTTTTTTCAGGTTTTCAGGTTTATTTGTCATTGAGGCACAGAGAGTATAAAAAAAATGCAGAAAGTAACTAAAGTTAGGTCCATAAATATTTGGACAGAGACAAATTTTTTCTAATTTTGGTTCTGTACATTACCACAATAAGTTTTTAATGAAGCAACTCAGATGTAGTTATAGTGCAGAATTTGGCTCTAATTCAGTGGGCTGAACAAAAATATTGCATTAATAAGTGAGGAGCTAAAGTATTTTTAACACAATCCCTTCATTTCAGGGGGTCAAAGGTAATTGGACAAATTCAATATCTGAAAATAAAAGATTTCTAATACTTGGTTGAAAACCCTTTGCTGGCAATGACAGCCTGAAGTCTCGAATCACCAGATGCTGGGTTTCCTCCTTTTAATGCTCCGCCAGGCCTTTACTGAAGCGGCTTTCAGTTGCTGTTTGTTTGTGGCCCTTTCTGTCTGAGTTGATTCGGCTGTGTGTTTTGGGTCATTGTCCATCTGTATTATGAAATGTCGCCCAATCAATTTTACTGCATTTAGCTGGATTTGAGCAGACAGCATGATTCTGAACATCTCAGAATTCATTTTCAGAATTCAATTCATTCAGCTGCTTCTGTCTCGTGTTTCACATCATCGATAAACATTAGTGTCTCAATCAGGGGCGGAGCGTGGGGGTGGCTTACGGGGCTTAAGCCCGGGTTGTTTTGTCAGAAGCCCGGGGTATTTTGGAGTGTAATTTTTTCATAGTTAGATGCCTGGCTGACAACTGTATAAAACAAAAAGTACACACAATATTCGAAGCACATAGTGCACACTGTGGGAATTTACGACTGTGCGTGAATCCCCCCCTGATATTGGTATGATCTGAGCTCAGGCACTAAGCGACTGAGCGAGGGGGCGGGGCAGCTGCTGCCTGTGAGTGCGCTGTTGTAGAGACGGAGCCAGCCATACTAAGGAGAGCTTAAGTTTGACCAGGTACCAAAGCAAATCATTCGTACTGTACAAATAATGTAAATATGACGGTGAATCACGAAAGATTGATATCAAACTGATCACTTGACCAATATTACGTTACTCGCTCTTCAAGTGAATCAACAAATGGCGAAATGAAAAGCCGAACAAATGCTATTTTTTTTAGAGAGTCTTAGCTTACGTGTGTTTATTTCATATTTTCAGTTCTTACCCTCCCCGACTAAATCGGTTTCAGTTATGTACTGAAATATAAGAATGGACATTAGAGGCTTCTTTCAAAGAAAAAACTCAGGTAAATGTTATTTTATATATTATGCTTTGTATGTTGTTCAGTATATTTCTATGCAAAACAAGAGGGATTTCAGTACACAGCAGGATATTCACATTTGTAACCAGATATTTACACTTTAGGGAGAAAACATAAAACATTTTTACTGTACAACATCAATCTAGAGTAAACTTTTGTTTTAGATAAATATTGAAATATATTTTGAATTAGTTAAATGTCAGAATAAAGAGAGACAAAGCTGTCTATTTTTATCACTTTGATCAAATTTAGGAGTACATATACACTAAGTTTATTGTTAATTAATAAGAAAACTCCAGACGATTCCATTCTGAGCTGAAGAAGCTTCTGATTGGTTAGTAGAGTCCATGTGAGTAAACAGGTGGCACAGCTGTGGATGCATATAAGGCAAAACACAGAGTCTGTTTCTGTGACATGGGAACATCAAGAGATGTCAACAAAACACCAGGAACAGAACTGTGGAGCTCCATAAGTGTGGCTCAGTTTGAATACAATTTGGTGCCATTTACAATTAAGAAATACAGATAGTTTCTCTCTTTACTCTTAAAGTTAACAAATATGTTTTTATATTTATCAATCTAAAAAAATAAACATTTAGTCTGATTTGATCTTACAATTAAAAAAGTGTTTTTATCTGAAGAGTAAATATCTGGTTTCAACTGTATATTTGATGATTGTCAGCACAAAGAGGGAGAGAGAGCAGAATGAGGACAGAACAGATGAACAGGAGCAGGTGAGACACACATGTTAGTCAAATGGTTGCTTACTAAAAGTATCACTGTATCATAGGTCCTCATGTATCTCGTACCTAGTGTTTCTTTTTAGGTTTGTTATTTTTCAAATTCTATATTTATTAAGTTTTGCAGCTTGTTTGCACAACAAGGCTGAATAATTATATAAACTTTTCTGAATCTAAATAGTGGACTTTGGTAGAATTAAAAAACAAGTGTAGTGCAGGTCTATGATGATTTTTAGTGCTATCATCTAGTTCTGATTCTGGTTCTGTCTTGGTTAAGTCCTCAGTAGTCCTGATTTTGAACTGTTGTAGTCCTGTTTTAATTCTGGATCAGTTCTGGGTCTGGTTGAATTGGGGTTTAGTCCTCATGTCTTGATACAGGCCTGACTTTGTTCTGCCTTGCTGCTTAATCAAAAAACTAGTTTAAGGTGTCCTGCACATGTGATATATATTTTTCCCTATATGAAGTCATTCTTTTTTGAACAGAGCCTATTAATCTTTTAGTCATTTCTACCCCCCCCCCCCCCCCCCCCCACCAAAAAAAAAAAAAAAAAAAATCCCACATGCATACTACTCTTTGGGCTAAGCCCCAGGTGTTTCAAATGTCTGGCTCCGCCTCTGGTCTCAATGCCCAAGCCATCACACTGCCTCGGCCATGTTTTAAAGATAATGTAGTATGCTTTGGATCATGAGCTGTTCCACGCCTTCTCCATACTTTTTTCTTGCCATCATTCTGGTACAGGTTGATCTTGGTTTCATCTGACCAAAGAATGTTTTTCCAGAAGTGTGCTGCCTTTTTTAGATGTCTTTTTTAATAAAGTCCAATCTAGCCTTTCTATTCTTGAGGCTTATGAGTGGCTTGCACCTTGCGGTGAACCCTCCATACTGTTTATGGTAGACTTGGATATCGATACGTCTACCTCCTGGAGAGTTTTGTTCACTGGTTGGCTGTTGTGAAGGGGTTTCTTTTCACCATGGAAATTATTCTGCGATCATCCACCGTTGTTTTCTTCTGTGAGCATCGCGTACCACCGTCCCTTGAAAAATACAGTGGCACATATTAAGGAACTGAAACTCCTGAACATTTCATCCAATTTGAATGTGGATACCCTCAAATGAAAGCTGAGAGATTGCACAATATCAGTGTCCAAATATATATGGACCGAACTGTACCTTGACACTTTTCAGACCAACATGTCATCCAGCTTGTCTACTTCAAAATTTGAAGTAGTCAGTCACAAAATTACCTTAGCAACAAGATTCGACAACTCTTCTACTGTAAGCAAAACCATATTAATATAGAGACATCTTATGACAATGTGCAGTAAACTGTGCAAAAGGCAATTAAAATGCCACAACTAAAAACTCATGAAAGCTTTGGAATCTAGAAATTGGGATGTACAATTACTAATATACCAGTTTAGTGGATAAAATGCTGGCCTGTCATAATATCTGTATAATTTAAAAAAAAAATCACTAATATTTAACTCTTGTTTTTACTTCATTAGAAAACCAAACCAAATAAAAAAAACAAAGAAAATAAGGTTGGATTGAGCCATAACAAGGCACAGGCCGGTTGGAAAATCTGACGTCATTTATGATCATTCATGGTACGACTTTATAAGCTGGCCAAAGTCCAGATCATACCCAATCAAGGAAGTGTTCACTCAAAAGCTCTTGACCCCCATCGTTGAGGTTTCACTTGCAAACAAAAAAATATGTAACTTGCTGAATTGAAATGGATCTGCCAACTCACGCTTTGAAAGTGCTGTCATAAGTGTACACGCACACACACAGTGAATCAATTCCTGTCTCCGCTATCAATCCATATCTTGATCGTTGGGCCTCATGATGTGAATAAACTTGCCTATAAGCCTAACAGTAACCCAATACTTTATATATTTCACTGATGTCAAAGTGTCAGAATGAAGTGCTGCCTCCTGGCACTCTATTCTCCTTTCTGGCCAAGTGTAGCTCAAGTTTCATTTGTTGGTCAATGTACAAATGTGGGAAGGATGAAGTGTTTTGTGGCCTGTCGTTGTGCTATTTTTAGCAATTTAGTGATCATGCATTTTCCACAAAACAAAACTCCATTGATTTCCTAGATGGATAACTGAAGCAGTTTTGTTCAACTTTTTTTCTAGTCTTTTCATCTTTTGTAATGACAGCACTGTTGCAACATACTCAGTTAGGGGGGGAAATGGAGCACTAAGGTTCTTGTTCAGCATGCAACAGTAAAAAGGTAAGAGTCAGGTAACCACCAAGTGTAATTACGAGTATGCTGATCCCTGTGAAAGCTCTTCTCGGCCACTTTCTCTACTGCACCGAAGCCTTTGGCACGAGTGTTGGAGAGGGTCACTGTTTAATAATGAACAGGTCGAGCCGGCTGTAACAGATACATGCACCTGCTTTATACATCAGTCAATTACCTAATTAGAAGTCTCCCTCAGGGGAAAGCTAATACTTTGTCCTGGAGCAGCAGGACAACTCCTTCCATGTGAACAGTGGCTCTGGCAAGCCAAACAGATACCTGTGTGTATGTATGCAGTCGTGGTGCACGTGTGTGCGCGTGCATTCGCATGCAAGTGTAAAGAACAATAGAAAGGTGGTTCAGTGTTTCTTTGCAGAGATCAGGTACCCAACCACACACATGTGAAATTGTACTCAGCACAAATGTGATCCTATAGCAATGCTGCCTATGCCCATCTCTTTGCATATGATGCCCTTCAGATTCTCAGCATTCATCCTTCCTAGAGAAAATTATACAATTAGCCTTTTCTGCTCCTGCAAAGATTATATTTTTATTAAACAGTTTTTTAAAATTACTTCTTATGGTTCAACCAACTCTTCCAAGCTGCTTTTTTTTGGTGTATTTTAAGATGTTATTTGGTCTAAAACGAAAAGCAAAGTATCCTAATACATACATATTTTCAAAATTCCCCAACGCTTAGAAACAGTGTGTCAACTTAGGTCTGGTGGCTGTTTGGCTTACAAAGCACTGGCAAAAATCTTGCAATGTCTGTAGATTATTCAGAGTAACTAAGAAACTGTTTGTGGAAAGATTTATCGATGATGAATTTATTAATGTAATATTTCAGTTATGTTCACTGTTCACCTGCATTAAATGATGTATAAATAATGCCCACATTTCAGGAACAATATCTCAAAATCTATGCAAGCCTTGTTTGTCAACTGAATATCCTGATTAACCTCCAAAGACCCGAACTCTTTCATGGCATCCATTTTTACGTCTCAAGACCGGTCTTGAGACATCCAACTCTAGTCTAGACAACCCAAAATGTGATGTCCACATATGTGGACGGCAGGTCCTAACTATCATACGAGGATGATTTTGAGGATTGGGTGGTGTGATGGATTACATCACCATATACTACATTAATTTGAGATTTATCAATCACAGGTGCATAGTTTATACTTTCATGCAGCTGTTTTTCTTTGCTTGGTTTACATACTGTAATATTTATTGATGAGATTTGCATTACTCTGCAAGACTGACACTATCAGTCTTACTTTTACTGTTTTTAACTTCATTTTTATTTTCCCGCTGTTTTATACACACACACACACACACACACACACACACACACACACACAAACACACAGTTTTGTACTCTCTGACTGTATAACGCCCTTACTAGGTGCCTGTGGCACGTTTACTTCAACGTGGTTGTTAATTGATTGTTCATTGTAGACTGTACTGTTTTTTTCTTTATTCTTTTTTATCCACAATTTCTCTTGTGGGATCAATAAAGCATCTTTATCGCTATTTATCTATCAATCTATCTGTTCGACAATTTAACAGATTTTTGAGAATAATCTTAGGTTCAAACATAAATAGAAAACACTTTTATAAATAAATCCATATTAGTTTCAGAATTTGTATGGACTAATCCTTTAAAGAGTTTGTTTTTATGAATATTGATGTCAAAGGAGAAGTGTGTCTGAAGAGTAATATGATCAGACAAGCTGGTTGCATGGACTATCTGGGTTTTGCTTGGGCCACCAGCAGCTCTGAGGCAGTCAGCTACACTTCAGCTGTTATTAAGTCACATACTTTAGCCTTTAGGAGCGCAGGTTTGGGGATGCTGCTGGTGGCTTGGTGGGCGAGTAATGACACTTGTTTCACAAAGAGGGCGTGAACAGAGGTTGAACATTCAGGATCACCGGTGTTACAGTTTTTTACAGACGCTAGGACACATTTCTCAATACTTAGGTCACGTTTGCAAAACTCCTCACACAGTGAGCACAACAGAAGTCTATGTGGGCTAAACTGAGGATCAGTTATCATTGTTTTGGCACAAAATGCATTCAATGACTACATCTCTCAAATTTCATGAATTATCTTCTCACTCAGACACAACAACTGCCAAAAATCTTTGTACGGACAGGACATTTTGCATGTGCTTACATACTGTTTTCAAAACTGTTACAGTTTTTCTCAAATGCTAAAACACATTTCACAAACGTTACCACCAGGTCCCCCAATGTCCAAACACAACACCCTTCTCTAAAGCTACATAAACACAACCACACCTTCCCACTGCAAAACTCAAACTCCCACACCAAGAGAGCAGCTCGAAGCTGTCAAAACTATAAACACTATACACAGCATTACACACTACAGCAAAACAATTGAAAACACAATGCTCAATTTGTGAGAAGGTTCTTTGTTTCATAACTGCCAATGCATATTTTAGAAACTATACAGTAACGGATCGTCGTAGATCTCTGCAGAGGATTAGGCATTTAGATTTGTGAGTTTCATATGAGTAGTATAAATCTATAGAAAATCCTGCATGTACGTACACTACTGTAACACAACTCAATGCAAAAACAGAATCTATTGCACACAACAGTAATCTTGAAAACATGAACAGGGTGTGAAGTTTTTTTATTTACGTTATTCACACCACACACACACCACAATCACTGTGCGGCATCATGTCGCTGAGCTGTTGCTCGCATCTCGTCCGTAATGATGGTGCGAGGTTGTCTTGCTCTCCCTCCTGGACCTTCTCCTCTCCCATGTTGGCCTTCTCCTCTTCCTCGTTGGTTGCTCCTCTTCCTCCTCTCATTTGAACTCCTCTTCCTCATTGGCCTGCTCCTCTTCTTCCAGGGCCAGCTCTTCTCCCTCCTCTGCATCAGATTCCTCTTCCCCTGACTCTGCCTTCATCCATTGTGTTTGTTTGGAACCTTCAGCATACTGTGCACTCTGAACTTGCTTTTACATGTGGGTACAGCATTAGCAACAAGTGTCTTCAATTTTGAGTCACTGTGTGTAGTGAATGACGCCAGGTGTGTTCCCTGTGTTCAAAGATTGGTGACTGTGGCAAGCATTTTGCATCACATGGGCTTTCATTTGAGGATATGAGCAGAGTTGTTTTGCAACATGTGTTTTAGCAAGGAAAAATGTGTTTAGATTTATGAGTACAGAGGGTTGTGTTTTGTGAATTGTGTCTTCATGTGACATGTGTTTATGGTACTGGAATATGGTGGCTACATTTAGTAAATGTGTTTAGACTACTGGTCATTTGGGTTACAGGATTGGCTTTTGTGTTTTAACATTTGAGAAAAACTGTAAACTTATGGCCA
Source organism: Aulonocara sp. 'chitande type north' Nkhata Bay (assembly GCF_057382095.1). Taxonomy (NCBI): domain Eukaryota; kingdom Metazoa; phylum Chordata; class Actinopteri; order Cichliformes; family Cichlidae; genus Aulonocara; species Aulonocara sp. 'chitande type north' Nkhata Bay. The sequence continues at coordinate 46,163,872 of NC_141350.1, forward strand.
AAACAATAACACAATGCAAAACTTGAAAAGACAGCAAAATTCAACAACAATATTTTATTGAAACATATTTTAAATCTAAAAATGCAGTTTAACCAGCCACAGCTTATTCTCATTGTAGATGAACATCTACACAGGTGTTACTCCTTCAATTTTTCAACTCCTTCAATTCTGGCATGCCAGAAGATTCTTTCCTAGGTGTATTGCCCTAGATGACATAAGATGTGATGTGGATGAGAACCTGTGGCCAAATGGAGAAGACCGAGTAGATTAGCATTACTATTGTATGTGTATCAGTGGATGGTGTGTATACAAATTCTTGTATTTTGGGATTACTTAGTGCAAAAAAATAAAAAAATACATAAACAAATATTAACGAATTCTGCATGATGTCTGATTCATTCCAGTAACATATATTGAAATTATATCCCACAACTTAGACATTCACATTACTCACACCCTCATTACACATACATATAGGATCTTGGGGGTGGGCACGATACACGGAGTCCAAGTTACCATCAGGGTGTACGCCTCACCCCTGGCGTCGTTGCCCACCTCTCAATTTTAAATACATGTAGACATTGAGGGCTAGCAGGAGGGACTATGCGCTTACCTGCTGCTCTCTGGCAGGTAGCTCTATGCCCTCCTGGGTTTTAATTGCACCTTAGAACACACATGCATCAACACTACAATGAGCGGGTGGAGGGAGGTTTGGAGTCTTCTCTCACCCCCATTCTCTGCGGCCTACTGGAGCGGGGGGGCTAGGAGGAGTGGGCCGTCCGACTGCGGTCTGGGGCCTCCCTGCTGCTGCGGAGTCGGGGCGGTCTGCCTCTCCCCACCGCAGGGAAAAGGGTAACACCACCTGGGTCTGGGTGCAGTTCCCCCCTCCAGGGGCAAGGGTACCTAGACCCGGTTAGTAGAGTACGCTTGGGGAGTGTGATTGTGTGTACAGCGTCTCTTTATGTCTGTCTCCACGTCGGTTGAGTATGAAGTACATATGAGAGCATGAGGGTGGGAATGGATGTTTGTGTCTGTGTGTGCCTGTATGTCTGTGTCTATATGTCAGGTTGGGTATCAGACGCCACCTCTCTGGGGACATCTCGGGCCCTCCAAGGTTTGGAGGCCTATCTCCACCCACCACCACTTCCCCTGCCGGTGGCGGACTCCCTCAGGTATCGGTGCGTTGGTGGTTCTTTGTATCTGGGGGTGGGCGTCCGGGTACACACCGGCTCACTCCTTGGCGGCCGCTTATTGGGGCTCGCTCGGGCCACTTCGGAGGTGGGGTGCCCCCGGCCTCTCGGCCTGGGGCTCGGTCACTCAGGCACAGCTGGCTGCCGGCGGAGCTCACGGGCGCGTCACTGCAACTCCCCCTGGCTTCTGCTCCGCGGCTGCTGAATGAGCTCTCATCTGGGACTCTCCTTAGCTCTTACTGGGACAGTGGCGCGGCTGCCCCTCTGTGGGTCTTCCTTGGTCTCTTGTGTTCTGGGGGCCTCTGGATGTCTGGAGTTTTGATCTCCTCCATACCTGCTTGATACCATAGAGGACAGGGCTGTGGCTCCCCACACTCTCTAGCAGATCATTACATGGAGAAACCTTTGGAATGCAAGCATGCTGATCCACACAGGTATGCACACAGGTGTACACATGGGTATTCACAGATGCGGACTACAGCTTTCTTGGTTGCTGCCTCAAAGCACACTGTGCGCTGTCTATCTTGCGTGCTGCACAATATCGTTTATTATTTAGTAACTATTGATATCTATGACTAGCTAGTTTATTGTGATGGTGCTTTTTTTTTTTATTATTATTATGTTGCTCTTTGTTGTTTGCTGTCTCCCCTGTTTTTTTTGTTTTTCTTTCTCTCCATACAGGTGACCCAGGAGTTTTTTTTTTTTTTTTTTTTTGTTTTTTTTTCTCTCTTCCCCCCCTTCTCACCGTCTCTTCTCCCCTTTGGTTTTCTTTCTTCCTCTCCCCCTCTTTCTTTCATTCTTTCCCCCTGTCCTATTAAAAAAAAAAAAAAAAAAAAAAGGATGACAAAGGATGAACTGAAGCTCCGCCATCACGTGATGTCACATGCTGCTGTTTCTGATGTCACTTCCAGAAAAAAAAAAAAAAAAAAAAAAAAAAGAAATTATAAACAGAGATGTGTCCTTGTTTTACACAAGAAAACACTGTGTAATGCTACATGTTGTTAGTGTTTTTTAGGTCATTGTTTTGTGGGTGACAAAGTGTGTTTGTCGGCTGTCAACCTTTGCTAGTGTTCTGGAAGAATGAGGTTATTTGAGACCTGAATGAAGTGTTTTGGTAGTTGTAGTGCATTTTGAATGTGAAATGAACTGCTTTGCCAAGCTGACGGTCAGTTAGGAGGATTGTGTGAAGAGTTTTGCAAAAGTGACCTAAGTATTGAGAAATGTGTCCTAGCGTCTGTAAAAAACTGTAAGACGTGTCCTCGTCTACATTTCTTGCATAACCTGTGTTCCACCCATTTTTCTGTCTCCAACCTTTAACCAGCAAGTCAGTGCTACCCATACAGAAAAGTAATATTTTAATGACTCAGCAAAATCAATTGCTGCTTATTAATAGAAGCTACAGTTTAAATATGTGTACTCCCAGGTTGATGGATGGAAGTGAAAGAACTGGGGTGTGATTGTAGGGTTATGGGCTCGAGGTCACAGAACAGGCTCCTAGAAATCAATTTTCACACAGAAGGGTTATTAAATTATAGACCACCATTTTTTTTTTGTGTGTGTGTGTGTGTGTGTGTGTGTGTGTGTGTGTGTGTGTGTGTGTGTGTGTGTGTGTGTGTGACTGTGCACGTGCGTGTGCTCCCTGCAAATTACCTTGCAAGTTTTAAGAGAAACTTTGCACTCTGGATTTTAGAGTCATTCTTTATAACAAAACGTGACAAATGTGTACAACCAGTTTACATTCATGACACCTTGTTCAACATTAAAAAAAAGAAAGTTTAAATAAAATAAATGGTCCTTCCTGTCTTGTTTGAAAGTTCCTTCCTTCTTGCCATCTTTCTTTTCAGGAAAGTGACAGGCCTTGCCCGCTTTTGCGTAGTAACCAGAAGGGAAAGAGAGGAATGTGGCCTGCCTCAGCGAGAAATCCCAAAGTGCTTGCCGACTCCAAGCTGCTAATACAACTAATGCAGTAATGTAAGGGCCAAGGCGATTAATGAGAGCGCTCTGCCCCTGACATCTCAGACACCCTAATGTTGCAGCAGCGTCTCCCTAGCCGTGCTTTAATCCATCACTGGTCCCTGTAACCCAATTATGGCCTGACGCTTTACTTTTAGCTCCTCTGCTGGGTCGTTCACACACATCTATATAAGGGCAAACAAGCGCATACGCGCGCACACTCACACACACACTTAGACGGGCGTGTTTGAGCATCATCAGACAAGCACATAAAAAAAAAGAAAAGCATTTGCCCCCAAACACACACAAACACACACTCCTTTATACAGGAGGGATACTAAACATTGATGTAGTGTCGTGTAAGCTCACAGAGAGGAGCTTCACAAGAGAGCTCAAAGCTCTCAGCTATACTTACGTTCTCAATTTATCTCAAATATGGTAGGTTTTTAGCGTTATAATCATCTTGTGTTTCAATTTAGTTGAAGCTAAATGATAAACAGTGACACATTATTAACACAACTTACCCCTGAAATTATGACTCGCGGTAACAAATGCATCTTCACAGCAACTTCACTGACTCCATTGTCTTTTAAGTTCCATCGTGTCTCTGATTACTCAGGTTAACAATTTCTAATGTCATCACAGTAAAACCTTGTATTTCTTTTGTTCTTACTGACTGTGATTGTTGCATGATCCTACACCAACAGTCATTCCCAGGGGCCCATCAGTACTCTGTTTTAGCTAGGGGTTATGTATTGCATTTTTCATAAGGTCTCTCCTGCAACATTTATGATCCACCCTAAAGGCCTTAAAACAATACTTAACTGCTTCTCTCACTACTATAACCCTAACATCTGGAAAAAAATGTTTATGAGTAGATCCTGGTTTGTTGCAGGAGCTGGAAGACCAGTTGTGGGTCTCCCAAAAGCCCTCTCTTCATTCCTCTTTCCCAGAGGTTATGTCACGCACACAGTAACAGCTCTGTCAATCAAGGGATCTATATGCTTGCTTCCTCTAAATCAGGTGGATTGACTCCTTAAGAGTTACTGGAGTAGCCTACTTCCATTAGCCACTCCCAACGGCAAATTAACTTAAATGTACCCGCTCAATAAAGTTCAAGACAATCATTTGCATGTCAATGTCCTTTTTCTCTCAAGGCCTTCCCAAACATACAGCTGACTCATGCAAATCCTGAGATTGCTGAGATTCCTGTGCACTAATACCAATTAGCCAGAAAGCTAATTGCAAAGAGGAATTGCTTGAGGTTAGTTGGGAGAGAAATGTTGCACTCTTGTATGAAACTGTGACCTGGTTTTGCCTTTTTTAATTGCAGTTATGTTCTGGATTGCTGAATCTCGTTCAATGCCTCTTATAGTTTGTATTTTCATGAGATTATATTTATTATTATTGATCTTATTGATATGATTTGGTTAGTACGTTGAGCTCTTTTGCATTTATTGTGTTGATTTTTAGTTAGATTTGGGGTTTTTTGGACTTTTTCACAGTTGTCAGTGAAACAAACACACCTGTATGGGAGGCAGTCAACAGATGGTGGCAACACAGTGACAAAATGGGAATGATACAGAAAATAAAGAATGAAGGAGAGGGCTAACAGATGAGGTGACGGGGCGAATGGACCAGCCACAAAGCCAACTTAAGGCAAAAAAAAACTTCAACACAACAATTCTGAAAATTATAAATACCCAGGTAGGAAAACAAATTTAGGATACTTTTATTTAAAAGGCAACAAGATCTACACTATAAGATTATTTTTAAGATTTTCAATGATAATACCCATTTACTCTAGTGCACCTTGCATGCCAAAATATGTATATCAGGAATGGAAGGAGAAAACTACAGAGCTTCTGGTCTCTTTGCCTCGCTTGATGACCTGTTTGTCCAGAGAGTTCCTGAATCTGCAATGAGGTTCGTTTTTTCAGATGTGTACAACAGACAGAGAAGGGAGCATAATCATATGTGTTATCCCAAAAAGAGTTGTATTGTAGGCTGTGCAGGACAACTGCCAAAGAAGTTCACACCGAGTGGGTCCATCTCCAGCTGCTGCTGGTGTCCGTATAATCTGCTTCAAGCACTCAAGAGTTTTATACAGAAGGAGAAGTTACAGAGGCGACATTGCTGCAGATTAGGGTATGAAAGACCTCAAATGGACTTAACATGCAAGTTGAGGAACTGAAACCAAAGAGTCTTCCATGCACCACTAAATAGAAGTGCAACAACTGCATGCTGGAGCTCATCCTCTCCTTGTTCTTAACATCAGCAGGCTTAAAACCAAGTCATGTTGCAGAAGGGTTCCAAAAGGGTTAGGCAATATTGAGGGATAAAGGGCTGCTGCAACTCTCATTGGAGTAGTAGATTTTGGAGTATAAGATACTGGTTCACAAGTCGCTTTGATCCAACAGAGCTTACTGATTTTGTGACACTAAAGGCAGCTAGTGAGACGGATTTGAAAGCCTGTGTAGACTCTGAAGTACTAATGTCAGGTGGCAAGTTATGCTCCAGATCCAGAGTCTAGCACATGCAACTACGATCTCCTCTATGCTTTAATCAAGACCTTGGCTGCAAGAGCATCTGGCTAGACAATCTCAGTGCTCTTTTGGGGTTATATATGTGAAATAGCTGTTAAATAGCTGGGTACCATACAACTTAAAACTTTGGAAGTAAGTAAAAGAATCTTAAAATCAATATGATAATGGACAGGGAGTGGTGTGATGTGTTCATACCTTCTAACACCTGTTAAAAGACATGAAAAAAGAAAAATGACTGGAATACTTTCCAAAGTTGCCGAAAGCAGATAAGATTACTTGCTCAACTTTGGTGTCCATGCCCAGCTGATCTGGATTTGGTTGAAGTCCTTCTCCCACAGGTAAAGGTGTGGTCCAATATAGTATGTATGCAAATAAATGTATTTAAAGTAAAATAATTTACCTATCTCAAGGCTCCAGACACACAGGGCATTTGGCAATTGCTTAGGAATCACTGGGCCTGACCACTGGCAGGTTGCTGCTGAAGGTTGATGGTAGTTACTCCTGAGTAGTAGTTGTAGCTTGTAGGCAAGTCTTCCATACAAAGTTTCAACATTCAACATTTTAAAGCACAGTGACCTCCACCTCTATGTAATTCTGGTTCCAATAGTCACCACCCTCACTGCTGTGACAATCTTCTAGCAACTAAGTTGTAGATTACATAAATATCATCTTGCATTTGTCAGCTCAGTATTTAGTATAATTTTCCTAGTGCAGTAATCAGAAAAGCGGCTTTTCAAATAAATATAAATTGGGGACGCTCATTTTGAACAGTAGCATATACATAAATTGTGATTCTTATGATATTTATTGTCTGAGAGGTGGAGGTCACTGTGGTTTATAAGCATATTAAGTCTATGTATCCATACAGTTCAAACGGACAGTTTAAGCTGATATGTTCAGAACTGAAGGGTTAACCTCTTTGGATGAACAATGAAAAGACCAGAATTACATCTTTTTGTGTATCATGGTACTTCACAACAAGATTAGCGCTGTTCCTCTTTCACTGCCTGAAATCTGCTTATGAAAGATTTGGATGATCACAGTGATTCAATTTTGCTTTATAAATGTAGATACATATCTGATGTACTCAGGGGATTGTTCAAGCAAATCAACTTTCAGCTACCGTATTGTTCACCTCTTCTAAATTTGCCCGTGCCTCTGGTTTTTTGCAGAAGTCAAAGTATTACTCTAAATGAGAGAGGCTATCCCTGCAACAAATTATGGAAAGCATTATAGAATTTTCTAAGAAAATTACAGCAAAAAATATTGTCAAAATAATGCATGACCGTTGGACTTATCAGTTTCAAACTAATGCTCAAAGGACAAAAAGAAGCAACAGAAGAAGCAGTTAAGGAACCTGTCACCAATAGTTTCATGGCTTACACTCTGGGGACAATGTTACATTTTTTAGAGCGTCTGGTGTACCTGTATATTCAGATACCTGACTACCTGATTTAAGGTTATAGCTTAAAGCTTAAATACATTTTAGTTTTGTGACTTTAAAAAAGCTCAGACAATGGCTGATCCACAAATCCACTGTATAACATGGTAGCTGGATTATTCAGGTGTTCTTCAGGGGCATGATCCATGCATTTCTTTCCACCTTTCCGGAGCAGGTTTCAAGATAATGATCCCAAACTCATCTCAAAACTTGATGCAACTTGAAGACCAATGACAGGCAAAGATTGCTGTCATGTAATTTCATCCATAGTTATCACAAACCACTGGACATTCATAGGGGTCTTTGAAGACTGACAAAGCCAGACCATCCTGACATCACAACAAGTTCCTTCAAACACTGTTAAATCATGCTAGAATAAAATGAGTTATCAGGTTTTGCACAAACATGTAGCTCATATGTATGCTGTCATTAAAGCAAAACAGGGAAAACGGGAAAGTACCAAACACTAAAGTATATATTTCCTATTGCCACAGACAGAGTAAGTCAGACAAATACACAGGCTGGACCTCTGAAGAGAACATTGCTGCATACTGAAGTGCTATAAGTGCCCGGGAGTCATCTTACAAGAAACACTTATTGCAGTTTGTATTGAGCATGATGTTATGAAAAATTAATATTGGGATGGCATGTCTTCCTCTGGTTAGACTCTCTGTGTTAGTCCCTGTGCCTGTTTGTATATGCAAATATACATGCAATGTTTTACTTTCTATATTTATGTTTTGCACACACATGGTTCGGATAGGGGAATGTGTGGATGCATAAATATGCAATTCTGGCACAAGTTAGAGGAGATAACTGTATGATGATATGTGTATGACTGAAGTTTCCATCATTTTTTAGTGGAGCTGTCTAGTGAGTCCATGTCTGAGTAGCTCAATTGACAATTGACTTATTGCATAGGGCTTCCCCCTATTTACTGTATTGACTCTCCATATTCCCCACGGTTAGTGCAAATATTGACTCTGCTATTGACAAAACAATAGCAAAAAGTACCATCTCAAAGTAAACTGATATATATATGAAACAAGCACAAAACACAAAATCAGTATTTTGTAGTAGTTAATGTGAAATGTTGTGACATGTGCTACTTACTTAAAACTAGTCAGGATATCATGCAGCTTCTTTTTTTTTTTTGTACAAAAAGCAATTAAAAAACACCTCATGATCCTCCGAACTGACTTCATGTTAGTGTTTCACAGAAAATTGTGGTTGTGGAGCTACCTTTAGTTAAGTCGTTGTTTCTATCCCATTTTTCTTTCATTTTAGAAATTAATGCAGCCAACCTGTACTCTTTAAATTTTGATGGATTACTTTGAGTAGATCAAAGAAAATCTTATAAATGGATTGTGCATGAAAACAATGTTCTGTCCGGTTTCCCCCAATATAAATTTTCCAGTCTGTGCACTGATACTGAAAAGGATTATGGGCTTATAAAACCATTTCTCCGTTCGATTTGAGGAACATTTGCTGCTGAAATTTGCAGCATTAATCTCCCTATAGTGTTTTGCTGTTGTGCATGCATTCATGCAGAGGAGCTTTTATTCAGCATTTCTGAGAGTCAGATCCAAGATGAACTGTCATAATGTGGTGTTTTCTAGAATTAGGCTCATCCTGAATTAGATAAGCGGGGGGGGGGGGGGGGGGGGGAATGGATATATGGATGGATCTTCAAGCTTACATTCTTGTTACACGATCACTTTCACTGAAAACAAAAAACAATCAATTTTTTTCACACTGTTAGGAACAGATAAAAAAAAATGGAGATGGATTCTGAGTAGCTGTATGTAGTCTTGTTAACAGCTTAGTTGTAATGCAGTTGGTCTTAGCCTCTGAAACTGCCGCAATATTTTTTTCAAGAATTGAGTTTATCCTGAAATAAATAAGTGGAAGAAAATGCATGTATATAGATCCATATTAAAGTTTCCTTTCTTGTCAACAATCATTTGTACTAAAAGCAGAATAAGTATATTTTAGGACCTTGTTAGAAACTGATAAAAATGTGAAGCTATTCACTCTTTACCAGCTAAAGTGAAACAAATATTTCTTTTGGAGAGATTTTCTGGAAGATTAATTTGTGTCCTATAAAGTGGGATGAAAAAACAGGCATACTAAACCGAGGCAAACAGAGGAAAATGCCGCAATGGTTTGAAGAAACTTGCAAATCAGCTCACAGCTTTATATTATTCACCTCCTAAAATGTAGTTGTTCTTCCAGTTTTAAACAGAAGCTAAAAAATGAACCTAGCTGTGAGGGTTTGTCTCTGCATGAGGAAAGAGTGAACGTTCTGAATGTCTATGAAAACAAATCACATCCGTATATAGGCAAACAGTTGCTGGCACTGCATGATGAAGGCATGAAGGACACATAGCTGTCAGTCCCTAATGACTGAACTGCCTCCCCAAGGCAGATGCAGTCCTGCCTCTGTTGTGGCAGGCTTGAGGTTTTGTGTTCTTTATGTCAGATTCTCTCTTCATCTGAATCTGCCTCTGAGTCTGAGGTGAAGTGTGGGCAGGTGCTCCTCTCGATGCACCTATGGACCGTATTCTTGCTCAGGTCATCCTTCTCACCCTTGTTTTAAATAACCTCATCAACCTGCTTAAAAGCTGGATAGTGCAATGGTTCTCCACCAGATCACTTTGCCACCATCCAGAATCTGTGAAGAGAAGGAGGCCGCTATAACTCACCTGCCTGCCTACTCTCCTGCATTGTTCCTTTTGATAACTTGGAAACCTGCCCACACACGAAAGCCTCTGTAATCATGGATTATCTATGAAACCTACAAATAGCACTTGTAGGTTTCATAGATACCCGCAAGTAAGACTGTTTATACTGTTTATACTTGCCTCTCCTCTCCCACAGTCCTTCCAGTTTTTTCTGCAGTCAGAATAAAGGTCCACATTTATTCTCTTTTAACTTTTGTCTGTCTTTTCAATATACTTTTTAAAACCATTCCCAGTGTGCTGGGTCTGAGACCCAAGTCCTACCTTTACTTATAAATGACAGGCTCATGACACAGATTTGTTTCTAGATGTATTATCTGCCACTCTTCAAGTATTAAAGATAACATGAAGCTTAGCATCAGTCCTTTATGTTGCAGTCTCATTGACTTTTCACAGAAAAGTGAATGCAACCTAAATGGTAATGTCATTATCCAAAAATATATGCATGGCATTGCTCACATGTCCACTGAGGGTAGAAATCAAAGCTCACCTTTGGATGGTGCAAATGTTGTCAATATTTGAGAAGTTTTGCTTGTTAGGTCAAAAAAGCCACCAATAGAAACATTACATTCAATGCTAACAGACTTGAAGCGACACTAAACACACATCATCTAGGTAACATACATGATGAGTTTTTCCCAGAGGTGGAGGAAGGAATGCACTGGCACAAATGTTCAGGAATCTTGTTTGCATCTGTATTTCTCATTGCTCTACCCTTGAGGTAAATATAGTGGATATATGGCATGTCTACGACAGTTAAACACCTAGAAAAGCCAGTGCCTGTCCTCTGTGTTGTTGCTCCATCCTTTAATTTCTGATCTGTTTTGAGAAAATGACCAAAGGCTTGAGGCACTGACAACATTGTCTCCTCAGTTCTTGCCTTGATAATATTAATGACCCTCTCCCCATATCCCTTTATTCCTCCAGCCCTGACCCCTCCTCTCTTTTAGTACATTCGCACCGTCCCCTATCCCAGGTTACTTCCACAACAATGGAGACAGCCAAACACAACAATCCCACTCCTAAACCACACATACCCATATATTCCCTGAGGGTGAGGGCAATAAGTCCTCAAACTCTAAGTCATAGTGTCTCCTCTCTTGGGGTCCATACTTTAGCGTGTTTCTTCATCTTGCCTTTGGGGCTTGAAAATGGACACCGCTGTGTTTCTCTACTTTATCCGGTCCAGATAACCCTATGTGTTGGACAGGGCAAGGGAAACCCACAGATAACAAGCATGTTCACTGTCACTGAGAAGAGAATGGGAACTTCATCCTCCGGCATCATCTTAATCATCTTAGAGTTTTTATGTGTGTTTTGGGTTTTGTTTTTTTTTATCTGAGCAAAAGTGACGATGAGGTGTTGGGGCAGTCTGTTTGGTACACGACGGTACATGATGCATTGCAGAGAGCTGACCCTATCACATCTTCACGGACTGTATTCAACTTTGCCTCAAAAGGGCTGCAAGGCAAAAAGCAAGCCCCGTGTATTAAGAAAATACAGGCCATTTGTATTTGTCTTAGTCTCCATTTCTCAATAACAATGGAAAAGTGAAGGGTCATTTTAATATTTTTATAATTTAGAACCTATATTTTATTTCCAAAGTGTATGTTGCCCTTTAATTGAACTGCAGAGCGTATATATTATGTTTTCCTATGATATCGATTCCACGTCTTTGTCCACTCAAGGCTCTCAAGGACAACATTAAAATGTCTTACTCCCCCATCTTCATCTTTATTTGATGGTGGGTATTGCTCTCATCCACACACACTCAATTCTCTGCTCTTCACTCCTTGATATTAAGTGTGTGTGAATCTGTATGGACTGTAAAGGCTGCTTCAGTACCCTTTACTGGTTTCATCCGTGGCCTGACATGAATAGGCCAGTTATGGCCGCCTTAAGAGCTTATGGATTAAAAGGAGGATGTGCGCTGTTAGTGCAAGACAAGACATTAGGAGCTCTTTATTAGCTAATCATACAGACAATGGGCTTAAAGCACTTCTATAAAACAATGTAATGACAAAAGCAAAGGATTATTTGCAAGACTCGATGCTTGTATGGTCCATTTGCATTAATTAAGAGGGTGGTGACCTGTATTGGGGCAATTAAGAGAGAGCTGCAGATAAATTGAGGGTAGAGCCTGCTTTAAGAGATGATAAGATAGTGCTGTTAGGATGTGATATGAGAATCATTCTGCACAACAATCTTGTAAGATTGGGGCATTACTTTTAAATTAATGTAAGTGGAGAAAAAAAGTGAAAAATTATCAATATTTGAATCCTTTATACTCTAATGTTATTGGTAGATTTAAATAAGCATTTAAAATGTGTGAGAGACCTCTTAGTCACATGTCAATGGCTCAAAATGTTCTCTAGCCATTAACTGTCTGCCAACTGTTGACAGCGTGAGGATCGGAAGAGATGAGAGGCAAGTATAAAGATGTGTGGTCATTATATCAGTTGGGGTTTTATCATCACACACACACCTACAGACACACACACACACAGAGAGAGAGAGAGAGAGAGAGAGAGACAGCAATGATTGGAGAGCTTGGAGCAAGTTTTGCACTCTTCTGTGACATGTGAAAGAGAACCAGGGCCTGCACATCAACGCAGCCTGGAACACCGCATGGAAATGAAGATTAAAAACACCTTGATGTCTCTTTTTAAAACGGTATGCTGTGTTCAGACAAGATGATTGTTTTGCCTGTAATGATTATCCCTGTGTCAGATTAGGCAATAACAGACTTATAAAATCTTGTCATCTATTACTGAGAGACATGACAGATTACACGCTGCTACTCGATCAATCATGCTTTTACGATGTGCATGATGTGACTAGAAAGCGTGAGCCAGATTTTTATGAGAAAATAGTAACTGTGTGTATGATACCAGCTGTCTTGTGTTCCTCCATTTTAAAGGTTTCTACATCAGGAACATCATTCCTCTTTTTCCTCGGCAATGTTTAGAATCGTGCATGACCGAGCAGTAGAAAGAACTCTGTGTGCTCTGTGCTCACGATGTCCAACTGAAGGAACTCTTTTCAGAAAAAGTTACAAGATGGTAGCCTTTCGGTTCTGAATATTGTGAAGTGTTTCAGACATCATAAGACACTAGAAACGGAATTAGACTTGCATGGATAAATTTATACTGTCATGGTCCTGGGTCATTTTGACCCAGCATTTTGTGTTTCCTTGAAGTTAATTTTTGTGCCTTGTGTTTATCCTGATTTTGTATTAGTTTAGGGTTGAACCTGAAGTTTAGTTTCTGATATATATATATACATATATATATATATATATATATATATATATATATATATATATATATATATATATATATATATATATATATATATATATATATATATATATATATATAAACACGTGTGAGATTTCTGAAATGACAGCATGCTCCAGGAACTTTAATCACACACCTTTGGATGCCATTATTTGGCAACAGAATGAAATCAGGTCACCTAACTTGTTAATAAACAGTTATCGTCAAGGGTGAATCTAAGTGTGCGTGTTCATGCAGGGCGTATTTTTAATGTGTGTGCGTCTGTGTGAGAGTGTCCCTCGGGGGCACGACTGTAGTAATGATTCACTAAATGTCAAATGAACAGTAGTGGGGAGAAAACACCATGCAGGCGTGTTCGCTGGAAGCTCTTTAGCATTTCACGCCCTGATTGTGAGACAGCTCCTTTGGTCAGCACACAGCACTGAGGCAGCAGCATGTTCTGAGAATTAGTGCACACACCCCTGGTCACTTTAAGCAGCACACTCAACTCTTTACATACAAACAAATAAGCACATACACCCACTGTAAGTGCCTGACAAGGTCAAGGTCAGCATGAATGGATGAGAACTTGAACATATTCTTTCTGATACTGTAACTTCTTTTTTTCTTCAGCTTTTTCCATTTTTCCCAAAGTTGCCACCAAATGCTGAGCTCTATCACTGACAGCTTTTGAATAGAAAAGAGCACAAACCATCTGTGCAATAATAGCTTTTATGAGTTGGTTTCCTCTCATAGACGGCAAACTATGGTCTCTTGGGTGGGCATCACAGTCGACGACAGCCTGATGCAGGTTGAGAGGCTGCCATGTCGGCTGTCTACCCCCTCTCAGGCCCATCTCCAGGGTCCACAGAGACTGTGAAAAGAGGCCTATCAACAGCGCTTCTGTTGCCTAATCACTTTCTCTCTCTCTCTCTCTTCTCTTCATCCCTTTAGCATCTACTGCTGCCATTCGCATTTGCACTCTGTCCCCACACCATCATTTATTTATTTATCCCCATTTCAGTGCTGTTTTTCTTACAGCACTCTGATTTTTCTCGATTTGTGACAAAAATGACCCAGATGCCACCAAAGGCAAGGTCTTGGAAACACAAATAGAAGCAGAAAATTCAGAAGGCAAGTATGTAGTTACACCCCATCACTCACCATTAATGCCCTTGTTATTATTACCTCCTCTGACAGGTAAACTTGCTGACCAACAGCCAGTGGTTGGGAGTTGGATTTGTTGACCAATCCACTCTGCCAGCAGAGCCTTTATGCAAATGTAGGTCACCGTGCTTGGCACATGCAAATGGTGCGAAGGAGCAACAAAGGGAGAAGGGTGGGGAAAGGGGACATGGAGGCAAAACTGCATATCAGTGTTGAATGGTGGATCCACTTTGTTGATCTTGTAACAATCTACGGTAAGTTGATGTACTTGCTTCCAGTGCAACTTGGTCTGTTTCACTAAGATAGCTTATAAGCATCTCCCAAGCCTGTGTTGTTAAATATAAAATATGGGAGTAAAACAAGTATTTATTATGTTTGATAAACGTCAGCTGGCAACACTGTTTATATCAGCATGTGTTCAACTGTATGCACTTGCAGGAAATTAATTTCTCGCAGCAACCAATAGGGATAGTTGCCAGTCTGATGATATTTGGTGTGATGCTGATCCCCACGGGAAGCTATTTAAACAAGATAATGATTAACTGTCTGTCACGGTTTAGTTACTTTGTATTCTTCTATGATGGAAAACCATGTGTTGACCCTGATTGTTGAATTCATATTAAATTTAAAATATTGACTTGATTGTCAGGCGGAATACTTCGAGGACCTCCTTAATCCCATTGACATGTCTTCCAAGGAGGAAGCAGAGTCTGGGAATGAGGAGGATGACCCGCCAATTTCCGGGGGTGAGGTCACTGAGGCAGTTAAACAACTCCTTGGTGGCAGAGCCCCTGGTGTGGATGAGGTTCGCCCCGAGTTCCTGAAGGCTCTGGACGTTGTAGGGCTGTCCTGGTTGACACGCCTCTACAATGTTGCGTGGAGATCAGGAGCAGTACCCCTGGACTTGCAGACCGGGGTGGTGGTCCCCATCTTTAAGAAGGGGGACCGGAGGGTGTGTTCCAACTACAGGGGGATCACACTCCTCAGCCTCCCTGGGAAAGTCTATGCCAGGGTGCTGGAAAGGAGAGTTCGTCCGCTAGTCGAACCTCGGATACAGGAGGAACAATGCGGTTTTCGTCCTGGTCGCGGAACACTGGACCAGCTCTTTATCCTCTCAAGGATACTTGAGGGTGCATGGGAGCTCTTTTAAAGTAAATCAGGAAATAAAGAAGAGACAATGGCATTCAGAACCAAAGACAAATGCTAAACAAGCTAAAAGGGAGCACAGGAGGACAAAGCCACCTGAGACAGATGACGGAACAGGGAGGGCAACACTTATCAAACTATACAAACAAGAAATAAACTCAAAATAAAAACTAACACAAAATCATAAATGAATAAATAATACTACAAAACTTAAATTCAACATTACTGGAATGATAAAGACATCAAAACAGGAATCAAAAGCACAGCAGACAGCATCAAAATCTTAAAGCAAGAGAACAGCAGAATAAATAAAACCGAAATAAAAACTCAACAATAAGAATGAATCCAACACTGAAATATACAACACAAAATGTACAATATTAACATAACCTATCTATACAGACTGGTCTGATTCTACTTGTAGAGGAAGAAGATACTACGGCATTATCATAGCAATGAGCGAGTGTTTTTTTTAGATTAAAACACTCGAGTTGAAAAATTAGAATGAAATACATTCACACGCCAAAGCCAAGTTTTTCATGTAAATATAAGATCAATTGATGTTTATATCATCCATAAATCTGTGTCTCCTGATCATCTGGACAGAGGTGCCACAGCTGCTTAGCCAAACGGTAATGTTAACCTGTTTTCTTTCCACATTCTGCCTGAAGAGCAGAGTTGTTCATCTCTTTTTGTCCATTACTGATGTCTTTATCTGTGTTTTTAAGTGTGCTCCAAAGCTAAATTTTTCAATCACTGTATTGGTCTCTAACACACTTGTTCACTTTTCCTCTTTTGTCAGCTCTTGCTTATCTTGATTTCTGAGCACAGAAGCAGACAGGTGTTCCTGGCTCGTGTTGCTTTCCAGCACTGAGAGTGGTAAGATAACACCTTCAGCCCAACTTTCATCCATTTACCCTAAACAACTGTGGTATAGTAACATTACCACTGTCCACTATGTGAACGTGTGTGTGCATGTGTGTGTGTGTATGCGTCGGTCTGTGTAAGTGCATTTTGTTCTTTCGTTTGGGGGGGCTGGGGGTTAGATTTCATCCTGATAGCAGGGCCAGCCGTGGAGGAGGGTCAAACATATGTTCTGAGGGCCAGGAACAAAAGCACTGACACGTTAGCCTTTTCACGGAGATGACCTTTCCGCCGCTCCGTATCCCAGCCTCAGTGCCTGCCGTTGTCCTTTTGTCTGCCAGCCTGCCCCAGGCCCAGCTCAAGCCGAGCGCTAGAATTTCTCCCCATCTCCCCAAATCTCCCTTGACTAAATGTCAGGATTACATATTTCTCTGCTCACACTGAGGGCTTTAATTAGCACTACTGTGTGCATACAGTAAATGTGTGAGTCTGTGTCAGTTTATTGTATGGATCTGCGTTTCATATAAACCTCTGTAATCATGAGAGCCTACCAGATTTCTCCCTAACCTCTTTCACTTTATGGGTGAGGGTAGGATTGAGGGATGAAAAGAGGGGGAAGAGAAGAGGTGAGAAAAAGATGGAGAATGACACTTAACAGTGGTAGCAGATCTGCTAATGTGCTAGGAAAGTCATGCGCGCACACACACACACACACACACACACATAAAACACAGGGGTACACAGAAACCTAAGGCAGCCAGAAGGACACTCACAGAGATGTCATAATTAATTCTATTGTTACAGCCTTTTTCTTTGGTTTAAGTGTCAATTAAGCCAAGGTGACTAAGAGTATGAAGGTTAACCTCAGTCTTTTGAGCTGCTGCTACTGCTAGGAGAACCAATCAGCACAAAAGCACTAATAATTTGTATAATAAACAGACAGGCTTTATTAACTGTGCTTTCTAACAGCTGAATGTCCTAAACCAAAGGACCATCATGAAAAAGTGCTGTAGCTGAAAAGGTCTCAGTGTTCAGCTGGCTGTGAGGTAATATTAACAAGTCCATCCTTGCCTGTAGGTCCTAGTGACTGTTACATATTGGTGCTTCATTGTGTACATGCAAACACAATGGATACTGAGAAGTATCAGAATATATTTTGCACTTACATGAACGTGGAGTTTCAGTTATTTTCAGCTCGAAAGGCTATTTTGTATCTAAGCCTGATGTTAATTAAGGAACAATGATTTAATAATTCACGCTCATCTGCCCTGCCCGCTGACACTGTTCTCAGCAGCCCTGCCTCACTATCTCAGCTTCACAGCACAATAACAGATCAACAACAACAGCAAGAACCGAAAAAGTCACACAACACTGGCAATACGTAACACCGCCGAGGCAAAGAATTGCCATTGTTTCGGGGTGCCTATAAATATCTAAAGGTTATGCTAATAGATATGAGAGACAGCAGGGTGATTAGTGTGTGATGTATGAGAGCGCGCGCGAGAGAGAAACTGTGTAAAGGCACGTCACATCACACTGTCAAGACAGGCCCTTTCCCCCATGCACTTTGAGAGGCTGGCAGTTACCCAGTCCTCCATGAGCACACGCCGTGGACTGGTTCTGAACTGGTTTCCTCACTTGAGGCTAGCCTGGGACCAAACCCTGCGTCACCTCTAATTAGGGGAGGCGCCCAGGCACAGACATAACGAGCTGATGAATAATTAGAATTGGAGGAAATTGTGCAGCCAGGGTGGCAAATCTGGAGGGACAAGTGCTGAAAACAAGGCAAGCAGCATTAAGTCCACAGTCAGTCAAATCTGTGAACTTGGCCAGCGGCATTAACACTAGGCCTGTGTGAAGAGGAATAAAGCTCCACCACTGGTGGCAAGCCAAGGCCATAGTCAGACCCCCAGGGTCGATTAAAGGAAACAAATAAGATGTGGGTGATAAATGAATCCATAAATTGTCGACGATGAATATTAATTTCTTGGTACTTTGGTGCTGTGGGAATGCTAAACCATGTGCAAAAGGATGAAGCATGTTGATACTGTGATACTGTGTCAACATTTTTGATGCAGCACGTCAGAATCCTGATAAATGATTGACAGTCATGTCTGGCTGCAAGTATTGTTCTCACTTCCAACATCCATGTTGAGGCGAGATTAGCCTAGCATCTCTTTATTTGTCTGAGAAACCAAAAATGTGGGCTGTCCTAGTTTAAGCTGCCACACTTATTACCATGTAGTACAGTCTATGGTAAAGATAATGAATATGCTAACGCTAGCCTCACTTTATTTTTCCAGGTGTGAATTTCCAAAAGCAGAACCCTATATCATTAAGGTAGTGTTGGCAAAGTGAAGCGACAGTAATAATGATTGGGTGTTAGCAGGCTAACATCTAACTGACACAGTCTGGGTCAGTCGTTTTTGCTCACAAACATACCCCTCATTATTATGCACGGGGTCAATGCTGGCGTGAGAGGGGATGAACAGTCCTCCCGAGGGTCTTGATTGGGTTAGTAGCAGGGGAGTGACGAGGACATCCATGGGGGAGAATGTAAGGATTGTGCCCCTGTGACAATCCCTGACAGCCAACATTGTTGCACAGCGTTAATTAGTGCTGGCCTTCCCCAGTCACCAAGGTTGTTCGCATCCTTGGGTCATTTAACACGCTGCCTGCTTTCTGCTTGCTCTTTTCTCTGCCAGCTGTGCCACTTTGTCTGGCAGAGTGGAATTATGCCTGGTGACGCGGGGCATTAAACGTGTGACTTTCATGCTTTCACCTAATGTTTGGTGGCCTCTTTATTCTGTCATGAGATCCAAATATGTGAGCAAATGACATAAAAGAATTCCTCAAAGAGTGATGACTGTTTCTTCATGACTCTTTGTTGTAATAATAACCAAGGATTTCTTTCATTGGGGTTTTTGCCCTTGACGACACCTCTTTCATATTGGCTATATAAGGGTTATAAAGTGGCTGGCAAGGCAATCTCTTGTAATAAAATATAACACTAGCAATACTTTCTATGATATTACAGCACTGGATCTGTGTCCAATATTCTGTCACAATGAGAACATTCTTTGAAATGTTCAAAATACTTAAAATACTTAAGCCAGCGTGCAAGGTCAAAGAAGGGACAATGATTCACTTGTAAACCCAGCATCTTCATTTTTCAAACTAATCACATTGTTTTTCTGTCCCTTTGTTTTCTACCTCTCACTAAATTGATTCTTTTCCCTCAATTTCCCCAAGTATTCACATAAGGCTAACATGTTTTTTGTCTATTATAGTCTTATTACACAATTGCTGATAAAAACACGTGGTTAAAATAACAAGCAGTCTTTGTGCAATGTGAAGCAGAAAACAGGACCAACTCATGCAATGTTAAACACGACTTTTCCCCCTTTCTCAATCTTCCAACTCATTTGAACTTAATGCTGCATTCATCATTTTGATAAGCATCAGCATAAAACCAATATGGTAGTTGAGGAAGGCAGATAGGAGAGCGAGGCCAAAGCTCGTTAGGGCCACCTATTATAACATTTAGGAGTGTTCTTAATAGAAACATGCCTCAGAGCTGATGGCTTTTAAAAGGAGAGGAGTTTTTGGGTTTCCGTGCGGCACGTCATATCATTATAAGAGGAAAGGAGGAGTGCGGAGTGTCTTACATCCCTGCTTTCCGTCCCTTTTCCACATACATTAGTGTCCTCATGTCACATTTCATGTGTAGCGGAAGGGAAAACGCGTTGGTTCCCCAGCCGAATGTGGGCTAAGGGGAAAAAGCTAAGCCTTGGGCAATCAGAGTAGGAGAGAGTTGTGGCATTAATGGTGATGAGTAGTGATCACAGACTCTGGTCATTAGACTAATAAGACTGTATTTAAATTAGCCAGGGTTGTTTTTCCTTTCTCTTTATCCTCTTCCCCCTCCTCCAGCTCCTCCTGTTATTTTCATGGTTATCCATTGGAAAGCACATCCACATATTTCGATCAGTCCCTCTCTGTTCATTTCCTAAACAGAAGAAGTAATCGAATTAGATAGTCCTTCTTAATTAATGATTATTTTTCCTCCGTCAGGCGGAAAAAAATCAGGGTTTTTTTTTTTTGGTTTTTTTTGGCTGAATAAATAACGGCTTAACTTTTTCTTAAAAATGATTTATCTGGTGATGATTTTATTTTATTGAATGTGGAGTGAGACTTAAAATAAAGATTTTTTTTTAAAAAAAATCACAAAAACAGGATGAGAAAAGTTTTCTAAATTCAATACTTCAATTACCAAGTTAGACGATTTTCTATGATTATTTCTTTGTTAATCACTTAAATTACTTGGTTTCAATCATCCTGCAAGTAAAAACAACCAGCTTACATATTCTGACATGTAAGCACTGATCTCACCCAATCATCTGCTACTTAACACTATAACAAAATTACACCAAGTTTACTTCCTATTTTCAAACAATGGGCCTTGCTGAGGTAACATTATGGAGAAATGTTTGATGTCTTTGTATTTATCTACCCACTATAGCACTCTTAGATTTATTTAAGTATTACACTTTTAGTATTTACACAAATGTATGCTCATAAATATTAACAGTTTAATATACGATATACTTTTGTGTGCCTTTTTGCTTAGGTAATTTCCAAAGACAATGCTTTGGAAATTATCTTTACCTGCGGTAACACAAGTCATGTATGGCATTATAAACCATAATAGAAACTGATGGGCTCACAGAGAAGATAAAGACAACATAAAGGTCTCTGTGGTCTGCCTTTATTTAAGCCATGCTCCGCCTATGTGTACAATGATCACAGCCGACAGTACCGCAGTCTACAGTGTGTTCAACAGGGTGCTTCCAGTGATAGTGTGCTACAAGAGTGGCATAATTTTGCTCAATTTCAGCCCCAAACTCTCTCTTTTTAGACTTCAACCTGCTTCAAAGATGCAGTGCCATTTGGACAAAGGCACAAGCTTCACCCCAGACTCATTTGCTCTTCTCCCTCAAGCCTGATACTTGAGGCGCTGGTGTGATTTTGCAGGCTGACAGTGACCCTAGGAGGCATGGGGTAGGACCTCTACAGTCCTCCCTCTCTAGAAATGTCCAGGGGTGTGTGTGTGTGTGTGTGTGTGTGTGTGTGTGTTGTGGGGGTTGTTTAGGGGAAGGTGCTTCCTAGGAGTCAGTTTATATTGTGCCTTCCTCTGCCCCATTTAGCTCTATAGTGACCTTGCAGGGCTGCTTTGCCCACTGGGGAGAGCAAGAGAAGGGGAAGTGGAGGGTCATGATCCCTGGGGTGCACGTGTTGGACGCAGATGCTAACACAGCCTGACGAGGGCCTATTGGAAACATATTCTCTGGGCCCTCACCACTTTAGCCTGCTCTTTCCTTCTCTTTTTGTGTTTTTCTCTGACCTGATGGAGCTGAACAGCGATAGCTGACCTTTTCCCTGACACTGAATCGTTCCGCCCAGCACCATAGGATCACTGTTTACGCACCCCCAGCTAAGCCTTTAGGGAACAAAGTGTGCTGGCTGCACTGCATAAGCAGTTGCAGACACACTCATGACTCAATGCAAGACTTCTTCTCCTCTCTGTAAGTCCTTTGTTTCTATATTTCTTAATGTGCAAGTTCACACGGGACAACTTGCACATGGAGAAATGTCTGAATACATCATCAACAAGGCCTTATTGTGTTATACCAACGGGGAATCTTCATATATTCAGAATCCGACATATGCTCCAGCTTTCACATGCTGAAGTCTCTTCCTGCAAGATCATAAGACGGAGTGTCTAACCCAAATAGAACAAATGTTTTTCATTGCTTCTGCTGTACCTCCCCAAAAGCCAAGTTTTAATTTTATTGTGCTTTTGTTTATTTGCTGGGAGGATCATAATGTTCACCACCAAGACCCAAGGGATCTTCATCAAAGGGGAGCAAGGCCGTGGATGGAATAGGGTGTGTGTGATGCTCCAGTGCTTCACCACAGTCCAATCTCCCATCTGGAATGTGTAAATCAAGACTCTGTATATGCTCAACTTTGCAGCCCTGACAGATTTATACCGCACAAGCTTGCGTTTCTAAGGCTCCTGAGGCAAAGAAAATGTAAACTTTTGAAACAGTTTATCACAGGCACTATTCCTGGTTCAAAGGCTGAAGATCATAAGCACTTTGGGTGAGAAATTGGTTGTTTTCAGGTTTTTCCCATTGATCTTTATGAGTCAGCTTCATTTTTGTAGACATGGACATACAGAAGAGCAACTGCCCTGAGGAGAGATGAACCTGGAGCTCCTAATTCAGTTAAGTTTGTTTGTTGTTTGTATGTTTGTTTGTTGTTTGTTTTCTTTATTTAACACATGTTGAACAAGTTAATAATTTTGAAGAGATAAAGAAATTGTTTTTGTCTCATATTAAAAAAATCTTGCTGGCTGCTCTGTGACTGTTTCTCTTTACCTCCTTAAGTTCGAGGTCACAACGTTAAACAGTGCAAGCACCGTGTTTTGTGTCAGCGCTGGGGCAACTGAATGACGGTGGCACAGGAACTGACATCTAACATGAAGGTTAAGTGACAGGTGGGGCACAATAAGGTCAACATCGGCGTGTCACCCTTCCAGATCTCTCAGGAAAAGTGCGGCAGGAAAAGACCCAGTCAACTGCTTGCAGATGTGTCTGGATGCATGTTTCACTGACAAACACGTGGAAGGCGCCGCTCTCTGATGGTACCACCGGTCACTTCTAATCTGCATCTCACTGCCAGAGAGAGTTGCAACACTCCATCAGAACTAGTGTTTGCAATCTTGGACACCAACTCAACTGACTCTTGACAGGATATTTTGACCAATCTCCTGATAGCTTACATATTTAGCTGAGCTACAGCATGCCAGTCAATGGAGGTGTTATTATAAAAATACAGTATTTCAGTTTTCCTCCTCTCATAGGACATAGGGTTTTGTTCTTTTATTAGAATTCACGTTTTTCGGTATTATTCTTTTTTCCTTATCAAACTATATCAAATATATTATTTATTCAATTGAAAAAGAAAGAATTTAATAATAAAAGACAAATTTAATAATGAATTTAAAACAGTCAAAAGCATTTTGAGTTGAGTTTGCATGAATGCGTGCCACGTGATAATAAAAAAGTTTCCTTTCATTTGTCTTATGGTCCAGTCAGAATATATTTATGGGGCATCAACATCTTGCATTTGCACATCAGTAAATCTTTTGTAAACTATCATTCAGCATTTATAGCTATATATAAATATACATGGTGGTATGCTATAAAATAGCCATATTATAATTATATTTAATTCAAGGTTCCATGTTAAGAACCTATTGAAGTTTGCTTTATTAAGTTATTTCAAATGAGTTCAAAGGGAAGAGGCAGCTTTGCATTTTGTAGTCCTGATTCCTGGCTATTAAACAGAAATGACCTTATGTTTCCTGCTAATAAGCTAAATAGTGACAAACATAATATTTCTTCAAATAAAGAAGAATGCTGGGAACATAAAGCAGGATTACTCCCACGATTCTAATATGTTAACGCATCAACCAATTATTATAAGGTTACTATCATCATTATAGTCATTATATAATGCACAATTATTCATGACTGATTAATTGATGTTGCTAGCAGGCTATCATGCTGTTTCCAGGATATCAATTTACTGTTAATACAGTAAATAATATACTAATATACTGTTAATATTCTTTTTGCCTCATAACACATGTTTGTGACATAAATTTGCATAAATTTCTATCTAATATCCATCAGCTATAACCCTTGTTGATATTAGATAATTTCCTGGCCATTACTTTTGTAATTATGTGGTATTAACTTACAATATCCATATTGTTACCTTGTTGTTTCCACTTTGCCAGATTATTGATAAAGTGGAATAGAAAGTGCTATCAAGAAAATGCGTAATACTTTTCTTATAAAGACTAAATTCTTACATTCTAATTGCTAATAGTAACTCTATTGTTTTATTGTTAACAGTTTTTACAGTTATTTTCTGCATGTTTCATTTACCATTGCAGAATTGCCATGGGATCAAACCTTTTCCATTTCTGTTGGAAAACAGTGAAAACAGTGTGGGTGTAAATGACCACAAGGTAATTTCACATATTTTGCTGACAGAAAAGCACTGACAAATGTTTTTGTCACCTGTAATGGTCTTTGTGTCTCCAAGAATGTCACATAGCTAGCTGAGGTGTTTAGCTGCATGTGTTTTTACAAGCAGCACTGCAGTGAGTTGCCTGCATTTAACAGGGTGTTTTTTGGTATATCCTGAGCTGCAGGTTTGAATGATGGTATCTAATGTAAAATTTGTCTGCTGGTGGGTGAAGATGTTGAACTCAAAAATTTTCTCTTTTAAAGTACTGCTTGTTTCTTTCCCACTGTTATTCATTGTCCTCTGTAAGTGAGCATACACCTCAGCTGCATAGCCATAGTAACACATGACACCGCTGAGTGCAAGTTTGTAACCTCCTCAGTGACATGCATGAATACCTATCATGGATGGATGGCTCTTGGGCTCCTTGTCTGATCATAGATCTTGTCTCAAAATGGAAAGATTTAAGAAAACATCTCCAGGACCTAAAGTTGTTTGATTAACGTGATATTCTTTACCAATACTGTTTCCCCATTACACAACAATAAGCTACATTCATGACTGTTCAATGATTCGATTCATTTCAATTCAGTTAAATTTGTATAGAGTCAATTCAAAACAAATTCCCTCAAGGTGCTTTTTAAGCAGAAAGAAAACCTCGAAAATCAGAATCCATTTGATAAAATGTACTTTTAACTTCGCTTGCTTAATTAAAACATTGTCAAGCCTTCTGGAAAAAAACAAACAGACTTATACCCAAATTTGAAAGTACATAAAAGTCCATAAGCTAACCATTTATACAAGTTATATTTTTAGATTCAACTGCAGCAGTCACTTTATTTCTTTTTTCTCTTTGAGATATACTGGGTTAGTCACTCAGATATACTGTTAGGATTACTTCCACCAAGTGGGCACATAGTCTTGTCCTTATTAGTGAAAATATATCAATTAGTTAGTGCACACATATGTTCCTTTTCTCAAAATATGACTAGTGTACTTTAAATAATTAGTGATTTCTCAAGGAGCATGTAAAAACAATTTTCCAATTGGTCCCAGTTTCCCTTACCCACCACCATCTAATTCCACTGCATATTATGAATGACTGGATGTTTCTCAGATGTGAGCACAGCATTGACAACATAGTCTGATTTGTTATTCTGGGGATAACAACTTGACTTTTATATGTATCTTAATTTTATTCGTACACACACACACACACACACACACACACACACACACACACAGACATCACAGACAGTGAACTTTGTAGTTGCTGTTTGATGCACTGTGTGAATACTGGAAGCAATTTTCATGGCTTTGTTTTGGTTCTTAGTAATAGCAGAGTCATTATAGAAAGCGGAAGACGTTCACTTCTGGATTCAGAAAGGCACTTGACCATGTGCACTCAAAAGTACAGCTTCTGTCACGGTCTGGCTGGGGCAGACCGTATGTGTTGCAGAGGAGGACTCAAACGCAGACCAAAACGTGGTGTGGATTAACAAAACAAGCCGTTTATTGAGGCTAGCAACGAGGGTACAAAATAATAGGGCATCGGTGAAAACTAAACAATAACCTAAACTGGGTGAACTAATAACAAAACATGAAAAACCTTAACCATAGTGAAGTGACATGGGTACCTGGAGATGAGACATGGATGAGCAGACGACCTGACAATGGCATGCAGAAAACAAAGGGCTTAAATACATACATGAGGTGATCAGGGGAAGTGGAGACACATGGGGGAACAGCTGACTGACATAAACCTAATGACAGGACCAGGAGAGGAAAGCTAAATACAATGAACAAAGAATACATGACACTGTCAGAATAAAACAGGAAACACTAAAACTAGACATGACAACCCGAACTTGACAATGTAAGACACAGACATGAAACACATGAAGAGCAGGGGAGATTTACCGTAGTTGGGAACACGAGGGGGAAATGATAAGAACTAGAAACACTTAGGCATGATAACAAATGAACTTAGGAACCCGAAGGGCTTACATAAAACTAAAACTCAAAACGCTGGGTCAACAGACCCAGGATCGTGACAGAGCCCCCCCTTCAAGGGCGGATTCCAGACGCCCAAAACCTCGAAAAACAAAACAAAACCAAAAACAACCCACCCAGGGCGGGCGGCGGGGGTCCAGGACGGAGGGCCCGAAACAAAGCCACAAAAACACAATGTCCATCAAAAACACAGGAGCGCAGGGAACAGTTCGTAACTCCTCAGGGGGCCGACCCGGAGGGTGACGGTCCAGAAGTCCATAGTTCATTTGATCAGGGGGCCGGCCCGGAGGCCGACGGCACAGGAGTTCATGGTCAAACAGTTCCGGGGGCCGTCCGTGCGGACGGCAACTGCGGCGACGGCGATCCGGGGGCCGACCGCGCGGAAGGCAGCGGCGGCGGCGAAGGAGACGACAGAGCAGTTCAGGGGGCCGGCCGCGCGGAAGGCAGCGGCGGCTCCCAAGTGTCAGGCGTACCGGCCGAGGCTTGGAGGGCACAGGACCAGACAAGGCAGGACCAGACGGGGCTGCAGAGGCTGAGGCAGGACCAGATGGACCAGAGGCCGGACCAGGCGTAGACGATGTAGCCGAAGCAGAGGCCGGACCAGGCGTAGACGATGTAGCAGAAGCAGAGGCCGGACCAGGCGTAGACGATGTAGCCGAAGCAGAGGCGAGGCGGCCGTAGGTGGCGGCTGAACGGGCCCCTCGGACCCTCCAGCGGAGACAGGCGGCTGAACGGGCCCCTCGGACCCTCCAGCGGAGATAGGCGGCTGAACGGGCCCCTCGGACCCTCCAGCGGAGACAGGCGGCTGAACGGGCCCCTCGGATCCTCCAGCGGAGACAGGAAGCTGAACGGGCCCGACGGACCCTCCAGCGGAGACGGGAGGCTGGTGCGGTTCTCCTGAACCCCCAGCTGACGTGGCATGAGGCCGGACGGGCTCCTCGGACCCTCCAGCTGACGTGGCATGATGCCGGACGGGCTCCTCGGGCCCTCCAGCTTACGTGGCATGAGGCCGGATGGGCTCCTCGGGCCCTCCAGCTGACGTGGCATGAGGCCGGACGGGCTCCTCGGGCCCTCCAGCTGACGAGGCATGAGGCCGGACGGGCTCCTCGGGCCCTCCAGCTGACGAGGCATGAGGCTGGTGCGGTTCTCCTGAACCCCCAGCTGACGTGGCATGAGGCTGGACGGGCTCCTCGGGCCCTCCAGCTGACAAGGCATGAGGCTGGACGGGCTCCTCGGGCCCTCCAGCTGACGAGACATGAGGCTGGTGCGGTTCTCCTGAACCCCCAGCTGACGAGGCATGAGGCTGGTGCGGTTCTCCTGAACCCCCAGCTGACGAGGCATGAAGCTGGTGCGGTTCTCCTGAACCCCCAGCTGACGTGGCATGAGGCTGGACAGGCCCCTCGGGCCCTCCAGCTGAAGCAGCGGCAGGACCGGTAGGTGCAGAGACCACTGGCTGAACAGAAGGCTGAGTGGGTGATGGAACAAATGACTGAGCTGAACAATGGGGAGCTGGCTGAGCTGCACAGTGGGCTAAGGGCTGAGTTAACGGAAGCACAGGAAAGTGTACTATGGACTGGGCTGCTAACAGAGCTAATGACTGAGCTATAGACTGAAAAGCATGCAGTAGTGATGGTGGTGATGGTTGTGGACTGAATTCTCCTGAGCCCTCAGTAGAAACAGGAATGGGTGCAGGCACCTGCTGGACACTAGCCACTCCCACCCGAGGAGTAGGTACGGGTGTGGAGACGGGCTGTATCCTGGCTGACCTCACCCTGGGGACCGGAACAGGCACCGGCAATGGCTGGGCAACTGCCCTTCCCACCCGAGGAGCTGGTACGGGTGCAGAAAGGGACAGAGCCTCAGCCGGCCTGGAAACCAGAGCGGGGACCAACTGGGCCTCAGCCTCCCCCACCCGAGGAACTGGTACGGGTGCAGAGGTACGCTGGGCCCGAGCTGCCCGGGGAGGAGAAACCCGAGCAGAAAAAGGAGCTGGCTCAGAAAAAACAGTCCGAGAAACGGCAGGCTCAGGGTCAACATGTACTGAGTCGACAAAAACAGATCTATCAAAAATGAACCCGCCATCCACTTCATGTTTTGCAGTCTTAGTATTAACAGTCTTTGAAGTCCTTGGGTTAATGGTCTTAGAGTGAGCTGACTTGGGGACGACTGAACCAGACGAAAAAAAACCTGAACTGACAGAACCTGAACTGAGTGTTGTAGAAGTGTTGGTAGAAGTGTTCACAGTTTTTCCTTTAACCGCACGTGCAGACCTAGGCGAGCGGGTATTGTCTTTAATCTCTCCCTGCTCAGAGGGAGCAAAGCAAAATAACTGTTCCCAGTCCACGTCATCATCCATAAGGGAAGTTCCCCACGGATCAGAGGTGAGGCTGTTACTTTTAATGTCAGACGGGACGTGAGAATAGGAGTCATTGTCACTCACCACCGTGAGTTGCTCAGCGATGTCCAGTTTATGGCGGCGGGCGCGCCGCTTCCTGTGAACAGAGGAAGCTGGCGGAGCGAGCGACTGAGCCCCTGGTGCACAGAACGGTGACACCGAGGCTGGAGTGTGAGTGCCTGAAGCCACACGGAGGACTCCCACCTGAAGCGAGCGAGGCTTGGATGCAGGCAGCGCAACAGGCGGGGACTTTCGGCAGCTCTTGGGACCTCCGAGAGCTAGCCGAGTTCCGTGGAAAATGTGCTCGTAATCGGGGGTACGCCACGGCTTCCAACGGAGCTCTTCCTCCAGTTGGGCGAAGGCTGCCTCCCGACGCTCATAGAGCTCGCGGTCTGCTGAGTCCATACTGGTCAGGTCGTACAGACCCAGGATCGTGACAGCTTCAAAATGTGGCCTCATACACACACCCATGTGGGAACGCTAAACACCAAAAGAATCCAGAATTGGCGTGTAGACACGTCATGCACATTATTTGCTAAGTGAAATTACTCCGTTTTTATATTATTAACCCCTATTCTTTTGTCCCCATGATAGAACAGAGAAAACCCGACTCATAGTGGTCAAAACATAAGAGATTCATATGTTGTGAGAACAGCACTGATTTAATATTAATGGGATATGTCCAAAGTATGCGCAGATTTTCTTCTTGTAATTTATAGTCCTGCTGCAATCTGTTTTAGAGGTAAATATTGCACAGTATTTGCCAAACAGCAATAAAATATGTATAATACAAATATAATCCAATAAAATTATATCAACTCATATAAAACAAGTTTTCTACATTATGAAAGAATGAGTGATCAGTAAAGCGGCCTAATAGCTGTGGGCTCAGCCTCTCATTCTACTTTTGAAAACTCTAGGAAACACAGAAGCTGCTATTTGAATATAGTAGAGACAATATGTTCTTTCCTAATCCATGCAAGTACTCATGTAAGTCTGGATAAAGTGAAGGCTTTATAAGGAACTTTTAGAACAACCCAATAACAGTGAATTAGAATAGACCAAATTCAGAGGTCATCCAGGCGTTTACGCCTTTAAGATATGCATGTAGTTTTAAATTGTGTGTATCATCTTGCTTCAGAGAGAGATAAAGTTGGGTGTCCTCTGCATAGCAATGAACATGTATGCTATGCCTTCTAATAATACTGCCTGTATGTATAATGTAATTCAAATTGATCGCACCACAGAACCCTGTGAAACTCCGTGATTACCCTTACAAACCCTTTAATACCTAAGGTACATTCTTTTGTCTGTGGTAAAATATTGTGGTGAACAGTATCAAATGCTGCACTAAGGTCTAGGAGAACAATAGAGAGGAGTCCACTGTCAGAAGTTATAGAAAGGTTGTTAGTAACCTTAGTTACTAACTAGTTAGTAACTAGTTAGTAACCTTAGTTACTAACTAGTGCAATTTCTGTGACAAAGTTTGAAATATGACTCAACTGGAGATTTTTATTTGAAAATGTATTTTTTCAGCTAGTTCACAAACATTTGAGCTTTTTTAAAAATATTTTAACAGGCAAAATAATGTATTCTGAAAACAGATCAGCATGAAGCCTACCATGTAGCCGACTTATCAAGCCTCAGTTTGAGAGCCACTAATAATGTGGGGGCATTTAATAATATGGAATGCAACTTGATGAAAAAATAAAAATAAAAATAAATAATAATAACAATAAATGCCATGAATGGTAATTTTGTTCTGGTACACATCGTTGAAATTTAGTTTCACAGGCCTGAATATGGTGACCAAAAGGTTGTGTAGGTAGTCTAATTAAATGGATTATAAAACAGTAAAAGATATTTATACTTTACCTTTACTGAACACCCCATGCTTTTGGCAAAAGACTAGATATAGGAAAAAGGAAGCAGCAAATTAAACCTGAGGCCTTCAAGGTCAACTTAACAATTTATTGGTTGAAAATTGACAAACAGCTGTACAATCTAGAAAATATTATTTTAAAAAAATGTGGTGTTTATTGTCAACATAATGAAATAGTCACAGATTAAAAATAGGTCACATTTGACCTTTGACCACTCATTCAAGGTCAGTAGATTGACCTGAAGGTGAAAGTGATAATAATGCAATAATGCTATATAGAGTTACTAAAAATGATGTTTCTTTCTGCCACTGTTTGCACTGACAAAATATCGGCATGGTGAGAATGATCTAAGGGGATTCTAAATACCATGCTACTTTGGACCTGTGACCTGTTTTTCAAAGTCAAACTTTGCTAAAATGTCTTTTATCTTTAAAACTCTACTTAAAATTATTTTGCCTTTGTTTGTATTGGCAACATTTACTTAGAAAACTGAGATGTTATTTAGTCCATTTGCATTTTGGAAATGAGAGTAAATATAATTTGTAACTTCAACTCCTGCTGATGATCAGGAAAACCAACACCGGTTTTATTGACGATGAGATCAAAATCAAGAAGTATTCAGAAGGGTTAAGTAAAGACACAGAAACGGTCCTGGGGCACCCACTGAGGGCATCTGGTGGACAGGTAGAAGAGTTTCAAAAGGGGAATCATAAAGACGGACAGACAAGCTAGGGAGATCCAGGAGAGGCTTCTGTGACACGTGGAGGTATTCGGTTATTTGCGTGGGTTATTGCAGTCCAGTCTGTCATTCTATAGCCTGGAGACAGGCCCTGGCTTTCAAGAGCGGCATCATCAAACCCTCTGCCAGATGTCTGCAAGGTGTCAGAAGCGAGGAGCAAAAAGGAGACCGGGCCTTTCCTTTCTGACAAAATGATGCAAGTGTTTGTGAAAGGAGAGGGGAGCACAGTTCTGCTGCTGTTGCTCTCTCTCTCTCTCTCTCTCTCTCTCTCTCTCTCTCTCTCTCTCTCTCTCTCTCTCTCTCTCACACACACACACACACACACACACACACACACATTCACACACACACACACACACACACACACACCAACACACATCCAACAACAGTGGCCTAGAATAGTGAAAGCATTATATTGTGCATTGATGAACCCCCTGCACGCACAAACACACAAACACCCACACCCACACACAATTCCTCTACCCCACCCCTTCTTGAGGCACTTTAGACAATGAAGACAACAGTCTGTAAGCAACAACCTTGGCCTGAAAAGACTAGCAGTCCATGTGTGTGTGTGGTTTCATGGTGCGTGTGAAAAGCCTTAAATGCGAGTTTTAAGGCTGACTCAATGAAACAAGGGGAGGAAAAAAAAAAAATCCATCAATATTTTCTGTCCTCTGTCATCGTCTCAATTTTTGTATCATTTCAAGTCTTGCTTTTGCATGATTGTGTGCACCTATTGATTGACAACTGGCTCCAGATCCACTCAAGCCTCTTAAAATACCAGGCCGAGGCTTCAGGTTTCTGGCCCCGGCCTCGGGCCCCACTATTGTCTGCGTCTGGAAGGCTGGCTCCAATAGAGCCCAGCCCAGTCATTCCCATTCAGACTGCCTGCTTTGTGTACCTCTACCTCAGCTGCTTCTCTGCTACCCACAGGGCCCTGGCTAGGTGGGGCTGACAGGGTGTCAACACTGACAAGAACATGGCAGTTAGGAAGAGAGACAGGTAGACAGCACACAGGCCCAGGCGCCTATCGTGGCAGCTATTCTCAAGAGTCTTTCCTTTCTTATGCTTCTCACTCATCTTTTGTCCACCGTGGTGTTGGCCTTCTGTTCAGCTTGTTACAGCCTCACAACTTCCACAGCCAGGTTGTTTGTAGAGAGCACGATGGCTATCACTCACAGGCAGCAGCTCATGTTACATATATTTGCCACAAGATAAATGGGTATTTGGCAAATGATTCACTAAATTAGATCCACTACAGCTTTTTTCTTTCTTTCTTTCTTTCTTTCTTTCTTTCTTTCTTTCTTTCTTTCTTTCTTTCTTTCTTTCTTTCTTTCTTTCTTTCTTTCTTTCTTTCTTTCTTTCTTTTCTTTTCTTTTCTTTTCTTTTTTTTTTTACAATTTGATTTCTGCACAGCTGACAAAAAGGTTTGGAATTGCACCGGTTTTCTTGTGTTTAGTGGTCATGTATCAGTACAATCAGTACACATGTGCTTTTCTTTCACGCAAGCTAAACATGCCATCTCAGCTGTCTGCCCTACCTGACATTTTAATCAGGCTGAGTTGTTGCAGTGCCACATCCTCTTAGCCAACAGTCTCATCCGGAGAAAGCATGTAATGAAATTTGCCCTAAATCATGGACATCAGGCCGGAGGTCCAAAAGGTTAAGAGGAGCACAGGGTCAGGTCCTATATAACGCTCCCTGTGCAGAATTAAAAGGGAAAGGCTTCCTTTGTCCAAACCAACCAGCAGGTCAAGAAGGTCAGGAGGTCAGTGTCAGGAGGAAGGCCCGGCTCCTCCATCTCAACTGCTAAAACCCGCCTTCAAAAAAAAAAAAAAAGGAGAGGAATATCGAACACACCTCCCCAAAAATTAGTGTTGTTTTTTTATGGCCAGGGTTCAGATGGAGGCACACTGACTAGATTCACCATGCTTTAATCGGGAGAAGAGGAAGTCCATCTCTGCAAATACACACACTTTGGAGGTCAGAGGACAGAACCAGCACCTGTGACATTATCGTCAGTGTCTGTATGTGTTTGTATATTAATGGAGATGACATAGGGACAAGAGGTTTCAAGGAGCAAATTGGATTCATGTCAGACCTTCTGCTTATTGATAAAGATGACAGATGCTCACATAAGCACGGCGGGCCAGATTCAGACGTTAACACAGTTAACTGCTATTTGCTCACAGTGCTATTATTCTAAATGGCATTATGGTGGGATGTGTGGCTGCGAGACATGATGGTGTGCTGCTGATGGGCTCTGTTTGCATTTGCGTGCATGTTTTAATCTTTGAACTAGGAGCTGCTGGTCTCAGTATTGAATGGGCATACAGGCCAAATGGAAACAGTGGCAGCTGATTGAGACAAATGACATAGAGGCCTGACATTTCAACCGGGAGAGGGAAAGAGCGCAAAAGATGGACACTCTCTGTGTAATGATATCCAGCTGGCTAAGAGCCACATCAGTATTTGTTGCTTCCGTGGACCTACTGAATCATACTTTTTACACAGCTAATACAGCATTTTAGGGGGGAAAAATTGAATTAGTATGAAAATGTTAAATATTAACTCGCAAGTTCACTTATCTCAGGTCAGGATAAACAACAGCATTATCAGTTAAAATTGTTTGCTTCTGGTCTTGTATCTTCGGGGCAGATCAAGAGACGTCTGCTGTGTATACGTGAAGTGACCCTCATTCTTCTCGTAGAATCCCAAGTGCTCTCTCTCTCTGTGTCTCAGCCTTTGTCTCGGTCTTTACTTCGCTCTCTCTTATCTCACTCTCTGCGCTTGTTGACCCTACCTGAGTTGGTTAGTCATCCTCTCCAGGCGTCACTAAGGCAATTTCAAGGATTGCCATAAATCAGGCTAGAGGCTCGGCTATCAGTGAGTGACACATCAACATCTATTCAGCATTCTACATCTAACTTTAATGGGGAGCTATAAACATTTATGAGTATACCATTTGTGTGCAACTGTTTGCTCAAGAATCTCCCTAGAACTCTATCAGCGTCTCCTTATCGCGCACACGGTACTGCAGATAGAGTGAACGGAGACAAAATAGAGAGTTTCGTTGAACTGAATTCTTGGACTCGTATCACCTGTTGATAAAGACTGTCCTGTCTTTCCAGTAAGCATTGATTTAGTCTTACCTGGTTGATATGAATTGTCATGGGTCAAAGGTGCTGATAAGAAAACAGAAATGTGTGAAAACACATGATATCTTTGTTACTGAGTAAGAAAGTATAAAGTTGTCAAAGATGCGTGTCAAGAGATCTGTTTTTACAATGCTCCCACTTTGTAAACACTTTAATCAGATAAGGTAACACCATTGTGGCAATTAACCAGAACTGACAAAGGCACTTTTATATTTCAGACTCCAATAAATAAATACAGAAGTAAAGATAGAGTTTATATGCGGTATTAAAGCCGTTAAGAAGTTTCAATGTCAGTTTTCGCACACTAGCGTGTCATTTCCTCTCAAGGGTTAGCTAAATCAGGTCTGGAGTTTGTGAAAACCATTAGGATAAAACAAGTCCGGTAAGACAAGACCTTTGCTGTTTTTACACAACACTGACCAGCCACTGATGCTCACAGAGTACAAACAGCAGTTAATTTATCTTGTTGTCTTTATTGTATTTTATGTTTATAGTGCTATTGTTAGTCTCTGTTGTACAGTCATATATTTCCCTTACACACAGAGGGGTCTACTGTCTCATAGTGCAGTGTACCATATACAGTAGGATAGGTACAGTTACAGTGATTAATAGCAATTTAGCCATAAAGCATATCATAGATCATAATTGAAAACCTTCATGTTTTTTTAAGTGTAAAAAAAGTGCCAGTGCAGCTCTTCTCGGTACGGTGGTGAACTTTCTTCGCTGCTATCGATTAAAAGGTGGTGGAAGTGAAGGGGGTGGGGCAGGTGAGGCCGCATGGGTTTAATTAGAGCGTCAACACCACTGTGCTGCACAGGCCAGCTGATAAGGAGAGTAGACAGATGACAGGAGGTTTGCGAGGCCGGTCGGAGTCAGTCTTATCTTGGGGTGGAGAAAGACTGCAGCTGCCCTGGCTTCCTCACGCAATAGAGGGAGGGGTGGAGGAGGAAGATGTGGGAGAGTGGGAGAGGTTGCGAGCTCCCATTCGAGTACCTGTGAGTCATTGATATCTTCTTGTCGTGCTTTTCGGTGGCATGTGCCAAACTGGTTTAATCAGTTACCGACGAGATCTCAGTGCCACCTTGTGCTCCTATTTGCTGGCTGAGGATTAATTTGAACCCAGTCAGTTGTCAAAAGAAACCTTGAATTTTAGGTAAAAAGGCATTAAGGATGAGCTCCACTACTTTGCAAGGTTATCTGCTGTTGAAGCTGTGCTAAATCGATGATCTGGCTACTCTCTTAACAAAGATTCTATTGAATAAAACTGTATTTACAGTCCTTGTGCTATCCACTCTATGTCATCGTAATTACAGGATGGTTTTCATCCTAATCTCAGAAAGGCGGAAGGGTTAAGTGAAAAGAAAAAGGTGAGACAGATGTTCAATCTGTTTTTTATCTATTCTGGAAGAAGGGAATCGGATGAAGTGTGAGTAAATGGATGGCCATCTATTTCTGTTTGTGTATGCTAACATTTATGGGGATATTAAGTCGGTGAGTGAGATATCCATAAAGGGGGGGGGGGGGGGGGGGGTGTCTATATAGCAACGCTGCTGCGACTAAGCGTGTGTGTGAGTTACTCTGTGTGTGTGTGTATGTGTGACGCTCTGGCTCCTTGCTGTCTGCGCCTTGCTCCCCGCCGCTCATTGCACACCACATTATTTTTAACCCACTGCCTCCGAGAGGAAGCAGGAGACGCTTGGGCCTCTGAAGT
Source organism: Aulonocara sp. 'chitande type north' Nkhata Bay (assembly GCF_057382095.1). NCBI lineage: Eukaryota > Metazoa > Chordata > Actinopteri > Cichliformes > Cichlidae > Aulonocara > Aulonocara sp. 'chitande type north' Nkhata Bay. The sequence goes on from NC_141350.1 coordinate 46,200,203, forward strand.
CCAGCACAATGAGGAGCAAGCTCACACACACACACATGCACACAGTCACCAAGCTGCACACGTGTGCTGAAACACCTAGACACACACACCACGCTTTTAGGCTGTCGTCATCTGTCGACAGATACTGCTTGAGACGGACACGTACCTGCACGCACACTTGCAGGGAGGGAGACATTACCGTGCGTGTTTTCCTTCAACACCAGACATCCATCCTCCACCTTCTCCCAGACAGACAGGACAATACAGTCCCACACAGGGACAGCCTGCCTTACCTTGCACCCCACCCATCTCCACTGTGGCGAAGGTTGTCCCTGGTGACCCAAATCCTGCAGGTCACCATGGGTCACCGGGCTGTAAATGAACTGATACTAATTACAGTAAACAGCACCACATTAGAGAGTGTGTGTGCGTCTGAATGTGTGTTTGCACATGCATGCAAGTGGCGAAACTGGACAGGCTTAATTCACGGAAAAGGAAGGTCCACACACCAGCCGCAAGCAGCAATCAAGGGCCTTTAATTGTTCGCGTCGATCGTCATGGGTGGGGGGCAGCGCAGAGGTTTTGAAGCCAAGGCCTCTCGTCTATTTTCTCACTTCCTCTTCTAAACATTTAATCACCACTGCAGTGATTTGTGTTTGGATTTCAGCGCTTTAGCCTCAGGTATCAGCACCTTGAATACATGAAACAGATCTTCAGCTGTGTATTCGTTTCTGTGTGTCATCTGCAGTGTTGGGACTAACGCGTTATTAAGTAACGCGTTACAGTAACTACGTTATTATTGTGGTAACGAGCACGGTAACTAGTTATTATGCCAAAATCAGGAACGCGTTACTCGTTACTGGGATTTAGATAGGGTCGTTACTCGTTACTTCGTGTGGTGGCTATCGCGGAGCTTCCACAGATTCAGTAACATTAGCAAGTGGTGGAGGCAGCAGGTGGATGAAGGAAAAGGGACGCAGAAGGAAAAGAGACCCGAGGTGGCCGCCGGTCCAAGTGTGAACTGAACTTCAGGTAAGAAGTTATGACCTGCAGTCTCTCTGGGTCAGATATGAACCAAGTTTAGGTGGAGTTTATTTTCGTTATTCTGACTTTTTCCGTACTGCGTGCTAGCTAGCATGACGGAGTTTCTATACAGCTGGGTGGGTGCTATGAAGTTAATGATGTTTAACTTTATTTTGTTCATAAGTTATTAGAGTTGCCAACCGTCCCGTCTGGTATTCAGAGAAAATATTACGCGTTTCTTATTGAGGTGAAAAGGAACAGTTTGTCCCGTAATTCAGCTACAATGAAAAAGGCACAAAGCTGGAGTTATTCTGTGTCTTTACGCTGCACAGCTGCCTCTTCTTCTCTCATTCTCCCCCCTCCCTCTCCCGTTTCTACTTCAATCATGAAACTGATCAATGATCAGCTGATCGGCTCTCTTGTTTGTTTATCGCCCACTTTGCGCCGAAAGAGGAAACCAGCGGATGTCGCGCTAAACAACAGCAGCACGTTTAAGCTTGATCAGCTGTTGTTAGAATTTATTTAATATTAATTTCTAGTATCAGCTGATGTTTGCTGGAGCCACAGCTGTAAAAAAAGCTGCTGGTCATGATATGGTTTGGTTATCTGGTGAGAGGGAAACATGAAGATGAAACCAGGAGATGTCCTTACTGGATCATCAGAGCTGAGCAGGTGATGGAGAAACAGGTTTACCTTTTAGGTGACATGAATGAGTTGAAGTTATGAACTGTTTCTGAGAGACAAATAACCCCAGGATCCTTTTTTAGGTAGCTGACAGCTGGTAACTGTGCAGGTGCGGATCTAGCAAAGTGTGGCCAAGTGGGCATGTAGGGCATTAACAGGGAATGGGGGGCACAAAGAAATACTTTTCTTTCTTATTCTCATTTAAAATGTCTCGCTTTTAAAAAATAATTATCTGAATCTTACAACAAACGATTGATAGATTGATGCATATATACCATCAAAACAGTGTACATCACTGTCACAACAGTGTTTGTTTTCATTCAAAGGCTTTATGATTTTTCCTATAATGGTGGGCCAGTTTCTAGTCAAAATGCCCGGGCCAGTTTTCTTTCCCAGTCCAGCCCTGTATGCAGCTCATCTGCAGTCTGGTGTTACCTACATCTTCCTATTCAGAAGGCAGAATTTCTGAGTTCTGAGTACAATCGAAAGCACCACGACTGCAGTTTTTGTGTTGGATGTAAAAGGCGCACATGACTCTGTGACGTAGGCTAGAATCATGGCAGCAGTCAATGACGGTCCAGGCGTGGGATTTCTCTCGTGGAAATATGCACGTTATCATATCCTTTCTATTGGTAGGTGGCACAGTGCACTTGTGGCAAGTAAGCAAGCTAGAAGATTGGCAAAGTTATGGAAGCAACACATTAACAAGAGAATTCTGAGTAAAACCAAAGTTACTTTCCCTAGTAACTAGTTACTTTGAAAGTAACGAGTAACTTGAAGTAACTGAGTTACTTTTGAGAGAAGTAACTAGTAATGTAACTAAGTTACTATTTTAAAGTAACTTACCCAACACTGGTCATCTGTGTGCACTCACCTAAATCTTTTCGATGAAAGCAGTGAGCCACCTGTTGATTTGGCCACTATTTTCAAGTATAGTCTCACAAGACTCCAAGCTGTCTAACTGAGTCTTCTCTATGCAGTTTACCCTATCAAACGCTCCCATGATGCCTCACCGCGAAAGAGACTGGCTGACCGGCTGAGTGGTGCCTTGTAAGTATTTAACTCGTGCAGTACACACACACCGATGTGTACACGCACACATCAACACAGTCACTCAGTCAAGGCAGAAAATCAGATTGACTCAACCTCTAAAGGCAGTGCCACTGAAATCAGATTACAGATGAAGGAACCCACAATTTCCAGAGCACCGCATCCACCACAAATGCTTTGGCCTTGAAAACATACACCTCTTCCTCCCTCTGTTTCTTACCTATCTGACATACGCACATTAATCCACGTTCGCACACATGCACATTCGCTCGAAGGGAAAAGTGATCAACAGGGAAAGTGATGGCTGGGGGAAAATTGAAGGTAATTAAGTCCAGCCCTCCTTGTCTGAATCAATGAGATGAGGGGTCACAGACCCTTCTCACGTTGCACTCTTGTTATGCCTTTTTTCAGCTGCCTCTCTTTCTGTACCTTTTTATTTCTCTATAGACACTCACATACCTCATATACAGTGGCGTAAGAAGTGTTTGCCCCCTTCCTGATTTCATATTTTTTTATGTTTCAGATCATCAAACAAATTTAAATACTAGACAAGGATATCATGAGTAAACACAAAATGCAGTTTCTAAATAAAGATGTTTTTTAATACTAAGGGGGGGGGGAAATCTAAGCATACAAGGCCCTGTGTGAAAAAGATTTCCCCTTCCCCTACCCTGTTATAACATAAAATAACTGTAGTATATCAAATCTTTGGAAAGAGTTCACTTTCTGTAGTTACACCAGGCCTGATTACTGTCACACCTGTTCTCGAATTTAAATCACCTAAATGGAGCAGATCAAAAGATCATCAAAAGCCAGACATCATGCCATGATTCAAGGAAATTCAGGAATAATTAAGAAACGAAGTAATTGATATCTCTCAGTCTGAAAAAGGTTATGAAGCCATTTCTAAAGCTGTGGGATTCCAGTGTACCACAGTGAGAGCCAAATGGCAAAAACACAGAACAGTGGTGAACCTTCCCAGGACTAGCAAAAATGACCCCAAGAGTGCAACAACGACTCGTCCAAGAGGTCACAAAAGACCCCAGAACAACAGTGTCCCAGTCAAAGTCCTGAACTGAATCTGATTGAGATGCTGTGGCATGACCTTAAAAAGGCAGTTCATGCTCAAAAACCCTCCAATGTGACTGAATTACAACAACTGTAACATTGCGTGGGCCAAAATTCCTCTACAGCAGTGTAAAAGACTCATTGCCAGTTACTGCAAATGCTTGATTGCAGGTGTTGCTGCTACGGGTAGCCCAACCAGTTATTAGGTTTAAGGGGCAATCACCTTTTCACACAGGGCCATGGAGGTTTGGATTTTTTCCCCCCTTAATAATAAAAATCTTCAAATAGAATTTTGTATTTGTCTAATATTTTAATTTGTTTGCTGATCTGAAACATTTTAGAGTGATAAACATATAAATAATTAGGAAATCAGGAAGGGCATAAACAATTATACCATAAAAACTATATGTTATTACATTTCTATTTGACTTCTTTATTTTTTTTACCCAATTTTTTTAAAAGTGAGTTTTATTATTTGTTAACTCTCACTTTATGGGCTTTATTGGAACAGCCTTCACTTCTCTCCATGAGGACTGATGTTGACATCCTGCTTCACAGCCTGTCCAGCCGCCACAGTGTATAGCCAAACGCCCTGAAAGTGTCTGCCACATTGTTCTCCTACTTGAAAGTCAGCAAAGCTTTGTCAGCGTCCTCTCTCCTGTAGTCCTTTATCGTATTCACACGCTGTGCTGTATTTTTAGCCTCACCAAGTTCGTTCACATTGTTCCGGCAATTCTTGAGCAATCTTTCAGACCTCCCCACCTCCTCCATTGTATTTTTAGACAAAGGTGAAAAATGGCAGACCTGACGGGGAATAATGAAGGACCTTCTCCTGAATGAGGGTTGGGTCTGGCTTGAGACCAGACAAACTTTGTAAGGAGACAGTGTTAAGATAAATCCAGTGAAAAAATGACTTGAATAAAATCCACTGTGGATTATTTTTATTTTATTATAGAGTAAAGTTTTTGTTTTTTTTGTTTTTTTTTGTCAGTTAAAGGATAAAAAAGTGGACTTATTGTCCACTTTTTTATTAAAACACATTTAAAGAACAATATTGTAATTGTTACTGCTATTTGATACAAAACATGAAACAACAGTTTGCTGATTATGTGCTGTAAAATTATGATCTGTGTAACAACATATAATGATAAAATGATATGGAAATATGGCAGTTTTGTTGATAATGTCACTTAAAATGTTACTTAAATCCCCAAATTTATTGTTGCACAAAATAAAACAATTTTGCTAAGTGCTTATTACATAAAAATGAAACTTTGTTGCTAGCTACTGTACTTGTGTGACCATATTTTGAGGCCATTAGTTTGCAAAGTGTTGACAACCTGGCTAATGGTGTGGAAAAAAAAACCAGATTAATCCATCCATATATTTTCTTATCCAATTTAGGGTCACGGCAGAGGAAGGCTACACCCTGAATGGGTTGCTAGTTCATCACAGGGCCTATTCAGTGCAGGAAATAAATAGGTTTCTCAGAACCACTTAGGACTATACTCGTCACTTCCAGTAAGCTTATCTCACTAGCTCAAATACCATAAACTTTCACATCTTCTTCAAGTTTATTTGTACAACGCCTTTTACAGACACATCCAGCCTAAAAGATAACTATAATCTCTGTTTAATAGCAAAAAATGGCACCCAGAAGTATAGCAACTCATAGGTCAAGGTGGGATAGGCCGTGGCAGGAACAGGGCTATAACCTGCCCAATTAGAATATGCATGTAATGTTTTAAACCATGGTGACATCTGTGTACATGGTTATGTCTATGCATATGCCTCAGAGTAAGAGATAGCCAGATACATTCCACGGAGAGCAATTTACTCTGTTTTTTTCTTCTCTTTAGGCCTGGTTCTGTCTAGTTATAAAGAAGGAGGGGTTGGTGGGGTGAGAGTCAAGTCACTACTTCAACAATCCATGTTAAGGCAACCGTGTTTCATTTCCTGGTGCCTGCCTTAGTTACCCTTAAATGGCATTACCCATTGAAGCCAGTTAAATCACCGACAGTATGATTAGAAGGCCACTGAGGACCCAGTGAGTCTGGGCAACAAAGCACGGACTAGTCTTTAATTCAATTTATCTTTATAAACATACACATCTGCCTCTGATTTGCCACAAATTTTCGAGATGTCTTTTACTGCTTTGACAGAAAAGTTTGGGCTCAATTTAGTTTCTAACAAAAAAACACTCTCCCCCTTCCAGATCCACATATATCTGGATATTGATCTTTTTTTTTTCTCATAATAAGGTCTAAGGTAGTGCTGCATAAAACAGTACATAAACTATAGTCCTAATGGTGCATTAATGACTAGGATCAAAAGACAACTGTATTAACCAGGATGGTATAAATTTCCTGGGTCAGTGTATGGTTAATGAGGATGTATGTTTTCTGTATCAGAGCAGATATAGTAAAATATAATATGATGAATGAGTGCATTTGTGCTCTTTGACAGTCCATAATATTTTCCAGAAAGTCATCAAATGGATAGATTTTTACCTTGCTGCAGACAGATGTCATCATACAACTATCCTCTTTACCTCTACCTTGCATAGCAGAATAGAAATAACAATGATCTCCTAAATTAGCAGCTTGAGCGTCATCAAACTGTTAATTTGTTACAAAAAACACAGAAAGAAAAGGAACAGAGCAAAGGACATAACATTTTACATTGCTGTAGATTTATGGCTGAGGTAATATTAAGCAAAAAAAAGAAACAACGAGTATATAAAATCTCAACCTATGACAGCTGGAATAAGCTCCAGCACCCCCTCGGCCCTTAATTGGATAAGTGGTCAAGAAAATGAATGAAGGAAAGAATGAGTCAGTATGTAAAATTTCACCTATGTACAGTCTGATTTTGATCCTCCATCGTGACTTCAATGCAGGGGCGTTGTGGAGGTGAAATGAACAGATGGATCCTGGGGAGCCTCAGCTGTGGCCTGTTAGCCAGGTCACCACACCCGCCATTGTCACAAGCAAACTCAAGCCTTGCGTCTACATTCCCAGGTTGTGTTCTGGAAGTGCAGGTCATGCCCCTTCACCTTCACCCCTACCATAAGAAGCCAAACATGATGTAATTAGGGCCATTTGTCTAGGGACTAACTGTATCACTGGTAAATGATCTGCACTCTCATGCGCCCATCTCCCCAGACAAGGCTCAAAAAGGAGTAACTACAGTGCTCTTTGCCAATTGAGTAATCAGTTGGGGCAGACAGTGGAAACAGGCTTTTGTCATACCAACATGGATTTTTTTTTTAATCATACCCTCTACTTTCAAGTGAAATTAATTTATGCGCTCAAAGTGTATTTTTAGTACTTAAAAAAAGGCTTTTGACAGTTTTCTGATGATGACACTGTGTCACGCCATGTATGTATTGGTAAGCCACAGATCATTGGGGTGTTATCTGTGGCTGCATCAAAGGATGGGCAGTGGGAAAAGTGTAACAAATCCTTTGTGCTTATAGAATGATAAGCATCATTTATCACTGGAGAGTGCTGCTGGCCCATTAACAACCACGGCTCCATTAGCACTATCTGCGAGGCTTTTATAATGCCTTGTCTGCCCGCATCTTTACGTTCGTAAGAGGAAATCATTAAACATTGTTTGTGTGAGATACATGCAGCTTTTTAGGCTATCTAGCAGCTAGGCTATGCTCTCATGGGCCTTTCTAGCTGAAGATATGGGAAGTGTTTTGACTTCCTTTATGTAACAGCAGTGAAATATCCTTTGAAATGCTGCTTATTTCTTCTGTCCATGAAAACCACATGGTGTCAGAAGTCATAAAGTTAAGGAGTGTGTCTGCTTGCACCTGTTAGCTTTACTTTGTAAGGTTTAAAAAAGCTATGTTCACTGGTCATACATATACAAAGCCAAAAATAAATGTCTTTTCTCCTTTCTCCTCTCACTCCCAACTGGTTGCAGAAGATGGCTGCTTCTCCCTGCGCCTCATTCTGCCAAAGGTTTCTTCCTGTAAAAGGGAGTTTTTCCTTCCCACTGTCACCAAGTGCTCATCAGGAGTCGTGTGATTGTTGGGGTTTTCTCTGTATTACTGTAGAGTCTTTACCTTACAATACAAAGTGCATTGAGGTAAATCTTTTATATACATTTTTATACAAGAAAACAAAATGAATTGGAAATGAATGCCATTGATAAGTAAAAAAAAGTCTCTTCCCAAATATTTGGTTTACAAGGTACACATCAAATATATCTGTATGTCATCAAGTGTTTATTGTGGGTTTCGTTGTGATGCTGAAATGCAGAATTATTGGTTTGGATGCCCGGTTTAGCTTAGTTTTTGTAACTAACATTATCCGTAACTATTTGTGTTAAAAAGCAACTTAAGAATACATTTGTGTTGTATTTCCTCCAACACTGTAAGAGACTTAACAGTCAAAGGACACATGGACAAAAAGTAACATAAAAATCTTTATAAAAATGATAAAAGTAGAAAAATGAAGTTGTTTTAAGAAATGGTGGGCCTGTAAAATAAATCTGTAAAGGAGATCAATGTAACAACATTCACACAAATGCTACTTATGAAAATGCAACAAGAACAGTCAACAAAGTATACAGTAATGGATAAACCACTATAAAAGTAAAAGAGAAAAATATCGGGTACAACAAACACCTTCAGGACTCTAAGAAAAGGACTCTAAAAACTGGATTCTGAGGTTTATTATCTCTACTTTTTGCAGTGTTCAATAGTTCCCACAGACAGCCTTTACTTGGATGTGCTGTCCATCAGTCCAGCTATATCAATTTCAATGACTTTACTTCCACGCAAGAAAACAGAACAATCCATTCGATATTGGACAGTACCTACTCTTATTTTGAAGGTTTCGTCTTTCAATGTTTGGGTTGTCGTGGCAGTCCTCTCACATCGCACTTACTGAAAAAAAGGAGCAGCTTATTATTGCCCCATTATATACTACGTATGTACAGCATTATTTATACATTTATTTTAAAAAGCATGACGGCACTTCCTTTCATGCCCTCAAGGACATGCTTGTGCACATGACTCACTACACGCCATAAATGCAATGAAAGTCCCATTTCCAGTAAGTGTTTTCTTTCTCTCCATTTATGCAGCAAAACTTTATTGAAAGTAGAGGATGATGCATTTAGTCAGCCAGTGCATATCTCAGTGTTGGGAATGACTGGCTCATAAACAGTCAACATTGTTGGCATTTGAAGAAAAAAGAAGAGTAGTCTGACCCTCAATGCATTGAGCCCAGGTTATCTCCATGTTTCTATACTTAAATGCAGATCTGATCACATCTTCTGAGCAATTCATGCGAAAAACAGACAATTACAAAGGGTTAACCTACTTTTTTCCTTTGCCTCTGTAAGTAGTAAGTGAGAAGTGGAAGTGAAAGATTGGGGAGGGATGGCCTCTCACTCAAACAGAAGATGAAGACGGTTATGTTTGTATGAACAGACACTGGAGTTCATTGTACTCCACACTTCCTGCCCCCCCCCAACTCTCCATCCCCCCGCCAAATGAAATGACCCCCTACACAATCTGGTGAGGTATCTTCATCCATGACTGTATGCACAGACACACACACACACAGCAGGATTTTGAACACACAAATACACATACCCGCACACATCCTCTCCCGCTGATCAGATGACATCATTAACAATCATTACTGGGACACCAGGAAGTGCAGAAACCTCCGGCTCAGAGTCTGGCTGCATGGGATCAGGTTAGCCAGCCTGAGATGAAAGATTTGAAAAGGAAAGCACCCACCAAAGCTATTTTACTTCTGGATTTCATCAGTGCCTCAGTGGTAACAGAAGGTACAAAGTATAGATGGTAAAGTTCAAGACGGAATCTAACCCACCGCCACATTTTGTGTATTTTATATTCATGGATTTCCTTAAAAAAAGTACTCCTGAAAGCATGGTTCATCCTTGTTTTCTGTGTGAAAATCAAAGCCATGCTTCGAGCTGTTTGTTTCTTATGTTTTGAAAATGCATAAGAAGCAACCATCAAATATTAAAGCATGTTTACATTGTTATAAAAGCACAGAGTTTATGTATATTCATATTTGAGGTTTTTCTGATGTTGCATGTTTCATTGGAGTTGGACGATCGCTGTTTTCTTATCCTGTCAATTTAAAATGCATACAGGGCTTTGCGGTTTCCGTGGAAGGGTTAGCGATTGGAGTTGAGTCGGTGTGTGTGTGGTGTGTGCTGGAGCCGTAGTTCCTCGGTAACACGCCTTCCCTTAGGTCCCAGAGAAAGCTGACACACCAGCCCTGGGTTAGTCGGTGACAAGCCCCTGGCAAGAAGCTTCTCTGAGTCCACAGGCATCTCAGTAGCTGTTCTTGTATGACACTAACCACAGCTACCGCAAGACAAGCAATACTGCTGTTGCTGTCAGATGCTGTGGTATGAGGCACGCAGGCCTTTTTGTGAGGAAAGCAGCAAGTGTACATAGGAATTCCCTTGATGTCGGGGGCTCGGTACATGCATTCGGCTCCGCAAACAAATGTACACGCATGTCTCTATGATTGATTCTTTGCTCTTCAGTTCATCTGTGTCTGTGTGTGCTAGGCCTCAGATCTGAAAGCGCCACTAGGCAGGAGAGAAGAGTGACCCCTACTGTTACAGAAACTACACACCACCTCTGTGGAGGTGCAGTAACACCGTACATAGATAATGACTCAGTATAGGGATAATTCTGTGAATAAAAGGTGATCGTGTTTACGGCTTGTCACCTAACACATATAAAATGTGATGTCACCGTGTCCACAAGCTGAATGATCGCCCAGTATTTAACAAAGAACACTGTATTTTGCATGTGGGTTCCTCCCAATAACCTTCACTACACACAATGATCATCAGTACACATCACAGCCAGAAAAGTACATTTATATGCTCCATCACCATCCACTTGAGCTTTCTGCTTTTTTTATGAATAGGGGCTATGATTGGAGCAGGGAGTGCTGGAAATCCTTTGAAAAGGGAAAACAAAAGGTCTCCTCTGTTGTGATGAAGCATACCTCTCAAGAGACCGGCCTGGGCCTGACTCAACCTTTCACACAATCAAGAGCCAACAATACGGCAAACCCTGCCCTTGCAGACCTACTATTGTACTGGAGCGCGCTACAGCTGTGGAGAATCACATTTAGGTGTCAGAGGCAACAAATGTTTCTTTAATTGGAATAGTGGTATTAGCTCATGTTTCCTCCCCATGCTTTATGAATCCCCTGTGCCTATTGTTTGGAAGTTTGCGTTGACGTCGCCTTGGCGGCCCCAGCTAATTGAGAGAGTGTGTGTTTGGACCAGGTTCAAGAGGAATAAGCGTCTCTTGGCTTGTGTGTGTGTGTGTGTGTGTGTGTGTGTGTGAGAGAGAGAGAGAGAGAGAAAGTCTTAGTGCTATATGTGTCGTTCTCTTATGCATTGTATTTAATGCTAAGCGAGCCTGCACACACTGGGGCTCCCAACCCCCACCTTTCAGCACTGTCACCTAATCTGGAGTTCAGGCAGATTAAATAGATACAAAGAGTAATGATTCGATTTGATCTGATTTATAAGCAATAAATGGATTGCCTGTTTGTTGGTAATAATAACAATATTTGACTCTATTTAAACATAAACAACTGAGTTACGCAAAATATGTTGTTTTCAGATCACTGTTTGGCAGATTGTAATCGGGTTTTGATTGTGCCGAGGAAAACTGCCAGGAAAAGAAAATTCCCAAATCTGCGTCTAGTTTGTACTTTTCTGTCACCTTTGACCTGATGTTTTTGTTATTTTACTTTAGTTTACGTCAAGAATGTGTCCCTATTGGCCTGATAACTACCTGAATTTTTTTGCTCTCCTCTTATCTTTCCTAATCTTAGCGATGAGATTACTGGTAATCTAGAGCATCAAAGACACACAATCCCTTTCATAATGTGGGATCTTAACACTGGATCAAGACAACTTGCCACAATCCAGGTCATGAGCTTGGATAAGAAAGCTTAAGACAAAAGGGAATTTTTGATTTTTTGACTTTCACTAAATCATTAACTGTGTTAAATAAAGCTTTTAACCCACAGAGTAAATAATATAGAGTGGATGAAATAAGTGCTTTTATTCGCTCACTCCCACAGGTAATTATTTTATATGAAGACGAAATATTCAGGATATCCTGATCCAGGATATTTTTCCAATTTCTCACATCTATTAAAGTCTGCACTATTACACAATGCCATGAAATACATGATGTAATTTCTATACTGTAGACAGCGACCCTCTAACAAAATCTGCCAGAGTGCCTTACATGAGCATAAACATTGTAAAGTACAAGGTGTGTAAGTAACATTGATCAGCGGTAACAGGAATTATACTTAATAATCCACAGTAACAGCGTGATATGGCTCATCATATTTAAATATTTAAATACCACAAATCACACGAGACAAATATTTTTTACAAACTGGATGATTACAGAGGAAAATTCTGATCTTATGTTTAAATGATAAAGAAGAAAAACTGATAGAAAATTGACAAAAGAATGTGCAGTGTGTTTTCTTTCATCTTGAGATGGAACAGGTGCTGCGGGTTTCCGAGATCAGTGTCAACTGAGGATTATAGCATGTGTTGCTGAGGGATTGCGAACGCAACTTAAGATTTACTGTCATTGGAACTGAGATTACAAATATGGATTAGGAGCGGAAGACAGAGATAGTGCTAAAGTCGCAGGATAATCTGTCAGTGTCCCTCAAAAAAAAATACTTAGATGAAAACAGAGTTGACATAGGTTTGTCGTGTGCATGTGCATTTGGATGTATTTGGAATATGCATATGTGTCACTGTGAATATTTTAGCTTTAATAGCAGGAAATAAACTAAATAATTCAAGGTCTCCTTCTAGAAAATATAAATAACAATCTTATATGAGTATATTACACACATTTCTTTTTCTTTCTTTCTTTTTTGGCTTGTGATCGGATATCTGAGGTTTGCTTGCCAAAACTAATGTGATCAGGGCATAGTGAGTGTGGTGGTCCGAATGTGTGCGCATGTAAGGGCTTGGCTCAGAAGTGAGTGGTTTGGAGGGAATTCATTAGTGTGTAGACAGGTGGCTAGTGTTACACTCCACTAGTGAAAGTCAGCAGCCCGAGCTGTCCTGTACACCACTCTCTCACTTTCTCTAACCCTATGGCTCCCCTCTCGCTCTCTGCAAGCAGTAAAGCTACACCAGCCAGGATGACATTTCCAAAGACAGCAGGCCACTGATTAGAAAATGGTCTACACTGAAACAACAGCCTCCGATCTTTATCAAAGTTTAACATCCCTTCCTCTCTCTCTCCCTCTCTCTCCCTGTTCCTCTCCAACCTTGCTATCTATCTGTCTCGAAGGCCTGTCTCTCTTGGGAGCCAACTATAAGTACTCCATCAGGCAAACCGCATTAGTGTAATTTCGTCCCAGGAAATTAGCAGAGCAGAGCGGCGCCAATTAGAAGTCAATAGCTGGCTTTATTAATCGAGCTAGCCATTGCACTTGATTAGATTAGGCTGAGCCTGAGCTCTGTTTGTGTGCATGTGTGTGTGTGTGTGTGTGTGTGTGTGTGTGTGTGTGTGTGTGTGTGTGTGTGTGTGTGTGTGTGCACACGTGCATACAAATGTCTTTATGCGCTTATTTGTCTGTGTTTATGTGCATCCTTGGCTGCATGAGTGTGTGCTTGTGCGTGTGGCCTCACGCAGAGAGCGGCAGGTGCTGCTGACTTGCTGATCCTGTCTCATTGTGACTGTCTGCGGCTCTGTTAGAGCCCGGTAATATGTTGATATTGACCCTCCTCAACTGCAGCCTCTTATAAGACACACTGCAGAGCTCCAGGCATCAGTTTATACAGAGACAAGGCAGCCAATTGGATAAATTAAACTGCCATTATTACATTAAGTATTGTAATCATATAGCTATAATTAGTGGCTACATCAGGAGCATAACATCAAACCATAACAAACAGATGATAATGTCAGGAATCAAACAGTCTCACCATGTGAACCCATTCTACTTTTGTGTCTTTGGTGTTTATGATTACATTTTTTGGATTACGTGGAAAGCTGTTTTCAGTCACACAGATTAACATAGATCTGGGGATTTGACAGCTTAGGTGGCATTATTCACCAAAACTCCAGCACAAACAGAAAAAATCTTAAAAATATGGATACATCCCTGGGTATAACCCCTCAGAAGATCTTCTACATGTGGATTAAAGTGTGAATTTCCTGTGTCACTGCTGCCGCTGCCCATATGTGTAATCTCAAAATCTAAGCCCTCGCTGACAATCTCTCACAAACTTGTCCTAATCCGTCCACCGTATCTTCTGGCTAGCACCTGTTCTTGAAGGACCTAAACATGCTGGAGAGAAAGGAGGCTTGGGAAATAGTGCATACTGAAAATTGTAATGAAAAATTATCACTATGTGTGTTATTTCTGCCAGCCTGTGGATAGGTCAGGTTGTACTCTGCCTGTATCTATCATTCTTTGCAAAAATAAACCTTTGTAATCCACTACCACCAGGAAAATAGAAACAAAAATCACATGAAAAGAGCCTAGCTTTAACCAAACAAACTTGAAACTAGTGCTGGAATAGCTTGTATACAATGAAAGTGAAATACAAGGAAAATATACAAAGAAAAAATATACTAAGAAAGAACCATAAGCCTGCAGTTTTTTCTACAAAGTGGTGCAAGATCTAATCACAGTTCAGCGCTGCCACCGAACAGGAGGCTTGAGGTGTTGAATTTCCAGCTGAAAACACGAGGAAATCCAAGGCCCCTGTGTGACTTTAAAGCATGGCATTATAGAACCACAAAATGATCAACACTACCAAACCACAGAAACCCCACTCTCTCCATGCATACGTACACACACACACACACACCAGCACTGGCACCGATCTCACCATGACCAACAGCGGCAGCCCTTAAGCCAATCTGTAGATCCAGGCGCCACGAAATTTCAAACACAGCTGCCCCACTTGGATTAGAATTCGTTGCGATCTCTGTTGAAAGAAGACAAAATTGGTATTTTTACACCAAATGCAGCTCATCATTCCATCCAGCTATATACATCCTTTCATAGCCGAGACCCCAAAACAAAATCGGGCTTCACTGGCCCAGAAAGGACAGCTCCCCCTGGGCCATGTCTGAGAGGCTGGTAGCTAAGTTGCTTTGACAGCTACATGCTTTAACAGATGCAGTTCCCATCCAGTGAGGCAATCTCTTTGGGAGCAGATAAGCTACGGAGAGTTGGTGTGGCTACAGTTACACGGGTTAGGGGGAAGCAAAAGGTGACTATGGTTAGCTTGTTGCTAGCCTTACTGCTGGACAGAGCATGTCTACTGTCATTGAGTTCATTATAATTACGACTGTGACCTCATGAGCAATATAGAATCAGCAGAGGGGAATGCTGCAAACGGGATATTAGTCAGTATAAATGGCACATTGATCTATGGACAACACATTCCAGGAGCTATAAACATTGCTGCAACAGCAATCAGTTGTGCATCATGCCAAAGTACTTTGCAAAGTGTGGCAGTCTTACACCCCACCTACAGATTGGTTTACAAGCCACTTCAATCCCAAATCTAATCACAGAAGCAACAATAGCTGCAAAGGGAAACTAAGCAAGAGGCATTTCATATTCATCTCCCTTGTGTCAGGTGGACTAAGTGCCAGCAGTACTCAAAGGGCCAGCGAGGAAGCAGGTAATGCTGCTGAATGCGAAACAGGCTTAGGTTACAGAGTAAAACTGAAATCATCGATCAGCCCTGCCACGCGGGGATCGTAACTGTGCTGTCTGAGATATAAAGTATAAATCTTTCTGACAAGAGGAAGTGAAAGAATTAGGAAGGGTTTTTCGTAGTGAACCTATCACACTGAAGACACATCACCTGAATGTAAGTCCGAAGAAAGACAGTTTCGTTCACAAAACCTTAATCGCAGTCCTTAAAAGCCGCTTATAGAACAAACTGTGACACAGAATAAAGCTTAACTCATATGACATATGAATTCCCACAGTAAATAAAAAATGTTCTTATTTTCTTTTATTTCTTTTTTAATCCCCAGCACACATTCAAGTTCAATAAATACTCAATTATGGCATAACCTTTAGGCTTATGCCCTCTATGAAAAATTCCCCCAAGTCTGACAAATAGCCTGTTCCTTTCCCAGCCCCAACAAACAGCGCCATTCACACTGGCTAAATCATGTGAAGCATCGCAGAGACATGACCAGTTCCTAACCTCATCTGTGTGGACTCCACTGTGCCTTAGGAAAAGAAATGTGAGTAAACAGAGCAAATCAGAACGCAGACCTTTTTAACATGACACTTACAGAGTCGTTGATAGCCCCAAATCCTCCCTTTCATAAATGAAAGGCAGGATTTCACTCTTTGTGGGTGTGGGAGCATTCACACACCCTCAAAGAGAAAAAATTCTGGCAAAGCAAAATATATCTGTCTGTATTGCTGATTGTAAAACATACAAACTAAATGAGAAAAGTCAAATGCTACTCTATGCGATACGAAGGCTAGAGGGAATAGGAGTTTCTGAGGCACAGCGCCTTCTTCATCAATTTTTCATCTGGTGTCACCAAAAACTTGGAATTATTTGAAAGCCTTCAGGCACCACGCTCATGAGAGTGCCTGTATGCGTGTTTCTGGGAGAGAAAACACCAATTATTAGGCGTTGCGTCACGATAGAAGCTGTGGCCTGTCAGGGCATGTCTTGCTACTTATCTGTCACCGCTAGTCTGTTCAGCGTCTGCAGGTGGCTTGGAATGGTGTCTCTCAATACACATATTTGCTGTTCAAGCATGGCTTGAACAACAGAGAGGTCAGCCATCAAGATGACCCTGATTGTCAACCTCAAAAAAGATGCTTTAGAGGCTTTTTACCCCAGAGCCAGACGGCCAGAAACTCGTTCTTAGCAATTATCATGTAGTCGAAGAGCAACAGTGATTTAGCACAAAATCTTTAAAAACACAGCTAGTGTTAGTCATAATAATGCCTAATTGTGATAATTTCATGAAAGCCAATTTTACCATTTTGAAAAAAAAATGGTCTAAAATTGAAAGAAAAGTCAAGCACTGACGCATTTCTGCAGCTATTTGCTGTTTTCCAAGCTATAAATCATGTTTGTGATAGAGCATTGAGAAACTGGAATGTGAGAGCCTGACAGTGATGGAAGTGAGCTGTCAGACAGGGCGTCGGGCAGCTGCCACACAGGGTTGATCAGCCCTATGACACACTGAGAGGCCCAGCCTGTGACATGCCGTGTGGTCCAACAGGTTATGAAAGCAGGCAGGATGGTGTTGGGGAGACAAGAACCAGGGGCTGTCGGGAAGAGAAGCAAAGACAAGATGTCATGTTCGCCATGTCGACGAGGTACCACCATCTTTGATTTTGCTGCAGTGAGACAGCTGTGAACAGGGTCTCTGTGTAGCAGTGGTAGGTGTGTAAGTAACGCATTTCAAAAGCTGAGGAGTCTGTATGCGTCTCTATACAACTGTTTTGTGTGCTTTATCAGAAAGCAGCTGATCTCACCATTTCTAACATATAACACACATTCAAATAAACTATGGAGTTTGAAATTTTTTTGCAAGGCAGCAATTTGTTGTACATACTACAGAGTTCAGTTTATTCTGTTATCTGTTACGTTATCTGTCCTTACAAGGTAGATTTGATGACCAACTTCTGAAAGGCCTTTAACAGATCTTTAGTCAGATTATTTGGGCAATAAAACAACAATTGTGCAAGAAGAGAAATTTATCAGAGTTGCTCAGTGGGGTTCTTCATAATGATTCTCATGATGCTGAGAAACTGAAAAATGTCTTTGTTTTGTGGGTTTCTGTTCAAAGGCAGTATTCACAGAGCTTGTTTTCCAGCATCTGTGGGGCTTGCCAATAGCTTTTTCATGGCACAACTGATTTTATGTAAGAATGGCAGGGGGAAGCAAATTGATGTCTCTATCGCGCTCTGTTATTTTGTGACCAGGCTAAGTCTGGTTGCATTTAGAAAGTACTCTGAGTGACAGCCGAGTCATAAATTGGAACACTGTTGTGTTTTTGTAAGTATATTTAGAGAACTTCCTATACTCATAAATATGGAAGACAAGATATGACAGTTTTAGTCAAACTTTTACCTGTAGGTGTACAAAAAAAGAGAAAAAAGTACTTAAAGTCTGTCTCCACATCAAACAAATCAGATAAAGACGGGGAGGAAAACTATTATTTCAAATAAAAAATCGAGTTTCTGTTTTGTTTAATGGACGTCTGCCCTGTCAACTTTGTTTCCTAGACAATGATGAACTTGATATGTTGACTTTTTTGTCTTTTTATATTCATATTATCTCTCAGAATGATAGGATTATGAATGTATTAGGTCACTGTGTTACTTTTTCATGCTGTTAAAATAAAATGTATTATTTAAATAATAAATGCTGCTGTGGCGAGATAATCAGCAATCAATTAGATGATGGTAACAAATAACAGAAAATCATTGATCAATAAAACTGCCACATTAGGAGCCTTGTACAAGGCATAAAAAGCACTCATTTTTAAAAGCAAGAACATAAATAAATTTAATACAATGTTTTAATTCTTTGAATTAATCTATTTTACTTTATTTCAGTTTGCTTTTTGTTTAAGTAACGTTGGTATATTTTAGGGTTTCTCTTCATTTGAAAATACTAACTAATCCATGAAACTGACATTCTTATTTAAGCCATTATTATTAATTATTTATTGTGAGTTGTGTGCAAATTGAAACTATATACATATCTATATTAACTTTAATACTAATATCCACCCATCTATCCATTTTCAAAAGCCCAGACCTCCCTCTCCCTGGCCACCTTCTCCAGCCTTTCCAGGGCAACACCAAGGCGTTCCCATGCCAGCCAAGAGATATAATCTCTCCAGCGTGTTCTGGGTCTGCCCCCTCCCAGTGGGACATGCCCACAACACCTCACACAAGAGACGCCCAGGAAGCATCCTTGTCAGATGCCTGAACCACCTCAATTGGCTCCTTTTGATGTGGAGGAGCAGCAGCTCTACTGTGAGCCCCTCCCAAATGGCCAAACTCATCACCCTATATCTAAGAGAGGGGCGCTTAAAAGTAATAATAAATAAAAATAATAAAGATAGCATGCCACATAGGGTTTTATGGTTATATGTGCATTAACATACAATATAAACTACTTATACAGGTTTATTTATTTATTTCCATTCTTGTACAACCTCAAACTCTAAAAGAGTGTAACGGTTTTCCCAGTCTGTTTTCGTCTCCACTGTACCGTATTATAATGCTATTGATTCACGAGCCCAGAGAAGATTGATACATACATTTACAAGTTGTCATGCTAGGTGCAAATTAACTAACCCAGACCTCCAAGAGGACACCATACTTGGTGAAAAACAAGTGGTGTTATCAGGACCATCTGTTGGACATTTTCCAGACACAGCAGAACTAAAGTCATCAATTTTTCCAAATGATCACAGCACCTTAGGGCTATGTTTAAGGCGCCTCGTGAACTTTGCGATGGGGGCATCCTCTCACCCACACATATTCTTGTGATACCATTATGCACATACTGGCAAAGATCTCATACAGTTCATCTTGAGTAGATAAGTACTGTACAGTGAAGTCATGCACAAACAAACAATGTTTGCTAAGATTTGGGGACAAACACAGTCAACACTCAGACACAGACAAATCCTGGCTGTTCCTTTCATGCCCTGCGTGACTGTTTACCTAAAATCCATCCCTTGTTAAATCACAGCCTGCTGCTGACTGAAAAGTTTAATGATACCTGCAGGCTCTTATGAATTAGTGTCTGCTATAGAAGTCATTCATTTCTCCGCTCTCAGTCTTTCCTCATCCTGCCTTGGAAGGGTAAGGGTTGAAGTCGCGGTCAGGACCCCTAAATGGGGTTGCCGTTCCTGTCTTTCCACCAATCACAAGACTGGCTTTTGAGAATTGTTAGAGTAAAGTCAGATGCTGTACAGCAGAAGCATGATTATATACTGTGCCAACAGTGCAACACACACATACACACACTGTGCTCCAGATATTTTCTAATATTTAAGTACCAAAGCATCCTGTCATGTGCATCTAGATATCAGATTTCGCATGAATCTAGTCACTGACAGCTCATTGTATCCAAACCCATAAGGCAAGTTCATCCCTAAAGCTTCCTAAATGATTTCATTGATTAGCAGAATATTCATGCTGGCAGGAATTAGTTTAACAAAAGTCCCATTTTGAGACAGTCTGATGGAGTTCTTTAATATCATTTCAACATATGAGGGTTATATGAGAACTGATCTTCACAGCAAATTTGCCATATTTGAACTGACGTCTTCATGTCAAACAACCTGAAGAATAGAATGAGGGACGTATGTGTGCGTGCGTGCGTGCGTGTGTGTGTGTGTGTGTTGGGGTGGGGGGGGGCATGTAGACTGAATTAGCTTGCGGCAGAGTGCCTCATGCAGTAACAGACAGGAGATCAATATTTACAGACACTCCCCATCTTTAGACAGCATTCATGTTAGAACGAACAAACAATCCTTACTGCAAAGGTAATGCCCAGCCCACACATTATACTACATGTTCGCACAGACAAAAGTACACTCTCTTTCTGTCCTCCCTTTCCAACCATACAGAGACACTATGCCCTGAGACAAAAGCACAGGTAAAGGTTGACAAAGGGTGTCTATGGGTTCTTTGGAGTCACACACCCACTAGCCGTTGTCTACATTCACCCTGCAATTATCCCCTCACAGACCTAATTCTGGCAGTTAAGTGGCTGGCTAAAAGCATGTGTACACAAACAGGGCCAGAGAGCAAGGCTGTGAAGGAGCTTTATCTGTCAGCTCCATCACACACCTGATAGATGGCCATCGCCATGCCTGACAGGAAGCTATTCAATCTGACCTCACAGGTGACTTGAACTACAAGCGTAATGCATGCTTGCATACGCACACAGTCACACAGATACACACGCAAAACAAACAAGTGAAATACAGGTTAAGATAACCTGCCGGATCATAACAAATGGCCAAAGGCAATTTTTGCACATTACAATTTGTCAGTCAGTAGCAGCAGACAGATTTGTGAGTGTCAGCAGTTAATACAAATGCGAGTGTTTGTTTCTGTACTCACTTTAGCCAACTTCATTAAAATCCAAATTAATTTAGTCACTGTCTGTAGTGGAAAGGCATACTTGGATAAAGCACACACAGGATGGAAAGAAGGGACTGGACCACACTGCTGAAATCACAGCCTTTAAGTGTGCAAACAGTCTAACTAATGTTGAAATGTTCGTCTGTTTGCACAGTTAAAGGCTGTGAATTAATCAATTGAGTCTCTGTCCATTCTGTACTTTCTAAAAGTGCTGCCCTTCAGCTGAGAAGCACCTGATGCAGCCACATGTAGCTGGAAGATGGAAAAGCCTAATATTATTAGAAAATGAACACAGATCATAAAAAACAGCGTATCTACAAAAAAACTGAGAAGCATACACAAGCTGGCAGAATGGCTCCACCACGTCCAGCCTCAAATTTGTCATGTTACCCTGGCTAAAGTGAGCAAAACTAGCTCTAATGGGATGGATGAGGGATGTAACTTAAGCCAGTGTGAATGGACTCATTGTTGCTTTGGCTTAATTAGGCGTGACAACCGAGGCGTGAACAGATTCCCATCATTAGGCCCCCTAAAAAGCCCATTAGAATCAATGGTCCACGCTTCGGTCAGACTTTCTGTCTACCAGCCAGCCAGCCTCCTGCCCCTTTTGCAGAACACTGGATAAAGTTACAGCCACCCAGCCACGGCTAACTCAAACAAGGCAACTCTATAGCTGCGGCCCTAACACCCCAGATAATGCAATTGACGCCATGTTCAAGGGAAAAGGGGAGGATGATGAGAGAGGTGGAGACATGTGGTTATGGCTAAAGTGTGCAAGAAAATGTGTGTACAGGAAAGTGCACGATTAAGAGAGTGAGTGTCCAAAAAATAAGGCAGTCTGCACGACACAGAACTGTACCAGACAACTGGCAGCCAGTGTGGCTGATAAACTGCAGGGATTAGCAGGCACTTCTGGAGCCCAAGTGGCCCTATCAATACAGGACCAGGGCCATTGATCTGTTGTCTGGCCGGGTGCTGGGGCTAATTCCTGGACCTTGGCTATGAGTGCTCCTCACTAGGGAAGTGGGAGGAGGGCGGAGGTGGGAGAAAGTCTGGCTTTCTACTAGTGGCGCCATCCACAGACCCGACTGGATTTGAAGGCTCAGTGCTTACTATGTACCAACTCAATAGCCCCATTGCCACAGTGTGACTGATGTAGGCTCATTATTCTCAGTCTATGATATTAATTGTAACATTCATATTGTAAAAATAAGTTAATTTTCATTTCAGATATATTTTATGTAGACAAACTAACCCTGGTGTGCAACAAAACCACAGAAAAACTGAAACTCAAATGAAATTTAATTGGCAAGTTTTAGAATGTCAATAAAGTATGAGTACTATTTGTCATGTGATGGTGATACTCTGTGATGTGCAATTCATTCAAAGAAGTTATATCAAATTAGAATATCAGAAAATCACGCTCAGAATAAATCATTGATTTATTAACATACTCAGAAAAAAAAGATGAATTATTTGGTAAAAGTTACATTTCCTTCAGTTTCCCGAGTGTTGTGTAGAAAGAGAATTATGCTCAAATAAACTTAAATGACCATATTACATCAGCCATAATATCACTTAAATGCACAAAAGTACTATTATCACGATATTAGAGGTATCTGTAAGTAAATGACTCTTCCCACCTTTTCTTGAGCAGCTGGCGGAGCAGCCTTTACCTACACCTTTAAGTAGATCCTGTCCTTCAAAGGTATGGTGTAAGTGAGAAGCATGGGGTGTTTTTCGAGGTGCGACTGAAGAAAGGAAGAAAAAGAAAGAGTGGAAATGGAAGTTAAGGATGGACAAAAAATAAGCAGCTGTTTCTTTCCTCATCATGTGTGGCATACACGTTACTTTCTCTTTACTGCATACTATTGTTTTCACCACTAAAAGCACACAGACAAATCTGACCAACCATGACTTGCAGCAATAAAATGTGGTAAAGCCAATTAGTGCAACATAGATGTAGACAACATAGAAAAATATTAACAGTAAAACAAACAGAGTTGAGTGAAGCATGACTTTATTACTGTGGAAAAAGAAAAAGGGGGAAGAATGAATAATAGACTGAGTTTAATCCTGCTACCTCATTTGGTACTGCTGAAGCCAGAAGATAAGCACCCACTGCTTAATATTTAATGGCTGAAACTAAGTGACTACCTGCCTGTCTGTTTGACTGACAATTTTATTCTGCTGCTGACGTTGATGGCATAATTGTACAGCTACCTGAGATAGTGAAGCACACACGTGGCACATCATATATTCATATACGGCGCATATGCACGCACAAAAGTTATTTCATCATTTATTATACATGTATTATTATTTTATTAAGTTATTGTATTAAATTTACGTTGTGTTCGCCATTCAGAATCTAACAAATAAGACAAGCAAGCTTTGTGAGGCTTTACTCACCCATGGTGAGGGCTTGGTAAAAAATACCAACATGTTCACAACGCGCTGCTAAAATAATAGGTTCAGTGCGAGTCCTGGTTATCCTCCAAGTGTTGTGAAATTGGTGTAAGCACAATAATCTAATGATACTAGACTTTAGTGGCAACGTAGTAGTCGGGACTATTCACTACATAAAAATGACCAAATGAAACAGTGGAAATGAAATTTAAAGGTTTTTTTTTTTTTATCAATTTGTTCTTTGAAGCAATTTTCTACATTTTACTCACCCACTGGCTCCCAAGATTAATGACCTGGTCTTCAAGACAGGAGCGGCATCAGTGTTAGGTGGGAATATGACCTGACATGTTGGCCATAAATTCTCCGTTAGATGACGATCTTCAGAAATGGATGACTGTACTTCTTGTCAATAGATCTATTCATATTTGTTACCAGGGTGCAATAAATGTTACTCAGCCTCTCATGAGTGGAGAATGAGGAAAAAACTTTGCCTCACAAAGTTCACAGGCGTTATCCTTTGAATACCATTATTGTATATCATTATATTAGTTTTGGCATGCTTAGCTGTTATACCAATAGATCAATTAATTTTACATAAGCGGATGGCTCAGCTTTTACTCTTCTAGAGCCAGCTGACTAGTGGACAGTGCTATCTAAGCTGTTTCCATCTACCCACAGTTTCTACTTATATGCAAGCTGCTTTGCAACCCCCTCATTCCCGACTGCTCCTTTTCTTTTTTTTCTGGCTCATTCACTGTCATTACTTTTGCCATTGGTGCCTCCTCTGCAAAGGAAAATATTACTAAAATATTTACAAATTAGCTCTGTGAATTTATAAGACGAAAGCTGAATGTATAATTGCCAAGGTTTAGCCCAAACGTGGCACGGGCCCCTTCAAAATTAAAGTACACAATTAGGTCCATAATTTGTTGGACAAAGACAGTTTTTGTAGTTCTGCTTCTGTACACTAAAACAGTTAATATGTTATTAATGTGCAGACTTTAAGGTTACATTCAAGAGGTTTTACAAAATGTTGCATTAACTGTTTAGGAATTTCACTTCCCATTATCATTCTTGTACAAGTTCATTTGGATTTCATCTGTCTATTTATTTTTATTTTTCATTTTTTCAGAACTCTTTCAATTGTTTTCTGGCAAAGTCTAATCTAGCCTTCCTGTTTTTGAGTATAACCAGTGGTTTGTACCTTGCAGAAAATCCTTTGCATTTACATTCATGGAAGCTTTTTTTGGATTGTAGACCCTGACAATTATACCTATATCTATTCAAGATTGCTCTTTATTTAATTAGATGTTGTGATGTTGTGTTTCTAAATGTTGGAAATAATTCTGTTGTTGTGCGTTGTAGCTGTGTTTTGTGGTCTTTCAGACCTATTTGGTGTTGCTGAACTGGTAGGTGGATTCCTTATTTTTAATTTATTTTATTTTAATAGATTGTTGATTTGGCATACATCTGAAATTCAGATACCGCATGACATGAAATAAGAAGGGAACACACCACACCCGATTATGAAACTGCTGGTTAGTCAATATTGAACCTCTGAAAATAAAGGTCTTTGTTTTAAAATGGCTGTCATTCCTGAACAGCTGATGCAGTACGCTTTTAAAACCCCTTTAACTGAAGTCGGAACTTCAATCACATCTTTTTGGCCTAAAGTCCACTGTGATGGTGTACAGAAGCAAAACTACAAAAACTGCGTATTTGCCGAGTTATGGACGTAACAGCAAGAATGTTCTGCACAGCATACAACAAGTAAACTGCTTTATGTGGGGCGTCATGTATTTATGGATGTCACTCTTGATATTAACATGTGCTAACTGATATTTGAGGTAAACAACCACAAATCTCTCTATTGCAGACTAAATTGGTTGGATATGAAAACAGGTGGGGCTTTTAACACCTAAACTTTACAGCTGAATGCCGTTATATGGATAGTATATGGTAAGAAGAAAAGTATGTGTTCTCCTCTTATTTCAACCCCCATTCCACCTTGTCACCACTTTCCCTCTTTCCCCCCCTCACTGCCCTTACTGGGTCATCTCCATCTCTCCATCGAGTCTCATCTTTCAGTAGAACCATCTCCCTAAAATCAACTCAAAATAACTTTTCACCTCCAAATTCTTTCCAGAGACATCCGCTACCTCTCGGCGCCCTTTTGAGAGAAACCCCATTCATATTTGATTCACGTCTGAGCAGAAATGGCAGTAATGTCTCCTGTAATCGTGACGAGTGTAATCAGGCGGGCTTTTGATGGGCTAATGCTTGGACTCGCATACCACTAGTGTGTCAAGAGTGATATTTTATTTGGCAGTTGTGTCACATTTTTTCTAAAAAGCTTTTCTTTGATTTCCAGACAAAAAGCTCATAAGGTTCACTTGACATTTAGATCCATTTTTCCTTTGTTTTGGCCTTTTTTCTGTCATAGCAGGGGGAAAGAGTTGGTCTCTGAAAACAGATTTCTTTATTCCCGCAATGTATTGCTTTTTATTTTTTATCTTGGGTTGAGAATTTATTGCAATTGTTGTGTTATATTTAATGTGACTGAAGGAATATGAAGGTATACGTATTACAGAATCCTTGTTGGGGCTATATTTAATTTTGAGGTTTTTATATCAATTTGTTCTTTAAGGTACTTGTTTCCTCTGCCAGTCTGTATCACAATTAAAAATAATGGGAAAACGCTTTAACCCACCCATATACAGCCTTAGATGCTCATGAGTGCAGTAGAGAATTGCATTGATGGAGAAAATATCTCTGATGGATGGGGTTGTAACAATGCAACACACAAAAAGAGTAACCATTTCAGCCCACTTACACAGACTGCTTTATTTACTCTTTTTCTGTTATTCCTTGTAACAGTATAAGAAGGTCTAAACCATTTTCTTTTCTTTTTTTTTAGATCATTTAAAGTGGTTAACCTATCCTCCAGTGGCCTTGCTGTACTGCATGCAGGAGCCCTACATGTATTGGTATTGGTATTACCAAAACCCAACAGCACATTATTAAAAAAGGAGATCTTCTTACAGGTGAAAAACGTCTGTGAAGACTGCGAGAGAAAGTGTGGGAAAAAATGTCAGCGCTGAAATGGCTTTAATGTGTCGTATAATCGCAACAAGTGTGAAATCAAGCGGGTTTTGATGGGCTAACTGTTAAAGTGCTCCCCACTCACATGTCAGGAGGGATATTACATTTGGCAGCCTTGTCACGTTTTTCGTAAAAAGCTTTTTTCTGGTTTGCTGACAAAAAGGCGCTCTTGAGATCCTGACGACATTCACATCCATTTCCTTTTCACTTGAGTATTAGGGAGGCGGCTGCAGCCAAGCAGATGTTTAAGACCCAACCTGCATTGATCTGGGGAGGGGATCTGTTCTAAATCAATGGGAATGTCTTGACTGACTTTCCTTCTTCCTGCACGGGAAGAAGAATCATTTCATTGAAAAGAATCATTTCAAAAAGGCCAACAGACAGTTCTGAGATGAATTTATTCCCCACAGATTGTTTCTGCCTCCGGCCACAGGCACCGTGTCATGTGCACGTACCTGTATGCACATGACTTTGTACATGCAACCATTTAAGTTCTTGTCTCCGTGCTGTTTGCTGTGTGTTATGAGGCCTGGAATCTTTCTAATCAAACCTGACACCAGACCAGAGGCCCCTTATGTCCCTCACTAATTTCACCAGCAAATGCACACCAGCATCCCTCCACCAGGCTGACAAGGGCCAGACTGGGGGCTCCAATCAATAGGCTCTGATGATAAATAGCTTCCAGAGCTGTGCCAAAATGATTACTTCTCAGCCATAACCTGTGCAGAGTCAGCCAACCTGGCCAAGCTGAAAAAACTGGATGGCGGTTCACCCTGAGACTAAAACAATTTCATACTTACACATTTAGAGACACACATGCTGAAGAGCCATAAACAGAAGTGCCATCATAACCATGAATGTAATGCTTTGATGTGCTCACTCATTACCTAACATTTCTGTAAAAATAACCAGTTTCTATGGCGAAAATTCGAAAACTTGCTGTAAATAAAAGCAGTGGCAAGTTTTATATTTCATGAGGATTTTTTCATTTAGAGATAAACCAGGGGGGCATGAATGTTCCAGCCTAAACAAACTCAGGATGCCAGAGAGTGTGGGTCTTAAAACACATTTCCACCAGAGATCAAGTGACTTCTGATTAGTGCTAGCTGAAGTCCTGGATATCCTCCTCCTCAAGTTCATCCACATTGATTAGACAATTATGCAGGGAAGTCAACCCAGACTCTGAAAGAGATATATTACATCCGCTTTCCACGAACAAAAAATGTGCTGCTTTTTTATCCATCAACAATAAATTCAGTATTGCTAACATTACAGGGCATCATTATTCAAGACCAGCTCTCCTTTGAAATCTTATCTACTGAATTTTCTGTGATTTTGAAAGATGCAATCCACTGCATTCGCCATATGTATTCCTGCAACACCCAAATGGACCCAGGCGTGTCTCTTCTATCCTAAATCATCAGCTTCATTGATATAAAAGAAAGATGTGTTTACAGAAAAAGGGAATGAACTCCATCTCGTAAGGCCATAAATTATTTTTAGCGCTGACACATAGCTAACACCTGCAATGATTTCCCAAATGGGCCTTTGATTGCAAACTGGGGTTGCTCACCTTTTGCGGGACGTTTTTTCTCCTTTCATTTCCCCCTGCTTTTCGCCGCCTTGTTCGCCTTGTTGGGGAAGATGTTGATGAAGAATTATGTGGTGTTTGTTTTAGTTGGGAGCTAGAACATATTTCATGGTGTTAAGGTCATGAGGCAAGTCAAATTCTATGTGGTGAGGAGAGGAAATATGAGCCTTTAAAGCTCTTTAAGTGATTCCCTCACTGTCTTGGCCTTGGGGCTAGACTGAACTTGTTTCAACACACCCAAACTGAAAAAGACCCAGAGTTATACATCGACGGGGAAGTGATTTGTAGGTGGTTGTTTGGGGGGGAAATGGTGGCAAACTTGAAGCACAGCATAAAATTATTTTGGGGCACATCAGTGATTAACACTCCAGCAGTTACCTGCTGTAGCGTGATCTTATTGGTTGGGTATGAACAGAACAACCCAGTACAGTCTAGATGTCTGTAAGTACAGGATGTTTTTTACATGTTAAAATCTGCTTCTCAATAGCCCTCTTTCTCCCCCCCCCCCCCCCCCAATTAGAGTTCATTTTAGGGACATGACCTTCAGAGTGATAAACACCCACTGATCCTAAGAAAAAAAGAAGCATATCTGGGAAATCAAGGTTGGGATTTTCCTGCTGCAGGCAGTCAGGATATCAAAGAAATTGGACAGGCTAGTTTAAAGTAAACCAATCCAGGGACATGATAAAGAGGGAATGCCTAACAGTAGTGTAGTGACTGGTTTCTGTGTCCGTGCAGAATCCCTTGTGCCCGTTTTGGACCTCCTCCAGATCAACTCAGATGAGTTCTCAGGGAATAAAAAGGAACATCGCCCCAGTGATCACTGCATAAGGGAGATTCAGTGTTACGAAGAGAAAGCTCATTAAGGGATTTCACACATGTGATCATATTGTACATGTATGAGTGGTTGGAGGCCATGCATGGGAGTCTTTTTCTGTTGCTCCCCCTTCCCCTCTGGTCTGCTCTCTGTCTCCTTCACCTCATCACCTCTCAGTGTCTTTGCCACAGACAGGAAAGAAAGCCACGAAGACCATTGCAGCCTGATTTGTTTAAGAGCCTGAGTTTTCCCGTGAGGTGTCTCCTTGTGTGTGTGTGTGTGTGTGTACGTGCACCTGTGGGGGACGATGAGTCAGTCAACAAGGAAAAGAGACCAAAGATAATACTAGATATATTTAATTGCATGGCATGTTTGGCATAAGTCCTCGGTGAAGTGGCAGCCCGGATGAGACCCACGGCAGACATAGTGCACGCATA
The DNA here is from genome assembly GCF_057382095.1 of Aulonocara sp. 'chitande type north' Nkhata Bay. Classification (NCBI taxonomy): domain Eukaryota; kingdom Metazoa; phylum Chordata; class Actinopteri; order Cichliformes; family Cichlidae; genus Aulonocara; species Aulonocara sp. 'chitande type north' Nkhata Bay. The sequence continues at coordinate 46,229,564 of NC_141350.1, forward strand.
CACAAACAAAATCACGTATGCACGCATTTATCCCTGGAGTGGGTCCCTCCTTGTCAGGCAAGTGGTGCTACGCTTTGATCTTGACACTGTGGGTCAATCCAAGCCCGCCTCTCTCTCTCTCATCTCTTTTTTTTCTCGCTGTCTCTCTTACACTTTCTCCCTCTCTAGCTGGCTCTGTCTCCCTCCCTCTAGCCGTCTGGATGGCTGGCCCGACGGCCTTGGGGTGTTTAGGTTCTGGAGGTATCCCAATTTCCTCTTCTAATCATGACATCATCTTGCCTAAATAGGTTAAAGATGTGGCCAGGATATTCCCCACTTCCTCTTTCTGGCTTTGCCAGCCACACCAATAGACACTATTAATTTTTTGAAAAACAACAGCTGCTGGAACAAATGGAGGAATAATGCATGTAAGTGCTGTTCTGTTGAATGGTTAAAATCATGCACAACTGTACTCAATATGTTAACATTTTCAGACTGGGCTGTTTTTGCATTCTGTTAGTGTTGCGGGGTAAATTGGTTTTAGTGCGGTCCATATTCAGATCATGAGGTAATCCAATAGTCCATCCGTTCATCAGCAGTTTGAAGATTGTGTCCCAGCCTCAGACTTGATTAAAGGCTAAGGCTGATTAGAGGTGAAGAGTAGCCGAGGCCTGCCTGGCCTGTCAATAGCTGTTAACTTCACCTCCACCAGCTCAAGTAATCACACCAAGAGTGGCTCATCTGGCTTACTGAACATCTTCTCTTCTCTTCAATTCTCTTCTCTTCTCTTCACAATTTTTCACCTCTTTGCTACAACACTTTACTACATTAAGTGAGTAATGAGAGAAGCCCAGATTACAATCAAACTCTTCATTCTCTGCCAGGCAAACATCTGTGCTCCTCCATCAAGCCCATTATGAAACAATGTTAGTGGAATGGTTAGATCCAAAAATTCCAGCTGAGCAAAAAAAAACTTTAACTTTACAGGATAAGCTCGTTCATATTTTGTGTTTGTGCTTTAGCTGAATGCTTTATTCGAATATCCACATGTTCTTTAATGTATTTAATTAAAACAAAGCAGTGGTGTGAATTGTGTAATTAAAAAACAGGGAAAGATGTGGAAAGTGAACTACTCTTTTTAGGCTCTGAATTCTAAGCCAAGTGAAGAGAAATTGTAAATTTTTCCATGCTGCACTCTGATACCTTTGTTGTACTTGCACTGTGTAAACAGAAACCTGGATGCGTCCACAGGTGTGAGATGACTGAATGCTCAAACTTGTCACAGTGTTTATTGTGATTTATTGTGGCTTCTTCTTTTGTGAATACATGCAACTGAATATGTGCAACTGGTACTGCTGGAAGTGACATGCATACTTATTGTGCTCAGGGGGAAACAAGATACAGTACCTGCCAAAACTCTGGAGTGCTATGACACAGGCTTTTATCGCAGTCTTATAGTCTTCACTCTTCTGAATAGGGGTTAAAATAGTTGGGGTATTCCCATAAATATTAATTCTACTCTAAAACATGGAATGTATTGTCTGATATTTTCCGATAATATTTTTTCTCTAGTGGCAGCTTACTGCTTTCAGCCAAGTTTATACTAACTGTATTGCTCTAAAGTCATGCAACATAATTATAAGGAAACTCCTCCCAGATCAAAGAGGAAAAGAAAAGCACAAAGCAAAAGCACATCAGTTAATTCCATTTCTAGATCTCTACCGGGTTATCTTTGCTGTTTAAGTACTTAGGAAAAGATTATTGGGTTTCAGGGTCATATTTTGGTTCTTTATCAAATTAAACAGGATCAACTTTGCTTGTATCCGAACATCCGGGCTTCATGAAAGTAAGGTCACCTGCATCCTTGAATCCACTGAAAGGTTTCCATCACTGTGAGCTCTTAACATTCCTATCCACCTGTTTCTGCTAATTAAAGAGGGTCTCATGGGCTCAAAGTTGGGAAAGGTTCATATCACATCCTACGCTTGGAAACCTGAGCCCCGAATTTGAAGTCCACAGAGGGCAGCTTTCAACCCAAAGTAGGTCTAAAAGGATGTACAGCTCTTAAAGCGATTTCAGTCTTCAACACTTCTCTCCTGAATCCAGTGTCCTAGACTGTTCATTACCTCCCCGAAGACTTTAAATAAACTCTAGAAAGCGCAACACACACCAGGAAGCGTAAATAACCATAGAACTCCGTGTTGCATTTCTTTTATATGACAATATCAAGTATCTTTTTTTTTATCTCTGAATTTCATTAGACACACGCCTAATGATTCAGGTTAGACTTTTATCTTATGCACATGATTTTATCCACCTTAATGTTGTTTCCATTCATCTCTATACTGTATGTGAATGTGAAGATTTTGACACCAAATCCTGGAGCTGAGTCTCTGTAGAGCTGTGACAGTGTGACACGTTGCGCTGTGCTAATAAATTCTTTACAGCTCTTAACTGCAGGCAATGTGCAAACCATCTTGGAATTATTTTCAGACCATTATCTATAATTTAAACCTAATTAGTTTAGCTTCACTGGTGACTACCTTGAAAGCGTTAGACTATCTGTGATTTCATTATTTACCCTTTTTGTTGTCAATGTTGTTTAAATTAACACCTCTTTAGCATACAAGAGGCAGTAATTAGTCAACCACAAGACTAGTACAAAGGAAACTTTTGAAGATTACGTGAAAGTAGGCTAGCGCGGCACTATTTCGTAGACTGGCGAGGAATATGGCACAGTGTGTTTCGCATTAGGGAATAAGAGAGTGACACTGTGCTTGAACCTGGCATGTAGTAACATTTATGGTGGTATGAGAGGTGGTTAAAGTCAAACTCACACAGCCGTTTTTCATTCTTTTAACTTTTTCATCTTTCAGCAAAGCGTGCTCTGTGGAGATTGTACCTTTGTGTGTGTGTGTGTGTGTGTGTGATTACAATGAGGAAAATTGTTGGTGCCTCAGCAACACCTCTAGGATTTACTAGAACAACACAAACACTTATCCACCAAAATAAGCTCACCTGACATTTGCAAAAGACAGTTTTCTGAAGGCATTTCATTAGAACTATAAACGTACCGTAGGTTTGATGACCAGTTAGCATGTGTATTTGTGCACTTACGAGCATATCTCTGCTTTTATTTGCAAAATGAGAAAGGTGGGAGACGTGGGGAATTGGATTCCTTCAAGCCTGCTGTTCCTAGTCAGTGCGGCTGCAGACAGCTGGGCGCCCACTACAGTTAAGATCAGAGGCCTTGATAACCTGGGCCCTGATTTATGGAGAGCAAGCGGCCTCTGCAATCACCTAATGAGGTAGAGAACGCAGAGTGTTTACATGTTTATTAGACAGCCAAAACCAGCTGGGGACACTATTTTCCACCTTCTCTGTTCTTCTCCTTCTCTCTGTGTCTTAACAGTTCATTAACAAACTGTTGTTGGAGAGCAAGTGATAGTTGAACCAAACAATAAGTAAGGCTAGCTGATGAAAAGAATGATGGGGGGAAAAAACACTTCTTTTTTTATTGCTGCCAGTGAATAGTCGCCTGTGAAGAGACACTTTCTTTCTTCCAAGTTAGTGTGCCTATTTTGTTTCCACAGCAAAACTGTGCAGCACATATTTTGTTGGTAATTCAGTTTGTCTATATATATAAATTTCACCATTGCTCAGTGGAAATGAGATCTTACGATCCCTGCTGCTGGCGAGTCTGTTAAAACAAAAAGGAGGAACAAGCGTGTTAAACTAAGGCAAGATATGCATGTGAATTATATGTGTTTCCACACGCACATCCTCTAAATGTTATGGTAATAAATGATAAAATAACACACCGAGATAAACAGCAGGGCAAACAAAGACACTTTCCCATCAGCGCCTCCGTAATCCCTCAGCACCTGGGAAAAACTCATTGCTGTCCAACAACGTTAACTCACAACAGATCTCCTTCTTTCTCCTTCACTCAATTTTTTTCCCCCCCCATTTGGCCTTGTAAAACACTCACAAATCAAGTTCGCTTTACATCACAGTTCTGTAATTGTTGTTTTTGTTAGTGGGAAATGGTTATGAGGGATTCCATTGCTCGTCTTTTACCGAGACATAATCCTCGCTGCTGCTTGATTATTATTGTTCTGGGCTGAGCACAAATGGTGAACACAAGCCAGGTACGGTGTCAGAACCTAACCCGAATATAAAGGAGATCCACAGGGGCCTGGGCTGTTCTAGAAAGGACCTGCAAGACCTGCAAGATGAAGAGGTCAGTATAATCAGACACACAGCAGCTTATGATTTAAATTTACTTAACAATACTTTTTTTTCTATAGCCTCCTGACCCAGGATTATATTACTCCTCATATCTAAGTCTCACAACATTGCGGGAGAAGCGCTACAGAAATTCATCACTGCGTGTTTGCTGTTGGGCCAGTTTCTGTCACTTACAAGTTTTGACAAATCCATGCAGTGAAAGTTTTTTTTTTCATTTCTACAGTGAATGCTGAATGCATTGAAAATGTTAAACATTAAGCAGGAATTATGTATTAAACAAAGCATGTGTATACTTTATATAAACATAATGTCCACTTTAGACCAGCTCAAATATTCGATATCACAATAAGCTAATCACATGGCAGCGATTTAGTGCATTAGGCACGTAGACATGGTCAAGATGACCTGCTGAAATCTGAAACATCAGAATGGGGAAGAACGCTGACTGAAAGTGGCATGGTTGGTGGTGCCAAATGCGCTAGCCTGAGAGTTTCAGTAACTGCTGATCTACTGATCTTCCACCAAAACCATCAATAGTTTTTCTTTAAATTTATTTATTTTTATGTTGGGGTTAATTTGTTGTCACATCCAACAACAAAGTACCGAGAAGCAACAGCTGATCAGCCAGTTTGGGAAATGTCAATAACTCTTTAAGTTTACTCATATGAACTCACAAAAAATGAACACTGAGTCTTGCGCAAAGGTAGCAAGAGTACAGAAAGGTACAGCACTGAAGAAACTTTATTATGCAAGCAAAAGGGAAAAAGTGCATAATTAAAAAGTAGCTCCTTAAAGGAAAATTCTACCTACCATTTTTGTAGAAAGGTACCCTTTTGCTATATTAATATAATAATAAAATAATATTAGTACATGAGAATGCCAATATCACTCAAATTTAAACTCTATGAAGGACACATGCAGTGAAGGGAACTTTAAAAAATAAACTATTTTCTGTTGCCTACATTGTAGAGAGTGACTTTGCCTCCTCACCTAAGCAAAAAACTGAGAACAGTCAAGGGTTAAAGTGGGATTCAGCATGTGGGGGAACCCTAAGGTCTGTGTGGTGGCTCAGCACGGGGAGAAGAATCACAGCTCCCAATAATTTCTAATGTGAGCTTCAAAGTACAGGCTGTGATCAGCTGACCTGCTGCTTATTGTGGATTTACACAACTGAACAAGATATACACAATTTCACAAGCTATTATGGTGTCCAACCCCTACAAGACAAGTTAGAATTCAGTGAATTAATCTAACCATCATCATCTTAAGTGCAAACTCATCTCTGCTACACTAACCTGACACTGACCATGAGCATCACAGTCACTGTGCAACAGTCCAACACGGTGCTTTACTGTGAACTGAAATTACCTGCCACTTTTTAAAAAGCCACTCCCTTCATGTGTCCTCCTATCCGATACCACTAGCTATTCTGAAGTAACGCAAACCCAACATACGGACCCTGCAGTCCTTCCAGCCCACTTCAAATCCCAAGTATAAACGCTATAGATGATACCATTTAACCAAAAGTAACAAGTCTGCTTTTAAAATGTGATAAGTAGAAAGTACAGATATTTGTTTTAAAATGTATGGAGTAAAAGGTTTTCAGGGAAATAAATACTGTAGTAAAATACTGATACCTGAAAAAGTGCAGTTAACTTCCAACCTCTGGCCTTATGTATACTCCCACCATGTACACAATCGGCTCTTCTGCAGAGAAAATGGTCCTTGGCCTCAGAAGTCAGCAGTTAACAGCCTCTGAGAAGCTCATTGCTTTCTATATTTGATGTAACAGACACACTCAGCTACAGTTTACAGGAAACCTGGTAAATGAAAGAAACCCTTTTTAAGTTGGGTGATAGTTGGAGTCCATACCATGTGCTGAAATGCCCTCAGCAGCGCAAGGTGAACAGATGTTACAAGTGTGTAATCAGATGATTGGGCTTTCACTAATTCATGGCAGAGACGGTTTAGGCTGAGCCAATGAAACAAACAAATGCTCGGCACATGTGAATATTCCTGCTGGAAATTGCTGGAGAAGTACTTAGCCTCTAATTAAAGAATGTCAAGGGTGTCCCAAACTGTTATCAAAGTAAAAAAAAAAAAAAAAAAAAAAGATCAATTAGTTTTGCTCATCTCAGAAAATAGTAAAAGAATCCTCTGGATGAGTAAAAGAATGAGAAATATTATGGCAAAGATGCACAAGAATAAAACACATCTCTGAGTGATTTGAATGGTGAACCTTCACCTAAAAGAGAAACATGTAAGCAGAGCAGCTGAATGCTTTTAGGGACTCACAAAAACTAATAGCATAATAGATACCCTGCTAGTGGTAACTAAGCTCGATCATCAAAGTCTGTTATCTCGTTTTCTATCTTATCTCTCCTCCTTTGCCCTTAGCTGTCGACCGGCCGGCGCTCCATACAGCCCCAGTCCTAACAAATCACTCATTTTTTATACAATTACCTCCCGCTCCCTTCCTGCGCATGGCTGGGTGCAAGTGTCGCTCCGTCTGCCTGCCCATTGTGTGTTAATTTTAGGCCCATTATTTTCTGTAACAAATGTGCAATGGGCAGAGTCACTTTCACATTAATAGTTTGCACCCAGAGGGGAAGTCTTCCCCCTCATCATGGATCAAAGGTCTTCTCTATTGTATCTAACTTCCTGTTTCCCTTTTTAGCCAATGTATGTTGTTTTTTCTCACTCTCCCAAACTGGACCAAAAAGACTCGAGCAGTTTTGGACATTGCTGTGAGTGAAAAGCACGAGCAGATGCCCTTTAACCCTCTTGGTGATTGCAGGAGAGCTGTCAGGTGAACTGCAGAGCTAGGAGGAGATTAGAAGAGATCATAAAGTGAAAGTTCATGCTGATACCACAGATCCATGAATAGGAGGAAAGTTTGGATGCTATTGTTGTGCTGTCAGCAGAGGTGTCTGAATTTGACAGAATGCATTGTCACCTCTGTCTTAACCCCCACAGACTTGGAGTTAGCAGAGCTGAGGAGCAAAGATTACCCCGACCTTGGTTTTTACAAAGTACGCCTTTGCCAAGTAAAATGCAGGAAAATGCTTTATTTTCATAATCCTTTGTTGGCAGTACCCATTCACCCCGTGGGTGTGAAGTTGAAGCCAAGTGCACTTTTAGTTGAAAGAGATCAGCCTTACATATAACCTACAGTGAGACAGCACTTTCGATTGGTGATTTACTGTGTGTCGTGTCACAGGAAGCTGTACAGTGTAGCAGAATGGAAAGACCCTTATATCGCAAGGCTAAATAAATCTAATTTCATTGTGAACCAGTAACCCAGTAGTTGTTGCCTGTGATTCACAAAGACACATTGATGGGGAAAAACATTCAGTCATAAGTCATATTTATATGACTTTAATTTACATTGTTGGGAATAGTCGCAGGACATGCCATGACAGTCAATCAGATGATGGCACAATTTTTAACAAACCAAGGTTAATGAAGACATTTTGTTAACAAGTCATCGTGTGGGTGTTCCAGTTCCAGTTCAGATACTTTCATTAGCACACTGCTATGGAGTCTATCTATTATTATTACGTCTGTCACATTTCCCATTATAGCTGATTTAGGCTAATTTTTTTAAGGGTTATGACGTAACCTACATAAGTGGCCTACTTAACATTCATCTTTGTGCGCGGTGTTAATTACCTTGAAATCCTGGCCTCGTGTTTTATGTAGTTCCAGGCACAACAGGAACTAAATTCTGGGACTTTCTTCCCTCGTGGATCCCTGCTTTTATTTTTCACTTTTTTTACTTTTTCATTCCATTGCAATAATTTCAGCAATCTCCGTCCAGGAATTTGCTGACATACATGAGTCCTTATATTGATGCTCTGATTATTATTCTGTCACTGATTCCTTCAAAAACTGCAATGACAAAGTAACCTCAGAGTAATGCATAGGAGGAATACAATCACAACCAACATGACATCTAGTTACACTTCCAAGGTTTCACAGGGGTCTGCAATTTCAGTGTACCTACCATGTGACCTGGACTTAATGCCCTATGTATAAATTCCCTATTATTCATACAACAAGTACATTTCAACTCCATAGTTTTGCCTCAAATAATTGAAAGTTTTGTACTAAATCACAATTGAAGCTTTTGACTAAAACTTTCACATTATAATTTGCAAATATTTAAAATGTCCAGGAATTTCCGTCTAATGAAAAAGTTGAGCTCTTTTAGCTCAGTGGGCAAGCAGGCAATGATATGCTACATGGCTGGAGTGCAGTGGCCTTTTTTTTGCATGTCTTCTCTCTATCTCTCCCTACTTTCCTGTCTATTTTCACTGCTCCACTAGACACAAAAATAAAAAAATGCCCCCCAAAAGAAAAACGTCTATTGTTAGCTAGCTAGCTAAACAGTACTGGTTTTGCTAGGAATCCTCCTTATGCTGGCACAAAAAAATTGTTTTTTTTGCAAGGTACCGTCCCTACACACTGCTCCCCGGGCGCCCAGTGGCTGCCCACTGCTTCACTGAGTGAATGGGTTAAATGCAGAGAGGGATTTTCCCCACGGGGACCAATAAAGTACACTTTCTTCTTCTTCTTTCTTCTTTATGCAACCAAGGTTTTCCACACACAGCCGAGTATTATGTCAAAGATGAACCGTACACAAAACAGTCAGGCTATCTGTGTTTGTGCTAAACAAAAATGAATATAACAAGGAAGCAACAAGGAGACATTTCTCCAGACATCCTATGATAAAGGCCACACATGGGCAGTGTTGCCAACTCCACAGTAAGGAAAATCGCTATTGGCTGTCCTAACAGTCGCTAAATGACGTCATCGCCTAATTTGCATAATTGGTCATGCTAATGTAATTGCAACCTAGCTGTTAGAGAGAGAAATAACATCGTGAAAGAGAGATAAAGTCAGTAAAAACCGTCTTAAATCCATTTATAATTTATATCTTTTAGCAATTATTGTTTTTTTAATGTCACAATTCCAACCCTGCTCCTTTATCCGGGCTTGGACCGGCAAAAGTGACCCGAAATAGGCACTCTGGTGGAGTTACTTTGTGTGTGTGTGTGTGTGTGTGTGTGTGTTTAGAAGTATTTTAAAACCTTGTGGTCCACAAAACAACTCAACAGTAAAAGAACTGACTGTAACGCAGTCAGTTCTTTTACTGTTCGTTCATGCGCGATTCATTTGCAGTTTGGACGCATAGGTTTGAACGTCTCCTGCCCTGATAGCAGCTGGGGGAGGACTATCCTCCGCCTGTGAGCGCTTTGGCATGGGCAAGGTGCCCATGGCAGCACCCGCTGCTTATTGAGAGTAAGAGCGATACGCGTTTTCACGTCAAAAAGTCATAAATAAGGCTCCAATAACACCAGAAGAAGTCGCCAGATTTGTCGCTAGTCGCTTTTTAGGGAAAAAAAAGTCGCTAAGGGGGTCTGAAAACTCGCTAAATATAGCGACAAAGTCGCTAAGTTGGCAACACTGCACATGGGTAAAACTGATTGCTGATTGCTACAGGGATGACCTCCTGTGTTACTGGGGATGAAAGCTGTGCAAGCTGCAGGGAGTTTGTGATCTGTCGCCATGTGACGTGTCCATCTTAATGCAAAATGTCCCCAGAGGAACAAGAAAGGGACTGAGCCCTGCAGACTTACAGAATCAGCGGTTTGCTTGTGATACTTTATGTCAAATAGTCTTGTCTCTGCAGTCAAGGCTGATGATTTCACAGTATCTGTGTAGCGAGTCATAGCGAACTCTCGGCTAGTGGACATTTAAAGCAGTCTCCTCTATTCAGAAGCTGCTGAATACATATTTCTCTATGTAGGCTCTCCATCAAGGGCAGTGCCCATTGCTAGGCAGGTCTCTCTGTTACTAAGCAAGTCTGTCCGTTACAAACACAGGTGTGGCACTCCATTTGTTTGAGCTTGGCAAGGTTATTTGGTCTTTGATGTGGTCAGGTGAGACAGGTAAACCCTTACAATACATAAGTACAAAATGATTTAGAGCGAAGTGAAAAAATAAAGGTTTCCAGTTTTATCCTCAACAAATGGTATACATAATGGAGGTCTTAGAATATATTATAGCCCCTACTTTAATGTAGACAAACCACTCATCACCAGTGTTTAGGTGAACAATAACATATTTTTCATAGACATCTTCACCGCTACTGCAATCTGCGTTCACAGGTTCTGACTGCTTGTGACTGAGTTTTACTTACCTCAGAGAAAAGTGCTTTGCATGCAGCCATGTGAGGACTGATAGATGACCATTTCTAAGAAATGTCATGTGTTATACAGACATTTTCTTTCTACACCTTGACACCACCCACAAGGTAGACTTTGACAAATCAATTATGCACGCAAGGTGATTCAAAGACCATACATTTGTTTATTTAACTATAGGTAAATCCACCTGGATGGGAATTTCCTTGACAAATTCATGCAATAGAGCCGGACACTGCCTCCGTCTCAAGCCTAGGTGCACGTCTTTTTGTGTTACCCGTGAAATGATGGGTTGTTATAGCTCCGCTGGGCTCTGCCTGGAATGAGCAGACAAATTGACTTTATCCTTTTTGTAAAGTTCAGGGGTCTGACAAACAGACAGAAACACACAGATGGGGAAGAATATCTCTGAGCATCTGTATGTCATGGAGTTATGGGGCATGTTTAGAGATTATAGAGCAGGGTTGAGACACAGTGGGGGTTAGGGCTGTGTGGAACGAAGCAGACCGAGTAGGGGGGCAGGTCATTGTGCCTTCAGGCAGGTGGGGGGGTAGGCTCAGGAGTTAATTGGTAGTTTGGGGTTTGATGATGAATGGTGGTGACAAGTCTGCGTGGCCAGACCCAGTGAGCCCCTGCTGCATATTCACTGTGTCGCAGGGCATTGCAGCAACTGTCACAGCTCACCACGCCCGAGAGATAGAAGTAGCGAAAGGGGCAGGAAGGGAAACAAAGACAGAAATTGGTGGGAAGAAGAAGTAGTGCAGAATGACTGCATGCTCTTACCTTTTGGATCGAAGCCATGTGCTTCTACTTGAGGTTTTTTCCCAAGTCGGAGCCGTTAGAAGAGAGAGACGTGACAGTTTCAAGCTAGCTAATAAGTGTGGGTGAGTGGGTGTGAGCTTCCATAGAAGCATGACGCTTAAGTGACTCAGTGAAGCCCTGTTCCTAATTGTGGAAACTATTGTAGCTGGGGTGCAGGTCACCCCAAGCCCCAGGAAGGTTATACTGGCCCTCTTAAACCTGTTGTTGCCTAGCGCTCACATAAAAATTACACCTCGTAAATATGGACAGCTAGGGAGTGTGTGAAGCAGGACAGGGTCGATTACTTCTCTGAACCTTGCCCTTTGAACTTGCAGTCACCTTGGTCCTGCTGCCTGTTGGGCTGTGCACTCACAGCCTGCATGGCAGACTGGCAGACAAGCAGCAGCATTTTTATTGCTTAGGTAGTTGCTTTACCACTTGAAGTAATTCTCCAGCAGGCCAGCTCTGCATTATGTATCCCGTGTCCATATCTGCTTGTTCTGTGTGTCACACTTTGTGTTTCATTTACAACCAGGAAACACAAGAGCCAGACAAAATCCAACCAAAACTATGAACACAGTTGGTGATCTGATAGTTGTGACAAGAAAATCTACTGCATTGCTGCTGTTCAGTGCTTTCCAATTTTACTGTGTGTGTCCTTCCACTCCTACGTGTCACTGCAGCCTGAGCATGCCAGATCTCGTCTGATCTTGGACGCTAAGCAGGCTTGGGTTTGGTTAGTACTGGGATGGGAGGCCACCTGGGAATACCAGCTGCTGTAATCTCAGGTAGCCTTGCTCAGGATGAAGAGTGGAACATCCTTAAATCAGAAAGTTAGTGGTTTGATCCCTGGGTACTCCAGTCTACATGTTAGAGTATTCTTGGGCAAGATACTAAACACAAAGCTGATCTGGATGCAGTCATGTGTGTGTGAATAAGGTGCTTAGGTGTCAAAAAAGCAGCTTTTATGAATGAAGCTTCAAGAACTCAGAGTAAAAAAACACTATATAAGTGACATTACATTTACAATGTAAAAGATGGATGAAGCTACCATGATGTTACTCATGTTCTGACATGATGAGGAATGGCACGTTTGTACTGTGAGGTCAAATGCACTGCATCTTAAGAAAACGCCACCAAAAAATAACACAATAAATCTCACAAAACACAACACAAGTGCTTTTGGTGAGACAATAACATGACAGAGCAGCTGCAGAAGGCATAAGTTAACAGTAAAATTTATAAAATGGAGTTATTTCTTATTCAATAAGACACAAAATGAGTGACTGAGCCCATAAACTCATCACCAACGTTTTCACAGAGGTCTGGGGGCAGAGGGTTGTTTTCCCAGAGACTTCCATAGGAACACAAGTGGTCATAAGTATCGCCCCCTGGTGGCATTTAAAGAGAATGCAGAGCAATGGAGAAAGCTAGGGTAAATGCTAAATGTTAGCTAAATGTTGTAGCAGTGAATGCTAGTGTTTGCTTCTTTGTTTCTTTAACTAAAACCACAATTGTTCACTAACCATTGCCTTAAGTTAACGAAATAGTCATTTTTGAATAAAAAATAATTAAGTTATGTCACAATACAAAATGTTACCACTTTAAAGGAACAGACAGCAGTAAATTGAAACAGCTAGATATCCTCTTCTCACACGTGGCAATCAATTGTATGAGCTGTATATGTGCAGAATACACCTGTTCTCATATAGCCTCCTTTTTGTCATTGCGGCTGGTGTTACCGAGGGGGTATAGTCCACAGTCTTTGTTAGTCTAATATTGTTTTAGGGCATATTCATTCAGTTTCAATCTTTCAGTTTCCATCTATCTCGCTCTTCCCATTTTCTCTTTCTTTGGTTTTCCAGGAATCTATGTGGGAACAATAGCTGTACAATTAACGTGAACCAGGCACAAGAGAGCCAGCGTTTGATGTTCCTGTCGAGTGGCCTCCTCGCTGAGGGTAGGAAAGCAATGTTTGTCTGTGCTTTTGCTTCACGGTGTTGTTTTCCTTCTTTCTGAAGTGTGTTAGCTCCCAGATTATTAAAATTCAGGCCATAAATAATAGCTGATTTCCCGCTGCAATATGCCAGAAATAATGTTTACAAAGCCAAGGCCCTCATTATCTCCCCAAGCCCTAAAGTAGGAAGACAAGGAGTGGGAGGAAAAAAAAGAGAAACATGCTTTTAGCCTCCTGTATGCTCACTTTTACTCTGCTCTTCTTCACTCTCATGTCCTCATGTACCACTTTCCCTCTGACTTAGTGGGAGGAGAAAGACAAAGCAAGTTAGAATCATGCAGATATCTGACTAATGGTAGCAGCAGTAATGGAAATACTTTCCACTAGTTACCCTTTAAAAGCAAAAATGAATTTATACAGTACTTTAATCTTCAAAAAGGGTTGGGGGTTTTTTGGTTTGGGTTTTTTGTGAATATAGTGCATAATATGAAACAGTGCTCCCAGTACACAAATTATCATTTCTAACGGTTCCATTTGTGGTCACAGCAGCAGTCTTACTGTTTCACCCCTTTAAAAAAAAGTGAGGAAAAAAATCAACCAAAAGAAAAAGCGCCTCTATTGTATGTTGTCTGTTAGCTTCAAACGCTGGACCAGTAGAGTATAGCTAAAGTAATACGCTATTCTTTCATCAGCTTTCCCCATTATTATTGCCCAAGGTCAACAGCTGGATGGAGGAAATTGTGCCAAAACACAGGGACAGGTTGTAATGAACTGGCCTGAATGTTCATTTTGGCCAATTTTCCACCTCCAAATTAACATACCAACCTGCAAACTCAGAGGTAAGATTTTAATCTCTTGTGTACTAATTCAGTGTGCGCTCATTTTCACCCAAATGTGCACTTTGCAGTGTCACAGCTGGCTTCAGGGAATTCAGTAATTAAGCAAAGGCAGGAATATACACGCGGCATAATATACAGTTATAACATATCTATCAGCAATTAGCACTGGAGGTCAGGTTGTCTACTGAGTACTAAAATGTAAAGGATCAAATTTAAGTCAAATCTATACACCACACCAAAATACAGTGCCTCTTTCTTCTGAATTTCATGTCTTCAGACCTGTTTTTTTGCTGGCTTCTAATGGTTGGACATTCTCCAGAGACATCATCGAAAAAGAGTAACACAGTAAAACGAGTGGTGGGGGGGCTCCATCCGCTGGAGTGGTTCAGCCAAATAAAACCCATGGACATGAGGAGCGCAGCCAATTTATCTTTAAATGTGGTCATGATGAGAAAGGACATTCAACTGAATGCATGCTTTGTAATTGCACAATGGCCATTCTGGGAGGAAAATATTGGTGAGCTTTTGGTTGCCTGCCCTGGCAACTCAAGAAATAAGCAGTAGCGTTTACATGGGCGTGGAGGCCAAGATCATAGAACCTTTACCCCTAGAAGTGTCACAGGTTGATGTAGCACATTTACACACACAGATAAAATATTTCAGAAATATGTAATGGGCAAAGTTTTGAACATTACTTTAATTTCATAGTAATTTACCAGGATTTCTCTGAGCTGTGGCTGCTACAACAAAGAGAAGATGCAATTTGGAGCCCAGAGAAAATACAAAGCTTTTGTGAATGTTGTGTACTGTGTGTGAGTAAGGGTAGGAATAAGCACGTACACTACGCACACATGCACTGATAAAATAAACCAGCATACACTTGCACATTCGCAAACATACAAACAGACTTAATGCATACACTTTCAGTGCAGCGGTTGCAGGTGCTTGTTCTAAATTTAGTTGTATTGTCAGCGTCTTTGATCAGTGGGGCTGCTGATGGAGGGCGGTGAGGGCCATGGTGTGTTTCCATAAGAGATGAGGGAAGTAGACAGAAAGCGTGTCACATGAAAGCTTGTTGCTTTGTTGGGAAAGCAAAGTGGAGGGAGTGTATATGGAAGTGTGAACTAATG
This sequence comes from Aulonocara sp. 'chitande type north' Nkhata Bay, assembly GCF_057382095.1. Lineage (NCBI taxonomy): Eukaryota > Metazoa > Chordata > Actinopteri > Cichliformes > Cichlidae > Aulonocara > Aulonocara sp. 'chitande type north' Nkhata Bay. Next base: position 46,244,730 of record NC_141350.1, read on the forward strand.
GGCAGGATGTTGAACCCTCTCAGGCAAAACATAAACAAATGTTAATCCACACTGATACACGCAATGTCACGTGTCCTTCAAACACAATGGAACCAGTTAGGAGATCCACAGAATGGCAGACTTCATATACTATATATGTATATATATATATATATATATATATATATATATATATATATATATACATATATATATATATATATATATATATATATATATATATATATACATATATATATATATATATATAAAATATTTATTCATTCCTCATTTTCCAAAAATAAAATTTTTGCCTTTATTACATTCTCTTTTTTTTTTTCAATCCAAAGAGTATAAGATTTCCATACTACAGAAAAGCTGTTTAATTGGCACCGTTGGCTGAACACAGGAGGTTTCCCTTCCTCAGGATATCAGTCTTACTCAATGCCATCTAGAACAGATGTCACATAAACGTGTGGAAGATACTGTTTTGCTTGAGTACGGTATTTAAAAAAGGCATCTTTGCTTAAACTTTCCTTTTCAATAAGGCTACACTGTTGAAAATGTCACTTTACAGTTAAGTGTTTCACTTGTTATTTTACAGTCTGCTTACTGTAATCAATAACAATCAATGCTCAAAAAAAATTATGGTACTATACAGCATACATGATTTACAGTACTGTTATTTGTTTGATGTCTATTATATGTTCTTTCAGTGTTCCAACCATAATCTCCTAAATAGTTTATTACTCTAAATTCTAAAAGCATTTCCTCAGCCGTGCACGCCGACTTCAATTTCTTTTCTTTCCTAAACAAGATAAACACTTCCTCTGCTCGCTGGACTGCACGGTGCTGTCGTACTCCACATTTTATGAAGATGGCAAGAGGTGATTTAATGCCATGGGAGTCTTGGGCATGTCTGTCCATTGCAAGCTAAACTTAAATATAGCAATCTCAGCCATAAACACCGGAAAGCAAATTACATATCCCACATCCACAACTATTAAAGTCAAACACAAATAACAATAACAATATTCTGAATATATGATTTCCATTTTAACATATAAAATCTCATTTTCCCAAATATTTTATTATACTGTGAAAAAGACATCCTGTCAATATTTATTTATTTTTCTTGAAGGACATCATCATTCACAGTGCTTCACAATTTCCCATTTCTATTCTTTTTTTTGTTTAGAGAGAGAAAAATAATTGTTTTTGTTAGGAATTCAGCAAATTTTGTCATCCGTTTCATCGTAATACTAAGCAGTAACAACAAACCACTTGTTGGCCCAGTTGTCAGGAAACAGGAAGAAAACTGAACTTTTCCATGGAAAATGTAACTTTTTACAATCACACGCTTTTCCTCCTTTAACCCCCAAATGAGACGAGCCACAGCAAATTTTAATGAGAAGCAATCCTGTCACTGTCCTCAGTTGTCCGCATGAAAAATGGACTTTACAATCAAATCAGTGCTGACAAAGAGGAGAGGGATAACTGATTAAGAAGAAAAATGCAAAGCCATAAGCACAGATCATGGGAGCTCATGAATAGCGGTAGAAGAAGTAACTTTCAACCTGAGTGTTTTTACTCCGTTTTCCGTCTCTTTAAGTGTGTCCAGGATTTTCCATTTGGCTGTCGCTTTAGATCTGCTTCTTACCTTCAGAAACTCCTCCACCCTTCGTGGCAGCTAATGGAAATGGTGTGGAGGTGTGTCACTCAGATGGGATAGGTAGGATGGTTATAGTGTCAGAGTGAATGAGATCCTTCAAATAATGGCTTTTAGCAACAGAAAAAAAATTATTTCTAGCTATCTAGGTCAAAGTATTGCAACATTATTGTGGCACTTTTTTTGTGTCTATAGCTACAAAGTTTATCTGTGAAAAGTGTTTTTGTGTTTCTGTCAGTGTCTTCCAGCAAGAAATTAGAAGTGAGGTTCTTTGCTTGTGTGAAATAAAGTCAGTAATAATAATAACGGATTGCATTTATATAGCGCTTTTCGGGGCCCTCAAAGCACTGTACAATTCCACTATTCATTCACACACACACGGGTGGAGGCAAGCTACAATTGTAGCCACAGCTGCCCTGGGGCAGACTGACAGAAGCGAGGCTGCCACATCACGCCAGTGGCCCCTTTGGCCATCATCAGTAGGCAGTAGGTGAAGTGTCTTGCCCAAGGACACAACGACCGAGACTGTCCGAGCCGGGGCTCGAACCGACAACCTTCCAGTTACAAGACTGCCAACTCTTTGAGCCACAATCGCCCCACAGGTTTTGGGGAAAAATAGCTGCCAGCTGGAGCGCTCTATTTGCAGGTGAGAGGGAGAGAGGATAAATCACAAGTCAAATGTCAATACGCCATCGGGCAAAATCTCTCAACCTGATGAAGCACATCAATAATCAGATTTGGAGACCCATTTTGGGAGCACGAGATCCGGGGAAAAGGGGTATCTTTGGGTGATGATATGAGCTGAACAGACGGAACAAGGAGCACTTTTTCCTGACTGACAGGCAGCTCCAAACAAGGCTGTTCTTTGAGGGGATAAGGGTGAGGGTGGGGGTGGTGCGTGGTCTCTTCCCCAGACGTGATCCCAGCAGCTTAGAAAAAACACAGAGGAGGAAAAATGAAGTTCTTTGTGGAAGACCGAGGATGCACTGGTAGATTTGCGGGTCAGATAAGGGTAGAGAAACTGAGAGTTTGACAGCTGAATTAGTCTTGGCAATTTTTGCAGTATCATACATTCATGTGATTGTGTGTTTGTTGTAGATGCGGTCATCTGAATGTATGTTTGTCCATATTTATGTGCACATTTTGCTTTCGTCTTTGTACCTTCTTTTACATGCTCATTTGAAAGAATTCCTCTTCTTTTTTTAAGCAAACACAGACTGTATGCACTGAGCTTTTTCTGTTTATGAATACCCAACCGGTGACAAATGTGTGTGTGTGTGTGTGTGTGTGTGTGTGTGTGTGTGTGTGTGTGTTAGCCCAATATTTGATCTCCTGGTTTTTCAGTCCATACAGACGCAGGCGTAGAAGCCAGTGTAAACAGTTGCTGCTCTGTCAAGTTGAACGTAGAGAACCTCAGGTGTCACACATTCGTCATCGCTCGGTTTGCCGCTGACTGTTTTCATACATTATGTAGTGATGTGCATTTACCTGTAAAGACTCCATGAAACGTGAGAGTCCTCGTGAATGGGATTTGTAACAGTTTAACTCATGATCCATCCATCACAGGCAGAGTTTGTTTAGACATAAGAATCTTTCACACGAGTCATAATATTGTAGAAATTTGCTGTAGTCTGAGCTTCATGAGCGGCTGAAGGTAAACCTGGAGAGCTATGCAAATCACCCTGCACTGTCTGCTCCTTCAAGCAAAACTCAGGTAAAACAGCAAGATCATGCAAAATTGTTGAACGTCTGCCACGCTATGAGATTTCGCTGTGAGTGTGTATATGTTAAAATAGCCATAGTGTGCACAGGTAAGCACGTGTCATATGTTTTACATATATTAATGCTGTACCAGAAAAGAACATGCCACCTGAGCTATTAACATGATTAAAAGAATTTGTTTTTTATTGGGGGTTTTTGTTCTTGCTTTTTTTAATGCATGCAGGTCCATTAGCTGCACAGAATAGTTGTAATTAATTTCTAATCAAACTTTCAAAATATTTGCATTCTTTTTTTTCTTTTTCTTTTTTTTAACCAAAACAGGTTAGGACTATAGTCTAGCAGCTTTTTCTAGCTTGACTATTTAGGCTATTCTACTGACCATTGCATCTGGCGCTTCCTGGCTCCAAATTTGAACCATTATTCTCTGAATTTGAAGTCCAGATTGAACGCGTGCTGCTACATCTCGTTTAATCTGCTGATTGCTCGTCGCTCGTTGCAGTGCTGTTTAGTGACGGGCGCCGGGAAACTGGAGGCGAAGCCGCCGTCTGAAACTGTGGTAATGCAAAGTAACTGTCCCGCACAGTGACAATGTCAAACAGAGGAAAGGCTTTCATGATGATGTCAACGGGCCGGCTGTTTGTGCGACTCTTGCTGATCCATTCTATTGAGCTCTGTGAATGAGAGAGCAGCAAAAGCAGGAGGAGGAGGGGGGCAGCAGCCTACTGTAATGTGGAAAACACCGGTGCATTTACAATGAGGGACGTCAATTTGCTGTGATGATTTTCCTGTCTTTCAGGCTCAAATCGCTGTAGCACTTTGATGTTATATATTTTGTTCAGGTGTTTGCAGCTGCAGCGCAGAGTGAGTGCCTTTGTGCCTGTGTGTGTGTGTGTGGGGGGGGGGGGGGGGGGGGGGGGAGTTTGTGGCAGCCGACCACTGTACAGTCATGTATCCTGCCGCAGCGGCGCCAGGTAGGGAGCAAGTACACAGTCTGCACCGTGCGGGAGCAGAGAGACAGCAGGCCCGAGTCCGATAGCGTAAGCTCACTTGAACTAAGCCTCAGCCATCTAAAATGTTATGAAGACGAGACATCAGGCATGTATTTTTTTTTTCATTCATTCAGTCATTCATCTTTATGCTTTACCAAAACTAACCGAGCAGCATAATATCCTAATATTTCTGAGTGATTTGTTTCTGTGCGCGTGCATTGTCATTTCCTGATACTGAGACCTAAAACTTTATTTCATTTCTATTTGAAAACGATCTGGAAGTGAAAAGGTGCCTTTTGCCGTTTCTCTCCCTCTCTCTTTTTTAAAATTTTTGACAATACAAATAAATTCGCAGATTTTTATTGACTTATTTTATTTCTTATTGTTATTTCAAAAAATTCTCAATTAAGTTAAATATTTGTATCGTTCTTGCATGTGTTCGTTTGCTTGTGATAAGTGTCCTATTTTCTAGTGGAATGTTCACATAATTTGACCTAATTTATTAAACAGACCATTTTGAAATTATCTGCGTTATTTGTTTATTTGTTTAAGTCTGCAATGAAAGCGCGCGTGCCCTCCTGTCTCGCAGTTCCCTAGCGCCATGCAGTGGCGGGGAAATATTTTCAATTGGAGTTAATTTAAGTCTAAAAATGTCCTGATGTGATTTATTGTGTCACCTTGTGAAATTCACTCCATCCTCGTTTCTCTCTCTCTCTCTCTTTCTCTCTGTCTATTAACCCACTGACAAGTCTAAAAATTCAATCATTTTAAATTCCCCCTTTTTTTTTCTTAGTCGTATTGTTGGAAGATTATAAAACAACTCTTAAAATAAGCGATTGTTCCGCGACTTTAAACGTCCGACTCTATCAATTTGACCCAACTTTGATCAAAGATTCAAAAGCGTTTCCGCGCAAAATCCGTTTCAGGCGGAAGACTCTAACAGCTTAATTGGGACTATCAAGTAAAATTGATACATCCTCTCGCTCTGCTTAAGATACCTACAGAAAACTGTGACACGTTTTTCTTTCCTTTCTTTTTTTTTCTTTTGGTCTAATGACCCCTGCAATTTTCTTCCACCCAGACTCATTTGCCGGCAAGAGGAGGAAATATTGCATGGGACCATTTGAGGAGATGATTTTTCTTTGAAACCATTTCTCCAGGTCTCTCCAAAGGGGAGTTTGAAAACATGTCGACCCCAATTAGCGCTTCAGACTTCAGACTGCACACCAGAGTCAACAGTTTTTGTTTTTTCAGCATCAACACAGACTTACAAAATTTTAAATTACATTTTCATTATCCGTATCGTGATTTTTTTTTCTACATGCTTTTTGGAGATATTGAATACGACATTATTTATTGCTATTTGTTGTGTCTGTATGTTTTTTTTAAGTATTTGAATTAGAAAGCTAGTTTTTCTGAATTAATACTTATTTTAAAATTGTGCAACGATAATACCTTTGGGAGGTGTATTAGAATCTTAGAACCTGTGCGCTAAACTTCGCTCTTAAACGTGATTTAATTTTTTTAAACCCTCAAAGCCAAAACAAAATGTAGAATTAAAAGAATTAGACATGGTTTAACATCACAACGTCATGGAATAAAAATAAAAATAAAATAAAATCTCATAGTTTCCCGAACGAATTTTATTTACATATTTATTTATGAATTTATTTATTTATTAGGAGAGACGCACTATTAAAGTACCGTCACATTTGTTTTTTTCTTTCATTTTGCTTTCTTTCTTCCTTATAGGCCTTGCAAAATATTCCACAATAATGACACTAGATTTATTATTACAGGTGAGACATATATATATATATATATATGTGTGTGTGTGTGTGTGTGTGTGTGTGTGTATATATATGTGTATATATATATATATATATATATATATATATATATATATATATATATATATATATATATATATATATATATATATATATATACATATATGTGTGTGTGTGTGTGTGTGTGTGTGTGTGTGTGTGTGTGTGTAAAATACTTTTTTCCCTGAAATTAAGATGGCATACTAGTTAATATAAAAACCCACAAAACACACTGCAATATTGCAGCACCATTTTTGTTTGAAACAAAAGGGTAATTCAAATCACCATTCCTGCACCCTGACTTCTCACCCTGGCTTGGAATTATGTAAGCAAAAGAAATGTGATTATCCATTATGTCAATTTCAATAACGTTTCATCAGTAATGATACCAGTATCATAGCAATCATTTGCCCCAGTTGACTATTAATCACCTTCCATTAGGGTCTCTTACCAGGCTTTCAGAGAGCGGTTCCAGGATCCCAGTCTATGTTTCAGGATAAATTAGTCATCAAGCCAACCACAAAAATACAACAAGTCACTGTCTTTGTGTTCCTGTGTGTCACTCCTGCATACTTCTGTGCAAACGCAGGCATTGATTAAAATATGCTTACCCACTATCAGGATAGGACATGGGACAGTATCCCATGGGATCACAAAGGTTCGTGTGGGCAGAGCGACAGAAAGGGGAGAAGGGGGGACTCATGTGCAACACTTTAAAAGAGGCGGGTTCTCCATCTTGCTTTGTCAGGAGGCCTGCTGACATGGGGAAACATCTGCTGCGTAGAAATAGAGACTCATGATTCAAATTATGTGCAGTCCGAGGGGCTGCCAGCTTCCAGAAGATGGGGAATGAAATGGCAGAGAATATGTAGACAGCAATCATTCAACTGAATGCCCCGAGATATGTTCCAACCCTACACAATTCAACTCTTCCTCATACGTGGACTGTAAAAACAAAACAAAAACAAACAAAAAAATGAAGAAGAAGAAGAAAAAAATAAATGAAGAGACCCAACACAGCTAAATGTTTCTGTAAAGAGTGAAAAGTCAGAGGATAAGCATGTATGTGTTCACCTAAAGTTGGAACACAAAGAATGAGGCGCACCTCAGCTTGCGTGCTTACTGGGACGACCACAACAAAACCGGGATCTGCAGAGCTGTTTGCAGTCTGTCTCCAATAATGCTGCCATTTGATCTGGCAGCTGAGAAGTCTGCCTCTGTCTACTCCATGTTACTTGTTGTGTTGGTCCACTTGAGTGAAGATGGAATTTTTAGGGGCACGTTTCACCTCTTGGTTTAGTCTCCAGCAGCAGCGTGCTGATGTTTTCGTGATTAGGATGGCTAAATTAGAACCAGAAAAACCATAAACCAAGACAAAAAGCAAGAGAGAAACTATTAAGTGCCAGAGAGGGGATCAGCTCTTTCTGTTACTGACACCATGCCAATGAGCTTTTGTTTTGAAAGGATGAATATTGACATTGTTATTGTAATTATAATCACCACATACAGGGCTCATGGCACAGGGAAGGACTCTGCTCCTTGACAGCATGCCGTTGTTGTGATCATCAAGGCGACCAGGCACAATATTGGATCTAAGAGTGTTTCATGAAATTTCTCCACCATAATAGTGTTGATTTACATGCGACTGTGAATCCTCTACATGAATAACAAAAGGAAACTGAAAAGGAGGGAAGTGGGAATGCGTGCTTATAGACTCTGTTTCAGTCATGCTAGTAAGCTGATTTATCTTACCATAAGAGGCAGATCTTAAGAAAATGCAAAGAGAGAAAGCTAATGGATCATTATTATGTCTTCCTCACTCCCTATCTTTCAAATGACTGCAGGGCTTTGCAGTTCTGGCTTTGATTCGCAGCCCATTCTCCTATATGACTTGAGTGGACTAGCTGAGCTAAGACATGATTTCCAGAAGATTGCAGTGTAAGTGCCTCTGGCAAGACCTTTTTATTTATTTGGCACTTGATTTTATCCCACTCTCTTGCTTTTGGGAGACAGGGAGTAATGGAGAGAGAGAGGACGTTTCTTTTTACTTACATTGTTTTGGGTTTAAAGGATAAAAATCACCATGAGATAAACATCACAATAAATATTAATAGCCGATAGTTTTGTGTAACCATCATCCACGTGCCCGGATTATCAAGTTACAGACCCCTGGGTACAAATATCCGGTGGCCTCTAACCAGTTTGTGTAAGTTGGGCCCTTTCATTTCTTCAATAGTTAGACATATCATACAGAAACATGTGGATACTGTACATGTACAGAGAAGAGTTTTCAATAGAGAGCGCTGTGGCTTACTGGAAAAAGAAAAGTAACTTTCAGAGTGAACTGTTTCACTAAAATCTTTCAAATGTGTCTGATATGAAATGGAAAGTTGAGCAAGCAGAGCTTTTTCACATTTTTAACAGGATAATACTGCATTTAATTTTATTGTCTTTACACACACACACCTGTTGTTGTCTCCTCCCTGCCTCTCTGTCTGGTTGTCACCCTGATGATCTCCTCCTTTACTTCCGTTCGGCACCACTTGCCAGGAACACTTTGCTCTATCTGTTACACTTGTGCACAGTCCTGCTGCCAGATGAGTGCTAAAAACAATGATTAATGATAAAGTAAAGCTCAGAGCTTTTTTGGGGAAAAGCACACTTTTGGGATGTGACAAAAAGAATACAGGGTTTTTTTTTTTTATGAAATATGAAAAATAAGATGTATTTCAGGAAATATTCCCTAGAAAATTCTCCTGGTTACCTCCCTTTTCAGTTGTGAGCTGCAGGAGTCCTTTAACTGCAGGGCAAAAATGGCCATTTTCATGAAAGTGGCACATCCATTTTTTGGTGGAAAAAGGACCACTGCATTCTGCCGATAGAAAAGATATACATACATACATAAGAGAATAAAATTTTAGTAAGTTTATTTATTTATTTATGGTTTTGATCTTGCCACAGTCTACAACTGTGGTGATCCCCTGGACACATACCCAGCATGCCCATCAGATAATCCAGCCCAGATCCTCTAAAAGAAGAATGTTTGCATTTAGTCTGATCTAAACCAAACTTGCAAATTGTGCTGTATTTATGTTTTCCTAGAAATATGGTTGCATACATAAAGACAAAAGGTCATAGGATGAAATCATTTCTACTAAGCATGGAATCTTCCATTTACACAGGGAGTGTTAGTGCACCTATAAATCAACAACGTTTGGATCTGAATAAAGGATTCAAAGGATTTTGTTTTGGCATGCGTGTGTACTCAGATCAGTGTGTAATGACACAGAACTGGTTCAGCGTCATTTGCTGTTTGCTTGCATGTGTTTGTCCTTAAATACAATAGTCTTCATCACCGTCTGTATCGTGATTTGTTCTTAACTCCAATAACTTTGTCTGTTCTTATGTGTTTTCTTGCACGCATAGTTATGTCTCTGCTTGTCATCTGCGTATCCTAAATGCTTCTTGATGACGGGAGGTGTCATAGAGGACATATTTTGTGCCACACAGGACATGTTTTGTGCAAATGCATGAGTTGTGATCTCTTGACTAACAACTCTCCCTTGTGGGCACAGAGGACATTGCATTAGCAATGAAAGAGGTTTGAACACCTTTACCTTTCATCACTGCTTCAAATCATGCTGGTTGTGCCTTCTAGACAAGTCCCATCACATCGTCCGACTGCTCCACATATTAAACACACACACAATTTCAAACGGATGTCTCGGTTGCAGATGTGGCATTTTGCGAGCAGTCTAATCCACATGCTCTAACAAATACAGATAAAATAGCTCTGAATGTATTAAAACACAATAAAACATATTGCTCGTGTGTGCCACTTACAAATGCAAAAACTAATAATGCACGTCTTAGCTTTGGTTGAATAAAGAGCGGTTCCTTTACCATCCAATTAAAGGTTACATCATTGTACTGTATTTAACTAAATAATGATTAAAAAGCACGATACTCTACAACCAGCAGCAATGCAGGCTGTCGCTAAAGAAAACACTGCAGTTGCTAGGCAAAACAGGAGTGTATAATTACCAGCGTGAGTGGCAGTTTTCCATCAGCGTACCTAACATTGAAATTCACTGTGATTCAGTCCCAGGTGTGCCGTTGTTGCGTGTTTACAGCAGCTTCAAACATGTCTCAGCCAATAGCAGCTGCTGAGTGGAACCTCCTCTTAATAATTAGGTCAAATAATTAATGAAATAATGAAACAATGAGCCTGAGTTTTACATCTCAGAGGCGTTGATAGGGCCTCATCGCCATGCCAAGTGGAGGTTGAAGTGTCCGATGGCTTATTGGTTTTAGGAATCAGCCAGACGCACTGTGTCCTTTTGTGCAGAAAAAGATTTTGTAAAAGAAAAAAAATCATGAAAGCATTCGAGAAATGTTCTACTATCAGTCAGTAACTGAAAAAAAAATTAGTAACAGCAGTGCTTTCTGTGATGTGATGACTGATGACAAACATCTGTTACAAGATTACAGTTTATCATCAGTGACTGTCAGACTTGTGTGGAAAATGTGACAATGCCAAATGTTTCAGCCAAACACGCAAAAGTCGCACGCCCACGCAAACTCTCATAGCTGTCACTCTGACATCTGTCAGCCAACAGCTGCGTTAGTTTTGATATTGTAACCAATAAATAACCACCAAAAAAAGGGACGAAAAAGGCCGTGCACCCTTTCCTGCAATTACTGATTATAACCTGTGAATAACCAATGACTCCTCAGCTGCAGGTACATATAGGCAGTCTTTATCTTTTATATTGCATAATCTTGCTTAATGGCTGTTCTCATTTAATTATTGCAACATCGAGTGTCTTTAATTGATATTTTGTTTCCAAATATGCAGAATGTCAATTTCAATTTTTGTTTGACCTGTCAACATTGCTAATTATGAGTTATAATATATATATAATATTATTATAATAACAATGAGTTCATCTTTTCCTTACTGGCTATCTGTGGTTTCTTTAATCCCACTTGCCATTTTTCTGCACTCACAAATCTTTAGTGCACAGTCCTTATCCTCAGTTTTCTCCTAAGGCTACATGCCCCTCCCTCAGCTTTCTTGGATTGTTTGTGGCACGCAGTTGCAAGTGGATTAATGTCCTTCAAACTTTTATGCCTGACATAAATGACAGATTGTGTCCTCTCTAGTGTTTTGATGTGTGTAAGAGGGGGCGCACACATGGACTGCTTTGAAGTCCGCAGAGCTTTTATCTTCCTCTGTTTAGATTGGCTAAAGTGTTAAGTGGAGTTCTCCTTCGGCTTGAAGGATGTAATGTCCTGCAGTGAGAGATTTACAGAAAGGGAAATTGCAAACTCTGTGTGCTCGTTTTGTGGCCTCTTTTTAATAAAAACTATTTATGCAAATGGAAAGTCTGGAGATGGAAAGCAAATTCAGACAAAATCAGATGTTTCCAAAGAGGCTGCCGTACTGAGTTGGCAGATGTTCTGTCGCTTCAGCGGGGACCCCATAAACAAAAGCTGTTGATGGCTCTTCGATGAGTGTGAGCTGCGCCAAAAGCTGCATTTCCTTGGAGCCATCTGGAAAATGGCTGACAATATGCTTGGCTGGAGCTGGCCGAGCACGGGAGAAAGAAAAAGTGAGGGCACTAATTAAAATGAATGCTTATGATCTAGTAAAGAGCAACAGAGCTTTTCAAAAAAAAAGCCTTCCCCATTATAATGAACTATTGATAGACAGCAGAGGTGTCAGGTCAAAATAAAAAACATTTAAAAACCTGCTATGTGTTCTCACCTTCATTGCATTTTTTCTGATGTTAACAGTTTATGAAGCAACGTAACCTCAAAAACTAAAATAAAATTCATCAGCTGTATGTACTGTAAGTTGATGATGATCTATAGCTCGTGTAGGATCGATGTCAACAGAACAGTAAAGATTTGACTTTAATAAACCTATTCAGGAACTCCCAATAAGCCCATCCTCAGAGAGTGCTTTATGAGGTTGGTAGCTTTTGCACTTATCCATCAAAAAGCAGTATTTGAGAAAGTCTCACTTTTGATACATCAGCAGATTCAGTCGTTTAATCTCATCATCAATAACCGAGCAAACCTTCACACACGCCAGCAGGATAATGATGAATAGTTCTCGGAAAGTTAACATTCCTGGAACTTTTGGTGAAAAGCATCCATAGAGATCGTATCAGTGCTCATTATCCTCACGTTGGATGGTTGTGATCCTGACCTGTACCACCCACAAGCCGTGTAGTGCTCTGAACCCTCCATGACCTGGTGGGCATATTAAAAGCCAGGCGGACATAAGACCTACCACGTTGTCCAACCCCACAGGACTACCGCCATGACAGACACCAGACAGACCAATAAGGTATCCAAGGAGTGTGTGCGCATGTGCGTGCGTGTGTGTTTGCATTTCTTTCATCAACCATAGGAAGATCAGCAGTGTAAGTAGCAACTACAAAGCTGCGTGAAGATACAGCCGCCAGCTGCCTCCACTTTGAAAAGAGCGAGCGTGTCAAAACAGCACATGGCTGTGCCCTGCACTCTCACGGGTCATCTCCAGTGACAGGCTGGCTGTAGCACTGGCCCCTCTGTGCACCTCTGCACTTTTTGTGCTTTTTTTCTTAGCACTGGGAAACAGAATGGTCAATTTTTTGTTAAAACACACATTTGCAGGAACGTTTGAATTGCTCTAAGCGCAATAACAGTGCTCTGCAAAGTAGCTGCAGTAGACATAATGATCAGTCATTCTGGTGAACTTTAAATTGCACCCAATTTTTTGCTCATCACATGAACTACTCACATTAGTAGTATTTTCAGCTAGCACACTGTGAGTCAGCCAGCAGCTTTACCTTTGTGAACTCTTTTATTGAGCTTTCATATAATGGAACTGGTTGCAAGCACCTATCTGCTGCTATAACTTGCTGCAAATAAAGTCATGTATGTGTCGTTCTTAACACATAGCTTTATCTGTCGATTTGTGGAACTGCAGATTTTGTAATACCCCAAACATGTTTTAATGTCTGTTAGTATTCAGTAAAAAAGGGAATAAATACAAATTAAAAATGCTATTTCTGCATCCTGTTTCATGACGACAAGCCACAATAGATCTTTATTAAGCAACCTTGTGATGTCATGTGGTGCACTGTTGACATAAAATGTAATTGACTTCTAATTGTGTAGCACTAATGTTATGTCAAACCAGACCCTGGCCTCCTTTGTCCAGTGTGTAGGCCATTTGGCTGCAAAAAGGCACTTGGAAAGCCAGATAACAGGTGAATGGCCATGGCCTAATAGGCCATCTGTGGAAAACACATTGCAGTCAATTAAGAGTCCACTTCCTCCAGTTGTCATGGCCATTACACAGCCCCACCACGACAAGTGACTCTTCAGTGGCTTTTACTTTTCAACTACTCGCTCTTTTTCATTCACAATGTCCTCGAGCTGCCCAGTTCCTCAAAGAGAGACTTTTTTTTCTAGTTTTGTTGTCCACTATGCTTTTCTAGCTTCTTTTGAAATGCAATTTTTTTTTTTTACTTAGCAATATTATGTGACCCTGACAGTCAAATACAACCTCTTTCACAATCTCTTTTTCTCTCTTGCTGGTACATATTCTCTCTTCTAGATCATACATAAAAAGCAGAGCTCTTACCTCCCTTTGAGAGGACAGCCTTTAGAATCATTACATGTATCCAATGAGCTAATTTAAAAATCCTTGTCTGGAAATGTATTTACTGTTTTTCATACAGCCTTCCCAACACACACATACACACATGCACCTTTACAGGCAGCCAACTCTCCCACAATCCTGCATTTTTCACTATTTTCATAATGTAACTTTAAAAAGAAAGCATCAAACCTGCAGGTTTCAACAGCAACTTTCAGCAGTTTACAGCCGCATTAGCAAGTCTAATATGACACAGCTCGAGTCACGCTACAGTGACATTTCCTTCGTCAGTTCATTTTTGTTTTTGAGTAACACTGACGCATGACAGTTGACGTGCAGAAAAAGCACTTCTGTAATGTGACAAAATCATATTGACGTTAATTCCTTTTACAAAAGGAATTTAATCAGCAATTGTGTTTGCAGGTGTGAGCTGAATACACACTATAAAACTCGACCGTCTTGTTGAACAGGAAGGGCAGATCGTGCGTGATAGTCAGTCAGCACTGAACCGTGTGTTGTTGTCATTTGCTCTAATGAACCAGTCAGTAAACGTCGCTTTCTTCAAAGGTTACTTGTAATCTTATTTCCACGTTCAGTTTTATTTCCAAAGAGCCTGGAGAGCTTGTTGTCATTGCGCAGCCTTAGATAATCCTTGGGTGTTGTGAAAGACGGATGCTGAAAAACAATGATTCACACCTCTTGTCAGCAGCGCAATAAAAGGCTTATCGCCCTCGTCTCACAGCTTGTTATATGACGCTGTCAAATTATGATTGCTCTTACTGTGCACACACTGTTTACACCATTTCACGTTTGAGCTGTTGCACTACACAGACCTACAGCCAGCATTTAGGATATACATTGATTCAAAAAAGGTTTTGAATCAATGTATATCCTAGTCAGAGTCACACTTCCTTTACCAATTAGTTACTGTAAATGGTGAATCCTGAATCCACTGCTTGCCTTTTTTTTCTTTTGATACATTCTGTGCACATGTGCATTTGAATTAAACTAAGCATGATTAAAGTACCCTGTCAAGTAAATGAAGCAGACATAGTCATCAGCCATTCACATTAAATAATTTAGAAGTATATTCAGCAAGTGCAACTGTGAGTCAGCCTGTAACATGACTTTTTGAAACTCTGCCATTGAATTTTGCATTATGAATTCAGGTTGTAGCCGCGCAACAGTTTGGCAACCTGTCCAGGGTGTATCCTGCCTCCCAGATAGGCTCCAGCCTCCCACAACCCCGAATTGGATGAGAAGAAGACGGATGCATGGACAAGGTTGTATATCATAGCAGATTTGGCTCTGCAATTATTGGCACATGTTGGGGCGCTTAATACATCCTTGTGTACCTGAGTACTGTTGCTGACCATGTCCATCCCTTACTGGTTTCTTTAACAGCTGTGTGATGCTATCATGTTAACATGGGCCAAAATCTCAGAAATATTTCCAGCACCTTGTTGAATCTAGTCCACAAAGAATGAAGGTAGTTCTGAAGAAAAAAGGGTGTGCCTAGTGAAAAGCCTCGCTAAATATCACCAGTAGAATACAAAAAAGAAGCATAACGTGAAACAACACAACTTTACTTAGATGCAGGACTTGTTTACATTTAACCATAAACTGGATAACCCAAGAATGTGTGAATAGTATGGAATAATGTTCAAAAACATGACAAAAAGTCAATAGTTTGCATTATTTGGTATTAAAGGACACTGAACACAACTTCATTTGCAAGAGTTTTAATAATTTACTAAAAAAAAGAGTGTAAAAGTAACAGATCTCTCCCACCAAAGTGGATCTGTTTGATATTCAAAGTGATGACAGATGTAACAAATTTCTGCAAACTTGCCTTTGTACATTTGTGTATACTTACTTGGCAATTTAACCTCTTGGCTGTAATTAAATGAGTTTTGCACTGTATACTGTATATCAAAAAAAAAAAAGCTCAAAGGGAAAAAAATACTTTGATATGAATTAAGTGAAAGTAAACCAACCAGCATTAAATGTACAACTTTAAGAAACTCCAAAAAGCACATCTGAAAAGTGTATATACAAACATGCTAGGAATCTAACAAAGAGCAGACTGAGGGAAGCTGGAGAGAGACGGGCCTTTCTAATGGTTTTCTTGACATCATTTAGGAGAGCCAATAAAGTAAAGCATCATTCGGAAATGTTTCATAATCTCGCAATACCGTGGATTTTATTGCCTATTTCAAGTTTTTGTTAGGAGAATAGGAACACTTTATAAATATACAGTTCATAGCGTATCTCCTGCGTGAATTTAATTTAACTTAAATAAAAAGTTAAAATGTTCAGCATCTGTAGAAAACAAAAAGAAACTAAAATGCATCTTTAATAAATGCTCAGACTGTGCCCATCCCCAGTAACATTAAGTGCCTGCTTGAAAGAGGTAATATATATTTATGTATGTACACACATATATATAGATATATATATATATGTATATATATATGTATATCAAATTCTATGACATGATATAATTTGTATAAATATGGCGTCTTTACAACTGCATTAAAATGACAAATTTTTATTTCAGATCCCAAGACGATTAATGGTCGAATGGGAACAAAAAGGCCTTGTTTAAGTTTCTCATTTTCTCGTTTTAAATATTAAAAATAAGTCTCGATTCTTTGTAAATGTATGCCATACATTATAAACAACACATGTTACTCAACTGTACAAATATTTTCCATCGTGTTCATATCTACAACACTTTGGAAGGTACGAGGGGGAAAAAAGTGCCATTATCAAATAGTCCCCCCTTCTGGAGCGAGTGGGAGTTGCTCCTCTCAGAGTGAAGGTAAAAGTTTCTGTAACCAACCAGCAACCGAGAGACACAAGGAGCTCAGTTCTATACAAAAAATGTAAAAACACCTTTGATGTAACAAAGACACGCGCTTGTGATCTCACGTCACTCTGCTGGTTGTAAAACACGCCATGTGGAGTCATGTGACCCTGCACAGAAGTCCCTTTTGACAGTTGAGGGTGTTTAAAAAAGAACCGTACGGAGCTTCTCTGTAAATGTCGTCCACAGATGCTTCAAAACACACAAAGAGATGCTGCCCATGTGGGATATAATGGTTTGTTTTTAGTTTTTTTCTTGGATAGGCATAGTTGGGATGGATCTGTCCGTGTTCCCCGAAATGTTCACAGACCCATTTCTGAAGGTACACCCTGCACTGGCTTTCCACTGCGTCGCAGCTGAGTGACGTTGCTGTTGAAAACATTTCGCTCTTCTTTTATTCGTTACATTCCAGGAATGGGATTGTCTGGCTTGTCCTGTCCTTTATTTGCCATCAATCCATGTCTACCTAATAGAACAGAGGAGCTCTGGTGCCCTCTGGTGGTCGGAAAGAGGTGTAGGCACAGGAGAAATTAAGCTAACCCTCGGCCCTTGACTGCTGTCCTGGAAGTCTCACAAAAGCTAAAGCATGTTTAGGATGGCATTGTACATCTGGACTAGTATGGCCAGGTGGACGGGCAGGCAGGATTGGCGATCTTGAGTGGCAGGGGTACACGTCAGCCAAGAGAGGGCATTGTACTGCTCCAGCACAAACCTATGAGTGGAAAATATACACAGTTTTATCAAGGCGCTAGGTGAAAACTGTTGAAGAGGAAAAAATGTAACTGCTGCTTTTTCTATGAGATCACATCTAATTCTGAACTCATTCTTCACACTGACAAAAATATGCAAACATCTGCATAATTATCAAGGTGATAATTATGAACTTTTCAAGAACTATAAGAAGAAGGCTTCATATTTTCAGGCTTTATGCAGCTTCCTTCATCTGAATTGTTGGTGCTAATATGAAACATATACATTTAGCACGCTTGTCAATTTCATTAGCATTTAATGCACATAATGAAGTTACCTGAGCACGTCAGAAGTGGTCTTTGAATCCAAGGGGTGTGGGGCCCTCTTAGTCTTCTCTGACACGTTCTCATCTGACTGTGTTATGGAGATATGGTGGTGGAGAGAGGCCTGCGGGCAAGAAACACAAAGCAGTTTAAAGTACTGAAGCTTGACTGCTT
Source organism: Aulonocara sp. 'chitande type north' Nkhata Bay (assembly GCF_057382095.1). NCBI lineage: Eukaryota > Metazoa > Chordata > Actinopteri > Cichliformes > Cichlidae > Aulonocara > Aulonocara sp. 'chitande type north' Nkhata Bay. The sequence goes on from NC_141350.1 coordinate 46,262,631, forward strand.
TCGAAGTTTACCTGAAGATTTTATAAACAGATCTATAAACAAATCAATAAATTTGAGGTTTGTGTCTCTCTGAGTTTCTCCCTCTGTCTCCAATCCTGAAAGCTTTACATTCATTCTCAGCCACACTTGCATTGTTGTGGGTACCTTGAGGAAAAGCGGACACTGTTTCTCAGCCTGCGGGCAAGAGGCCCAGAACCAGTGAGGAAGTCCGTTCGCCTGTGCAGTGGAGACGTAGTAGCCCAGAGCCAGCGGCTGCTGCTTTAGCTCCTCTGGGGGATTGTCCCTTGACAGCAAGCGCTCTCCCTGGCTCTGCAGACAGAGAGAATGCCAGCAAATAAATATTACCTTCATTGCAATCTGGGGTCATGACCTGTACAATTTATTCATCTGTCAACAGGCTATATTTCTGAGCATGTGCACTGACAGCTGTGGGCTGTCTTCCTTAAACAGAAATGCGTACGTTAGCATTTTATGACAGGCAACTCTTCATTTTTCAACCGAAATAAAACGGTTATGTGTAAACATAGCTCATTTACATTTTAAAATATACGACAGTCGCTCTTTTTCTTTTGTTACAGGGTGCCACTTGTTTCAAGCCTGTGCACCCTCTTTCCACTGAACCCTGACTCACCCTGGTGTGCTGGAAATGGGATCCCATTCCCATCCCAGATGGAGACCCAGGCGAGGGCACGGGAGAGGTGTTGGGTGAAGAGTGGAGGTTCAGCATTATGCCAATGCCAATGTCATTCTCCAGTTCATCAGGAAAGGGAAGATCAAACATGTCATCTGAGGAGAAAAAGTAAAGTAAATGCATGCTTTACTCATCAACAACAGCAACTATCTGTGGTCATTAAAAGCCTACTCAAAGCACACAGCAGCACATATCTGAAAACTATTTTCAATGTGACTTTCAAAGCACAAGGACGCCACCTGTTGGTACAAAAAAGCACCATCGTATTTATCCAACTGTTCAAGGTCTACTACTAAATAATCTTATTACTTTAGCATAACTGCTATCCTGGGTGGCATTACCATTATTGTCTTCTGTCTGGTAGGAGCTGGACGCCAGCTGGGTAGTTGAAGAAGTTGGAAAGACTAGAATGTGTGTACAGGAAGCATCCTGAGGTGTGTTTAGCTGCGAGGTCTGCAAGTTCAAAGCAGTGCTGCGGCCAAACACAGAGCCCATGGTAACCGCATCTGGATCCGCATAAACAGAAACACACAAAAGGTGAGGGGAAAACTGTATTTATTAGCTATTGAACTAAAGTGGTCAGCACATGTTTAATTATTTATTATAGCTGAATACAAACATTTGTTTATGTACACTTTTTCTTATTTGCACACTGGTGCAAAAAAATTTCTGTTATTAATCTGTTACTCTGACTGTTGTGACGTCTGAACGCTCAAGTATGCGCTATTATTAGTGCCACAGCCATAAACATGACAGCTAAACTCATAATTTATTATGCTAACTGCTAAAGTGGGTGAGCTACTTACCAGGCATGACCACGAAGGAGCCCTGTGGCTCCAAGGCGACCAGGCAGGCGCTGAGGATTGTTGGAGAGTCAGCAGCTGAGATCCCACACATGCGGCACGCCTCCCTCAGCTGGCGTCCTATTGAGTGGAGGGAGTGCTCCCCAAGGAGTGAACTCCAGTCTAGTAAGAGAGATAAAGTAGGGGATATAGAGATGTAGCAAGAAAAGCCAAGGTTTTAAGAGAGAGCAAGTTATGAAATGTCTTTCCATTATAAAACGTGTGTCTATGTGTGTGCGTGTGTTTGTGCACCAGTCTATGACTACATCTGTAATCAGTACAGGTGGGTAACACGAAACTCTCCATTCAAAAGGTCAGAAAATTTAATTACGATAAAAGAATAAAAGAAGAGTTCGTCAGAGAAGTCTGCTGACTGAATGGCCCAGTTGTCTTTGCTTAAAGCCAGAAACTGAGCAAGTCCAGTGAGTCCCAGTGTCCTTTCAGTGGATTATATGGAGCTCAAAAAATTAAACACTTTTCATTCAGAGTATAGCATCGCATTAGTTAAACTTCTGGGATACTTATGTGGTTAAGTAGCAGAGGGGGTTGTTGATCAGTTTCAGCTGATTTGCTGTTAATGAAGTTAAGAACAGGCGCACTAGAGGGGCAACAATGAGACAATCCCTAAAACAGGAATGGTTTTACAGGAGAAGGCCTTTTTGGAGCCTCATCTTTTCTTTTTTTTCACTATTTTAGCATTAGGGTAGGGTCAGTGTCACAACTGGTGGCATGAGGTGATACGTGGACCCTACAGACTTCGCATAGGTACGCTAACTTCTCCAGTTGTGTCTCCCAACATAGTCCCAGGAGCATGGAGGAGATTCCGGGAGAAAGGAAGTTACTCTAAAAGATTTGGACAGGGTCGTAGAAGGTCCTTTACCCATCAGCAGTACTGGTATCTACTAATTTGTGCAAGGAGGAACAGGATTAGCAGTGCCAGAGCCAGAGCCCTACAGAATGACCTCCAGCAGACCATTGATATGAACGCCTCTGATCAAACAATCAGAAACAGACTTCCTGAGGATGGCCTGAGGGCCTGACGTTCTCTAGTGGGCCCGTGCTCACTTCCCCGTGGGGCATGATTGGCATTTCCCATAGAGTACCAGAACTGGCAGGTACACCACTGGCACCCTGTGCTTTCCAGAGAGAGCAGGTTTACCCTGAGCACATGTGACAGATGTGAAACATTGGGCTGACTACAACATCATTCAGCATGACCAGAGCTCAGTGATGTCCTGGTCCAGGTCTGGATTGTGGAGGCCTTGAACATCTTTTCATTCCTAACACATTGCCCAGTCCGTATCATTATAGATATTACAAATAGATATTTTCTCTCATTGAGATCTGATGTGTTTTCTAATGATCAATTTCATTTTTTCAGCACTGTAATATTGATAGATGTGCAGTATGAAGAGTAAAGGTCAGTTATACCCTAAATTAACCCTCAAGACTTTTTACTGCTATTTTGCAAGAAAAAACTATTCTACTGCACACTTCCTCTGCTTAAAACCTATCAGAAAGAACTGAAAATGAGTTGTGTCACTCACCTTTAAGCTCCCCGTGGCCTAGTCGGCCTAATCGACCAATAACAATCCTCCATGGCAGCGATGTCATCTGAATGATGCCAATGCACCACTCCCACAGCTTCTGTAGTCCCATCTTCCTAGCTGACGCCTTAGGACGGCGGGCTCTGAAGTGAGAAGAAATCATGAAAAAAGCTAGAAACCGCCATGTCACACCAAACGCTTTGACAGGACAGGCCTTTCACTGAAACCGTTTCTCACCTGTTCGGCACATCAATGTTGATGATACAAGTCTCTAAGAGCTCTCCTTGCTGGTCAGTGCAGGAAACAAGCAGCCAACGCTGGTCATGTGACAGGCAGTATCCTACAAAGAGCACGTTGTATTTGGGAGGCAGCTCTGCCCATATTTCTCCTGGTTCTGGCTGCTTGGGACGGCTTGGACCGAGCACAAATGGTGGAGTGTACAGCTGCAGTGGGCTGGGGTGCTACATTAAACAATTAGGATTTTATTAAAAAGGGAAGTTATGATATATACTACAGTTACTGAAACCAAACATATCATTGAACTGTCATGCTTACCTCTGGACTCTTAAGTACCGAACTGACAGTGGAAACTGGGCCAAAACCAGTCAAGGACTTGATATGTGTTTGCTGGGGTAGTAGACGCCTGCACTGAGAGTAACAAGAGAAGGCCAGGGAGCGCAGGTGTTGCAGGTACAAATGGCTCTCTCCGCTAGCTGGCTGGAGTAGATACTGGCACGGCACCACCTAAAATATAAATGACGCAAAGAAATGTTGAGGATGGCGATCAAAAGTGAATTCTGCTTCCTGCCTCGCAATTATTTTCTTACCTGTAGCACCAGTGCGGGTCTTGTTGTTTCAGGCAGTGTCTGCAGCATCTCTGTGTAGCAGCGGAGAAGCCCTAGCAGCCAAATGCTACTTGACTCTACCTCGTCACCTTCTTCCTCCTCCCCTCCATCGTTTCTCGCTCCGCTTGAGCTCAGGAAAGCGTCCACTATGTAAATAACAATAGCTGGTGGGTTGGCATGGCTGTCCACTGAGTCAGCCACAGTGGGGATGCCTATTCTAGACTGCTCGGAAGAGCTGAAAAAAGAGCAGAGGAAACAAGCTTCAGTGTAAATAAGCTGGAAGAACAGCTGAGATGTTAAAATCATTCTTAATCTTACAGTTCAGGGTTTTCTGCTGGTGTGTTGGCTGGTGGGGTGGAACTAGGAGGTCCTTTGGAGTCACTGGCTCCTCCTTGGATCTCTTCTGTCTGGCCTGCGGTTGCTCCAGTTGGGGCTGAAGCATTTACTGAACTGGCACCACCTGTAGTTTGTTCTCCTTGAGTGGAAGAAGAAGGCTGAGCTGAGGATGTGTTGTTCACAGGCGGCTGGGCTTTGGGAGGTAACAGAAGACTGCTGTCCAATGGCAGGGCAGAGAGCTGGGGGCCTGAAAGCGATAAAAAGAACACATGCCCATCTTTATTCACCTAAGATAAAGAAATATACAGATTCAAAAACAGAGCTAATGCGATCCAGTTCGTTTACTCTGTTCAGTGATTCTCACCAAGCTGCTGCTTGCAAGCATAAGCATAAAGTTTGAGTTTGTTGAGGTTGTCAGTGTGCTGCTGTCCAACCCAGGGTCCAGTCAACCACTGATCCACATCCAGCTCCTCCAGCTTTTCTTTCTCCACATCTTCTCCCACGCGCACGATGCCATCTCTGGACACCTTGGCCAGCGGACGGTGCTTCCCAAGACGGCATGTCTGGAATAGGAGTTGGGAAAAGGACATGAAAGTCTCAAAGTATGTACAAATGAGTTGAAATCGGACCGTGGCTCTTACTTGGAGTTCAATCTCCTACCTCATAAACTGCACTAAGCTCCAGAAAGAAGGATCGGGCAGCAGACAAAAGCGAGGGGCTGTTGGGACAAACCACCATATAAGCAACATCTCGTTGCCCACCGTAAGGTTCCAGCAACAACTTCTCCCAGAAAGGCAACGCCAGCGGGGACAGTGCCAAGAAGTCCCGCTCCCGGTCATAACCCAGCAGCACTGTAGGAATGGGCAGGGGCTCCGGAGACTCCTCTGAACCTAAGAAAGGAAAACATTATGACATCTTTAAGATATATATTATGGCACAAAATATACAGGTGAAATTCAACACAAAGCGCTAGCTGTTCACGTAAACACAAAGAATGCACTGACTCACCATAAGAACCTCTCCCGGCCATCTTATGAAACTGCTGCCAGGTGAGCGGACCCTGAACATGCTGGATGTTTTCCCAGGTCCGTCCTGTTCTCTTTTTCTGGATGGCATCCTGCAGGAAAGGCTGCAAAGACAGCAGCATACGCACCATATCCTGTGACGACAACATGCTCATATCCACCACTTTCGAGACACACACACATACACACACAGAAAGTGTACAGATGCACAGGCGTTAACAAGATTCTGAACACCAAAGAAACAAAGAAATACATAAAGAAATACAAAATACATCATAGATTACATATAAAAGCAGCCCAGCATGCATAATAAATATCTTAATTTAAGGGATTTATCATAATTATTTATCATATGAGTCCACTCTTTAGAAGCCAGATTACAATTCTTACCATTAGTGTGAGGCCAGGAGTGGAGAGCGGTACTTCTGACAACGGATAGATCTACTTTCCCTCCTGTGGGGTTATCCACATACTGAAGTCCCTGCTCCAAAGCATTGTAGCAGGCCGTACAGGCATCACTCCCATCTGCCCACTGCTTTTCAGACATCCAGCTCTGGAGCAGTGCCCCTTTGCGGCCGTGGCAGGAGCAGCTCAGGGGGAAATGAAGTGAAGCCAGAGAAGAAATTGGGTGGGAGCACTGTTCCTGTAAAAGGACCATGACCGCAGGAGAGGCAGGCGCTGCATCCTGCGGCCGCTTGGCCTTGGAGTCTCCCATAGTCGGGTCCCGTCTGGAAAGTGCTAACCTCCTCTCAGCTGCTCGCCCTACTTCGGAGGTTCGACCAAAAATGTCGAGCTCGTCCTCCAGGAAGAGGCCTGTTCCGAGGGCCAGTCGCCTGTTCACGATGGCGCTGAAGCCACACATGCAGCGATACTGATCTTCACCAGTGGAATCTGGGATATAAACCCCCACATCTGCTCCTTTGACATTCTGGTTGCAGGCACAAATACAGCAGCTGTCAAAGTTGCGATCCTTGAAGACACTGAGGACAGAGTCTGAGAGGAGGAGGATTGTGTACAGGCTGTGGGCCTCAGGCAGAGACGGGCCCGGCCGAGCTAGGGGCTCTACAGAGCTGAGAGGCAGGCTTGTCGAAGGGGTGGAAACTGGTGAGCTAAGCTCAGTACCATCCTGCTTTACTGAACCCTGTCCAGAGCTTGCAGTGTTAATACCCCGTGGTGTACGTGGAGTTCTTGGGGTGGGCACAGAGAAGCGTGGGGTGGCAGGAGATGGGAGGATGCCAGTAGTGGTACTGGTAGAGGCAGTAGCTCCACTCATCTGCACATAGTCCTGGTCAGCAAGGGGAACACTGGGAATATTTCTGGAAAAAGAATCGAAAAAACAAATAGTGAGACAAACAAGATTAGCGTTACTGTCTGGAAGCATCTCTTAAAGGTTGTGCAGTTTGTTCCAAACACAAAAGGAAATCCTCAAAACTAAGTGATATCGTGCTTAGAGCACTACAGTCTTTCCAGTGAGGCTAAAAAGTGCCCACAAGCCATCCTATCAGGAACTGCATGCTTAAAAAAACCTTTAAAATGAACTCATTAATTATCCTTGGTAGATTAAAATCCTTGCCGCCAGGGGGCAGCGTTTCACCAGTGTTGAGATGTTTTGGATGTGTGCTTTTCTTTAAACTACCCATTTTCCCCAGGCTCCCCCATCCCCACCCCCCGGCCATCATTGCAAATAAGAATGTGTTATTAATGACCAGCCTGGGTAATTAAAGGTTACAGTGACAGGTACACGCTAAAACTACATGAAAGTAAAGCTGGGCCCTAATTCTCTCCAACACAGTAAACAGATGTTCTACACTTAAAGTCAAAACAGTTGTGTCTTTGCATTCTGTTGACAGCTTAATTTCAGAAGCTTTAAACTATTTTAAACAGTGATTTATAATTACAAGCAATGTCCAAACATAAAACTGTTCAAAAAGAGTTATAAAAATATGATCTTCTCGATCTATAAAGAAGAGGAAAATATTTAAATTAAGTGAATGTCTCTATTTAAAAACAAACAAACAAACAAAAAATTCATGATGTGATATTATAGTATATAGTATATCAGAAATCTGTTCACTATTTTTATTACAAATTATATCAGTAAGGAAGCTGACTAAATATTCACTGATAATTTATGGCAAAGGGGTGGGATTAAATAAGTGTATACTTCTTCCCACTCCCTTTCAACATGTAAATTAATCAGAATGGTTTTTTGTATGTAATTTGTATAGTATTTTTTTTCTCTCTTATTTCTTTTCTAAATGTACTTGTATATTGTTCACATGTTGAAATAAAATTACCAACCAACCAACCAAGAGAAGCACAAGATGAAAGTCGTTTTACTCTCTAATGTGATAACTGATTACTCACATGTATCCATCCTTGGTGAAAGCAGAATTCTGGGGATGCATGACCGTGGGGAAATGTTCCATCTTGGGCAACAAGGACCAGGAAGGACGGTAATAACACTGTTCAGGAATCTTGAGTGGTGGAAGATTCTGGCTGGGTAGGCAGGCTAGTGGAGCAAACATGGAGGAGCCTATCAGCGGCTGGACAAAGAGAGGAATAAATGTTTGTTATTTACAAGTATAAAGACATGTTTCAATACGCTGAATAAGTGGTTAAAGAGCAGAAGTTGAGGAAAAGCTTCTTTCTACTGTAGGCGCAATTAACCCTTGTGTGGTGTTCGTATTTTTGTTACTCAGCCAGTGTTCATGGGTCTGGTGGACCCGCTAGAGTTTTGGCTTTCCAAATTAACACTATCAAACAATTTTATGTTAAATTACTCAACAGATGTTTACTTCATCCCAATTACAAGACATATGAACAGCAAACATGGTTAATTTTTTCCCTTTACCTTTGTTAGATCACATTTATGAATTAATGTGCTTCTCGTTTTTCTTTTATATAAAATGTTATAAATAAATCAGTTATAATCAAGTGGAGTGAGTGGAAAGACACAACACATTTACACGTGTAAAAATAATTAATTGTTTAATTTTTCTTTTGAAAAAAACTGAACACGGGTCTCACAGACCCGAACACCATACAAGGGTTAAAAGGGCTATTTAGAAATCAGGCTTGCAAATAAATCAACTAAGACAGTATTTTTCCAGATTTTTGGAAAAAACAATTCAGTGGCCACATTATTGAATGTCTGTCCCCAGCATCATTAGCAGTCCCTGCCTTGAGTTTCAGAATTGTTGCTTATCTACTAATCACAGATTTTCAAATTATAAATACCTCCTGAAAATCACTGAAATTAATAAACCAGTGATTCCACAAAATTAATGCCTCCATCCAGTTCAGTTCTGCTTATCCAGTTCAGGGTCACAGGAGGCCAAAGTCTACAGTCATAAATCTATTTGCTAATTTTCTTGAAAAACATAAATAATTTCTTGAAAGAGCAGAGAACTGTGTTTTTTAGCAAACATCCCCTGTCTGTGGTACTCTGTTGACTATTTAAAGCAACAGGATGGCTTGGGGAAACTACCCATGTTCATATTAATATGTTTTTTAGAGCAAACAGAACAGTGACATTTTCTCAGCTTTAGCTGCGTAACTGATATGTTAGCAAGATATTCCTCAGTGATCTTCTGTTTGCATTAGGGACTGCATTAGGATTCTAAGAAACTGTTAAAAGCAGATGTTCTCCTTGAATTATTCACACGTTTAAACATTCAATAACATGTCATAAGAAGCAGGATTATGACAACCCTTATCTGCTTTAGATCACTATGTATGTCAACTCATCATGAAGTCATATTCACTCAAATCTAATATTTATGTATTTCAGTCTTCCTTCTCATATCGAAGCTGCTCTAACAATATGATTTGCTTGGAGTAACTTGCTTGTGTTGTTAAGAAGATGCACTCAGTACGGAGCAAATGCATTCATAATGCATATGATTAATATTCCCTGCTCACCGAACCTGCAGTCAGTACAGCTCTCTAACATTAAAAGGTATTAGTGAAACACTTCCAGTGTGATATGAGCTAGCACCAAGTCAGCCAAGTCAGACATTTAAATAATAACAAGTAAAATGGACAATTTATCTTATTTCCATCCATCTGTGCACTTTTCTAAATTGATGCTTGCTGCAAAAAGCTAATGACATGTTTTCATACTAGGGATCAATTCAGAGTGTCAGATCTAACAATCTTAACTACCGCTTCTCCTCACCTTGATATCCTCCTGCCTGGGACTACCAATGTCATCCTCCACCTCCATCCTGTGTTCAGTCAGCTGGGTGGAGGCTGCTGCAGGAAGGTGGTCAGCTGATCCAGTGGGCGCAGGGGGCTCTTGACTAGGGGTGTCCCGATAGGTCATGATGGGAGAGAAGGCTGGGTGCTGCTCTAGAGAAGGCGGGGTGGGAAACATCCGCTGGAGATCTGCTACTGCTGAAAAGAAAAAGAGATGGACAAGGAGACACAGAGAGAGCAGGGGGAGGTAAATAGATGGTGAGCGGAATAATAAACACCAAACTGAGGGAGCTTTTGAGATTTTAAAACTAGATACTCATCAGAGTGACTCACTTGATGGATAAGGTACTGCAACTCTTCCTTCTTTTCCAATAGGACGATCTTCTGTTGACACTGGTACCTTAGTTGAGTGCTGGTTTGGGTAAACAGTCTAAAAAGTATTACAGGGTAAGTTATATGACTAAAAAATTTATTCTTTAAAATTCTTAAATCATTAACTAAAATACTATTTATTTTCTAATATGATGTTTGGAGTTTTGTTTGTTTGTTTCAATTTAAATCAAAATCGAAAATTACATAGTGTCTTACCACTGTTAACATTGTTACAAGAATATAGATAGAACATTATATTTTACCCCCGGGTCTTCATCGTCTTCATCAAGTATGTTGTCTAGATCAGAGATGTTGACCACTAGATCTATTTCTCTGGTCAGAGAGGGATTGGTTTTAGCAGCTCCGTCGTCCTGGCCTGATTCGTCTAAAACAACACAAAACATCGTTAGACTGAACAAAACTACTCATGTGTGACATGAATTGCTGTTTTGTAGAACATGTAAATTATGTTTATGTCTGTGATTAGGACCCCCACCTGATTTTGGAGCAGAGTTAAAAATGGACATAGCATCTTTTCCATCAGTTAACGCTCCATTGCTGGTGATTTCTTCTCCCTAGTGGAGGGATTCAAATAAAATGAGAACATTCGCAGGTTATGTTCAGCACAGATTCAATAAAATATGTCGAGAGCCTCACTTCATTATTATAATGTACGCTTTGTGCTACAAAATGCCTCATCCTAATAAAATGCCGCATTCTGTAGCAAAGAACACAAAGTATTAGCATTTTAGCATTTTCAGTATTAATTGGCAGTTTCTTCCTGTTAAAAGGGAGTTTATTCTTCCCACTGTCACCAAGTGCTTGTCATGTGATTGATGAGGTTTTCTCTGTATTATTGTAGAGTCTTTGTCTTATAATTTAAAGTACCTTGAGGCAACTGTTGCTGTGATTTGGTGCTATATGAATAAAACTTTATTGGATTGAATTAAATAGAACCTACTTTGGTATAGCTCAGACAAAATGATGGGTTAAAGTTTACTGTTCACTCTCCATTTAGCTTTTTTTGACTTGTCCACCCTACTAGTGGCTTATCCAAGTCTTTAGCTGCAAAATGCTCTGTTATGTTCACCCTCTGGCTCACGGTTGTTAAACTCATTTTACTACATGAGCTGCATATATTTAAATTTGAACTTAAGTAAAGTAGACTTAAGGAAGAAACACTGTTAGGAAGTGTTTCAGAAGTTCATTCTGGAAATGTTTGGATTTCATGAACTAGTTTTCTAAAACTGGTACACATTAGTGTTTCTAATTTGACCAGCCTTAATAAATTATACAGACATGTTATTGTAGCAGATCAGCAGGGTCAGAGAGTTACAGTTAAAGATATACATCTGTAAACTGAACTTACTTCATGTCTAGTCCTAATTTAAAAAATATTTAATTAAAAATTTTTCTTTCAATTCAAAGGAAATGCCCTTTTTTTCACTGTAGACCCATACTGAATAAAATAGCAAATTCTCTATTAATTCATTCTGTTGTTTTTTTTATGGTGGGTCTATTACTTATTTCGGTGTAGCATGGCAGGTCAGCAGTGAAGTCTATCGGTACGAAGGCTGTAAAAATGACGATGATTCAGATCTCTGGACCCTCAGTTTGGACTTTCATGATGTGATCAGTTTTTAAGCTTGAAAACCAGAGGAAAATCTACATTTATACTTTACGTCTTTGCAGTAGTCACATTTTGCAAAGTGGAATGGATGGCCTGATTTTGACCGCTGGGCTGTAACTTTGAAAGCCGTGACCTGGTTGATAACTATGTCTGCTGGTTGGGTGACTGGACAGATAAGATTGATAGCTTTATTTATTTTATGTTTGACTCTAAACAATTACCTGTTACAGCACGATTGATGGCAACTGTAAAACTAAATTAAACAACAAAGCTACTATGAGACCTCCTTGCATACAAGTGGTCATGCAATCCATAATTAATAGATAAATATTGATTTTAACCACGTTACATTTTCCCTGAATCCAGTTTTTTTGTTTGTATTTGTATTTTCAAACTGTGTGTTGTCCTACCTTGGCCTTCTTGCTGGGTTCTCGCCCTTGACCCTTTAATCTCTTGGAAGTGGAGAAAGTGTACTCAATGTCTCCTTCCTTAAAGTCATAGGGATCGTCCCCATTATCCCGAAGTGCCTCGACACCTGGCTGCTGGAACAGGCCCAAAGTTTGGATGTGTTGCCTCACTCTCTCCTCTGAGAGTTTAAATCTCTTGTGCGCCTGTGCGTATAGTCTAAAGGAGACAAAAAAACAAGGTTATTCTTCTGCGTTCTCATGTACAATACAAATGCACTAAATTCCCAGTATTTTCAGTATACTTCCAAATATTATTTCCCCAACACTGGTGCAACTCTCCTACCTTTTAAGCGAAGCTCCCTCGATGGTTGTGTCTGTTGTCACTTCCTCTAGTTTATCAATGGGGAGTTCAGAGGGTCTAAAGTCAGTCTTATCAGTCCTGGGAGTCCTGAAGCCTCTCCACCAGCCAGCACCACTCTCCCTCTGCCTCAGCAGAGCTGCATACACAGCTGTCTCGCTAGTAATCACCCCCAATCCTGAAGCGCCATCTTGACAGGCGGGCATATCCACAGGCCCATCCATAGCCTCTGGGTCTTGTACCCGGGGATGCGGGCTAAGAGTGGGTGGAAGTGGAGATACTGGTGAATGGAGAAGGGACTCGGGGGCTTTTCTGCCATTGGAGTGGGGCTTGGAATACTTGCAGGTTGGCAGAGTGGCCAGGGACTCTATGGGTGGATCCAGCGCCACGAGGCCACCGAGCTGGGGCCCTCCTGGAGAGTCCTGTTCCAGAGGACTCTCCTGTGTGACAGACAGACGATGGTGGAAAGGAATAACAGCTGGCCTCTTGGACTGTTTGTCACCCTTTTCTGTCTTGTCACTGGTCTTGTGTTTGGGCAGGGAGGGAGTGTATAATGATGGGCCAGAAGACTGAGTGGGGTTGGCACTAGTTTGGGAGTTGGCAGTGGACGCAGTGGTCAGATTCGACTTCTGCTGCTTTAACCTGAAACAAAAATAAATAGCAATCTACTTAAAATTCTGTTTTTTAAACGCATCAGCATGAAAACAAGAACACCTGAATCTAACACATTTGGAACAGCTTGGGTGCAATTCTGGAGTACCTAGAGCAGCTGCAAGGTGCTCTCGCTCCCAGATCGTTGAAATCCCACGTGGTAACTCCATTTGGCACTTCCTTTCGAGGCGTTACTTCAGTTGACTGATTCGGTCTGCAGGGAACGAACAGATCCATGAGGGCAGCTCAGCTGCATCACTGCACTTCAATTATAATCCGGCCAAAGTCAGGGAGTAAACTCCAGATTTACTTACACATGTTGAGGCTGGTTGAGATAGCACTCCCTCCAGGCCTGATGGACCACCTGACAAGTCAGCTTCTTCCCAGAATGCTTTGGGCTGATGCTGGTGATACTCATGCTGCTGTCTGGTGTGGGCACACTCGAGGCCGAGGTTACGAAGCCGCTGTCCGCTGAAAAAAAAAGAAAAAAACACCGTCAATGTAAAACTGTGTAGTTTTAACATTTCAGCATGTGTGTACAACGCTGCGGCATGTCTGTGTCCCTGTTACCGGAGCATGGCTGCTCTGGTGATGTTGGTGGCGTCAGTGGCACGCTGCAGTGGTTCAGCTCTTTGTTGAGGCCCTGAGCTGTGGGAACAGGTGGAGGCTGCTCCACTGGTAGGTCTCCTTGGGCAATTAGCACGAAAGCAGATGGGTAGGTCATTCTTACTCCACCTGAGAATACAAGAAAAGAGGATCTGCTGTTATAGGATACATTTAAACGCTGGCTTAATTTTTTAAATGGGCACCATTTCTAGATATTGCTAATAATTAACCTTACATAAATAAAGAGGCTGTATAATGTCTGGTGCTTTTCTGTTAATGTAATTACCCACTTTCGTACTCACCAGTCATGAAAACACAATCAAATCTAAAATCCGTTTGTACTCACTCCTTCAGTATTATTTCTGGCTTTCCTCTTTAGATGCAAAGCAGTTTTAATTGTAATCAGGTCAAACCAAAGCCGTGGAATCAGACTGATTAGAGTAACTGTTAGAGTAACTCCCCGGGGTTTTCTACCTCAACTTCACTTCACTATTCTTCCTTTCTGTCAGTCCTGCTCTCTCCTCCCCTGCCTTCCAGTCACTTCCTGACTTCTGCTCTTTGATAACTGACTGTAAGGATCATTGCAGTATAAGCACCTCATCCACTAATACCTCAGCTCAAACTGCCTGGGAGTCTACATGAGGACAGAGGGTAATTAACGTGATGCTGATCTCTTGGTGTTTGTTCTAGTTCCTTCTCATCTGAAAGAACTGCAGTCCTCTTTACTAAGTACTGCTTTTTGGTACTATTTTATGCAGGATATGAGTTTCATTGCAGACTGACTGCACAGCAAAAGTTTTTTTCCTTCTTTTTTTTTGCATTGATTAGGTGACCCTGAATCCTCCCTTAGTTATGCTACAATAGGCCCAGGGTGCTGGGGGTTCCCATAATGCACTCAGTGTTTCTTCTTCACTCACCTCTTTGACTCTCTATCTGTTTATACACCACTCTGCATTTAATCATTAGTTATTATTATTTTTTGGCTCTCTTCCACACCTTCAGCAGGCCTGTCTCCCTCACCTCACCCCCTAGACAGTCAGAGCAGATGGTCGCCCCTCCCTAAGCCTGGTTCTGCTGGAGGTTTCTTCCTGTTAAAAGGGAGTTTTTCCTTCCCACTGTTGCCAAGTGCTTGCTCACAGGGGGTCATCTAATTTGGGGGGTTTTCTCTATATTATTGTAGCATCTTAGCCTTACAATAAAAAAGCACCTTGAGGTTAGTGTTGTTGTGATTTGGTGTTATATGAATAAAACTGTACTGAACTGAATTGCATACCATTTTAAATCCAATGTCTTTTTCACCACCATTGCTTTTCCATACCTACAACGACCTCCACCGCCACGTGACTGTTGCGATCGTAGGCCTGGCTTGTTTCCTCCTTTTCCTTCTCTCCACCTAGCTCTTTCTGCTGAAGTACCATGGGGTAGAAGTAGCTCCACTCCTCCATCAGCTTCCGCACTGCTGGATCACTCATCTTATAGGCCTGACCTGTAAGAGTGCCGCTCAGACCGTACGGACTCAGGATCACTGCATAGATAAATTAATAATGTAGAGAAAGAAACAAAGTTCACACATCAGTAGCTCTGAACCATTTTATTATTTTTTTCTGCACTGATTTTTATTTTCTTTGCACAGCAAACCTTTAGTGATAACTGCAATGCTGAAATACTTACTCTTGGTTTGTGCTATTTAAACTTCTACCACTGGTAGAATTGGACTTTTTACACATATAACCCACAAGAAGAAGCACCTAAAATATAAGATATTACTTTTAACGAAGCAATCTGAAAGTACAGTATGTAAAATACTTTGTAACCAACGGGATCCTCACTAGGCTATTTAACCTCTCCCCGACTGGTGCCACTGTTCCCACCTGTCTGAAGGCCTCCACTATCATTCCTATCCCCAGAGAACTAGTATAGACAGCCTCAATGACTACAGACCTATAGCCTTCACGTCTGTAGTCATGAAGTGTTTAGAGCAGATAATGTCTCAGCACATCAGAGACTGTCTACCCCCTGTCCTCAACCCCCACCAGTTTGCTTACAGAGCAAATCGGTCCATGGAGGATGGCATCACCATCACCCTTCACAGAGCGCTGAGCCATCTGGAGAACAGGAAGAGCTACATGAGGATGCTCTTTGTGGACTACAGCATCCTAACCAGCCGGCCTCAATTAGTCCGAAGCTGAACGTCCTTAAAAACAAAGAACTCATAATTGACTTCAGGAGGCACAGACAGGTCCACTCCAATCTGATTATAAAGGGAGAACAGGAATCTGTCTCCACCTTCAGGTTTCTGGGCACCCACATCTCTGCTGACACCAACGACCTGCTTAAGAAGGCCCAGCAGTAGCTGCACTTCTTCGGTGTCCTGAGGAAGAATAAGCCTGACCAGAAGCTGCTGCTGGTCTTCTACCACTCCTCAGTGGAGAGCGTGCACTCCTGCTGCCTAGGTGTTTTGGTACACAGGGGCTACAACAATGAAGGGTGCTCATACAGTGATTAACACAGCCCAAAAAGATCACTGGCTGCCCTCTGTCACCCCTGGAGGCCCTCGCCAGATCCTCTTCCCTCAGGAAAACCAGGGCCATCACAGGTGACAGCATGAACCCCACTCACCACCTGTTTGACCTGCTGCCCTCAGGGCAATCAGGTCCCACACCTCCCTGACCCTAACCCTAACGCCCCAACCCTTCCACTGGGCCATTTGGACTGTTAACAAACACTGTTAACAAAGCCATGGTCTGAGTAGCCCCCATCACTCAGGCCACTCTATTCAGACCAATTCTTTCTTCTATTGTGTGCCTTTTTTTGTTTTTGTATATAGGATATATATGTTTATATTTTATTCCAGCACAGTTGGACCACTGACAAGAAAGGGCTAATCTATTCTATTCTAATTACATAATGATTTGTACAATGCACAAAATAGTGTCACACTCACAAGACCAAAAATAACTATTATTTGTGCATCACAACAGATTTTGCTCATTCATCCAAGCAATAAGCAGTCATGTGTCTTTGTTATTACAACTGTGCGGTAATACTAAAAACACATGACTGAACCACACTGCTGGTCTGAGTGATGTTTCATTATTATAAACAGCATGGGCACAATTGTTTATTCAGAAATAACTCTATGGGCTACCAGCAGTGATCACTTTTATTTCACTTAACTGTGGTTTCTTGAAAGTGAAAGCAAAAGCGTTCAAGATTCAAATGCTTCCTCTCTACCTGTTGCTGACTTGACAGCCACTGTCATCTCATTTTCCATTAAGGAAATTAAGAGACTTCCATTTTTACATAATAATAATCACACCTCTGTTGGATATATATTGAACATGAGGATTGCTTTGTTTTACATGCATAAGCACTAGAAGAAGAAGAAAAAAACATCGGGTTTGTGGTGTTACCCTGTACTGGTGTGACGGAGGTCTGCGCGAGACGGATGTGGTGTTCTGTGATGTGGTACGCAGGCTGGTGCTGGGCAATCTCCACACTTGTGCACACGTTGCTCTCTCCGTGGAGGAAGAAGGAGAAGGAACACGACAGGTGTTCGCTGAGGAGAGACGACAGTGAAGATTCAGATGATGGAATCAGGGATGAGCGTAAACAGCGTAGAAATGTGGCGGCGCGCTCACTGAATGTGAGTACGTGTGTGTGAAGTGTGCTGACCACAGAGACATGGGAGCGAGTAAAGGTACACAGCCTGAACAAATAACAACGCAGTTCACGCTGTCCATTTTAATTCCATGTAAAATTTTCAGTGTAACACAATTCATTTTAAATCTAATTACATCATTACGTTACTTGAGACTGAATAAACCCAAAGATTGGATCTTGTAGAAAAAATGTTTAAAAAGTAAAACATGAAGTTGCCTTTTAGGCCACAGAATAACAAATGAGAGCATTTCTGCAAATAGCAATTTAGAGAGCAGCCTCAGAATGGATCTTGGTAAAAGCCTCGCTGAGCTCCACCTTCATTGATCATCTTCATCAGTTACCAGATATGCTCCTTATTGCAGGTATAAATCCTCATTTGCTTATGAGTGATTGTGGTGACTACATGTTTACATTATGCAGCGCTCTCTTTATTACACAGCCTGGGCATAGTTCATCATATTTTTCTTCTTTTTTTAATCACAGAGGATAATTGCTGGGGCCTTATTACAATCTATGTACCAGTGGGCGGGCTGGACATCATCACAAGTACCTCGACAGCTTCACTGATGTATATTTTTAATCTTTAAACTTCCTTGCTACCTTGGTTTATAGATATCAGACTGACAATAAAGTCAGCAGGTACTGTAATCTTCTTGCGATTACCCTGCTGCCTATGCAATATCCCTTCTGCCCCGAGGGAGCTTGACCTCCATTTGAGTCGTAATGGATCATCAAATTCAATAAAATGGCCAGCTCCACAGTCACTCATTTGGGCAGAGCTTAAAACGCAGTCTAGGGAGACGGCCTCCAGATGGCGCTGAATGCACCCTAAGACAGAGCAGGCCAATTTTTTTTCCGCTTCATAAACATTCCTGATGCTCCTGGAGAAAAAAACACGCATACCCTCCTAACAGCAGGTGGTTTGAACACAGGTCTGCACAATCACAGGAGAAGAGCAGAGCTGAAGCACATGCATATGCATGCACTGGGCTGCGACAAACGGGCGCACAGGCGCATGTCGCCTCCACACCTACAGGCGCTGCCCCACTGTCTCCCTCACGCACGCACAGACAGACAGACACACACAGTTCATCATCTCTGCAATTCACATCTCTGCAAGACATGACTCAAAATGATTTCAATGTCACTGTCCTCCAACCTTGGCCTCACTGCATCATCCCACCATATGAAGAGCTATATATAGCTGCATGGGTAAGTTCAGGCAAACAGCTGCAAGTCATGAATACCGCTCATGCACATACGCAAACAACTACAATTATCACTGAGGGATCTTTAGTGTCTCCACTCTTACATGCTTTGATTCTGAATGTGTTCACTCTTTCACATAGTTTCAGCACTTGGTTGGATTAGTAAGTTTTTATTTATTTAAATATTTTATGGTCCATCAACTGTCTGATTGGCTGATTGACTCTTGATTGGTTAACTGTACACAGTCCTGCACAAATAAAATAAAGCTGTTGAAGGCTGTTTATTGCCCTCTTATGCTTGTAATTTATTTTATATCATTATTTATATATACACAAAAATATGACTCCCGTAAGGACTCTTATAGACAGCCGAGACCTAATAGCAGGGAATCACTGTAGAGAAATATCTCTCTTTAACTATCCGTCTGTAACTCAGACATTGATCCAGCATAATTAAGGGCTGGATCCTTCTGATATCTCAGCTCAATTTACTGTGCACTGATACCGTCTTGTTCACAATGGGGCAGCCGAGTAAGTGCACTCGAAAAAAGTGAAAACGTTGCAGGGAGACGAGGAAATATTTGCTTGTGCAAAACATGCCGACCGATAAAGCAATCAATGAAGCCAATAACTAGTGCGCAACAATTGCAACAAAGGAACTCTCGCAACGGCAATAAATATGCGATCATATGCAAGTCAGGGAAAAGCAGAACTACAGAAAGAGCATCAAGCTGTAGGGCTGATGCAGCTGGGAGATTGATGCTCCCTGTCCTTTTACAAAGGGCATTTTCCTGCACAGTAAGCGACTGTGAGTGTGTGTGGACGCACTGGGCTCCTTGCATCCTCTGGGGCATTTGTGCAGTCGGCAGGCATGTGTGTGCAAGAGAATGGGAGACAGAGATGCGAGGCAGCTCTCTGTGCTGGGCTGTATGAGTACAGGTATTAATAAATGAAGAGGAGTGATGGTTGAGACTTGCCTAAGGGCTGACAGTACAGGAGGAGAGATAGAGAGAGGAGACAGAGAGAGTGAGAAAGGGAAGGCTGAGAGTGGGATGAGAAGAAAGAAGCGGGAGCGTGAGGGGGAAGAAAAGGGAAGACAGAAGGAGAAGAAGATGGAGAGAGCGAATTAAAGCCGTGCATGGGTAAAATTGAGACAAAAGGGGGGGTGGGGGACGGAAGGATGGAGAGGAAATTAGGAAGACAAGGAAAAGAAAGATGGAGTTAAAATGAGGAGTGAGAGCAAAACAAGTGTGTGAGAGAAAGAGGAAGAAGTGAATAATTCAGCGCCACACTCTGCAATTGCTGCACACATATCGATGAGATCAGAGTTTTAATGGGTGGCTACTGAGCATACTTTTATGGTGAAATCAATCAGGAAATGTAGAGTCAGACAACACAAAGAGACATACCGCACACTGTTTGTGCGGTTTCATGTGCATGTTATGTGCTCACAATAAGAGGTAACGGTATAAATGTAGTTGAAGCGAATGTATTATGTATGTGCAAACAAGCAAATGCCTTATGCATGCAGAAAGTGGCATTAAATGCAAGCACAGCTAATGCAACAACGACAACATACGGTCTAAATGCTGCACGCGTGTTTGAAGGGATTGTGTTTTGGCTCGTGTGACAACGTGTGTCTTTTTACCCGATCACAACAGTACCAGCCAGCCAGCCAGCAGGGAAGCTGGTTAATGTCTGACATGCATCATGGACTTGACACAGACACACACACACACACATCTGTGCATATAATCACATGCACACAAAATAATAATGTTTATCTCGGGCTGCTCTCATGTCTAACCCAGGAGACACAAAGATAAAGCAAGATTAGATTAAAGGAGATACAAAGCATTAAGCATTACAATCACAATGCGCAAGGCACACAAGGCTCCTGTTTCCACTGTTAGATGCACTCCCAAAGCCCATGATGTGATAACTATGTTTAGATATAATCAACTGTAGTTACATGCACAAAACACACATATCAGTATTTTTCTTAAGATTCTCTGAAATCTAGAGGGATTAATCTGCTTAATCTGCACTCATACTGTTTTGTCTGTTACCAGCAAAACTGAGAGTTAAACTAACGGTTACCCTGTTCCTTCTCACAGTCTAACCTTTCCCACACAGTTGCACGAGTGTACACATTCCTCTGGTGCACACAGGCCACTGTGGAGGATGTTTGCACTCCTGTGAGCTCTTGTTAGGAGCGTGTACACACACGCTCCGAAAGTCCTCTCACTGCTGAATTGCTGAAATTACGGCAAACAAATCTAACCAAGCCACCTACCATGCATAACGCATAACAGACTCAGACGTATGCTGCTGCATGTACAACACCACTATTAAAAGTAACATAGGGGCACATGTGGTACGTTTGATGTATTATTCAGCGGCCCCTGGTGAGTGGCCTTAGCTAGTGTTGCTATCACAATCTTTGTGTTCAAACAATCCTCAAATGAAAAGGTGTGATGTAGACAAAAAAAAGCACAAAGATTGATTGATTGTTTTGGGTGTTTTTTCTTTTACAGAATCTCTGCAAACGCTCAATCCAATCATTACCAAGTGGCTAAAAAAACTTCAATGTGAGCCAATACAGGCTTTTACTTCATATCTATGATCTAATTAAAAACAGAAGGAAGAGGTCTGGTTTTAGGTTGTTGCTCTGATGTATCACCATCCTCTCTATTGATCTGTATGTTTTTTTTCTCTCCTCCTTCTTGAACTCTCTCGCATGCTCTCTGTGGTTTCTCACCTGGTAATATAAGAAATCTGGGTTATTGCGCATCGCATGTTCTCTGCATTTTGTCCATAGGGAGGCTGAACACGCACATGGAAAACGTTTCAAAAGGAGAAAATACAAACCTCTCAATAATCCAAATGATTAACAAGCCCTCTGATGACCACTGATGATCACTTAATTCTGGAAATGATACTATCAGTATCATTGTCTTGTGTTAAATTAATAATTTTATGGCTCACAGTGCATTTAGTCAACCAATGAGCCATTGTATAGACTTTTAGCTAGTTCATGAAAAGAAATAGAGACGGGAACATTAACATAAAGTAGTCAAAATTCATGACTGACTGCTGAAGTTTAAGCGATTAAGCTTTAATCGCTTTTGTTGTCAATTTTCACTACAAACAGTTGTTTCAGAGTCATTTGCAAGTCAGCCATTATTTTTCTCCAGTGCAATACTGTACCGTGTAGTAAAATATAATAATTTGGCTCTAAAATAAGTATGAAAATACAGCGGCTTAGAAACAGTTGCATGAACCTTTGAGTTTTTCCTGCATACAAAAAAATAAATAAATAAATAAACTCAAGCACTTTTCGTGTATTTTCCTGGTAAATAGACTCCAAAGCTACAGGAATACTGCTGTAATTATCATCTGAACAACAGCTCTGAACTTCCTGCTTCCACAGTCATGTGGTCTAGCTGCTAAATCTTCAACACTCATCTCGGTCAAAAACAAATACAATCAAAGCTTAGACTAAAATACGATTTGAAATTTTTCACTTCATTCACTTTTTTGTGCTCGCCCGCGCAGAAATGAGAAAAATCGACAGCAAATTATTGGATGAAATAAGTATGAAGGGAAAAAGTACCGAAAACTCCCAGCAGCTAAACTTTAAAGAGCCGATATAAACAAATTAAAATACAGTGATTTAATTTAAGCAGCTAATTCGCCTGAAATGATCCCACATCCCACATCTGGGATGCAGACTTCCTCCCAGTTGCAGTTTTACATATATGATCAGTTTTTTTAACCTTTTTTTTCTAATAGCTCAAAAAACAAAGAATATATATGTGCAAAAAATTCAAAGCTGATCCTTTCCCCTACTTTCACATTAGTATTACTCTCCACACAATAATGAGGATAAAGAATGTGTTACTGTGTCTGTTGCAGTGAGGGAGGGGGTGGTTGCATACTTACAATGAAAATAAATTAGGTCATCCGATTGTTTATATTTGTTTTTGGGTTTTTTTACTAACTTGTTTGTGTTGTTTGTGAATGAATGTGACTGAATTTATTTATTTTTAAGCTAGGCCTCCATAAAACCCAATTCCAGCCTCGCTCCTCTCCTGCTCATGCAGTTAACCGTGGCATCTGAACTGTATAAACATAAACAAAGACTGGTAAATTATTTCACAGGTTAAAACTGAGATGTAGCAAAGGTACATGGAGAATTTTCAGAATGTGAAGGATAAGAGATGACAGGGGGGGGGGGGGGGGGGGGATCTTTTTTCTCCTTTCATTTCTTTATGTTATGTTTTTATTTCTGGAGATTCTGTGACCTTGTGGTGTGGCCTAACACCAGATGTCTGTTGCCTAGGAGATGGCTCATATCTCAATGTCACTTATCCCTGAGGAGAGGCGAGGAGAGGAGAGGAGAGGAGAGGAGAGGAGAGGAGAGGAGAGGAGAGGAGAGGAAGAGGGGAGGACCTGCAGTGTGTTTTAAAAAGCTTGTTCTGTCAGGTCAGGTAAGAATTTCTGAGATTTAAAAAAATATATATTTAGGTAGGTGATGCAGCTCGTGTCTGTTTTATAGCCATGCTACACTAAAATAACCACATTATTTATGCATGAGTATATAACCATTAGTGAAATTAAAGCACCAATATTAACAAGCATACTGTGGACTGCACTTGACATGCATAGAATTGACTGAACTAATGAGAGAGACAGACTCTAATACAACCATTCAGCCGTCTATAGTAATGATTAATTTATGACCCCCTACTTTCACTGAGCCCCACCACACACACTGAGCCTCCACCCCACTCTTCCTCCCTCTCACGCTTCTCCTCTCATGCTCTCCCCTGTAACTCTCTCCCCTCAGCGTCTGATGCAATGCGTTACCAACCCAGAGTGCTTTCCTCTCATTCAGACACAAAGAGAGCAGGAGTGTTGGGTTAAGAAAGGAGGGGTTGACGTTTGTGTTGTTGTTGGTGGTGGTGTTGGTGGGAGTGGGGGTGGGTGGGAGGAGTGGGTTTGGGAATGTTCTCCTGGATGCGCCGATTCCCGCTGTGCCCCAGGGACACATACGAGATAAACACCAGATAAGCCTGACAAAGGCAGCAGCGCCAAGGCGCAGGAGTTGGCACGAAGAGGCAGCATGCCATTGATATTAGCACCAAAGCGCCCCCTGTTGGGGATAAAAAGGCACAGAGTGGAAGTGAAGAGGAGACAAAGGAGGTGGTAACACAGCTGAGGCGGGAGGTCACTGTACGCCTAACTGAGCAATGTCCCCCTCATGGCACGAAAACGCTGATGGCCAGAGATCTGCAGGGGTTTTTAGGACTCACACTGTCAAGTGTGGGGCAACAGTGCAATTGTGGGAACAAGGGATAGTTTGTGTGTGTGTGGAGAATGAGGGAGGGGGGAGGCTGTGTGCTGGAAGTGAGCTGTGGAGATATGTGGCAAGTGCAGGTACAAAATGTACAGACATCTATAAAACACTTGTATTTGTTTGTGTGAGCGTTCAAGTACATTTCTCTCCGTCTCCGTCTCTGTCGTCCCTCGCAGGACTTGTAATAATTCACAGAAAGAACAAGTCAGGATTGGCATAGCAGGGGGGCGTACCAGCTGACAACATATTCAAACAGAGCTGTCGAACTCAAGAGGAATTACATGATGTGCAAAAGTCACACACACGCAAACACAAAAAAAGCACGGCACATGTTCATACGCCAAATGTGTATGAATGTCCACTTACAGTAGGACACACGTAACAGCGTCTTCACACCGCCCTACTGCCCACATATAATTTAATTAATCTCCAATAACGAGATATGTGATCACTGCTAGCTCTACTTACTAAGATGTACTGTTTGCAGTGGGTTGTTGATTTGTTGTATACTTGTACGTCATTTGTATATTGTGCAGTTTTATGGTGCCATCATGGGGTCTACAGAGATAAATTTATAGTTTTGCTAAAATTGGGCATCTTACATTAATATGCAAAAGTCTTGCGCAAACCGTGATTTATTTATATTCTTGTAAAGTGCTCTCCATGCTTTCTTTGGACACTCATTTGACTCATTATCGCTTGAGTTCTTGTACACGGCCATTTCTAGAGGAATGTTTTTTGTTTGTGTTGTTTGCTCGTCAGTCTTTGACTCATGAATCATTTAAGCATAAAACAAACACCTAACGCAAGAACGGAGTCAGAATCAGAATTACGTTTTAACGCCAAGTTTGCCTGGTACAGAACACCGGTACAGAAATAGAATATAGAGTTGAAGAGTGTCTACACATAACCCATTTTGAATTGTATCTATTGTATTATTTGTATTTTAATAGTACATTTGTATTTTTCTATACAAATGAATAGAAAAATACAAATGGGATCCACTTTGTTAGAATACAAAGTGAATCCCAAAGAGCAACTCGCTGAAAATTATGCAAATCTTGGCATGGTGTGGAGTGTATTCTTAAAAAATTTGCGGAAACTGGAAATGTGAAGGATAAAAGAGGAAACAGCTGGACTGAAAAACTGTCTGCGGCAGATGAACAGAATCTGAAAGTCATGTCCTTAGGAAACAGGAATAAAAATCCAGCAAAGACCTGACACGGTACTTGAGAAATGCACCTGACCCTTCAGTTGATCCATCTACTGTTCACTTAAGCCTCATCAGAGATGATCGCAATGAAAGGGTGTCTGTCAAGAAGCCACTCTTAAGGAAGGGAAACAGGAAGAAAAGGCTGGCGTTTACCAAATTACACGAGAAATGGATTAAAAATCAGCGGCAACAGGTCTTTTCACATTTTCCAAGATCAAAACTTTTGCACAGTAAATATGGTTTATACTGAAATCCACTCACATGAACTGTCCCTGAAAAATATTTTTTTTTAAATTTACCACATCATTACTTTGTAGTCGCTCTTTTACCAGAACAAATGCAAACGTATAGCATTTGTAAAAAACAGCTGTTACCAGATGTTTCAAATTATTACAAAGTCACACATCAAAGGCCCTGACTGGACTGGAGGATAATAGCATTTGTTGGGGGGTTTCTTGTTTACAGCAAGCCATAACACATCACCAGTATAACACATGACCTCAAAAAAAGAGGAAGAAGAAAATGTTAAGAATCTATTGCCGAAGCTGCATGCCGTTATAGCTGGACTCTTCTGCCCTGAATGCATTACCCCATTGGGGTTAAACAGGCCCTTGGAAAGCAAACATCCCCTCTGAAACAAACCTGTACTACTTCCAAACATTTGAACCAGGGGCAGCAAAAGGTTTGCTACACAGTATCAAAGTATCTGATAGTACGATGGAGCCAAGTTATATGATCGTGGAGCTCAAGCATGGCCATTCATACTTCATTAAAATGATGAACCAATAAAGAAACAATTGAAGGACGAAAATGTTGCTGTTTTTTTTTTTCCTTTTTGGTTTTGTTTTTCCAGCTGAAAGTTCTGAAAACAGACATTTCTCTGTTAGTTAGCAAAATCTTTCTGTTTTATAATTACAAGACAGCCTGGCCAATCAGCTACCAGAACGTTTTCTGTAATTTTACACATTTATTTCTTACAATTTAAGCCCAAACAGACTTCTATTATTAATTACAGCAGAATTTATTTATCACATATAAAAATCGAGCAGCATTATTGAAATTGCACTTCTTTTCTTATATTAATGCATCTCAGGGATTAAATGTGTCAATAAACTTCTTTACACTGACAGAAATGGGGGATTTCAGCGCTCTGGCACATGTGAGATCAAAGAGAGCTTTATGTGCACATGATGTACAAAGAGCTTGGCATCCCTGACTTAATGTTTCTATTTCTATTTCATTTATAGTTTTTGTTTTCAATTCACTTTAGTTCATTGTCCCTCAGTTCCTATAAAAGTTACTGCTACTTTAGAGTCTTCCCCCTCCTCCATGCACCTCAGAAGCTGCGCCAGAAACTACTCCTGAGCCAACACAAGCCGCCAGAGCTTCAGTGCTCATTCTAATATGTTATTTATAAGCATTTTTAAAAAATATTAGAGGGACGAGCTTGTTATAGAAGTTAAGAGGTTTTATCTTCATATGCACAGTGGAAATATACACAGCAACCTACACTGGGAAAATTGTATTTCGCCGATCTCTCCCTTCACAGAAAAAAATTCTAAAAATTCTAATGAAAATAAAAAATAAATAAACTTTGGAAAAGAAAGTGGAAGTCATACATGTGCAAACAACGAAAAGAGTTCAAAAGACCTGCGTTTGAAAAACTGAGCTGTACCTCAACTTTGTGTAAGTGTGCAAACACATCTGTATAAATCAGTGGAGCAGCAGATAGCAACAGTCACAGTAATACTCAGCAGTCTCATTCAGGAGTCTGATGGCAGTGTCACAAGCATTCACATTCTCTCCATCTTCATAAAATCAGTCAGCGAAAAAATCAAAACATCCACATTCTGAATTATATCTGATTCCTCCATTACTTTATCACCGATACATACAGTACGTTCTACCGGGAGTGCTTTTTGGTACAAAGATGTCACCGTCGCGTCAAGCTTTCTCGCAGTGTTTCACAGATATATGCAATACAAGTGACACACACTCCTCGAGATGTCACGCGGCATGCCTCGCTGAGAGGCTTCCACCTGCTCTAAACAGCTAAACCCAAGTTTGCCTCAGCACATCACAGCAGAGTGCACTCGTGTCAGCAACTTTCTACAGGAAGAGTTTCCTGTGCATTTGTTCCTTTGCGCTATGTTTGAATGACAATGCAATTTACAACTTAACAATGTCCAAATATATTATATAAACGCATGCATGATTTGTGCGTGTGTGTGCTCGTGTGTGTGTTTGCTGCAGCTACGCAATATAAAGCAGATTTCCAAAAGGAGCTGTTTGACAAAGCCACTTATTTATCCACTCAGCGTTTGAGCTCTGCTATGTTAGAAATGTAAAGAATGGTGCCTCCTCACCAGCAGGAAAAGCTGAAGTGGGCTGACCGAGCTGTGTGAGGGAAGTGTAATGGCTGCAGCAACAAGTTGAACTACTGCCATCACACCCACCCCTCTTTTTACTCTGTTTCAGTCTCAGTGACTGTCTTCCACACTGCCTACACAGCGTGATCCACAACCCTTCCCTCACCCTGGGAGCGAGAGAGAGGGGGAGCTGTGAGAACTCAGCTATGCTCTCACCTTCCAACACTGCTCTAGTTTTTAATAGTCTCCCACCATGGGCCAGCTGCTGAAACATCAAGGACAGACGACACTACAAAGTCTGACACAGCTATTCGCACAGCCAAGCTGTGTCACACTTTGCAAACATGCATTTCTCAGAGTCAAACATACATGAAAGAGGAAAAAAGAAGAAGAAATCCTATTAAAAGTAACCAAATGAGACGTGTGCATGCACTTTTGTGCCAAGTGTTCGACTTACGTGTTGCCTAAAGACTTCTCCTCCAGCTCGTGCGGCTTGAAGAACCATTTTCCAATCCTCACGAACCCCTTATCCGTCAAACATCTGCAGCGATGAGCAAGAGAGGACAAGAGAGTAAGAGAGCCGTCAGTTTTCTCTCATCATCAGCAAGCAAGTGATTGATTAACTGCAACATCTGAATAGCATTGTGCGCTTCAATCAAAGCATCAAGTAACAAATAATATTGTTGTAAAGCTGAAAGAGTTTTTGAGTTTGTAAAAGTGATGTTCAGAATGAACTTTAAGGCAGCTGCATGATAGCGTGCAATTTCAATCATTTTCAGCCGAATAGTTTCACAGTTACAATTATTAAAAAAAAGTTATAATTAGCCAAAAAATGACCTTGCAAAATTTGTATTAGCGTTCTAATCTTCCTGTATTGAGCCATTTTACTTTGGCTCTTTGCTTCTCAGAACTATCTACTATTTTACTTATTACTAGTAATGCTGATATGTAGTTTGCAAGTGCACAGGGGAAGGAAGAGTAATTTTCTGCTAATCTGTTTCCCCAACGTGCTTTGCACTTTTGCACATGGCTTGCCAAAACCACTTCTTTCATCTGAACAAAATATGATCACATCAAAGTTCAGTTCAGTCATCACGCTCCCTGTTTGGCTGTGCAACCAGCTCTTTTAGAAGTTTTTGACTCGTCTCTCTGTGCAGGTGCCAGTGAATCCCCCGCTGAAATCTCTGACCTGGGTTAAGGAATTACAGTGATTTCAAGTCCACCTCACTCACCCAGACTCAGCTATCCAAAACTTTCAGTCTCCAGCTGTACCATCTTTGGTGCATTCTGATTAATACATTTTCTCATCTGATCGTGCCTTTCCATTACATATAAGCTATTTCTGAGTTTTACAACAATATTCATATATATTTGTATATGTATATGTATGTGTATGTATGTGTATGTATGTATATATATATATATATATATATATGTATATATATGTATGTATATATATATATATATATATATATATATATGTATATATATATATGTATATATATATATATGTATATATATGTGTATGTATATATATATATATATGTGTATATATATGTATATATATGTGTATATATATGTATATATATGTGTATATATATATATGTGTATATATAACAATTCTGTAACTGTAACTTCGGTCGTTGCTGTGCTTTTTGGAAGTCGAATTTCCCAGAGGAACCCACCCGAGGGATTAATAAAGTTCTATCTTATCTTATCTTTCATAAGGAACAGATTACTATAATGACTGTAGGGTATGTATGTCTCTTTTCTCTTCCTAGATTTATTAATCAATCTGGATGAAACTTGCTACATAAACTGGCTGGGGTACCAGGACCATCAACATCTATACAGCTTTTGGGAATTATATTTATAACACTGACATCCTCACAAATTATGCATAATTTATGTAGTTACTGATCTCAAAATGAACTGTATCAACATTGCATCTGTGTGTATGTTGTTGTTTGTAAATGCATTTTGGCAAACTAATTCTTGACTGAATTGTGTTGTCACGTCACGTCATCGCCATCGCATACAACTGCATGCTAAAATGTAAAATGAGGCCTTGCCTTTTTTTCCTTTAAATGTGGGGAGTTGATATTTTTCTCTCATTTCCCTTAACTCTATCTTGACACCGCTGTGTTACCAGTATCTCAATTTACCTGCAACAGTGACTGCCAAAAGCTGTGCAGGAGAAAAACAGCAGGAAAAACCCCCAAACACACTTTTAGCTTTTTTTTAATCATCTGGCAAACAAATCACTTATGATTACGCTGTACAGAGTGTCGCTATTGCATTTTATTTATGATCATATTTTCTGATTCTGCCCACTGCGTTGTCTTTATTGGAGCCAACCAATACATTCATCTTCCAGTAGATCAAGGGTATGAGGATTATTTATGGTAATAAATAACAATAAAATAGCATCCATCCATTTGAGAGTCGGGATATAAATTTAAATCTATAAATCTGGTGGTTGATGTCACACTTTGATTCTTTATTCAGCAAAACGTCTTTACTGTGATTGGCCGGTTTCCTTGTGACGCTCTGTCTCTCATCCCAACTTGACGAGCAGCACAACAGAGTTATTGTAGCATCTTAACTTTTTCATTAACTTTAGCAAAAGTTATATTTCTGTCTTTATGCTATTCAATCCTTTAAATTAAAAAAAAAACTGCTTGTAAAAGAAAAAAACTGAATAGTTTTTGATGACAATAATCATAATTAAAATCAGAGCTATAATATCGGCAGCCTGAGACAGAGGTCAGCTTGATCTGCAGAATATAAAAGAGAAAGTGGAACTGATACCTTTAGTGTTGAAACAGTGAGCTATTTAAGGAGTTAGCTTCAAGGTAATAGGAAGGTTAATTCAGCATGCCCCCTATGATGATCACTGATGCTTCACTTAATAGAGAGCAAATATGTGCTGCTTCATTTAACAGATGGCTCTGACTCAGAAAGGAGAGCTTTGGGTACTTGAGCAAGTGATTCAGCACTCAGTTTATAATTCCATTAAGGTGAAGCTCATGCAGGAAAACTAACACGCTCTGTCACTTTGACTTAAAGTTGTTGTTTTTTATTTGTTTGTTTGGTGACTTTCACAATTCAATTCCCAAAACAGGAAGAAATACACCCCTATTTTGCATTTAGAAGTCACTGTGTAAATATTTAGGAAATGGGAATCTGAGGACATATTGCACTATTATTTTACCCCTATCGCTTTGTTGTTGCACCTTTGAGCTGGGTGCAAAGGTAATAAAAAAATCTAATCTACACGTGTGTAAAAGGCTGAGCTGGCATGAAGCGACGCTGCTGTGTCAGACGTGAAGCCCTTCTGTGTAAACTCTGGTGGCATTACACTAGCTCGCTGTGGTTCAGCGTAAACAAGCAAAGGCGCCATAAAGCGGGGTCTCCGTGGACACCAGCATGGTGAAATCTCTGTGTTAAACAGGACTGCTCATTATTTGCCTCAACAGGCTACACTTATGGGTGCCACAGTGGAGTTATCCAGCAGTACGCTTGTTGTTAGACACCATTTATTTACATTTGTTTACAGCTCTCGCGGTGGACTGGAGAAAGCGCTGATGGTTTTACCTTTCCAGCAGGTTGTGTATGGCCTTGAACAGAAGGGTTCTGCACTCGTAGGAAAGCCCACACTCCCACAGGCCCTCCTCACCAACTGAAAGAAAAGGAAACAAAGACATTTGTCAAGATTTTTTTTCTTTTTTTTTTACTCTTTTGTTAATGAAAATTTGTAGTTGTATCAATCAACCAGCCATGGAGCGACATCCACCAATTTCCAGCATGCTTAGCCCTAACCAGTCACAGGCCTAGCTTGCAACTAGCACATCTTTTGCTCATTTGCCTCAGCTCTATCTTGGCACCGCTGTGTTACCCAAATCTCAACTCACCTACAATAGCAACTGCCAACAAGTGTGTAAAACTGCAGTAAACCACCCCCCCACCCCCAACGCACACTTTTAGCCTTCAAACTATTCACTCATGATTACCTTGTACATTATTATTTATTATTTATAGCCATTTTTTCGGATGCTTTGCTCTGCTGTGTCCTTATCAGAACCAGTCAATGCCCTAATCTTCAAATAGATCAACGATATAGAGGTAATATGTTCAATTACGAGCCACATGCTAACATGCTGTTAGTGGGGAAGCTGCTCGCTGTTGATAACAACAAACCCAATCAGACACTTAAAATCGCCCTCATCTGACTGATCTGGACATTATAAAGAAGCTAATAAAGACAAAGTACAATAAAGCAAAGTGATTAAAGCTACCCAGAGCCTCGGTATGAGCATCAAAGCTGGTGAAGCTATAAACATAGTGAGAGATTATGTACACTTGACACTTGTTTTGTTATCTAAATCTGTTGCACCTCTATTTGCTCGATGTAAGGTAAAATCTCTCAAGCAAAGGCGCGTGAGCAGCAACCCATTTTCAGTTCATTTCTTTTTCCAGTAGCAGACTACTTAACTGTATATAAATGTATTCAGTTGTGTAAGTGAATAAGTTTTGCAGTTACAGGCGTATGCATGGAAAAAATTAGAATTTGGTTTGTATATGCTGTCAGTCATAGTCATTAGAAAGAAAAATCAGTATGAGGAGGTCACACAAAAGATCCGAAACTGGAATCAGCCAAGAAAATTGTGATGTGGCAGCCGTGAATCGGTGCATCTCTAATGAGAAAGTATTACATTACTGTTATCTCAGTAAGTAACGTCATTCACTGTGACAGTAGGACATCTGCACACGCCACCTTGACAATAATAAACAGCACATGGTCAACACGTTAATGAAATTTTGTTTATGGATAACTCTGTCAAAACATGCTGCATGTGCTGATGAGATAATTTACACATCATATTTAAAATCAAGATGATGCCCATGTGTGTGTGTGTGTGTGTGTGTGTGTGTGTGTGTGTGTGTGTGTGTGTGTGTGTGAAGACAGAGAGTTTCCTCGGCTGTACAGCTGTCACATTGGCTGCAACGACGGCCCAGTCAAACCCCATGCAGTTGTCAGCCCCTGTTAGCCTGAGAGTGAGAGCATGCCTGTATCTATAAAGGCTGACACACAGGCTTCACCCTGCTCAGGTTTTTACATGAATAAAGAGTTTTAACTCAATTCACTTTTCCTTTAAAAACATGTCTGAAGACAAATTAAATCAAGTTTGTCTAAGCAGTTGGGTCTGCAGTATGCTGTGAACAATCCTTCTGCCTCCTGATTTCTTTACCCCCCACTCCGGCTCCCACCCAAAACCTACCCTGGCACCAACCCCCACTGCCTTCCTCCCAAAAAAAAAAAAAAAAAAAAAAAAAGGAGACACACTCTCACACACACACTGACAAATGCACACACAGCGGCCAGTTAACAGTGTTTCTCTTTGTTCTTTGCCATATACCTGCAGGGCTGCTGGAAGAACTGGAGGATTGTGGGTGGGTGTTGTGTTTGCTTATAGGGTGGTGGCAAACAAACCAAGCATCACAGAAATACACAAGGAAAAAAAAAAAAGGAATGAGAGACAGAAGCAGAGGCAGATCGCCGGGGGGATGGGTGGCACAAACCCCAGAAGAGGTTTCCTCTTTCTCTCCTCTGTCTCCTTTTTATCTCCTCCCTGATTTTCTCTTTCTTTCTTTTTTCGCCGTGTCTGTCTTTCTCCATTTCTGTTGCTTTGTTGATATTTCCCTCCTATTTTTTTCTTCTTCTTCTTCTCCATACCAGAGTGAATGAAATTTCCTTACTCGCCAGAATTACCCTGTAACCATGGAAACGCTGGCGGTGAGAGCATGGCGCCCTGGCATTCAATTTCAACACTGGTCCCTCCCACCCCTCACCCCTCCTCCTCCTCCTTCTCCTCCTTTTCTCTGTTCTATTGCTTCCAACACCCCTCCACCGTGCCCCCGCGTCCCCCCCACCCTTTCCGCCCTCCCACCCACCCACCCCTCATTTACTCCTGCTTCAGGGCTCAGACAGGAAGCTCGCTCATGCCAGCTCTTCTACAGAGGAGAGAGAGAGAGCGAACACCATGAGCAGAATGCCAAGTCTCCACAAAATCCAGCTCATTAGCTCTCACTGTCTCTATATCTCCCCTTCTCTCTCCCGCTATTAAAAATCCCACAATTTTTTTACCTTCCCAAACTCTGGCAGTCCTGTACAACCCATCTTCATTTACTCTCCTCATGACCAGCTCCATAACACGCTCCTGACCCCTATTACTCCAGAACTATGTCACAGACTCCTCAGCCTCACATTTTCCAGCACTTCCACCCAAAAGTCAACAAACTGAGCCACCATCTAAAAGGAAACATTGCCACATTCGCTCCCCTAATGCATGTAATTTTGTAGCTAATAAAAGAGAAGAACGTGTGTAGCAAATCCCAACGGTAGCACCAGAGTACGCTTTAGATGCCAGAAAACACGCGATTCACACTGGACGCTCACGTTTATAGTGTAGTTGTCAAAGAGCCAGCTCACTGCGCCATATCAACACGAGGTGTGACAAATCACTGTTGCAGGGAAACAAGGTCAGGCATCCACACAAGCACGTGCACGCGCTATTAGTGTAAATATAGAAAAAATGGAGTGTGAAATAAACTAGCAGTGATATCAAAAAGGGGATGAAGAAAATACCATGAAACTGTCATTTCACCAACAGTCGGCTGATGACCATCACTACCTTTCCACTTTTAACTGCCTGTTTTATTGGAGGAGCAACACGGAAGGCCTGATGAAGAAGCACACTGTCAACGCTAAATGCACAGCTAAGTGCAATACAGCTTTACAGCATCATGATCAATCATTCATACCATCCCGAGCTACAGGGAACTGCATCACGCCTGAAAGATTTTAAAGGAGCTGGGTGCAATCGACCTCGGTCTCCATTAGATTAAACTGACTCATCAGTTTTTGTTTTACTAGGTCTGACTAATTAGCACTCAGTTTTTAAAGAAGCAGATGCAATTAAAAGCTGTTTTCACATTGATTTACATCTTACACTCACTTCAAATTTATGTCGAAGTTGAAAGACAGTAAAGAAAAATGAGGGGAAACAACTGCAAAAAAAGAGTGTGTGTGCAATCTACCTAAGTAAACAGCAATAATTGAAATGATATGTTTAATGACTTCAGGATCTCTTCCTTTTTCATTACGATGCAACCTTACAATAATAGAGAGAAAACCCCAACAATCAGATGACCCTCTATGAGCAAGCACTTGGTGACAGTGGAAGGAAAAACTCATTTTAACAGGAAGAAACCTCAGGGAGGGGCAACCATCAGCCGAGGGGGAAAGGAGGGAGACGAGACTAAGGCTGTGTGAGAGGAACAACGAGAAAGTATTTTTGCCAGAATCAAGGCTGACTTTTTTAAACCCTTAAATTCCAATGATGACGAACTGTAAGCTCCAATATAACGACATTCCCTAAACACTTCACCCGCAGATATCATACGACGTGAACAGCATAGCCAAAGTACAAGAACTGCCCATTTTAAGAAATGTAAACTCAACGCCACTGTTCATTTGGTCCCTAGCAACAGACGTGCCAAGTGTGAAGTAGAAAAGTGAAGAGCACATAAACAAACAGCGATTCCTTCTTTTGTTAGTGCGATAAGAGATGAAAAATGGGAGTAAATTCTAACATCTGAGAAACTGGAGGAAAAAGTCAAAAATAAAAATCATGTGGAAAAATTACGCAATTAGCAAAGCAGCTGCTGTTAATCATGGCAATCAGTTGCTCAACTAATATCTTTATGAGCGCGTGCGTGGGTGCAAGTCTTTGTGTACATGCGTGTAACGTGAGGTAACATCCTCACAAATGCATGTTTATTTCACGCGGCCTTGCCACCCTCAATCCTCGTGCCACAATGCTCTTAACTGCTGCGCCACGTCAAACACAAACAAGCAGTGATGGAACTGGGTCGCCACTACCACTCTGAAAACTTCTCCCTCTCTTTTTCTCCATTCCACCCTCCGCATCTAACCCCAGCTTTCCACCTCCATCTGTCCATCAGTCCCTCTTTTTTTCGCTTTGTGTGCTCTCTCTCTCTCTCGCCTTCTCTTTCAGCTCCTCAGACTGTGTTGCCCTGGCACCACTAGAGGGACTGACCGCTCACTATAACTCTGAGCTAATAAACACAAAGACGGTATTGATCCGAAGTCTAGCGGTGACATCACGCTGCCTTTCATACGGTGACCTTTTTCCACGCTTGAAAAAGTAACACGTTACTGTAATCACATTACATTTTGTCTGCAATCTTTCAAATACTGTGGGTAAAGCACATTATGGTTAATACTGAGCTCTTTAATGATCCCTCATGCTTTGTGAAAAAACCATGTGAGCAACTCCGTGGCAAAGCTGGGGCTAAAAATGGCAGAGCAATCTACAACTTTCTAAGGTTTGGAAATATGCTGTATAATTCAAATGTATTGTGCAAAGGGACCGAGAACGTGAAGGTTAAAGTGAAGAATGCTGGATACGCCCTTATTAGTATAGGGATTTGTGCTGATATGTAGACATAATTATTAGCACAAATGTAACAATGCGTCTCGTGACGATGCAAAAGTAATGTAACGAGAAGTGTGGCAGATGACTTCCTCCAGCTGAATTACTTCATGAAAAGAAACAAAAGGTGAGGTCTAATACATGACTTTCTTAAGCATTGTTGTTTCTCCCCCTCCTGCTCTCTGTCTTGTTTTGGATCAATAGCACCAGCAGTTCTGCTGTCCACCGGTGTCTGTGCCGTGCGCACACTATGAGCTCTCACTGGGCAGCGCGTGTGTGTGTGTGTGTGTTTATGTGTGCAATTTCACACAAACCCCGCTGCCACTTTACTAATTAGCTGGCCCGCTGCATGTCTGAGCAGAGGTTGGTCTCTGTTTACTCTGTGTGTATGTGTGCAAGCATCTATGTGTGTGAGTCTGCAATGCTTGGGTATGCATGGCAACACAGTGTGTGTTTTCATTAATATGAAAGAAAAGAAACATTACAAGGCTGCACAGATGGGGAGAAAGTGAAACAGAAGAAGACGTGGCAAAGAGAGAAAAAGGGAGGAGGACGATAACGACACATCTCAGGAGAGGATAACAAATCTGCAAATGCGGGTTGGGGATGGAGGCAGTTTTCATAATTATCCCCCAAAAAATCTTTTATAACTGTTCCCATATTTACTGAGTTTTTTTTTAATCACAGAGTAAAAACTTATAACTGTTTTACTACTCTTTTTGTAACTATTTAAACATTTTTATTAAAAGAAATAATTTGAACTTTAACTGAACTTCACCCATTCAGTGGACACTTCATTAGGTACAACTTTATTAGGTTTAACTGCTTATTAAGGCAAATACTTAATCAGCCAGTTACACGGCAGCAACACGGCACTTTTAGGCATGTAGACACGATGTCCTAATGACCTGCTGAAGGTCAAGGTGAGCATCAGAATGGGGAAGAAAGATTATTCAAGTGACTTTTAATTAGGTAATATTTGTTGGAGCCTGTCAGGCTGGTGTGGATATTTCAGAACTGCTCATTTTCCCACACAACCATCTCTTGAGTTTACAGAGAATGGACCAAAGTAGAGGAAATATCCAGTGGGTGGCAGCTTTTGGACAAAAAATGATGCCAGAGGTCACAGGATAATGACCAGACTGCATCGAGCTGATAGGAAGGTAACAGTAACTCCAATAACCACTTGCTACAAGGGATGTAGAAAAGCATACAATGTGTTGAATGTCAAAGCAGATGTTAGGAAACTGAAGCTACAATTCACACAGGCTCTTCGAAATTAGACAATAGAAGATTGTAAAAATATTGCTGAATCTCACGAGCCTTGAGTTTTGCTGTGACATTCAGATAGCAGGGTCAGAGTTTGGTATAAACAACATGAAAGCATGGATCCTTTTACGACCACAGCGTACCCTTCCAGCAGGATAAGGTTACCAAAAGACTAAGAATACTCAGAGTTGCATATAGCTGTAATTGAACACAGACAACATCTACAGCGTGTATGTAAATGTGCTGATGTCATGAAATGCTCACAGTACAGTTTACGACAATGCCTGGCAGTCACACACAAGAATAAGCGCTAACGCTTGATGAGGTCTAAAGATGTCACCCAGGAAAATTAAAAGGCTGTGAAAGCGGCCCATTTCAACATGCCTGCAGTGATCTTTTAGATCAGCACAAACACAAAGTTCAATTCTTTTTTATTCATGTATTGATCGGCACATTTAGCCCATGACGCTATCCCACTTCAATTTATTTTTCTCCCCTCTCCACATAAAGGGGAATATTCCAGCTAATAATGTGTGAGTTTGTGATATGACGCAGCAAACTTCTATCTTTTATATTTCTTATTTAATACTCACACAGACATCATAACAATAAAAAACAACAGTGTGCAGGGAGAAGCCAGATGCCCACAGGGGATTACTAACCGCTTTCCAGTACAGTAACAGTAGTTTGCTGTCTGTTTGCTGGCTGGCGAAATGGCACTGCTGCAGCATGAGCCAGAGTTTATGCAGCTTATACCCTAAGTATAGTCATAAACAAAGAAAGAGAACTGTCCATCACTGTTCTCCTCTTTTTCCTCTTGCGCCTTATTGAGTAAGCAGATCTGTGAAAACGCAAATCACTCCCTGTCTCCCCCCTCAGCCGCTTGCCCGGAGCCAGCCCAGCCATTCCTATCATTCGCGAGCCCCATTCATTCATAAGGTCTCCTGGTAGATGAAAGGAGACGCAGCACTGGTCCACACTGCCAGAACGTGTGTTTTTTCTTAAGCTGGAGATGAAAACACAGTTCTTAATTTGTCAGTTAGGAGGTCACATCTGAGGCATCCAAACCTGCTACAGCTCACAGGTGAGGCGAAGCGAGAACCTGTTGCAGTATTGGAAACTTCTCTTGTTTGACTTTAGACATACTGGAATTTTTCTTGGGAGCAATTAGCATTGCTAATTCTTGGATAATTAAAATATTAAAGGGCCTTTTTTTTTCCTCCACAGCTTGTCTGTTTTACATGGTCATTTTTCCCCCCTGCATGAGTTTGACATGGTGTGGCTGTCTTATGTAACAGCAGCTAGTTCTCTTCTCCGGCCTACTCTTTCTGGTTGTAGGTGTGCAAATGTGTTAAAATTAGCTGTACAATTTAGGTAGAAAGGAATCCTGCGTGCATTGCCTGGATAACTGGCTGAAAAGCAGTGCTATTTTTTTCACTGTCTTCAGTGACTACATGATGTGAATGACACACGAGAATAAGATGAGAGGAAATCAGTTAAACAAGCAGCAGCTGACATTAGTGGCACAAAGGCTCAGCGTCGTACGGTGCTTTCTTTTTATCCTTGTAATACTCACATTGGTGCTTTACTGTGAGATTTACACATTTTAAAAGTTATTATGTAATATGCTTGTAGGATCACAAGCTTCAAATCCAGCAGAGGTTGTTTAGATGTGAGGTAACAAACACAACAAGGATTTCTGAAATTAAAAGAAACTTGGTTTCTGTGCTTGCTGCTTGTTTGCAGTTGGGGTGCTTTAGAGATCAACACCAGGTTTCTACATTCATTCATACAGCTCACTATGTAACATTAAATTTTGTATCAACACACGCACAAAAAAGGAACATATTTCCTTTTCACCTGATTTCAGCTTCATACTGTGCCCTCAATCCCTCACACACTCTCATGATCCAGTGACACCGTTCTCCTAAACCCGTTACCGACACCTGTCACTTCAACGCAACGGACCAGATCTCTAAAACACCCCGCTAACAATGCAGGATTCAGAAGGCGGTAAACAGGAAACACTGTGGGCTTTTGAATTTTACAGCTTGCAAATTGTTTACAACCTTTAAACTGCTGGCACAATGACTTCTGTTTCCCTTAATCCACCCTGGACAGTTTAGATTTACAACTTCTGGTTAAAGATTTAATTGTCAGCTGTGCGCTTATCATCATATTTCACTGAATACTGATTGTTTCCCATGAACCTTCAGGTGAAAATAAATTTTAACATAGTATACGACCTGAGGAGAAACACCTTTAGGAAACAGACAAAAAGAAAAGGAATGTACACATGGAAGGCACTCAGACCCAGGAGGTTCAGAGAGAGAGCGAGGGGGCAGCAGTGACAGCTAGGAGGAGGAGGAGGCTCTGAGAGAGTGAGGGGATGAGGAGATGGGGGAGAGAGAGATCTGGAATCAATTAGGTGACTGAGCTGAAGTTGCTTGCATAGCTGTGGTGGGGAGTCAGGCGGAGGGGAAAGAGAAGGGACCAGGGTGTGAGTGTTGTGCCATGAGTGAATGTGTCTATATAAACACAAGCTCAGTGCAGTATGCGCCCGCTCGTTTTGATTGGACGGCATATCTAACTATGCGTGTGAGCCTTTTTACCTGCTAGCCCTGACATCATCTCTTTAACCAGTAAAGTCAAGCCGCAGTAAAGCCCCTCGTCCGCTGAGCGCTCCAGAGCTAAGGTCAGAGTGGGTCACAAGAACGGATGGCTGGCACAGACCCAGGCCATGTCAACACAGCAGCTCTCACTATTCCCTTACGCAACTTCCCCTCGTTACTTCTGCGTGCACCAGATTCACACAGTGTATTCCTGCGCTGGCTCTGACACTGGGGGAATTTGACTCGACAAAGGAGGGAAAAAAACAGCAACACTGTGAACTTTGTAGTCCGTGTTGTTAAAGAAAAAAGAAAGAAAAGCCATGGTTTGTGAATGGTTAAACATATGCAGAGGATAAAGTGAAGTCACAACCTCAAGTAACGCCAATTGAGGTTTATTCACGTGATTTCAAAAGCATGTTGTGCAGCGTCACTGATGGCCGGATGTGAACCCTCTGAACGAGAAAAAAAAAAGAAAATCTTTCTTAAGATTATTTTGCAAACCTTGGATCAAGGATAAAATGTCTTTTTTTATTTTTTAGGAATTTGGAGGAAAGGATTGCAAACTGTGACTCAGACATAATCACTTATATAATCATTACAAAATATGTATAAAAAAGTATGCCTTTTCTACTACACTAAACTAAAATAAAGCAAATCCTCACAATCACATATACTATAAACTTTTTCTGTCAATAAAAGCAAAATAAATTAAAAAAACACACTAGCGCTGTTTAAATTGGTCAAAAAGAGCCTAAGCTAGGTTGTTTGAACTTGGAGTATGATATGTATTACAGTATTAATATTTTCAAAATGTTACACAGCTACAGTTCAGCGTCTGGGGTGTTGGGATATGAAGTGCTTGTGTACATTAGGTCAGGAATAGATGGTGAAATGTTACAACTGCGGACTGAAGAGGGCTCGGAGAGCCTGGAGCACCTCCGCTGGCAAGCAAAAGGCATATTAATGAGAAGAAGAAAAGTTCAGAGAGCAGAAAGTAAGAAATGAAAGCACAAAATGTGAGGGTTACTGTGTGTGTGTTTGTTTGTTTGAAGGTTCAAAGTAGACAGTCAAGAAAGTCTGAGTGAAAATTCTCTGAGAAGTCAGCCTCAGTGTGAGCGGCACATTTTATATACTCAACAGGGGGCATGTCGGAAATGGGAAAGAAAAATAATATTAACAGAAACACAAAGAACATCTTTAAATTCACAAACTGCAACCGTACGCTAAAACTGAAAGACGCCAGCTGCTGCAGCTCAGATTTTCTCATCAGCTCAACAAAACAGACTCCAACACATCACTCATTCAAAGTTAACCGGCGATCGGTTTCTTATGCATGTTTCTACATTTGTCGGCTTCTTGACTTTTTTTTTTTTCATTTATTTTTAATTCAGTAAACAAATGTGGCGCATACTGTAAGCTTCTTGATTTATTTATCATCTCACCAGTCAGCCTGGCGCTAATTTGAAGCGATGCTGTGCATGATTCTGCAGCTTTTAATCGGGAAGAGCTTGTCGACACCATAATTTATAATTTACGGGATATTTACCGTATTAATGTAGAGTCAATGGTGCAATCAGAGTGACTGAAGAGGACTAAGCCCAGGCTATTATGTCAACAAAAAGAACAATATAAGATTTATCACTTTATCTCTAATATAACCTGCTAGAAAAAAAATTGGGGTGTAGATGTGCGTTTATAGGTTTATTGCGTTTGTTGGTATAGAGGACAGAATCAGGGGAAAAGACTGAAACACAGGCAGGAAAAAGGAGATACGGAGCTGAAAAAAAAGCGCGGTATGTAAAATGCACTTGTGTTGGTGTGTGCATACACACGCTGGCCTCTTGCCAACCCTGACAATCAAAAAAAAGAAAAAAGAGCCAAGTCTGCAGAGAAAAGCCAACAGATTTATCCCACACCCTTATGTAATTTGACAGTCACTTAGTTCTCTCAAACCAGTACAACACACACACACAAATCAACGGTACACACTAATCTTTTGATGTCTAGGATGCAGACGATGGATGGATGGATGGATGCTAAGCACTAAGTGTCAAGTGTTGTCCCATAAGTCAGTGGGAAATATATAAATGAATGAACGGGATGTGGCGTCTCAACTATTTGTCACGCGCTGCAGTGAAAACACATTTTGTCTC
This sequence comes from Aulonocara sp. 'chitande type north' Nkhata Bay, assembly GCF_057382095.1. Lineage (NCBI taxonomy): Eukaryota > Metazoa > Chordata > Actinopteri > Cichliformes > Cichlidae > Aulonocara > Aulonocara sp. 'chitande type north' Nkhata Bay. Next base: position 46,304,509 of record NC_141350.1, read on the forward strand.
TGTGGACACACATAATGACAATTAGCCTGTTAGGTTTTAGCACAGAATTAAAAGCAAAAAAATAATAATGGAATTGAAAATGAATCAAATCTGCGCGCGTCAGTGTCTCTGCTGAACCGCATTAAACGGCTATTAATCAAGACAGATAAACGCCTCAAGCGTCTGGATTATTCCTGTATTGACTCACAGATCTTTCATCTGCATTTCTCTAAACCTGAATGTTTACCATCAAAACTGGCCTGTTTGAGTTAGCACTTTTACACGATGTCTCTTGCATTCCTTTAGATATCCTACTGCATAAAGAGCAACGCACGGTAACTCAAGAAACTGTGTATTCAAATGAGAGGTGTTTGTACACGTAGCTCACTGTGAAGTCTTTACTCAGGGATAATTATTAGCCAAGCATATTATTACACTAATGTGTATTCCCTTCACAATTTCAAGTTTATGGACTTCAGACTGCTGCATGAATAAACTGTCAATCATCTCATCCATGCTTGCCGTCTAATGCATCCTCTAAGAATTAATCCTATTTGGCTGAATACACAGGAAGCAATAGCAACTCTTTCTATCAGCAGGCAGAGCTGAATGCGGTGTTGATGCCTCATATTTACAGTTTGCTCTTCATATAAGCAGATGCTGATGAGCTATTGCACTGTTGGTCTGTGTGACTGTAGCGTTTACACCTAGATTTATGCCTGCTAGCGTTAAATAAAAGCATATAAATGCATAAAAGATACACAGTTCCACAAAAAAAGATTAAATTAAATACCGACATGAGAAGTGGACAGGGCAGAGTGTTAAAGGGGCTGCTTATAATGTTCAGCCTTCAAAGAATTATGACCTTCCTTTGCGGTTGCTCTCAGCTTTACAAAGCTGAAGCTGCACAAAGCTGCAGAAGCTTTCTGTTCATTGCTTGGCGTGAAGTGGGCATGGATGTTGGACTGACAGGTCCTGAAGGTTACAAAGACAGTCGAATATATCCCCCTGCAACATCGCGTCAGAGAGCGAGTAGTATTCTGGCAGGTTCAGTGTCCAGAAAACCAATAAATAAATACCTAAAAAAACAACAAGTTAAAGGTTTGATAATAAATACATATTCAGCTCCTCAACAGAAAGCCTGCAGCAGTAATTGAAAAGCACACAACCAGATTACTAAAAAGCAGAGAGGCAAAAGTTTTGAAAGGCCTTTGAAAGTGGTTTCATTTTTTGCCTGTGCAAGACTCCACCCTCCACCACCCACCTCGCCCAGCTGCCACTGTTGTTGAGCTCCCATAATTTATTTATTTAGGTTATTAATTGTGGTGTCAATGGGAAAAGTTGTGGCAGCTCAAATACAGACAAACAAAGGTAGACTTCGAGTCTCCACACCTCTACTACCACATTTACTTGCTTAATTAAGTTTCTTCTTCTTCTTCTGCTAACCAACTAATCTTTGATAGCTGCCCCTGACGGCGAAGCATGCCTGCGCCTGTCCGTGCTTGTTTTAATCCACGCAATTAGGAGAAGGTGAGCTCGCTTTGGGCTCACAGGTTATGGTGTAAAAACCACACACAGCCTGTTCACACCATATCGGGGAAAAAGATATTGGCAAACAATCAAAAACAATTTGTCTGATGTCCACGGTTTCGCAGGAAGTGTTTGTGAAGTGGGACGCTGGAGAGTGACTGCAGCTGAAGGGGTATTTGTTTGTTGTCAGTAATGCCTTCTCAAGTGCATGAGGTCTGATATTTTGAGAGTTGCTCAGGTAGAGGGGAAGCACTGCCTTTTGATCCCCATTCATCCAGGGTGTATCTGCAGACTGTCAAAGTAATGTGTCAAGCGTCGAGCAGCTAGTTGTGCTGGGATTTGTATGAGTCAAGCATCGGTGCTACAGTAAAGAAAACAGTTTATCTTTTTGTTTTTTTGAGACGGCTGAGGATTAAACAGAAGTAGACTTTGAGTAATGTAGGCATAGTATCATGCAAGCAAGTGTTCATTTATAATGACTTAGTCTGGTGCACGGAAAATAAAGTGTGACAAGCATTTTAACTGATGCCTATTAAAATGAAACGCCGGCAGATTAAAATATAAGAGCATTTAATCTTTAGCACTCGCCAGAGTGGAGAAGGTAGCGATGTAAGAGGGACCATTTCTGTGTGTTGACCCTCAAGTTAAGCCACAGACACTTGAGCACCTCATTAGAAGTGAATGGGCTTCGAGGTGGGAGGCAGGGCAGCCATGGAGAGGCTCAGCGGGCCTCCACAGAGTTTCCTAACTGCCACTAGAGGGGAGGCGAGAGAGAAAGAGTTGGAGAGAGACAGAGACCGAAGCGCTGTCTCTTTCTCTCGAGGATGTTGGAGAAATGGACTGCTCCTCCTCCCTTTCCAGGGAGCATTCATTGCAGTATTTGTGCTGGTCCCTGTCAGGTCCACAGAGTTTAGGAACTTATGAGGAAATATTTCAGTGAAGTATTTTAAAGTACTCTCAGAGATCAATAGTTAGATGGTAAAAAAACAGCCCATCAGCAAATATGCCTGGTCTCTGAGATCATCACACCACTATTCATCAAACTGAATTAAACATCTCAGTGGAGCCACACGAGAGCTGCAGGGACAGAGATGCTCAAATGGGAGCCATCAGTTTACTCTAATGAGTGTCGGATACACAGGAATCAAGTCTTTATTCAGTTTTAACCATTTTCTTGCCTTCATTGCCAGGCACTGAGACGCCACCACTTATCAGCTATCTTAAGAACAGCAGCTTAATTTAGAGTTTGTTAAATATATATTGCAAGAAAAAATGACAGCATTTAATCAATAGCTTTCAAAGTGGATGTGGTTCATCATGGACATCGTCGCACTAAAATTACTGCAACCGTCAACTTTGCCTGAAATGGTTGTTCCAAAGACACCCATCTTTGAAATTACTGACCAAGTCCACGACCATTCGCCGTCAGCTCCCGCTGTCTTTACACAGATTTCGGTGATTCAAGATGATAATAAAAAGGCAATAAAATGAAGTCAGTCTGCTATCAGTTAGTAACTGCAACTACATGCAATTTGTTTCTCACAATATGACAATAAACTATCATAAATTGGCGGAAATCACAAATGTTGTTGTCTAAATACACCAAAATTCACATTAACTACTTAAGAGTCCACCCAGAAACTCATAAATCTGAAACAGAAATTCCTTCATAGCGATGTAGTTGCTGCAGGACAGCAATTTAACTACAATCAGTTGGCAACCAGTTCAGTTGAGTCCTCATCTACAAAGAGGCGCATCACAGATTGTACTCATCGGCACAGACTGGCTCACAGTGACTGCAACATGTTGGCAGTCGACCTTTAGATTTTAAATGAGATCAGAAATTATTTGCAAACCTTCACAAATCTGTCTGAAAGTGATTGCAATTTTATCCAAAACAGTTTAGACATCTTTGTAGAACGTACAACATAAACTATGTAAGCGGCCGATACCGTTGCCAGCATTCATGCTTATGTGTTTCACCTGGTGGTCGTGTCATGCAGTGCGAGGATTCCTCCCATGATCCTCTGCTCCTTGTTTTTGTCTTTTTTCTTTCACTTTTTTGTAAATTCACTCACATCACTTCTTTCAATCTCTGTCCAGGAAATAATGACATCTGCGAGTCCTTATATTGAGGCTAGGATTATGGTTCCTTATACAGAGGCTGACAATTATTGTGCACTTAATGATCCATTCAAAACTGCAGCGGAAAATTAGCCATTATGTTTATTACTTAACCAGTGCTTTTTGGCCTGCAGCCTTCATCAGGGTCATCAAG